>NC_133399.1:62705716-63338024 GCF_047511655.1 Castor canadensis | reverse complement strand
AACCCAGTTTGCCAAGTGGTGTCTTGATGGGGGAGTTGTGTCCATTGACATTCAGTGTTAATATTGATAGGTGTTTGGTGATTCCTGCCATTTCGTTGTTTAAGGATTTGATTGTATGTAGTTGAATCAATGCTACTCTCTGTTTGTTTTTTCTTCTTCTTGGGTTTGATGCTTCCTATCTTCTTGTAGTTTTGTTTGCTTTCATCTTCTGTGTGCAGAATTCCTTATAGAACTTCTGTAGTGGTGGTTTGGTGGTCATGTACTGTTTTAGTTTCTGTTTATCATGAAAGAATTTTATTGCTCTGTCAATTTTGAATAATAGTTTTGATTGGTAGAGTATTCTAGGGCTGAAGTCACTTTCACTCAGTGCCCTTCTTCCTTTTAAGGTTTCTGTTGAGAAATCTGCTGTAATTTTGATGTGTTGACCTTTATATGTTATTTGTTTTTTCTCTCTTATAGCCTTCAGTATTCTTTCTCTGTTCTCTGTGCTAGTTGTTTTAATGATAACATGCTATAGGGAGGGTCTATTTTGGTCAAGTGTGTTTGGTGTCCTTGAAGCTTCCTGTACCTGAATGGGCAAAACTTTCTTGAGATTTGGGAAATTTTCTGTTATTATTTTATTAAATATGTTACGTATCCCTTTGGGTTGCACCTCTTCTCCTTCAATGCCCATGATTCTCAGCTTTGGTCTTTTGTTGAAGTTGCTGAGTTCTTATATATTCCTTTTGCAGCTCTTGAGTTATTTGATTAAGATTTCTTCTGTTTTTTTTTTTAATTTCTATTTTATCTTTGAGCTCTGAGATTCTGTCTTCCATTTGTTCTAGTCTGTTGGAGTAGCCTTCCACTGTGTTTTTTGTTTTACTATCAGGATTTTTTTATTTCCAGGATTTCTATTTGATTTTTTCTTCTGAGGTTTTTCATACCTTTGTTCAACTCCTCTTTTATAATTTCTATTGTCCTCTTTAATTCATGTAACTCTCTTTTTATAGTTTCCTTTGTTTCACTTTGATGTTTGTTGAAGTCCTCTCTGAGTTCATTTGTTTCTGTTTCTTATGTTCTTTACTTTTACTGTCTTGAAATTTCTTGAGTGCATCTTATACATTCTGGTTAACCATGTCCAATATCTTCTCCATGAATTTCTCAATGATATCTTCCAAGATTTCTTCTTTGAGGGTTTTTATGTGATGTCACTGGGTTCCTTAGTGACATTTATCATTGTTTTGTTGAGGTCAGAAACTGGGTATCCATTTTCTTCATTTCCCTCTGACTCCTGTATTGGAATGGGTTTCCATCCCTTCTTCTTTCTATTGCTCCACTTGGTGCTGTGCAACTATGTTTTTGGTAGGCTTGTTGGTGGATTTGATTGCCTGATTTCTTTCCCTGATTTAATTTTTGTGTGTGACTGACTTGGTTGTTAGCTAGGTTGATGTGCTCTTTCTGTCCCTGGCCTGGAGGTGTAATTTAGCAATAACAAATTCACACGTTCAATACCAAACCAGTTGTTTACATATTATATTCAAAACCCCTTGATTATAATATGTATAAACAGTCAGAGTTGGGGGGTGTAATGGTTATTAGGCTAGTTATAGATTTTGGGGAATTGGTAAAGGTGGCACTAAAAAGAGGGGGTGGGAAAAGGGATGAGTGGGTGGGGGAAGAATAATGGGGGCTGCTGGGTTTTGTGGCCCTTGTATGTGTTTGGGTGTGTTTCTTTTGTGGTAGTGGAGGGCGTTTGTATCAGAGATTGCAGGGGGCTGGGATTGTGTACAGCTGATACAGTAGGCTAGTCAGCAGGTGGTGAGTGTGTAGGACAGAAGGGTAGTGTGGTGACAAGTTGGAGGAGGATGGGGGGGAGGTGAAGACAGGGGAAAGAGTGCATGAGAAGGGGCAGAAAGAGTAGTTGTGAGGGAGAACAATGGACTGTAGTACAGGAAAAGGAGGGAAAGTGAAGAGGGTAAGAATAGGGATAAGAAAATTGTGATGATAAAGTTTATAATACAGGAATAAAAAAGAAAAAGGAAAAGGAAAAAAAAGAAACACAATAAAAAAAACACCATGTTCAGGAACCACAAAAAGTTCAGTCTATTTGTAAAAGTTCTAAAGTTATTCCTTAAGTGTCCAATCCTGGTATTTGCATACAAGCAGAAGCTATGATGTGGTCTCACCAGGTGACTGGCTTGTGAGTGGTATTTGGTCCTTCTGTCCACAAGATTAGTTGGAATTGTGAGGTGAGGTAAGACTACCAACTTGTGCTGAGTGGTCAGACCTGTTGTTTTCATCAGGCTGCGGCAGCTGTGTTGCCCTTCAGCTGCAGCTCTGTTTGGTCAGCTCCTCCCCCAACAAGGGCAATTCACTTTTGAATGCTGCCCTCTATCCAAGAGATCAACTCTAGGATCCACCTCCTGCCCTGCTTTGGGAGGTTGGCCTGTCACCCCATTCTCACTCTCAGCCTTTTTGCTTTTCCTGATCTCTGCTGAGTGCTGGCAGCTCCTCTGGGAGGTAGGTTTGTCATCCTGCACCTGCTCTCAGCCTTTGCTGCTTTATGTGTGCATCACTGAGAGTTTGGCACTGAGAGTTTGACTCCTTGCCTCACCCCCATTCTCCAGGGCAGGTTCAGCATTCCACCCCCACCTCCACTGTTGGTGTTAAATTACAGTTCACTGTTTATGTTTTTCAGTTTTGCTGAGGGGGGGTGCTTAAGTCTGCCCAGGGTCTGTGCTGGATTATTTTCCTGGGGCTGTGGTGGGGGTGGTAGGGGAGCCACAGGTGGTGCATGATACTCACTTGTTCCTTCTGCAGTTTCATGCATGCAGTTTTGTAGCCAGTTGGCAGGGAGACATGGTGCAGCAATTTTCGGTGCAGCATGGTATAGGGAGGCTTTCCACGGGCTAGGGGTCCTGGATGTCACAGAGTTTGATTCTGATTGATTCTTTCTTCTGCTTGTTGGGAGAAGAGAGAGGGAGATTGAGAGAGGAGAGAGAGAGAGAGAGAGAGAGAGAGAGAGAGAGGGAGAATGGCCAGGGGCTTTTTTCCCAAGGTTGGAGGCCGGACACACCTTGCTGGCTGTGCTGGGCAGGATTTTCATGGCTGGTAGGTGCAATTGAAGGCTGATTTAACGGTCCATCTTTGAATTTTATCTGCACCTAATGTGATGGTGGTTATTATTTTGGCCAGGAGCAATCAGAGTTACCCAAGTGTAGCTCCAGTGTCTCAAGGAGGTTTTTGGTGTCATGGAGCTTAGAAGTTCTGATTTCCTACCTTAGCTGCCATTTTGGATCTCCTCATGTTATAAATTCTTCAGGTGTGTTATTAGGTTATTTATTTGAAATCTTTCTGTATTTTATTTTAGGCACTTATTGATGTACACAATCCTCTTCATATTACTTGTGCTGTATCTCATAAGTTTTGTAATTTTGTGATTCCATTTTCATTAGTTTTGAGAAAATTTTGTTTTCCTTTTGATAGCTTCAATGAACCATTGTTCAAAAATGTGTTATTCCATCTCTATGTGTTTGTGTAATTTCTAAAATTTCTTTTGTCATTAACATTCAATTTTATTTCACAGTGATCAGAAAAGTTACAAGACTTGTTTTTGTGGACTAAAATATTGTCTACTCTAGAGAAAGTCCCATGCACTGATGAAAAAAATGTGTATTATTCAGTTGTGACTGCAATGTTCTGTAAATGTCTGTTAAGTCCATTTGATCTATAAGATAGTTTATTTTGTTTCATTACTGACTTTTTTGTCTATATGATGTGTTTATTAATGAAAGTGGGTGTTGAAGTCTCCTGCTATCATTGTTACTGGAGCCTATCTCTTTAGGTCTACTAACAGTGTTTGTTTTATAAAACTAGGTTCCCTGACATTAGGTACATGTAGATTTATAATCATTATATCTTCTTATTACTTGATCCTTTGATCATTTTATATAATGATCCTATTTGTCTCTTCTCATAGTTTTTGTTTCATAGTCTTATTTTGTCAGATATAAGTACTCCTGCTTGCTTTCATCAGTTTGCTTCCATTTGCTTGGAATATCATTTTCCATTCTTTCACTTTCAGTTTGTATATGTTTTTATTGGTAAGCTGAGTTTCTTGTAGGCAGCATATTGTTTGTTTTTGTGTTTTGTTATTTTTTTATCCATACATCTAGTATGTATTTTTAATTATAGAATTTAATCTGTTTATACTTGTGACTATCATTGACAGGTAAGACTTACTCCTATCTTTAGTTAATTTTCTTCTAGTTGTTTTGAATATTCTTTATTCTTTTCTTCCTTTCTTGTTCATCTTTCTGATTGGATGGTTTACTGTATTGATAATGTTTGTTTATTTTCTATTTTTCTTTTGTGTGTCTATTCTTCTGGTGGGATTTATACTTTTTCATGCTTTCACAATGGTAGTTATCTCTCTTTCACTTATGGATGAAGACTCCCTTAAGCCTCTTTTATAGCAGTCTTGCATTCCATCAGTTTTTCCTTGTCTTGGAAGGTCTTTATTTTGCCTTCATTTTTGAAGGATAGCTTTAGTGGTTATAGTATTCTTATTCAGCAGTTATTTTGTTTCAGGATTTTGTATACATCCTTTATTCCCTCCTAGCCTGTAAGATTTCTACTGAGAAAGCTTCTCTTAAGTCTTGTGACTTGGTGCTATTCTCTTGCTTACTATAGAATTTTTCTTTGTCTTGTACTTTTAATAATTTGAGCATAATATACTATGATGAAGATCTTTTCTGTTCATATCATTTGTGACCCTATAAGCTTCATGTGTTTGGTAGATAAGTTATCTCTATTAGTTTTATGGGGTGGCTTTCCTGATAAACAGCTTTCTCCTGAATATGTGTTTTGGGTATTGGTTTATTATGCAAGGTTGGTTTTGTTTCCAGCTAGAAACCATAGTGTAGTCTCTCCATAGTTTCTTTATCTGTAATTAGTGACTTTGAACACAGTGCATACCACAGCAGAGTTAGATAGATCCATTCTCTCTGTGGGCCATAAAAAAGTGGGGCTATTCTAGTGGCTCAGGAAGGTGTGGTACACACAGCAGAGGGTGTGGTATGCTAACTGAGTGACTACTCCTATAATGGAAGTGGTAGCTCAACTGTATGATGGCAATTTTCATGCTAGCTCTGTTACTAGCAAGGGTGTCTGGCACTGGCAACCCAAGAAGTGGTGAGGGACCTATAGCACCTACCTCTGACCAGGCTATGGTACAGGCCCAGATGGTACACAAGAGGCTATGTTGGAAACCATGGCAGCCACTCTGTGACATTCACACCCATCCCTGAAAATAGCCCATAGTCAAATGTGCTTAAGGCAGGGTCATAGCAGGAACCACATAGCTGGGGTGACAGTGGGAACTGAGGCATTCCTCTTTCCTACTTTGTTGTCAGTGCATACTCCTGGGGGTAAGTCAGTGGCTGGAGCTGTGGCTTTTCATTTGACCCTTCAGCTGTAGTGCATACCCAGGAATAGGGCAGTGACTGGAGCTTAGGCAAAGGCCCCCTCAGCATATACCTATGGACTGCATGAGTTGCAGTGTGAACCACAGCATTACTTCCCATCTCTGTCAACAATAGGCATTTGCATGCAGAACAGGGGAGAGGGACATCAGAACTAAACCAAACTTCAGCCCTGGTCCTGGCATGGATCTAAAGTGATTGGCCATACCGTGGTCTCCGAGGGCAATGCCCTAATCTGGCTCTCCAGGATGGAGCCCTCCATTCCCTTCCATGTCATAACACCCACCCCCACAGTGCAGAGCAGTTAGCAGGCTTGATTCATGGTCACTCTACTGGGTTAAATTGGGTTTATGAGATTACAACCCCCCAAGCCAGTGCAGTGAAAATGTCTGTGACACCTCATGTCTGGGAGTACCAGGAGCGTCAAACCCCTAAAGCAGCCTAAATTCAGACAATAGCTCACTTCTCAAGATGGTTTCTGATGAGAGTATCATGTGAGATATTTTTCCAAAGCAAGGCTACTGTCGATTACAGGTTGCTTATCTAAGTGGGTGGCAAGCCTGTGAAGACTGTGAAACTTTGCAGTAGCTAGAGTTCCACATCTGTGTTGGCAGAATTCACTGGACTCTCCTACTCACCCTTACCCCTGCAAAGAGAGACTCCTCTTGCTGTGGCTTGGAACCAGGGCAGAAGTTCCTGGGATGTTTTGTTTTTCTTTCTCTGCTGTCATCCCTGGTCTCTGCATCTTAAAAGATTCCAATTTCTCTCTTGCTGATTTCCATTGTTCTCTCATGTTCACACAACTCAAAATGTAGCTTTACACATGCTACTATGATTCTTTTTGGTTCAGGAGGAAGACAGTGCTGAGATCTCTATTCAGCCATCTTGAATCCTACTTATCACATTTTCTTCATTTTGAGTATTTTATTAAGATGGTTCTCTTCAGAAAAATAAACAATGAAACAGGAAGAAAAATGTGGAGTTGAACAGAAGGAAATCCATCCATGCTTATGTAGCACATATGTTCTGTTAGGCATCTTTGTGCATGCTTTTACATGACTAAATTATCTCATTTGGTTCTTTCAACAACTCTGTGATGTAGGAAATTCTCTCTTTATGGAAGAAATAAACTAAGGCTAAGTGATAAATAACTGATGAAGATAAATAATAAAATGATGCACAGTAACCATGTGGTTGGTAAACTTAGTTCTGCTTGATTACTGTATCATCCTTGAAACTAGGACTGTACTGAGCAAAACAAAAGTGTGAATATAGGAAATGACGAAGGTGAACCAAAGACATGTTTTGCATAATTGCCTGCAGAAGGAGAAAGATAGAATTTAGAGCCAAAGAGTAGAATCTGATAGTCTGAGCGATGTACAAGCTTTCCTCTATTCATTTGCTCAGAAATTTCTGAGTAGTTGGAGCAACAAATCTGGTTTTTACTCTTTGTATATGCATGAGCTAGAGATTGAGACTTAACTTCAATGTCAGAGATACAGTTCATAAATGAAACTCATTAACTACTAAAGAGCCTATGTATAGCTCTGGGAGAGGAGCTCAACTATTTAGGATCATGTTTATCCAACTAGAATTAAATGGGAATTTTTGGTTAGGATACTTACATTAATTAAGTATATTATCAGAATTATAGTTCTCTGAGTCTTATGAAAAAACCCAAAACAAAGGTGCTTTATTAAAGAAATTTATTTCTCTCATTTAAAAAGTGTATGTCTTCTGCTTCTGACACAACTCAACCTCTTTTACTATTGTTTTTCTGTCATGTATAATTTCTACTCCCAAGGTCATTGTAATGACCAAAATGTCTGCTGGAACTGCAGCAGTAACATTTGCATTCTAACAATCAAGAAAGAGGGATACTTCCTGGAAGTTGCACAAAGTTCTGTTTACATCCAGTTGGTAAGATCCTAGCCAAATGTCTGTGTCTAGTTACAAGGCATGCTGGGAAGTGCAATATTTATTTTGGATGGCCATATATCTAGCTTAAAATGCAGGGTTCTGTTAACTGTAGTTCAAGTGGACAATAGACATCGGAGAGGGAATAATAAACATTCTTTCCATCAAGGGATAGAAGTTGTTTAGGAAAAAAATTTCAGTGCAAAAGTGGCATATATCTGGATTAAGATGGATATGAATGGATAACAGTGAGGTTGTGTGTGTGTGTGCGTGTGTGTGTGTGTGTGTGTGTGTGTGTGTGTGGCAGGGGAGACTTTAGTAGAGAAATCTATGGCAGTCAAAGCATAATGACTCATGTATTAGATTCTTCACAAAGCAAACAATGTTATTTTATTGGAAATATCGGGAATAGTTCATCAAAGATCCTTATAGATTCTAAAATGGACTACTGTGTGATGAGAAAAATCTCTTCCCACATGAAATTTATTATTTGATTTTGTTATAGTAGTTAAGATAATGCTATCTGCTATAACAAAATTTAAAAATTGTATACTAGCTCAAACAGAATGGCAGGTTATTTCTAGCTCACACAAAATATAGCTCTGGATGAAAGCCTAGCTCATTTCCACATGGTGATTTGGGGTTCCAGATACCTTCATTTTCAAGAGTTGGCTTCCATACTTAACAGGCTCATGTCCATCAAGCTGGCTAAAGGTAAAAGAGGATGGAGGATTATGCATAGCAAGGTTTTATGGTTTAGGCTTAAAAGTGGTACATAATTGCATATCATTTCCATTTCCATTTTATTTTTCCTACTAGAATTGCAGGGAAGGATGGGAAATGGAGTCTGTGTGGACAGAGGCAGGAGGAGATGGATTCGGTGAACACAAAATCAGTCTCTAGTAGAGTCTAATAGTCTGTCAGTCTATTTGTCTCCAAAAACTTCTTTTGCTCCTCTTCTCCTATGTATAAGAGAACAACCCCCTCTCTGAAGTAGACAACTCCAAATTCTATCTATTGATTGCATTAAGCCCAAACTCCACAATCCTTAGTTCATGCATAATCCCTTTCTTCAGATCAAATGTGACTTTGTTTTTATAGCCTATGAACTAAAAAGAGAACTGTATTTCCCATTTGCATGTGCCTATATTTAAAAATGGAGCAGGACCAGGGTAACCTCAGTAGAATCTCCTGTCCTGCAAAGAGACTAGGAGGATCATAGTACTCACTGATCAATAGCAGTTCTGAAATCCTGGTGGCCAGGCATGAGGAAAGTCTCCTCTTCTGTGGGATTCAGACAGTTCCTTCTTTAGATCCACAATACTGTTCTATGCATTTTTCTCTTCCTCCTTCACCTCTGTCCTCTAGAATGTTTAACCTTAGCCATTTGTCTTCATGGCTACATCTAATGGTTTGAGTTTTGGTTTTGCTGCAGTATGAGGATTATGTCTTTATTGGAAGCCATCCAGTTCTTAACAGAGTTTGAGTTGCTAAAGCTTGAAGTCTACCCTAGCCCATGGTTCATAACAGGGGAATGAGAAATATATACTTTTATAACTTTTAAGTTACTGCTATTTAGAGTTTTACAGTTATAAGCAGTCAAATATAATGCTAACAGAATCAATTCTATTTTTTATTTAAAAGTATTTTCTTTCCAACTATAAAGGGAAAAATTGTTTTCTTTCATGTTAATAAATGTTCCAATTTGATATTATTTTTCATTAGTATGTCCTCATATACCTGGTTCCATCTAAAATTTCTTAATGCCAACCTGTCTCTTTTAACTGATAAGCTTAGACAGTCACATTTGTTGTAAGAACTATTGCCTGAGGATTTTGCATCATATATAGTGTGTTCTATTTATCTTGGTTTTCCTGGTTTACCTGTTCTTTGTGTCCTTTTGCTACTAGGAATTAAAAGCTGTGTCACTTACTTCCATTAAAAGTCCTAGTCCACTTATGTCCTCACACTTCTGCTTGAGACCCTATTATCTCTACTTCATAGCTAGATCCCCTTCATTGCTTTGCTTCATATCCTGTGGTCTCACTGTTTATTTCCTCTATTACTGCTGTATCTAGCAGCACACTGATGTGATAAGATAGCACCTCTCCTCTTTTCCCCAGCCGGCCCTCCTTCCCTGCCCCAGTGCTCCCACTAGCACCAGGCATGCATTCCCATGTACAACCTGAAAGGACAAGGGACTTTGAAGTGCATTCACCAGCACTTAGCCAGTGGGAGATGCAAGAACATCTATAAATGTTCCAACTTCTGCTCCTCAAGGGGAAATTATGGGTACATTCTACAGGGCTTTTCATCAGGGTCCAGTGCCAGTAACTCTAGCTTGCTGTAGGCAAGACAATATCTCATCTCAGCTTTGACTCCTTCTCCTGTCTCATTCCTGGGTCCTCTACTCCTGTTTCCTGAAATCACTTCTCAAAATATACTTCTCATAAGCAATTGTATTAGATTCTGCATTGCTGCCATGGGGAACCCAAGCTAAGACAATATTCTACTTAAGAAATATATTCAAACCTTTACTTCCCTTACTGACCTTATCTGGATAGTCTGAATTTTAATAGCAGCGCTCTGAAACTCTCAGATTGAATATGACACTCTTTCATCTCACCAGGAACTCACAATAGGGTGGGACTGTTGTTGCTTTCATTTGGATAAAATTTCTGCTACTTTGTCAGTTATTAAATTTTACATTAGTTAACATTCCCAAATATTCTTTATATCTTCTTCAAAATAAAATGTATATTATCTTTCATCATTTTCACTACTTTTATATAAAATAAGCCTTTTACTTGCTTAGATTTATAGGAAACTTAGGCTGATAATAGATTCTTACACTAGTATTAATGAATAATTAATATTGTACATTATTAGCTAAAGCATCTTTCTGTGTTATGAATGGTTTAAAAGTTTTGAAGGGTAGTAAGTATTTTGTAGAGTGCCCTGTATTGGAATTTATATAATGTGTTTCTCATGACAAGACTAGGGTTATGTGTCAGGGGAAGGGATACCACAGAGTTAAATTGATATTCTCGTCTCACACTGTTGAGTATATGCTACCAACATGATTTATCACTGATGTTGACCTTGATCACCTGGCTGAGGTGGTATCAAGTATCTTTCACAAAGTTAACTTTTGTTTCCTCCTTTCCATATAAAACTCTGGAAAATAGTCACTACACACAGCTTACACTTGAGTGAGGAGTTATGTTCTGCCTTGAGGGTGGGGTAGCTACATAAGTTATTTATAATTCTATACAGTAGATTTCTTGCCAGCTACTAATTTACTAAATCATTCATTTGGGTCAGTATTGACTCATATATTCTTATTTGGATTACAATCTAATAGTTTTTTAAAATTTTGTTTAAGTTGTCTAGCTTTGGCCATTGGTAGCTCTTCTAGTCCTCTTTAACCTATCCCCATTTGGTAGTTCTTCCAGTCCTCTTTAACATATCCCCACCATCCTGGTTTGATGTTTTGTTTTTGCTTTTTGTTTCAAGACACTATTGCTTTCTTACACTATTGCTTTATTATACTTTTTTTTTGCTTTATTATACTACTTTTTAATATTAACATGGGTTTTTATATTCATTACTAAGTTCTGTTCTCTTGACTTTTGTTCACAATTCTAATATACTAAAATAAGTTGGTTTTCCTTTCAATTATCTCTCCACATTTCGGCTTATCAGCAAACTTGATGTGTTCTCTGTGTTCATTCTAATATTATAAACAAGACCATATTAAGGCAGAACCCTGTGGCTTCCAACTAAAGACCCCCATGCCCAGGTCTCTCTTTTCCAGCCTGAGCTCCAAACCTTAATTAGAACACTTTTGGTGCTTTGTTCATTTTGATAAAATGAGTTTATAATATTATCTTCTAGCTCACATTTTACCCTCTTATCCATAAGAACAAATAAAAGAACAGGAAGTCTAGTGGGAGAGTTTCATGTGGAGAATAATAATTATGAAGTAGTTCGGTGCTCAAAAGTGAAAGGAGAATGAAGTTTAGTAGGAGGAGAAACCCTGGAATTTTATCTTTCTAGGAAGGAAACAGTTATCAGGTTTGGAGGGAGAAAAATAAGGAATGAAAGATGAATCAGAGTAACCTCTACTTCTCCAAAGAAACTGTGAGACATCTAACCAGAAGAGAAATGGCATAGAAACATTTCAGGTTCACATTAGTTTCCATGATGGTGAGGAGGAGGAAGAGAAGACAAGGTAGGAAGTGGCAGATAACAAGAAAACCAGCCACAGCAGAGATGAGTACATGTGTGTAGCTTAAAAATAAATGAATATTGCAAGTCACTACCACCAAAAAACCCCCCAAAAAACCAAAAAAAAAAAAACCCTCGTGATTTCAATTTCAGCTTCTATTTACTATACTGTCTGCTCTCTAGTGCTTCTGAATTAACTACCCAGAGAGAGAAATAGCACTTCTTATAAGGAATCCCATACTCCTGGCTTAGAGGGTCCGGTGAACGCTATTAAAAAAAGTGGAAGTGCGAGAATTTCTTCTGAATTTGTAGAAGTGCTTCTCAGAGTGAAACCAGCAAATCTATTTTGTGGACTGAGACATTTCCCATTATAATTTTCCAAATAAATGTTCGAGCTTTTTCAAGTGTGTTCATTTAACATGCTCAGGAGAGAATAGCCACCATCCACAGAATGACTTTTTCCCTAATTCTCCTAATAACCTTAGGGGATAGATGTGAGATTTTCTATCTATAGGTAAGCAAGTGAAGTGTTTAAAAGTTTGAGTAACCTATATAAAATGTCAAGTGACAGTGGCAAGAACATTTAGGGGGCTGTGGGATTGTGGAAATTCTCAGTCTCAAAGATATCAAAACTGTTCACATAGGAGACTTTGTCTCAGAAATTGAGATGTACACCTCTCTGAATGCAAATTATTGAAATCCATAATCTTTTACCTGATCTCTCAAAAGAAAATTTAGAGCTGGAATTTTTTTGGGAGGGGAGAAGAGTGATTTAAGGGGAGATTGATGTTAACTCAAAGGAGCTGAGACTTAAAATTACATTTTTTTCTTTGCCAAAGGCAAGGAACATTTATTCAATCTTATAGTATGCCAGAAAACCCCAAGTTCATTCTCAGGGCAGCATTTTTCTTCCTTCCCCAACCCCCCACCCCCCACCTTCTTCCCCATAAGTTATACTTACATCCTCAAAAGTCTTGGTGATACTTTAATCTTTCATCAATAGCAAGCTGATTTACAGTTATTGAAAAAAGTGAGTCACCAGCACTTAAGATTCGATCTTACTTCACTCTCCATATTATCATGGAAGATTTTGTGTATTCTTCTTCCTTGCACCTGCTATAGTATATTTACCTTACTGGTAATACTTTGAGGTCCTGGCTGATTAACATTCTGGTAGAAACCTTGAGGAAACTACTGTTCCTGAAAATTTTCATTAGCACATTCTTCTTGGAAGATAGCATTCTTCAGTCTGCAGTCTGATTATTCTCCTGTCCCAGCAGTCTCCTGGCATGGGGCCATTGTAAACTAGAACATCTTTTGTTTTCTCAACCTCAGTGAAAGTTGATGGGTTTAATTGTTATTGCTTTTCTTAGAGCACGGCTGTATTTATTGACATTTGAGGCAAGATGTCCGTCCTGCCACATGTTTCTAAGATGATGATCCCGGGAAAATTCTTTTAATCTAAACTGTTAGCTTTGTGTTCTTGCATCCTAAGGGATGACATCACAACTCACCTTTGCAAAGAAGACTATGAAAGTAGACAAAGACGATGCTAAAGATCTCTGAAACCCCTTGGTGAAAACTAAATTAGACTCTCAAAGGGTAAGAAAAGGGAACATTGTTCTCTTGAATTATCTGAGTTAATGGTGTGTCGGTATATTGCAAAGTGTGAGCACCATTTAGAAAGAGAGATGTAATCATTGAATCCGGTAGTCCACGCAGTGCTGGATCCATGAAGTTGAGCACTTGAGAATGCCTCTCTCGTTCCTTCTGCAGCTATGAAGGGCATTGAGTTCTGTAAAAGCAGAAACATAGTAGGCCCCATTGTAACTCATCCACCCCTCTTCACAGAACCAGTCAGAGCAAGGATTATTGGCGTTTTTCTTGATCAGTGTGTTTTTGAGGCTCTGGTCCTTATCATCATCATATTGTCATGCAGAAGCTTAGTTAGTGTTTTCATGTCATTATCTTTCAGTCACATTCAGATACATTATTCTAATTTGAAGGATTCAAAACCAACTTCTTGAATCTGATAGTACCAACCTTGGTATATTTCTATCCATCTATCTTCTATGATGACAGTAGTCCCCCTTTTAAAATTTACTCCAGCATCCATAGCCCGAGGAGGCTAATATCTTCTCATTATGTCTTTTTCAGAACTACATTCTGTTCAACATTGGTTGAATTTTTATTCTGTGATATATGACTATTGGGAAGATCTAGGATTTCCTCAGTCATTTGTAAGAGAATGGTATCCCCATTCCCATGGCTGGATGGGCCCAGTATAGGATTTTTTAGAGTGAGCAGTCCAGGATGCCAGGGGATTCCTCTTGCCCAGAGTACAGGGTCATAGAGCAAGGAATGAAGGTTATTTCTCATCCAGTACCTAGGGACAAACTTGTCCTCTGCTGAATTCCTTATCAATTATGATGTATTTAACCAGTATTTATGCAAAATTATTCTGGTATCCCCTCCACAATCCTTGGAAATGTTTGTATTCTGAGTTGAATACAGTGAACATAATTTCTGCCTGCTTTGATGAACTCTTACAAGTAAGAAAGAAGATATGAGTACTATTAGTCTGCAAGTCTGGGCCTCTGGGGTTGAAATCAGTGCTTGGTCAGTGCTGTGTAGAAGTCTGACCCCCAGTGCCTATTATCAACTGATGTGACGATAGTGCGCAACAAACCATGGGATGACATCTTGATGTTGTACAACAACGTGTGTTATTACTAGGTGTTCTCGACCACTTGATTGTAAAAAACAGAATTTCACAAGTAGAACAAAGTGTCATTAACACATCAAGTCATATTGATGTGTTTAATGTTGTTTGTATAAAGGCTTCACATACAAAGGAATAAGTTTATGCTTGAGAACAATTTCGATTTCTGTAACTGTCCTATAGCCACAAGCTGTCACTCAGCTTTGTTATTTCCACAAGATAACATTGGTCATATTTTCAAGATAATTTTTCAAAAAGTGGCCCATATTCATATCATTTCCTATTTTTAAAAAAAAAATTCTTGTTTTAAAAGTATTTTGAATTCATAGGAAGTTACATAAATACTAGTGATCTCACATACCTTTCATCCAATTTTCCCTAATGTTAACAGACACAGAACATGAAGAAAAGTAAGAAATTGACATTGTCAGGGCTTTAGTATCTGCTGGAGACCCCCTCCGCAGATTCCTTCTCCCAAATAAAACCTGTGCTGACATGTTGAAAAAAAAATAAAAGAAATTGACATTGTCATAATTCACACACTGTGTTCAAATCTCACCATATTTATTCAAACTAATTTGTTTGTATGTCTTTGTAGTTCTATGCAATCTTATCATGTGTACATTTACTTACCACCTCCACAACCAAGAAAGAACTATTGTAAGCTGGGAGTGGTACCAGTGTATATCTGTAATCTCAGCACTCAGGAGGGTAGAGGCAGAGAATGGTGAACTGAAGGCCAGCCTGGTCACATACATAGTGAGACCATGACTCAAAAAAAAGAAACAAAAAAGAGAACAGTTGCATCCTGACAAAAGACCTCTCTCACATTACCCCTTATAGTCACATGTATCTTCCCCTACCTTTCCCTCCCTAAGCCCTGGCAATCACTAATCTGCTTTCAATCTCTGAAATTTTATCATTTTGAGACTATTACATAAATGGAATAATACAGTTACATAACCTTTTGAATCTGGGATTTTTTGCTCAGTATAAGTCCCATGAGATCTACCTAAGTTGTACTGTGCATTAATCATTTGCTCTTTCTTGTTGCTGAATAGTATGCCAAGATATGGCTATTCCACAGTTTATTTAACAGTCTTTCATTGAATGACATCGAATTGTTTTTAGTTTGGGACTATTACAAATAAAGTGACTATAAACATTTGTGACTAGGTATTTGTGTTGAACTATTTATGTGGATATTAAGTTTTTATTTCTTTGAGATAAATATCCCGAAGTGTGATGTTTGAAGTTTATGGTTTGGGTATGTTTTAATTTTTTAAGAAACTGCCAAATTATTTTCCAGATTGGCTATACTTTTCTATATCTTTGCCAACAGTTGGCATTTTCACTATATTTCATAGGTGTATAGTCACCCCCATGTTTATTTATTTTATTTACTCATTTAATTTTTTTGAGAATGGATCTAGTTGTGCAGCCCAGGCTGGTCTCAAACTCACAATCCTCCTGCCTCAGCTTCCTGAGTGCTGGAATTATAAGTATGCACCACCATTGTCAGCTTTCATTTCCACTTTTAAATAGCAAAATGTCATTAGAGTTTTGCCATCAAAGCCAACTGCAACAAGACAAAGATGTGGTTAACTGTGTGGACAACCTCCACACAGTCATATACTTCGTGTCCTGATTTCTCCATGATTCAATAACTTAGCTAAATCTGATGAACAGGAAACTCTGGTCATGTCACAGACATAATATAGCAAATTTTGACTTGGCTTGTTAGGTTCATAATTAAAGTCACTTTACTTTGGCCTGGCCAGAAAACTTGCCAATTACTAGATTAATTGCATTGAGTTAGTAGGTGATTAGACTAGAAAGTGTTTTGGGAGGGTATAGAAAAATTAAACATACTGTGATATTTTGTACTGCTTTTTGGTGTGTTATTAATGGTCAATCCAATGTACCTTTTCTCAGCCTGTTTAATGAAAGGATAGAAGGGAGCATTTGTCCCCTTCCCTGTGGAGAGCTAGTTTAGACATTACACTCTGACTTCTAATTATTATTATGACCTTATCATTCTTTCACTTCCTGGGTTAGGGATGTTGTGTGATGTATCAGCCTGGATCCCAGCATCCATCCTCCCAAACAGGACGCCATGAGTCAGCTCCCTGTTTGTTTAGCATTAGAAGTGAGAAGCATTACTCTACCTGGTTCTATGTTTCTGTCACATCAAACCCCCAAGAACATGATAGGCTGTGAATTCTGTGCTCAAGAATTCCCACCAAATGCATGAGGGTCAACTGAAATCCCTTGAGCCATATTTTTGCTTTTATATATTTCAATTTTAAGCAAAAGCAATCCGAACAATAGGAGTGCAACACAAGCCAGTCAATCAGAATAGAGTGGTATTGTAAATTTAACAAGACACAGAGAAGCAGCTCTTGGGAAGAAAAATAGAAATACACACCTCAATAATTTTAAACTATCAGCTTTATAAAAGTGTACAAACCAAAGAGAGCTCTAAATCATGAGTGCCTACATTTATAGTCACTCATTTGCAATGAGGAGGGAAAAATCAGAGGGAAATCTAAGGTAGACAGGCAGTTGAAAGCCCATCTCCATAAATTCTAATATGTGTGCCTTTAGTCTCTTCAAAAGGCACCAACTTTTGTGGAAGGATATTCATAGGGGTGGAAGTGTCTTTCTGGACACCAGTCCTGGGAGATGATTCTTCTGCCCTTGTCAGCCTGATGATAATGGTCAATGGGATTCTAAAAATCACCTTTAATTCAAGAAGCTTGAAGTTGATTAATGCCTCTTGGCAAACACTATTGATTAACGGTGGAACTGTTTTGTCTGGTGCTAAGTTTGAACAGTTATCTTTTTAAGCACAGGTCAAGAAGTTATCCCCCAATGCTATCACAAGTCCCAAATCTCAGGTTCCCAGTCGTATGTGGCATGTGTTTTCTACCCAACTATTATCAGAGAACAAAGTTCAAAGGACTTCAGAATCTACAATTCAAACAGTCTCTGAGGAAGACAAAACAAGAGCAGTTTTAATGAGTGAGAACAATGGGAAAAAATTCCTGTGAATAATGCTTGGTCTTGTTTCAGAGATTCGTTTTGCAATAGTGTGAGAATTCCTAGAACTCATTTTTCCTTCTCTTCTCTTAGGCAGGCAGTCGTCAAAACTTCATTTTGTATTGCTGCAGGATCTGAAGGCTGCCATTGTCTTTCCCATCTTGTTGTCACATGATCTGTTAATCCCTTGCATTTTTTCCTAGACTCTTACAGAAATCTAGAGTCAGTGGATTTTGCCTTGACATCGATTCATGCTTTGTTTTATTATTCATTTCATTTTGAGGCCTCTAATATTTAAAGCCACGTTATGTAGAGATAATGTAAGATCATTCTATTATAGCAGGATCCCTAAATTTGGTTCATATCTTTTCGTTGAGAAAAGCATTATTCTCAACTGTACTTCCAGGGTAGAGATTAGCATAAAATCTTTCTGTACCTCATAATCACTAAACTTGAACACTCAAATCACTTCCTTAGATGCAAAATATTCTTAGTTACTAGACTTGTCCTGTAATAAACTTTGATATATGAAGAGTAAATACATATATATATATATTTTTTTTTTTTTTCCTGCCTGCGGTGCTGGGAATTGAACCCAAGGCCTCACCCCTGCTAGGCAAGTGCTCTTGCACTGAGTCATACCCCAGTTCCACCCCTTGAGCCATACCTCCTGTCCTTTTGCTTGTGTTTTTCAGAAAGTTCTCTCATTTTTGCCTGTACCAACCTCAGACTATAATCCTCCTACATCCACCTCCAAAGGAACTGAGATTACAAGTGTGTGCCACAATGATCAGTTTATGTATATAAATTTTTAATGAAAAATTATTTTCCTCAATTGGATGAGATTTGAGATAGATGTGAAGACTACAGTTACCATCTATGGTTTCTGCTCCCCCATACCTTAAACACCTATTCAGTCTGTTTATCAAACTAAGGGCCCTGCACATGCTAGGCAAACATTCTACCACAGAGCTATACCTCCACCCCTGCACTGATGTTTTAAAAATTACTTTTAATGAGTGATTTAGATAATCAGAAAAGTTGAAAGAGAATGATGCTTTCTTCATTGTGTCCAGATTGGTTACCTCCTTATTCTTTCTACACAGGTGTACTATTCCATTTTTTTAAATCAGTCTTTCTGCTACCTCATGTCTCCATTTTCTTATCTCAACTAGACTCTAGTCTTTTCCTTGTCTTTCCTCAAAAACCTGCACAGTAAAATACCAACTCTGGATCAATACAGTTATCTGCTTTCTTGGATTTATTTACCTATAGTACAGAACCCTGTTGGGGACAATTCACACAGTCAAAGGGATCACAGCAGTACTTCCTGAAATCTGGCCATACGTTAGAAGTACCCAGGGAGGAGACTGGGGGCATCATTTGCCTAGCATGCTTAAGGTACTGGGTTCCATTCTTAGTACAAAAAAAAAGAGGAATTACCAAGGATAATTAAATCAGTATTTTTTGCATTATAGAGTGGGACTGAGTATTTTTTTAAAAGTTCTTCCATTTGATACAATGATGAAGGCAAGGCTGAGAATCTGAAATTATTGCTCTATGGTTGCCATTCTTAGCTAGGTCCTTATCTTCATTTCCCTTTCCCCCCTCTAGTCTCTTTCAGCTTTTGACCTCACATCAGAAATGGATGCCATTGGGAAGGTGGTCCAGCTACTTCCTGTTTCCAATCTAGACCTGACTAGCCTACTTTCCTGCATCTGTTTTATCCCTAATCTTTACATTTCCATTCAAAGCAACAAGGAAATCTCCCTGCCTATGCTCTTGTCCCCATCTCACCTACCTCTGAGAGTCATCCTCCATCTGTTTTCCACATCTTCTTTCTAATTTGCTATTTCTCCTTATCTTGAAGTTCTTTCTCAACAACATCCTAAACACGTGCATATTGCTGCCACCTTTCAAATGCTGTCTCGTCCATGCATTGTCCTCTCACTGTCCTCTTCTATAGTCAGACTTATTGGGCCAGTCTATTTAGTGTTATCCATTTTATCCACTTCTCAAGCTATTACACACTGGTTTCCACTCCTTGATATGATCTAATATTCTCACTGAATCAACAATTAACTGTTGTTAAAGCCAAAGGATGTTTTTCTTTGATCTCTTTTTTGAATTCAAGAACAGTATTTTTCTGCTCATTGTTTAGTTTTGTTTTTTTTTTTCTCGTTTTATTTCTTTGCTCAGTTTTTGATTCCCTCTTTTTCCATTGACTTCTTGTTACAAAGCATTTTCTTTCCTGGATCCTTCCAGTCTGGTTTTGAGTCTTTTTTTCTCAACACATTCCCTCTTGTAGGTTAATTAAATCCCACAGCTCTAATTATTGCCTATATGCTGATAATGCCCAAGTTACACATGCATCCCAGAAATCTCTCCTGAGTTCCTAAGAAGCTCTAGTGGTAGGCCTCACACTTTTGGCTAAAGTGGCTTTTGTCATCTTAAGTCTGCTCTTCCTGTGTTACTTATCTTAATGATTGCCTGGCCATTAGTTAGCTGAAAAAGCCAGAAAGCAAGCTTATGGTTTAACCTTCTTGGTATACCTCGAATATGATCCCTGTGCTTGCTGTACGTCCTACTGCCATAGTTTACACTCTTCTCATGTTTTGGTAGAAGATCATGGTGGATTTCCTACTTATGTTCTAGATCTTATCTAATTGTTTTTTCATTATACATGTCTCTTTTTTTCTCCTTTCTCGGATTTTAAGATGTCCTTATGCATTTTATGGGTAGGAATACAAGGGGGGTAAAAAAACTGAGGGACACAACAAGAGTTTGATGTGATGATACATAGATCTTATCTTGATAACAAAAAAAATAGGCAGTCAGTGAAAGGATTTTTGAAAACTTTTATGAGTATATAATAGTTGTACAGAGAATTTTATTGTGATATTTCCATATGTGCATAAAATGTACCCTGGTTAGGCTCATCCCCTCCTTAATTCTCCTTCTCCCTCTCTTTCCCCCTTCTTAGAATGATGTCAACAGGTTTGCTTGAAATGCCCTTCCCTGACTTTTGGGCAGGCTCCTCGACTAGGATAGCATTAGAAATGTCCAAGAATTTGTAAAAGAGCAAGTGAAGCAGTCAAGAGAGGAATTACATCAAGTGCTTTCTTTTCACTTTCCAGATCAACTTAATTCCTCCTTTCACTACAGCATCCCTAGATAGAATTTTTAAAACATGCCAATACAAACCTGAAGAGGAAGTAGATAATGAAGCCTGTGGAGAGAAGTCCTGGTGGTAAGTAGGCCAGTGCTTATGGTATGGGAGCCAGGACCAGTAGGAGGAAACCAGATCCTTCCTCACTATTCTAAGTCAAGTAGAGATTCAATAGGAAAAAATCCCATGTTGTTTTCCACAATATAGTTTTATATTCCCCATGTGAATAGATTTATAGAGAGAAAATCCTTAAACTTCTGGAGAGCATTTGCCTTACAGAAAAGCTTGGGTAAGTGAAAAGGTGATTGGTGTCTTCAGTATATTCTTATGAGAAAAGTGGTAAAACTCATGACAACTCTTTTAGAATAAAGTTGAAAATTCTTTTAGAGCGAAGTGGAAAATCCAAGCCTATCTGCAGAATCCATCTCAATTTGGAGTTGGCTTACCTTTCCAGCCTCATCTCTCACCTGGTCTCCCTTTGCTGCCAAAAGCCCAGCCAGAACTACTTCAAATACACCAGACATTATGTTGTTTTCTCATTCATCTTGGTGCCTTTGATGCCTTCTTTGCTGGAAATGCCCTTCCCTCATAGCCTGCTGGGGAGGCTCCTTCACCAGGATATCATTAGAAACAGTGAATGCTGATTAAGTGCTTTTGAAACAAAAGATAAATATTTGGATAGAAAAATTGCAAGTAGAAAGCTGCCATTTATGAGTGATTTTTTTTTAATTAGAGAACAAATTTAGTTTTAATTAAAATGAAACAGTGAGACCATCAGTAGGCATTTCTGTAGCCTTAGACTTGCAGGCTTTAGGCCTCCTGGACGTCCAGGGTGGTGACTGTGTGGGTGCTAGTAGAGCTGCTGAAATAACAAGCATATAGCAAGCAAGGTCACATATACTGGTTTGGATCTATAATTTTCCCTTCATATTTCCCCATGTTCAACCTCTTTGATTGTTCAGCTCAGCACAGGAGCCTGATTTCCACAACGTTACTATCAGGCTCATCATCTAAATAGAGGTTTTACTTCTTATTATATTTATGCTTGATCTTGAACTCCTCCTTTATTTTGAAAATGGCAGGTGCACTAGAATGTGCTTTATTGTAAAATTCCAGTTATAAATGTATAGTCCTAGGTAAAGAGACACAGGATTGCTGGGTCATATATTTTGCAAATAGGCCAAACAGTTCTTAAAAGTTGAACCAATTTACAGTGCTCCCCCCCCCACATCTATGAGAGTTCCAATTATATCCTCATCAACCCTTGTAATTTCTACCTGGAAAATAACCATTGGTATTTCCACTAGTGCTCATTTACTAGGAATAAATTGCTTGGTTTTTGTTTAACTAAAAATGTTTTTTATTTCATCTTCTTTTTGGAAATTTATTTTTATTATTGTATATTAATTGCAGAAAGTAATAGGTTTCACTATGATATTTTCATACATGCATATAATGTATTATGATATTCCCTCCTTCCACGTTTTCAAAAGTATACATGCCCATGGAACTCACATCCCAATCAAAACATACAGTATTGCCATTGTCCTAGCAAGCTCCCTCAGGTTTCTTTCTGTCTTTCTTCCTGACATCCCTTGCCCAGAGCAACTGCCATCTGAATTGTACAGCCATACATACCACTCACAAATACGAATAACCATAGACCTCTAGGTCTGGCTTCTTTTGCTCTGCATGCTCATTTAGAGATGTAGCTATGCAGCTGCATGCATCAGTAGATTGGGCTTCTGTTGCTGCATACTGGTCCACCACTTTTTTAGCACAGTCTCTTGCTGATAGACATTTGTATTGTTTGCCATGTTTTTTGCTATTATAACTAAAAATGCAACATAGCACAAGGTTTGGGGTGGGCACATGTTTTTATTTCTTTGGGATAATCACTGGAAGTGAAAATACTGGCTTAGAAAACAGATTTTAATCCATAACAACTAATACTGGCGAGGTATGAGGTCTCAAGCCTATAATCCTATCCACTAGGGAAGTGGAGATTGGGAAGATCATGGCTTGAGGCCAGCCCAAGCAAAAAAATTTGAGAGTCCTCAACTTAACCAATGGCTGGGCATGGTGGTGCATGAATAGGAGGATTGCAGCCCAGGCTGCATAGAGCAAAACCCTATCTCAAAAGTAACCAAAGCAAAAAGCGCTGATGGTGTGGCTAAAGTGGTAGAATGCCTGCCTGGCAAGCATGAGGCCCTGAGTTCAAACCCTAGTACTCCCCCAACCTCAAAAAAACCTAAGGCCAATAATTTCTCTAGTATTTGTCCTGTCTCTTATTCTCAGCCATGCTGTATGAGAGCACCAGTTTCTTTGTATCCTTTTCAACATTTGGAATTTGTATTGGATTTAAATGTAGAATTCCAATGGGTACATGGTGCTAGCTGACTATGGTTTTAATTTGGATTTCCATAATGACTAAAGGTGTGTATTTTCTGTGTTCATTGACCATTCATAAATCTTTTGCAAAGAGTCTATTCAAGTATTTTCCCAATTTTAAAACAAATTTCTTACCTTTTCTTATTGATTCATAAAGTTCTTTATTTATCCTTGTATTATACAATATAAATTCTTTGTGATATATGTATATTAAGATTTTTCTCTCTGTTGATGCCATGCTTTTAATTTTCTTAACAGTTTGTTTTGATGAAAAATGTTTTTAATTCTAGCGCAGCCTGGTCTATCAAGTTTTTCATGTATTGTCAGTGATGTTTGTGTTATAAGTAATCTACTTTATTTGATACATCAAAGATATTCTTCCGATAGCCAGGAACTTTGTATTTTTAGCTTTTGTATTTAGATCTATAATCAATCTTGACTTGAGTTTTCTGTGTCGTGTGAAATATAGGTCAAGGTGTATTTTTCCTTTGAAAAGATATCCAGATGGAATGCTAATGAAAAGACTCCTTTCCACACTGAATTACAATTTAAAAAAAAGAATTTTAATCTATAGGCTTGTATAGACTTGCTTGCCTTTCTTTTAGGTTCCTTTGGCCTACTTATCTATACTTAAAGTAGAATGTACTGTCTTTATCGTAGTTTTATATTGTTAAATTACAAAATAAGGTAATGTCAGCCTTCGAACATTGTTTTCTTTTTTTCAGAATTGTTTTGGTCATTCTAATACTTTATATTTCCACTAAATGCTATTATCATGAAGTTATATAAACAAGTTATTTGAATTTTTAGGTTTCTAATTTTACATTTAAGTCTATGATTGATTTTGATTTAACTTTATATATGGTAAAAGGTAAGGGTCAAGCTGTTATTTCTGATGTATTATATTTTGAAAAGACGATCCTTTCTTCATTAAATTGCCCTGGACAGTTGATGAAAAATCAATTGATTAAATAGCATTAGAAACATGGCAGACTAAGAACTTACACCTGCCTCCCGCCACACAGAGAATGAATTAATGATAACTGAACTAGAATTTACTGAGAATTCTAGAGATCAGTTAAAAAGCTACAGCAACCAGACCACTGAAAACTGTGTAAACTGTACTAGGGTCCTTGAAAGACACAAAGAATCACCTGTAAGTCTAAATTTTTGATTTGTCTGGCTGGGGGCCACCCATGGAAATGGCTTCTCTCTCCCTTAACTCAGCAAGTACCATCTTAGTGCTGTGGTTCCATAAAGAGATGCCAGGAAGAAAAAGAGACCAGGAAAGATTTTAGAGGTCTACAGTTTCTAACTGGGATGATTGCTGAAGGTCTTCCCCTCCATGAAGCCAGTACACAAACAATGGGAGAGATTGTGTTTCTTTAAATGACCAAATTCCAGCAGAATACATATATATCTCACAACATAGAAAGAACAGAGAAATATGACCAAAACTAAAGAAACAAATATTAAGAAAAAGAACTAAGAGCTGCCTAATAAAAAATTGAAATAATTGTCATAAAGATGCTCAGTGAGCTAAAAGACTATAGACAACTAAATAAAAATAGTGCATGAATAAAGGAATAGCAACAAATAAATATAAACCATAAAATTCCGTAGGTGAAAAATACAATAGCTGAACTGAAAAATTCAATAGAGAGGTTTAAGAGCTCACTTGATCAGCCAGAAGAAAAATAATCAACAAATTTAACACATATAGTTTAAAATCATTGAGTCATAGGAGCAAAAGAAGGAGAAAAGTAAGAACACTCTAAAGTACTTATGGAATACTCTCAAGTGGACCAATTATACTCATTACGGTAATTCCAGAGGTGGGTGGAGATAGCTCATTTGAAGAAAAAATGCCCTGAAAAATATGAATCTAAGGAAAGAAATGGTCACAGAGATTCATGAAGCTCAGAGAGAAAACCACATGAAGAGACATTATAACCAAAATATCTAGTCAAAGACACAGAAATCACAAAAGCAGCAAGGGAAAGATAAGTTGTCATGTGCAAGAGATCTCCCATAAGATTATCTACAGATTTCTCAGCAGAAATTTTGCAGACCAGAAGAAAATAATGTATTCAAAGTGCTCAAAGAAAAAAACTGTCAACCTAGAGTACTAATACTACATTTGATCAAATTATCCTTTTAAAAATGAAGGGCAAATTAAGAGAATCAGATAAACAAATCCTAAGGGAGTTCATTACCACTTTTCTTTAGTATGCTAAAGAAAACCTTCAAGTTAAAATGAAAGGATAGTAGACAGCAGTGTGAAGAGGTACAAAAATATAAGGTTCTCCAGTAACGGTAAATACATGGACAAAGTTTGTAATTTGTACTATGGTAGTTTTAGTATATTAAATTTAAATGACAGGACAAAAGATAAGTACAAACAAGTTAATAAGGTATATGATCTGTAAAGATGTAATTTGTGACACTGATAATATAAAGTGTCAGAGGTCACGTAAAATTTTTGTATGCAATTGAAGTTAAATTGTCATCAGTTTAAATTAGAATGCTATGATTTCGGTATATTTTTGGTAACTGCAATGATAACCATAAAGAAAGTATGTATGAAAAAGGAAATGAGAAGGAAATCATAGCACATTGCTACAAAAAAAGTCATTGAAACACCATGGCAGAGAAAAAAGGAGGGACAAAAAAGCTATAACACATTCCGAAAATAATTAACAAAATTGCAATAATAAATAATTTTCTACCAGTAACTTCTTTAAATGTAATGGATTAAACTTCCCCTCAAAAGATTGGTGAATGGATGAAAAGACAAGATGAAACTATCTTCTGTCTATAAGAAACCCACTTTTTTTTTAGCAGTTAATTCTCCTTTTAATTTTTTCACATGCATTAGAGACCCACTTAAAACACATAGGTGGAAAGTAAAGAATGGAGAAAGACATTTCATACAAATGGTAATCAGAAAAGAGCAGAATTGGTGACAATAATATCAGATAAAATGAGTTTATTATCAACATCTGTCACTAGAAACAAAGACATTATGTAATTTTAAGTGGGTCAATTGACTAAGAAAATATAAGTTACAAACATTTATTTGCCAAATCTCAGAGCAAATAAATATGTGACCGAACTTTGACACAGGGAAGACAAACATTCAACAATCTAATAACACATGAAAACTACTCAACACAAAAAAGGCCATTTATGAAAAGCCCACAGCAGACATCAACCGCAGTAGTGAAAAACTGAAAGTTTCTCCTGTGTACCGTTGTTTGTTCGTTTTGAGACAGGGTCTTGCTATGTAACCCGGGCTGGCCTAGAACTTGCAATCATCTTGTCTCAGCCTCCCAAGTGCTAGAATTAAATACGTGAAACACCACATCCAGCTCAAGACTTGTACATGTAAAACCATAAAACATTAAACCAGGCATGGTGGTACACAGTATAATCCCAGCACTCCGGTACAGAAATATTACCATCCTCTGTATTTCTTTCCCCTCTCCTATTCGGAATTGTTTAAAAATAACTTCACCACTTACTCTCAGAACTATTGTAGAGTTTTATGTTTTATCAACAAAATTTAGAAAAATCATGAGAAAGTATCTACTTATCTACTTGTACTTTTTGCTTGTCATATTTTTCCTTTCCCACTTATGTGTAAGGTTCTTTCTTTTAGTTTCCTTTGTAATTAGATTGCTTTCAATAACTATTCTTTTAGTAACAAATTCTCTTCTTTTAGCTGAGAATGTTGTGATTTCCCCTTAATTCTGGAGGGATATTTTAATAAATTATAGGATTCTGGGTTAATAATTGTTTTATTTCAGCACTCAAAAAATAATGTACCCCATCCTTTGACCGCTGTGTTCTCTCCTCTCCGTCTAGAGTTCTAAACACAAACATTGGGCCTTTTGTTACTGTTCCGCATGTTTTTGAGTATCTGCACATTTTTTCTTTTGGTTTCTTTAATCTCTGTCACTTACATTGGGCAGTTTCTGTTCTGAATTATAATATACTGGCTATGTTTTTTTTTTACCTCCTTCAGTGGAGCCCAACCATAGATATTTTTTATTTTAGTTATTGGGTTCTTTAGTTTTAAATTTTTTTCATTAAGTTTTTCTTTATATTCTTTCTTTATTAACACTGTATCTTTGCTGAACTATTTTTTTAATATTTCTAAAGCATATCATAATTGTCTACATAATAATTCTTATTTCTGTTTAAAGATCCTTTCCAGATAATTCCAACGTACCCATCAACTTGATGTTGGCATTTGTCCACAGCCTTCTTTCATTTACCTGGAAATCATATAACTTTTTTTAACAGTGAATGAGTTCTCACTGAAACCTGGACATTTTCATATTATGCAGTGAATCTGGTTCTTATTTAAACTGGGATTGTCCCAAAGTCCCTAGCCAGTTTTCTTTTTCTTTACCTTTCAGTTTCTTATGTTTAAGTTGTACTTAATTATAGAAATAAGGAAAAGTATGTCTACTCCATCTGCCCCAAAGTGGAAGTATTCTATTATGCTCTTCTCTTGCAGATAGGTTTATCTTTTATCCTTAGAATTTCCATAAAAACTGTCAATCAGCTGTCAATTTCTAGGAAAAAGCCTAGGATTTGAATCTATGGGTGAATTTTTTGGGGAAATCGCCATCTTAAGAATATTGCAATTTGTGGTCCATTATCACGAATATAGCTCTCTATATGTTATCATCATTAATTTCACTCAAGTTTTGCAGCTTTCAGCATAAAAACCATGCAATATTTTGTTATTTGCTTTTTTATACTTTATCCTTAAGTATTTCATGTTGTTAGGGCTATTGTAAATGGCATGGTTTTTGAATTCCAAATTTAAATTTTTCCATTGTTAGTACCAAAATTGACTTTGCATATGTCATTGTATCTTTCAAGTTGTTAGATTCATTTATTTGTTCTCGTATTTTTCATGTGATTCCTTAGGATTTTCCACATAGATGAGCCTGTTGTCTGCCAAACAAGGCAGTTTTACTTTTTGACTTTTCAATCAGGATGTCTTTTATTTCTTTTTTTTTCCCAATTGTGCTTACTAGAACTTCTAGCACAATGTTTAATAGAATGTAAATGTAAACATTACTGCCTTGCACTCACCATTACAGATAAAGCATTTGATTTTTCACCACTAAGTATAATAACACCTCTTGCAGGACTTTTTAAAATACCTTTTACTGCTTGAGAATGTTCCTGTCTATAGTTTGCTAAGTTTTCTTCTTTTTTTATCAGCAGATTGTACTATAATAAGTGATAGCTTGTCGGGTGAAGAAATATTACATCAGTTAGAAATATGGTTCCATAAAGAGAACTGAAGAGTTCAGGAGAAGGTAAATATTTAAGTAACTACATAAGCCATTTTTCTTCCCTAACTTGTTACAAATCACGTGAAACAATTGATTTTTAAAGACAGAATATTATTGTGGTATGTAAATATGTAGTAGGAATGTATATGACATGACAGTAATACCACAAAGGATGAGAAGGAAGAGAAAGAATATTATAAAGTTCCTGTATGATAATTAACTGATATGATATCAATATGTCATAAATGCACTAAATGTAATACACATATAGACTGCTTAATTAATATTAACTAATATACAGTCTTAACTTGTAAGGTTTTTTTTCTTGCTAATTTATCTCTATATGCTCTGGACATACTTCCTTTTGTCTTTCAAAACTAATTCCTACCCCAGGTCTTAGAACTTTCAGCCAAGATTGACTTCCCTCCAATCATAGGACAGCTGACTGCTTCTTGTCATTGAGGTCTTAGCTTTAAGTAAGATCTTCAGTGAAAGCTTTTTCCTACTCATCTATGAAGTTCTTCTTTTGTCTATTTCATAGCTAAAATTAGTTTATTTGCTTTTTTTAATCCTGATCTCCCTGGTACCACATTTGTTTATTTATTACCTCCTCACTGCCAGTCTTTACACCAAGTCATAAATACACATTGTCTCATTAGAAAGTCTCATGAGATTTTATGAGATTATTATTTTCTTATCTCAAAATTAAGAAATTGGGCTAAAAGTTCTTAAGTAACATTTTATATCTGACTTAGTGAATGATAGAGCCAGAATTCAAAATCCAAGTCTGTTTGAGTTTAGAACCTACAGTTGCAACCACAAAGTGATTCATTCCATCTGTATTTATTTAGTTTTACACATTCCCTATCCAGAGTCCCATTTGAAGAATGTTCTATGTGTCTTTTATTTTAAATATTTCTATTGAACTGATATTTAAGTATTTCATTTTCAAAATTCTTTTGTAACTTCTCCTTGCTCATTTTATTGCCTATATTTGAGTCCCTTAAAAACAGACTGTGGGACTGGGGACGTAGCTCAGTGGTAGCACTTACCTAGCATGCACAAAGTTCTGGGTTTGACTCTTAACGTCTTAAAAAATAAACACAGATTATGTTTGTACTTTTCTCTTTGCCCTGCGCTATTTAAAAATAAGGCTTAGAACTCCAGGAAGTTCCATGAGGGTTAGCTGGAAAGGGGGGCATCCGTGCAACTATGGATGTCCTTTGACAGCCTCACAGTTCTCCAGAAATCGGGTTTCTCAGGTATTACCTGAGGCAAGACATCCAGGGCCACCTCAGCAAGAAATCGAGCTTCAGTTGAGACTATTTGGAATGTGGTAGCTAACATGGGCATATACACAAAGATTTCTCTAGAATCTTCAGGAATTTACTCCCTTCACATACATCTCTGATTTGCCAGACATTTAATTGTATTCTTACTTGAGAATGCAGATGGCCTGGGGTCAATCTGTTCAAAGCTTTCCTGGACTTAAGCCAACTTGTGTACATTCCAGTGCAAGCACTGTGTCTACCAAAGGTGAGCCTGTAGGACACCTGAATTCTCTTCTTGACAACTTTTACAAATGGCAGTCTATACCACAGGCACTCTTCTTCCACACCCTTGATTCAGAATCCTATTTTCTTTTTTTTAATTATTCATTTATTCACATGTGCATACATTGTTCGGGTCATTTCTCCCCCCTGCTCACCTACCCTATCCTCTCCCTCCCTCCCCCCTTCAGTTCCAGGCAGGTCCTGCTCTGCCTTTATCACTAATTCTGTTGAAGAAAAGACACAAGCATAATAAGGAAGATAAAATGTTTTTGCTAGTTGGGTTGAGGATAGCTATACAGAAATATTCCTAGCATTGCTTTCGTGTACACATGTTATGACCCATGTTGATTCATCTCTAACTGATCTTTACCCTAGTTACTGATCCCCTTCTCATGATAACCTTTGTTGTTTTAAGGTTTCTGTATTAGTTCCTCTGGAGTGGGGACATCAAACGCTTTCATGTTTTGGGTTTTCTACCTATTCCTATATCTCCCATATGTGCTCTCCCCTTGCCATGTGATCCAAGTCCAACCACATTGCTGCATTTTCCCTAGATCTAAAGTCTGCATATGAAGGAGAACATACAATTTTTGGTCTTCTGAGCCTGGCTGACCTTGCTCAGAATGATGTTCTCCAGTTCCATCCATTTGCCTGCAAATGATAAGATTTCATTCTTCTTCATGGCTGAGTAAAATTCCATTGTGTACAAGTACCACATTTTCTTGATCCATTCATCAATAGTGGGGCATCTTGGTTGTTTCAATAACTTAGCTATTGTGAATAGCACTACAATAAACATGGGTGTGCAGGTGCCTGTGAAGTAACCTGTGTCACATTCCTTTGGGTATATCCCCAGGAGTAGGATTGCTGGATCATATGGCAGGTCTATGTTTAGATTTATAAGAAGTCTCCAAATTTTTTTCCAGAGTGGTTGCACCAGCTTGCATTCCCACCAGCAGTGGATTAGGGTTCCTTTTTCCCCACATCCTCGCCAACACCTGTTGTTGATGGTGTTTTTGATGATGGCTATTCTAACAGGGATGAGGTGGAATCTTAGTGTGGTTTTGATTTGCATTTCCTTTATGGTCAGAGAAGGTGAGCATTTTTTTTTCATATGCTTTTTGCCATTTGAATTTCTTCTTTTGAGAAAGTTCTGTTTAGTTTAGTTGCCCGTGTTTTAATTGGTTCATTGATTTTAGGAGCGTTTAGTTTCTTAAGTTCCCTATATATTCTGGTTATCAGTCCCTTGTCTGATATGTAGCTGGCAAATATTTTCTCCCACTCTGTGGTGATCTCTTCAGTTTAGAGAACATTTCTTTTGATGTACAGAAGCTTTTTAATTTTATGAGGTCCCATTTGTCCATCCTTTCTCTTAGTTGCTGGGCTGTTGGTGTTGTATTGAGGAAGTCCATGCCTATACATATTAGTTCCAGAGTGTTTCCTGCTCCTTCCTGTAGTAACTTCAGAATTTCAGGTCTGATATTTAGGTCCTGGATCCATTTTGAGTTGATACTAGTACAGGGAGATAGACATGAATCTGGTGTCATTTTCTTGCAAGATGGTTAACCACTTTTCCCAGCAACATTTGTTGAAGAGACTGTCTTTTCTCCATCATATGTTTTGGGCACCTTTGTCAAAAATGAGGTGGGTATAGTTGTGTGGATTCATATCTGGGTCCTCTATTCTGTTCCACTGGTCTTCATGTCTGTTTTTATGCCAGTACCATGCTGTTTTTATTGCTATTGCTTTGTAATACAGGTTTAAGTTGGGTATTGTGATATCTCCAGCGTTGTTCTTTTTGCTGAGTATTGCCTTGGCTATTTGTGGTCTCTTTTGTTTCCAAATGAACTTTAGGGCAGATTTTTCAGTCTCTGTGTTGAATGTCATTGGGATTTTGATGGGAATTTCATTAAATATGTAGATTGCTTTTGGTAGTACAGCCATTTTTACTATGTTGATTGTACCAATCCATGAGCATGAGAGAGCTTTCCATCTTCTGTAGTCTTCCTCAATCTCTTTCTTTGGGGTTTGTAATTCTTCTTGTAGAGATCACTCACATGCTTTGTTAAATTTACTCCTAGTATTTGATTTTCTGGGGAGCTACTGTGAATGTAATTGTTTCCATATATTCCTTCTCAGTTTGTTCATGTTGGTGTAGAGAAAAGCTAATGATTTTTGTAGGTTGACTTTGTATCCTACCACCTTACTGAAGCTGTTAATGGTGTCTAAGAGGTTTTGGGTAGAGTTTTTTGGATCTTTAAGGTATAGCATCATATCATCTGCAAATAAGGCTATTTTGACAGTTTCTTTACCTATCTATATTCCTTTTATTTCTTCTTGCCTATTGCTCTGGCTAGAAATTCCAGTACTATGTTGAATAGGAGTGGGGATAGTGGGCACCCTTGTCACATTCCTGATTTTAGAGGGAATGGTTTCAGTTTTTCACTATTAAGTATGATGTTGGCTGTAGGTTTTTCATATATAGCCTTTACAATATTGAGGTACTTTCCTTCTATTTCTAGTTTTCTTAGGGCTTTTATCATGAAGTGGTGTTGGATCTTGTCGAAGGCTTTTTCTGCATCTATTGAGATGATTAAGTGGTTTTTGTCTTTGCTTTTATTGATGTGCTGTAATACATTTACAGATTTGCATATGTTGAACCACCCCTGCATCCCTGGTATGAAGCCAACTTGGTCATGGTGTATGATCTTTCTGATGTGTTGTTGGATTTGGTTTACCATTATTTTATTGAGGATTTTTGCATCAATATTCATTAAGGAAATTGGCCTGTAGTTCTCCTTTTTGGAGGTGTTTTTGTCTGGTTTTGGGATGAGAATTATATTGGCTTCATAAAATGAGTTAGCAGTGTTCCTTCCTTGTCTATTTCATGGAATAGTTTAAGGAGAGTTGGTATTAGTTCTTCTTTAAACATCTGGTAGAATTCAGCAGTGAATCCATCAGGTCCTGGACTTTTCTTTTTTGGGGGACTCTTGATTGCTGCTTCAATTTCTTTTTGTGTTATAGATCTATTCAGGTGATTAATATCCTCTTGGTTCAGTTTTGGGTGGTTGTAAATTTCTAGAAATCTGTCCATTTCTTCAAGATTTTCAAATTTGTTAGAGTATTGGCTCTTGAAGTAGTCTCTGATGATTTCCTGGATTTCTGTGGTGTTTGTTGTTATCTCCCCTTTTGCATTTCTGATTTTGCTGATTTGGGTTTTTTCTCTCCTCATTTCTGTCAGCTTTGCCAGGGGTCTGTCAATCTTATTTATTTTTTCAAAGAACCAGCTTTTTGTTTCATTGATTTTTTTTGTATGTTTTTTTTTTTGTTGTTGTTTCTATTTCATTGATTTCAGCCCTTATTTTAATTATTTCTTTCCTTCTGCTTGTTTTGGGATTTGCTTTTTCTTGTTTTTCTAGGAGTTTGAGCTGTAGTATTAGGTTATTGATTTGAGATCTTTCTGTCCTTATAATATATGCACCCATGGCTGTAAACTTTCCTCTTAGGACTGCCTTTGCTGTGTCCCATGGGTTCCGGTAGGTCGTGTTTTCATTTTCATTAACTTCAGGAACCTTTTAATTTCCTCTTTTATTTCATCAATGACCCATTCATCATTGAGCAATGTGTTGTTTAGCTTCCAATTGTTTGCATGTTTTTTACTGCTGTTTTTGTTGGTGATTTCTAGTTTTAATGCATTGTGGTCAGATAGAATGCATGGGATTATTTCTATTTTCTTATATTTGCTGAGGCTTACTTTGTGCCCTAAGATATAATCAATTTTGGAGGAGGTTCCATGGACTGCTGAGAAGAATGTTTATTATGCAGAAGTTGGATGAAATATTCTGTAGACATCAGCTAGGTCCATTTGATCTAGGGTTTGATTTAGTTCTTGGGTTTCTTTATTGATTTTTTGTTTGGATGACCTACCTATTGTTGATAGGGGAGTATTAAGGTCTCCCACTATCACTGTGTTGGAGTTTATATATGTTTTTAGATCCTTCAGAGTATGTTTGATGAAATTGGGTACATTGATGTTGGGTGCATATAAGTTGATAATTGTTATTTCCTTTTGGTGTATTTCCCCTTTTATTAGTATGGAGTGTCCTTCTTTATCTCATTTGATCAATGTAGGTTTGAAGTCTGCTTTCTCCAAGGTAAGTATTGCTACCCCTACCTGTTTCCAGTGGCCATTGGCTTGGTAAATCTTCTTCTAGCCCTTCACTCTCATCCAGTGCTTATTTCTCTTGATGAGGTGCATCTCCTGTAGGCAGCAGATTGTTGGATCTTCCTTTTTAATCCAGTTTGCCAGTCATTGTCTTTTGATGGGGGAATTTACTCCATTAACATTCAGTGTTAGTATTGATAACTACATGGTGATCCCTGTCATGTAGTTGTGTTTGTTGATTAAGGGTTTGATTGTGTGCAGCTGAATCAGTGTTACTCTTTTCTTCTCCTGTGGTTTGGTTTTGCCTGCCCTTTCATGGTTTTGTTTGCTTTCATTTTCTGTGTGCAGAATTCCTTAGAGAATCTTTTATAGTGGTGGCTTGGTGGTCATATGTTGTTTTAGTTTCTGCTTATTGTGGAAGACTTTTATCACTTCATCTATTTTGAATGATAGTTTTCTGGGTAAAGTATCCTAGGGTTGAAGTTATTTTCATTCGGTGCTTGGAAAACCTCACTCCATGCTCTTCTAGCTTTTAATGTTTCTATTGAAAAGTCTGCTGTGATTTTGATGGGTTTACTTTTGTATGTTATTTGTTTTTTCTCTCTTACAGCCTTCAATATTCTTTCTTTGGTCTTTGTACTTGTTGTTTTAATAATAATATGTTGTGGGGTAGTTCTATTTTGGTCAAGTCTGTTTGGAGTCTGGAGGCTTCCTGTACCTCAATGGGCATAGTTTTCTCTAGATTTGGGAAATTTTCTGTTATTATTTTGTTGAATATATTACGCATTCCTTTTGCTTGCACCTCTTCTCCTTCTTCAATGCCCATGATTCTCAGGTTTGGTCTTTCGATGGAGTCAGTGAGTTCTTGCATTTTCTTTTCACAGGTCTTGAGTTGTTTAACTAATCGTTCTTCAGTTTTTCCTTTAATTGCCATTTCATCTTCAAGTTCTGAGATTCTGTCTTCTCTTTGTTCTATTCTGCTGGAATGGCCCTCCATTTTGTTTTGTATTTCTGTTTCATTCTTTTTTTCTGAGGTTTTCCATATCATGGGTTACTTCCTCTTTAATATTGTCAACTTTTGTCCTTAATTTATCTCTCTGTTTATGGTGTTCTCAGTTTCAGTTTGGTGTTTATTTAGGGCTTCTATGATTTCATTTATTTGTGTCTGGGTTTTCTCATATTCTGTTTTTGTTTTCTTAGAATTTCTTGAGAGCCTCCTGTACGTTTTGGTTGATGACGTCTAGTAACATCTCTATGAAATTCTCATTAATTACTTGTAGGATTTCTTCTTTCAGGTGTTCTTGTGGGCTTCATTAGGTTCCTTGTTAGTTTATCTTTGTTTTATTGGAGTCTGGATTTCGGTATTTGTTTTCTTCATTTCACTCTACTTTATATTTGAGGGGAGAATAGTTTCTATCCCTTTTTCTTCTTCCCATATTTCCATTAGGTACCATTTCTATCCCTGGACTATGTGTAATTTAGTATTAGCTGGGTTACAGTATTGATACTAACAAAACCAAGAGAGAAGGTTAAAAAAGAGATAGAGAAGGAAAGATAAAAGGAAGAGAGAAGAGAGGAAAAAAGAAAAGAAAAAAAATGGGAGAGATGGTGGGTGATCAAATAGCAAACCAGGCAGCCAAACCCTTAAAGAAGGGAGGAAAAACAAAAGAAATAATAATCACCAGTTCTGGAACAGTAGAATTGTGGGCAGTCTTAGTTGTTCTGTTACTCCTTTAGCATCCAGTCCTGTCTGTGTGTCTCTTAAGCACGTTTGGAGCTCCCTAGGGTTGGCCCAAGTAGGATTCTGGTGGAGTGGTTATCTGGAAAGCCTATAGAGCTGGGGCCTGGCTCCGCCCAGATGGCGGGGATCCCAGCGGGCTGGGGGATGGGGTGGTCTTGCATACAGCTGGTGCCCAGCCCTGAGGCGTGGAGATCTTGATGGGTTGTGGCTCTGGTTGTCCCCTGGGGAGCTGGGGCCCAGCAGAGCCTGAGTGGCAGGGGATTCAAGGGGCAGGGGTCCTGGCAGGGCATGGATCTGGCGCAGCCCAGGAGTCAGGGATCCAGGTGGGTCTTGGTTCCAGTTGTCCCCCATGGAGGTGGGGCCCAGCAGAGCCTGAGGGGTAGGGGGATTGAGGGGTGGGGGTAATGGTGGGGTGTGGATCTGGTGTGACCCAAGAGGCAGGGGTCCTGGCAGGGCATGGATCTGGCATGGCCCAAGACGTGGGGGTCCTGGTTTCAGCACAGCCCAGGCGGTGGGGGGGTCCCAGTGGGACGTGAATCCCTTGTGGCCCAGGAGGTGGGGATCCAGGTGTGGTGTGGATCCAGTCATCCCATGTGGAGCTGGGGCCCAACAGAGCCCGAGGGGCAGGGGGAATTGAGGGGCGGGGGTCCTGGCAGGGTATGGATCCAGCATGGCCCAAGAAGCATGGGTCCCGGCAGGGCACAGCTCCGGCATGGCCCAGGAGGTGGGGATCCGGCATGGCCCAGGTGGCGGGGGTCCCGGTGTGGTGTGAATCCGGTGGTCCCATGCAGAGCTGGGGCCCAGCAGAGCCTGAGGGGCAGGGGGATTGAGGGGTGGGGGTCCCTGAGGGACGTGGACCTGGCATGGGGCTAGGGCCCAGCACATCCTGGGAGGCAGGGATACTAGTGGTGGTGGTGCATGGATCTGGCACCAAGCTGTGGCCCGGTGCAGCCCAAGGGGCGGAGAGCCCAGTGGAGTAGAGCAGAGGCTATGCAGGCCTATGGGATGGGGACTTGGCAGGCTGGCTGTTCTTTTATTAGGTTGTGGCATGGAGAAGCCCTCCACATCTGAGGGTTTAGCATGCCATATTTTTGTCTCTCCCTGGTGTTTTACCTCAGCCAAGCATGTCTCCAGCGTCTCCGCAGGGTCCCTGGTTCAGGAGCTCACAAGGTCTGCCGCTCTGTCTCAGTCACCATCTTGGAGAGCTTTAGAATCCTATTTTCAAAAGGTAGATAAATCTTTGCAATTCATTTATTTCACTGTACAATTCAATCCAAAACCTCACAGACACAAACATTCTGGCATCATTGTTGGTAGTTTATAAATTATATTAGTTATCTTTTAAGACTATGTCAATATAAATGTACCAATGATCCACTAATTGTGACATATGAAGTCATGGAGAGGCTGTAGTATATGTGAGTTTAGCCCACAGGCTAAGTCACAAGACAGCTTTTATTTGCCTTGTCGTAGTCAAATTCCTATAGCCAGCCTGGCTTGGACCAAGGAGACACTGTGGGGTGCCTACTCTACATGATTGTCTTTTTTGAGGGGAAGATTAGTTTTTTGCATCTTGCTATCACCATAGCATTCTTGATGGGTGAGAGGGGATGGTCAGCCTGTGATTAAGAGCTGCAGAAGGATGTTCTTAGCATAATCTCCTTCCTCTCCTCTGCCAAGCAGAACTCCATAGGGATGTTGCTAGACCATGCAAGTTTAGCTCTACTGACATGGGACTGGAAACTAGACAAGAAATGGAAATGCACTGTGACTTCCCCTGTCCTCTTCTACTCCTTGAGCCAAATAGTAAATTGAACTTTGATGTTTCGGGGTTTTTTTGCCAGGGTGGTGGGGAAGGGAGGTGTTAGAAATTCTTTATCCCTATCCCCCTGACTCTTCCTTACTTCCAGCCACTGCCATGGCAACATGGAACATCTGTTTCCAGGTAACTTTACAGATCATGGGAATAGCACCTTGAACTCCACCTCTTTGGGGCCCCTCTAAAATATTCCCACAGAGTCATGTCATTTTTCCAACAAAATGTTTCTCCTTTCTAATTCAATTCTCCCTTTAGTTTGGAACCAGGGACAATGATAATTTTGCTGGAAATTGAATCAATTGTGAAGCAGTGGGAATGAATATGGTTTAAAACCTCAGGTTGGGTTTCCTGGAATTCTAGGCCAAGTCCCTTTTTCAGTTGCTCACAGGAAGTTTCAACTGATGTTGTTAGAAATTGTGTGTGTGTGTGTAATTTGGGTTATGGTAAGGCTGTAAGGATCCAGAAAAAAAGTTTGTTTCAGATGATAACTAGTGATAATTTTACTCTTTGTGCCAAGTGAATATTCAGAACCATCTGATGCTGGTGAGCCCAGCACCCATTCCTACTTTTTAAGTTGAAATCACTGTTAAAAAGTAGCCTCTATATGGTGGAAATCAGAGAGGGTTTTGTTTGACTCGATGTCTTATAAGCATAGACCTTTCTAAGGTACTCTTTCACATTTTCAGAATGCATATTTATATCATCAAGACTAATACTGAATACCAACCCAGAAGGAATTTATTCATGCCTCACAATTTTTCATTGCAAATTTTTAACAAAAACTAACAGTAATTGCCCTAATTTAAGAGAGCAAAATTCCTTTAGCACATGACAAAAATAGCCCTATATGTGCTAAAACGTAAAGAATAGAGTGGGGAAAGCTGACCATGTATAGTAAGCACAATGCCACAAGGTTCCTTGAGCTTCTGGTAGAGGAGAATTAAATTAGTAATGCATGTGTGTGATCTGGCTAAAATCTACATGCACCTGTGCCACCAAAGAGCAAACCACCCTTTTAAAAAATTTCCTTTAACCAAGTCCACAACTTATTTTGCTTGATCTCAACCAATTGAATGACCAGAGAATATCTGAAAGTCTCTATTTTTCTACCTTGTCTTTTTTTTCCCTTTTCATGGATACAAACTGGGTTCATTTTTATTTTTTAAAAATAAATTAAGGATTGAGTCAACAGATGCTATCTTGAAGAGGAGGAAGGAGAATGCCTTTTTCTTTTTAATTTATTTTTTTAATTCATTTATTCTCATGTGCATACAATGTTTGGGTCATTTCTTCCCCCTTCCCCCACTCCCCCTGAACCCCCTTGCTTCCAGGCAGAAATTGTTTTGCTCTTTTCTCCAATTTTGTTGAACAGTAGGCATAAGCAATAACAAGAAAGACAAAGCGATTATGCTAGTTTAGATAAGGATAGATATACAGAGAGATTCCTAGCGTTGCTTCCATGTACAAGTGTATTACAACCCAAACTGATTCATCTCTACCTGACCTCTTCACTACTTCCCGGTCACTTTCCCACATTGACCTCTGTCATTTTAAGGTTACTGTATTGGCTCCTGTGCAGTGGGGACATCAAACACTTCCAAGTTTTTGGCTTCCTACCTACCCCCATTATTCCCATATGTGCTTGCACCTTAGCTTGTGACCCAAGTCCTACATTACTGCCTTTGCCCTAGATCTAAAGTCTGCATATGAGGAAGAACATATGATTCTTGGTATTCTGAGCCTAGCTGACCTCGCTTAGAATGATGTTCCCCAGTTCCATCCATTTACTTGAAAATAATAAGATTTCACTCTTCTTCATGGCTGAGTAAAACTCCATTGTGTATAAGTACCACATTTTCTTAATCCATTCATCAGTAGTGGGGCATCTTGGCTGTTTCCATAACTTGTCTATTGTGAATAGCGCTGCAATAAATACAGGTGTGCAGGTGTCTTTGAAGTAACCTGAGTCGCATTCCTTTGGGTATATCACTAGGAGTGGGATTGTTGGATCATATGGAAGATCTATGTTTAGTTTTCTAAGAAGCCTCCATATTTTTTTCCAGAGTGGTTGCACTAGTTTGCATTCCCACCAGCAGTGTATGAGGGTTCCTTCTTCCCCACATCCTCTCCAATACCTGTTGTTGTTGGTGTTTTTGATGATAGCTATTTTAACAGGGGTGAGGTGGAATCTTAGTGTGGTTTTGATTTGCATTTACTTTATGGCCAGAGATGGTGAGCATTTTTTCATGTGTTTTTTGGCCATTTGAATTTCTTCTTTTGATAAAGTTCTGTTTAGTTCTGTTGCCCATTTCTTTATTGGTGCATTAATTTTGGGTGAGTTTAGTTTTTTGACTTCCTGTATATTCTGGTTATTAGTCCTTTGTCCAATGTATAGCTAACAAATATTTTCTCCCACTCTGTGGGTGGTCTCTGTAGGTTTTTAATGTTATGTAGTCCCATTTGTCCATCATTTCTCTTAGTTGTTGAGCTGCTGGGGTTCTATTTAGGAAGTCCTTGCCTATACCTATTACTTCCAGAGTATTTCCTGCTCTTTCCTGTACTAACTTCAGTTTCAGGTCTGATATTAAGACCCTTGATCCATTTTGAGTTGATACTAGTACAGGGTGACAAACATAGATCTAGTTTCAGTTTTTTGCAGGCAGATAACCACTTTTCCCAGCACCATTTGTTGAAGAGGCTGTCTTTTCTCCATTGTATGTCTTTGGTGCCTTTGTCAAAAATAAAGTGGGCATAGCTGTGTGGATTCATATCTGTGTCTGCTATTCTGCTCCATGATTCTTCACATCTGTTTTTGTGCCAGTGCCATGCTGTTTTTATTGCTATTGCTTTGTAATATAGTTTGAAGCTGGGTATTGTGATACCTCCATTGCTGAGTATTTCCTTGGCTGTCTGCAGTCTCTTGTGTTTCCAAATGAACTTTAGGGTATATTTTTCAATCTCTGTGATGAATGTCATTGGGATTTGGATGGAATTGTGTTGAACATGTAGATTGCTTTTGGTAGTATAGCCATTTTTACTATGTTGATTGTACCAATCCATGAGCATGGGAGATCTTTCCAAATTCTGTAGTTTCTTGATCTCTTTCTTCAGGGGTTTGTAGTTCTTCTTGTAGAGGTCATTCACATCCTTGTTAAGTTTACTCCTAGGTATTTGATTTTCTTTTTGAGGCTATTGTGAATGGAATTGTTTCCATATATTCCTTCTCAGTTTGTTTGTTTTTAGTGTATAGAAAAGCTAATGATTTTTGTAAGTTGATTTTGTATCCTGCCACCATACTGTAGCTGTTTATGGTGTCTAGAAGTTTTTGGGTGACCTATCTATTGGTGATAGGGGGGTATTAAAGTCTCCCACTACCACTGTGTTGGAGTCTATATATGCTTTTATGTCCTTCAGAGTATGTTTGATGAAATTGGGTGCACTGACTTTGGGTGCATATAGGTTGATAATTGTTATTTCCTTTTGGTGTATTTCCCCTTATATTAGTATGGAGTGTCCTTCATTATCTCATTTGATCAATGTAAGTTTGAAGTCTACTTTGTCTGAGATAAGTATTGCTACTCCTGCCTGTTTTAGGGGGCCTTTGCCTTGGTAAATTTTCTTTCAGCCTTTCACCCTAAGCTAGTGTTTGTTGGATCTTCATTTTTAATCCAGTTTGCTTAACAGTGTCTTTTGATGAGGGAATTAAGTCCATTAACATTCAGTGTTAATATTGATAAGTATGTGGTGATACCTGCCATTTTGTTGTTTTTTGTTTGTTTGTTTAGGGATTTGATTGTGTGTAGCTGAATCAATGTTACTCTCTACTTTCTTGTCTTTTCTTCTCCTGTGGTTTGGTACTGCCTGTCTTCTCATGGTTTTGTTTGCTTTCATTTTCTGTGTGAAGAATTCCTTGGAGAATCTTTTGTAGTGGTGCCTTGGTGACCATATATTGTTTTAGTTTCTGCTTATCATGGAAGACTTTTATTGCTCCATCTATTTTGAATGATAGTTTTGCTGGGTACAGTATCCTCAGGTTGAAGATAGTTTCATTCAGTGCCCAGAATACCTCACTCCATGCTCTTCTTCCTTTTAAGGTTTCTATTGAGAAATCTGCTGTGATTTTGATGGGTTTACCTTTGCATGTTATTTGTTTTTTCCCTCTTACAGCCTTTCATATTCTTTCTCTATTCTCTGTGCTTGTTGCTTTAATGATAATATGTCATGGGGTAGTTCTATTTTGGTCAAGTCTGTTTGGTGTCCTGGAGGCTTTCTGTACCTCAATGGGCATAGTTTTCTCTAGATTTGGGAAATTTTCTGTTATTACTTTGTTGAATATATTAAGAATTCCTTTTGCTTGCACCACTTCTCATTCTCATTGCCCATGATTCTTAGGTTTGGTCTTCTGATGGAGTCAGTAAGTTCTTGCATATTCTTTTCAAAGGTCTTGAGTTGCTTGACTAATTGCTCTTCAGTTTTTCCTTTAATTTCCGTTTAATCTTCAAGTTCTGAGATTCTGTCTTCTCTTTTTTCTAGTCTGCTGTAGTGGTTTTCCATTGTGTTTTGTGTTTCTGTTTCATTCTTTTCTCTGAGGTTTTTCCATATCATGGGTAACTTCCTCTTTAGTATCATCAATTTTCATCCTTAAATCATTTATCTTTCTATTTATGGTGTTCTCTGTTTCACTTTGGTATTTATTTAGGGCTCCTATGAGTTCATTTATTTGTTTTTGTGTCTTCTCTTATTCTTTATTTTTGTTGTCTTGGAATTTCTTGAGTGTCTCCTGTACATTTTAGTTGACCATGTCTAGTAATATCTCCATGAAATTTTCAGTGATTACTTGCAGGATTTCTTCTTTCAAGTTGTTCCTGTGGGCTTCGTTGGATTCCTTGGCATAGTTTGTCTTTGTTTTTTTAGAGTCTGGAACTGGGTATCAATTTTCTTCATTTCCCTCTGAATCCTGTATTAGTTTGTTTTTGCGGGGTGAACTGTTTCCTTTACTTTTTCATCTTCCCATCACTACACTTGGTGCTGTTTCTGTCCATGGTCTGTGTGTAATTTAGTATTAGCTAACTTACAATAGTAAAACTTACAAAACAAAGAATGAATGAAAAAGAAAAAAAAGAGAGAGAGAGAGAACCAAAGAAATCAACAGGTAGAGGTGGTGGACAAACAAACAAAAAAATTTCCTGGTTCAGGAACAATAGAATTTCAGTCTTAGTAGTTCTGGTGTTACTCTTTCAGCATCTAGTCCTGGTGTCGGTATTAAGGCAGAAGCTCGGTCTTAGTCTTACCAGGTGGTTGGGGAGACTCGCCAGTTTTTTCTTGTCTTTAAGTGGCAGCTGCTTAGTCAGCTCCTCCCTCAGTGAGGTGTGGCTTGTCCTCAGGTTCCGGCAATCAGCTCTGTGGCCCACTAGCCATCCTGCTTTGGAGTTGAGTTTTCATTGTGTTGGTGTATTGGGGGCTTGTTTTTTTGCCTCATGCCCTTTCTCTGGGGCAAGTTCAGAGATCCATCAGCTGGCTTTCTGCTGTCAGCGTGTTGTGATGGTTTGCTGACTGTTTTTCAACTTTGGATGTTGCTCACTAGCTCAGAAGGTGAACTTTGTGGACCACTATCTGCCTTATTTCAGGCAGCAGCTTATCACCTGCCCACTGTTGGCCTTTCTGCCCTTCCAGTCTTTGTTTACTGAAAGTTCACACAGAGATCAGGTCCTTGCTCTTCCCTGCTTCTCCAGTGTGCTCAGAGCACCCCATCCCCTCTGCTGCATGTTCCTTTTCAGTTCTTGTTTCTTATTCAGTTCTTGGGTTTTTTTTGCAGGGCAGGGGTCAGTCTGTCCAGGGGGCTCTGCTGGTTTATCCCAGGGGTGGTTGTGGGAGTACCTCATGCTGCTTATTTGCTCACCTGTTGTTCTGCATCTCCCAAGCAGGTTTGGAGCCAGCCTCTGGCAGCACAGGAGCCCTCCTGTTTTCTCAGCATAATGTGGTGTGGAGAAGCTTTGTACGGGCTGGGGGTTCAGGGTGTCAGAATTTTGATTCTTCTTGGTGGCTTTTTTCTGCCAAGTGTGGCTCCAGTTTCTCAGCAAAATTTTTGATTTACAGAGCTCACGCTGTCTGCTTCTGCCCTCGAGTCTCCATTTTGGATCCTCCTCAGGTTTGTTCTTGCATATTTCTTTTGCAGGTCTTGAGTTGTTTGACTAACAGTTTCTCCTTTAATTTCCATTTTATCTTCAAGTTCTGAGATTCTGTCTTCTGCTTGTTCTAGTGTGCTGGAGTGGCCTTCCATTGTGTTTTGTGTTTCTGTTTGATTCTTTTTTCTGAGGTTTTTCCATATCATGGGTCACTTCCTCTTTAATATTTTCTATTTTCATCTTTAATTCATTTATCTCTATTCATAGTGTTCTCTGTTTCACTTTGGTGTTTATTAAGGGCTCCTATGAATTCATTTATTTGTTTCTTTGTCTTCTCATATTCTTTATTTTTGGTATCTTAAAATTTCTTGAGTGCCTCTTGTACATTTTGGTTAACCATGTCTAGTAACATCTTCATGAAATTCTCAGTGATTACTTGCAGGATTTCTTCTTTGAGAATGTTCCTGTGGACATTGTTGTGTTCCTTGGCACCATTTATCTTTGTTTTGTTGGAGTCCAGAACTGGGTATCCATTTTCTTCATTTCCCTCTGGATCCTGTATTAAATTATTTTAGAAGGGAGAATGGTTTCCATCCCTTTTTCATCTTCCCACTGCTCCATTTGTTACTGTGCAACTATGTTCTTGATAGGCTATTGGTGGTTTCAGCCTCCTGTTTTCTTTCCCTTGGGTAAATTTTGTTTTGTGGCTGTTTTGGGTTTTTAGCTAAGTGTGTGTACACTATTTCTGTTCCTGGTCTGGGTGCAATTTAATATTAACTAATTCACAATAATAAAACTTACAAAAAAACAAAAACAAAAACAAAGAAATCAATGGGGAGAGTTGAACAAACAAACAAGAAACAAATCAAACAAAAAACTCCAGGTTCAGGAACAACAGATTTTTAGTCTTAGTTTAAGTTCTGGTGTTACTCTTCCAGCATCCAGTCCTGGTGTTGGTATTTAAGCAGAATCTCTGTCATAGTCTTGCCAGATGGTTGAGTAGTGTTTTTTTCCTTCTGTCTTTCAGTGGCAGCTGCTTGTTCAGCTCCTCCCTCAGTGAGGTGTGGTAGTTTAAGTTTGCATGTTGTCCTCAGGTTCCAGAGATCAGCTGTCCTGCTTTGGAGCTGGGTTTTTGCTGTGCTTGTTTACCAGGGGCTTGTTTCTTTGCCTTGCCCCCTTTTTCTGTGGCAAGGTCAGTGATCCTTCAGTCAGCCTCCTGCTGTCACCATGTTGTGATGGTTCGTTGTTTGTTTTTCAATTTCTGTAGAGCCATTTGACTTTGGTTGTTGCTCACTGACTCAGGAGATGATTTTTGTAGTCTGCTCCCTGCACTACTTCAGGCAGTGGCTTATCACCCGCCTGCTGTCGGCACTTCTGCTTTTCCAGTCATTTGTTCATTGATAGTTTGCACAGAGATCAGCTCCTTGCTCCTCCTCCCTTCTCTGGTGTGCTTTCAGCATTTCCACCCCCTCTGCTGTGTGCTAGTTTTCAGTTCATTGTTTACTGTTCAGTTTTTTTTTTTTTTTCAGCAGGGGCATTCTGGGGCTATGCTGATTTATCCCAGGGGTGGTTGGGGGAATACTGGTGATGCTTGGCACTCATCTGTTTTGTCTGCTGAATATCTCCCAAGCAGGTTTGGAGCTGGCAGCTGATGGCTGGCAGGGGCAGCATCCCACCTGTTTTCTCAGTGTAACATGGCATGGAGAAACTTTCTATGGGCTAGAGGTTCAGGGTGCTGAAGTTTTGATTCTCCTTGGTTCTCTGTTTCTGCCAAGTGTGGCTTCAGCATGTCAGCAAGGTTTTTGATTCACGGAGATCACCCTGTCTGCTTTTGTACCCTATTCGCCATCTTGGATATTCCTTTCTACCTTGTCTTAAGGGCCCTTTTACAACTTATCCTTTTATCTTCTTAGATGTGATGAAACAATGTTCCAGGGATTCAAGTTAATACACTCTATCTTTATGGTATACCCTCCTTCTTTTCTTCTTCCTCTTATTTGTCTTTCTTGGGTAAAATTTAATTTCTGTTTTCTGAGTTCTCCTTTGTATTTCACAGGAAGTGTTTGGCAGGTTCTCAATGACTTCCCTATCCTCATCCAGGCAAGACACAGAAGAATAATCTCTTTCTAATTCTTGAAGAATAGTGTGAAACAGGAGTTGCCCTCCAAATTTGGTGACTACTCAGGTTGGATTGGTAGATTTAATTCAATTATATTGGAGCTTTAGCTTGGCCGGAGTTCTTTCAGTAGCAGTGATGCTTTTTGGTTTCTGAAGTATTGGTTAGCATTCCTTACCACTACAAAAAAAGAAAATCCCACAAAATTCAATAGACCTAAGCAACTTCACAGTTGTAAACCAGTCACAAAACTTAGCAATTTTGAGTTTTGCTTAGATTTTGGCATTACTTGGTTCTTGTTCTGGCTTAAAACTCTCACTAGATTTTAGTACAAATTAAGCCTTGTTTTCTTTCTTATGTGGCAGTCCTTTTTATATAGTATACTCAATTCAGTCTTTTGTTCTTTCCCTCCCTCCTTTTTTTTTCTACTTATGCAGCCTAATAAGATCCAGCACTCCTAGTCTGAAACTTGCTCACCTGTCCCTGGATTGGTACTGTGTCCCAGCTGTTCCCTCTCTCATCTTAGAAGATGTTGATTCCTTCTTTAGTATCTCAGTATCTGTTTACTCTGTGCAAGCAGAAGTGAACACAGAGAGTTAGGAGTTTCTATGGTCTGGTCAAGATTTCTTTTCCAGCAGTACTCATCTTCCTGGCATTATGAAACTATTTCAGACAGTAATGGTTCATCAATTCTGTGCTGTGAAAAAGGTATGTCCTCAAAGGCAAGAATTTTTTATCTGCTTTATTCACAGCACTTAGAGCAGTTCCTGGCTTATAGTAAAATCTCAGTGAATATTTTATAAATTAGTGAATATGATTCTTAGGTATCAATTTATGAGTTGGAGAATTGTTTCCAATCATTTTTAAGCATTATCAAGGCATGCTGTAGGAGTTAACATTTTAAGTGTTCCTATTTCATCAGTGAGATTATTTTTAAAACAATGGGGGATGTGATCAAAGTACATTATATGCATGTATAAAAATGTATAAAAATTTAATGTATGTTAACAAAACAGATGAAACTTTTCTATGGTATACCCTCCTTCTTTTCTTCTTCCTCTTATTTGTCTTTCTCACCATCAGGTAAGAAATAGAAACAATTCTGGAAGAGCCATCATGATAGCTGCCCCAAGAAAACCCTAAGTTTTATTTAAACGTGCATTGACTTTGCTTTTAGTGGTGTTGAGGTTTGAACTCAGTGCCACTTGCTTGCTCAGCAGGCACTACCTCTTGAGCCACTCTGCCAACCCTAAGCATGTATTGTTTTGTGATGACAATATGGTAAAGCCATTTTTGGTAGCCTGAGAAATGGCTATTATATCCAAGTCTGATATACATTATGATGTTTGATGTCATATCGTGAGTTGTAAGTATGCATTTAACTGGCATAGAGAGCAGATCAGAGAATGTGGAAACATCCCCCATCATATTACCTGGCAGGAAAACAAAGGCAAAGTCTGTTGTCTTCTAATAAAAGAGGAATCTTTAGTACCATGGCATTTTTGACAGAACTAACTAAAACTCTGAAAGGCCCTTCCAGTGACTTGCTAAAAAATGAACTGGCAACCTGATGTGGAGTTTGCTACCTGTTCTTTCCCCACCAGAGGTTGTCATGGACCCCACCTTAGAGGCTCAGGTTGCTGAGATAACTGTTCTGAGGAAAATGATGCCCTGTGAGAGAATGAAACTGAAGTGAGTAGCTTAGTTTCATAGGCAGCTCCTCTCTGATGTCTGGAATGTAGTGTGTTTTCCACTTTACTTTATACCTACAGAGACCATATGCTCAATCGTTGGGGATGTTAAATGAACTTCTGAATGTGAATGTAGCCATTTAAAAAATACCTTTAGGCAAAATTGTTTCTGCCGGGTATCGAGGAGGTGGGGTGGGTGGTAAGGGAGGGAGAAATGACCCAAGTATTGTATGCACATATGAATAATAAAATAAAAAATATATATAACTGCAAAAAATAAATAAACAAAAATAAAAAAATACCTTTAGCTGGGCAAAATGAAACATACCTGTAACCCCACTGTGTGGGAGGTTGAGGCAGGAGGATTGTAAGTCTCATTCTAGCCTTGGTTATATAGAGAGACCATGGATAAAACATAAGAACTTAAAAAAACTTTATATTTCAGACCAAATATTTAGTTGTTTGGAACCCAGATGTTTCCTTCTGGAATTGCAAAAATAAGAATTTTATAGACACACAAGAACAGAACAAATCAGTGGATTTGGATTTTTCTTCCAGAACTATAACATATATTAGTGAACAAAATATCCCTGGGAAAATTCCCAACTAGCTAATACATTAATAACTTAATAAATCCCAACATGACAACTGATTTAATATTTTATAGCATTTAAAAGAGTGATTATTAAAATTTTCAAGTAACATGAGAAAATGTTTATGGAAAACTATAAAGTGGGAAGATAGAACACAAATTAAATATACATGTGCTCACATTTATAGTTAAAAAACAAGAACTTAATAGCAATGCATTTTTAAAAGTTTACATATGGGATCTTGAGTAGGTTTTTATTTATATATACATATCTATACATACACAATTTCACTAGCAAATATCTATACATACACAATTTTGCTAGCAAATATATTTTATTATAATGTAGGAAAAGTAAGCTTTCATTTCAACTGGCAAAAAATGAATCACTAAGCATGTGAAAATTTCTTCAATATTAAAAAAACAATGTAAACTAGCGTATCATCAGACTACTGGGAAATAGTTACAAATATAAAAACTTGATATATCATTTGTCTACATTATAAAAATCAATTAATAATTACACGACAAATGCATTGTTCTGTGATGATTATGCATCAAATGGGAATTCAAAATACAGCTTTCAGTAATCAAACCAACACGACTGTGCAAAATTGTTCATATCCTCTTTCTGCTTGTTTGATTCCCTAATTTGAACCTGTTATTTCTGTGCTTTTTAGCCATGTTTGTATAAAAATAATTAAGAATTTCAATGGGTCTATTTACTACTTTAACCCTCCCCCAAATATTTCCCTTGACCAAATTAAGGCAATTATTTTATTGGAAAAGCAGTTCTAGTAACTTGGCTCACTGGCCTCAGTCTGATTACTGTTATTATAAGCTGTTTACCAAAATCTAATGCTATTGGCTACATGCTTGCTAAGTTAGTTTCCACATTGTTTGCCTCTGTTTTTTCAAGGGAAGTAAAACACAATGAATGATTCTAGTCTATACTTTAAAACTAGTCAAAATTTACTGTTTTCCAACCTACTATAGACTGAAAACTGTAGTGCTGAGAAGATGAGTGAAACTTAAACAGGGTAAACCAAATAAATCCAGAAAGAAAACACCTTATAAACTTCTGAAAACCAAAGATAAAATCCAGAAAGCAACCATAGGAAAATGATCTTGCCTTTTCCTCATCTAGAAGGAGAGAACAGTTTGTATGTCACGTGTCTCTTCAGGTGGTGTTTATATTTTCTCCCTTTTGTAGGTGGATAAACTGAGATGCTGAAATTGCCATCAGAAGAGGCCAGGTTATCTAATTCCAGGGTCTGTGCTCATTGTTAGGCAACCACCATTGGTAATATCATATATTCAGGCCCAATTCATGAGGATACCAATTATACAGGATTTTAGAATCAAAGCCTCACTTAGGAACAAAATGTGACTCTTTCTGAAATATATTTCCTATATGCATGTTGTGCTTCTTAGAACTCTCCCTGAAGTTTCAAAGCAACTGAGAATTGGTGGACGATTCAAGTGTTCTAGAGCCTATGGTGTCCAGACTTAAAAATAGGAGCTATAGGGCTAGTCTAGCATGCACGAGACTAGATTTGATCCTCAACACCACATGCAATCATAGCTATATACATGTCACTTTTTACATAGCTATTTATAAACTTAAGAATGAACATAATAAGAACCATGTGGCACCTACAAATTGACAATAAAATACTTACAAACTGAAAAATAAAAGGAGATGTAAGAACTTGCACTTCTTCCTGTTCCCCCTGTAATTATAATTGAGAAGCCCAGATATTCTATGCAAAACAACATAAGTTTTGTGTGTGTGTGTGTGAATGAAAGGGAGAGAAAGACAAAGAGACAAAGATGGAGAGATGGCAAATGAGCTAGGGACTGCAGGACCTACAGAATGGTAGGATGTTGACTTAATCTTTTCTTTCATTCTTATTTTTTGTTTTTTCCATCTTGTATTCCACTCTTGAAGCTGAAGAAACTAATAATGCAGAAACACCAATGTGCAATGTGTATACACTTAGAAAACAGCCCCAACAAAAGCCTGTAATCTCTAGTCAAAAGACCAGGATAATTTTAGATAATCTACTCCAGTCAAGCACCACCAAAGGAGAAGCAGGAGGAAGAAGAGGGAGGACAAGAAGAAAGTAGTAAAAGTAAGGCCTATACATTTCCACCCCAAGAGGGTGCAATAGTGTATTTGATGCTGGTGAAGTACGGAGCTGTGACTTTCATTCCCATAGAGGTAAAGAAACCCTGCCTGCAGTATTAAAGGAGATTATGTGGGAAGCCTGGACTTTAGTATCTACTGGGCATTAATAAGATATTCTACTCCCCCTCACCAGTCAGAAAAAAGCCCAGTGCAAAGTCAAAATACCCAGCCTCACCCTTCATTGATGTGGCTACCCCCACCAAGGTGTCCGTAAAGAACATGAGAGGAGCAAGCTTGAACCCTGCCCAGCAGTAATGAGGAGCATTCCTCTTTAGTAGAAACAAGGATGGGTGGGGACTCTGAACTTCAACCTCTGCCTGGCACTAACAAAACTTTATCTTCTGCTGAGTTTTTTTTTTACATCTTTTGTTTCTTTCCTAAGATCCATATTTTTTCACTTGCCTTAAGCATGTCATAATTGTTTCTGGTAGCATTTTTTAATCATGGATGCATTAAAATCTTTTTGGCAAATAGTTCTAACAACAATGTCATGTCAGTATTGGTGTCTATATACATTTCTTTTGTCATGCAGCTTGAGGTCTTCATTAATTGTATGACAGGATTTTTAAAATTAAATCCTGGTTATTTTGTATTATGAGACTCTGGTTATTTAAAACTTCCACTTTTTTAATATCTTAAAAATAATATTTTCTTTTCCATTTTTACTTAATCATTTAAAAAAATTATTATTATTGTGCTGGGTATGAGTACATTGTAGCATTTACAAAGGTTCTTACAATATATCAAATATATCATACTTGACTTCACCCCCTCTACTGCTCTCTTTCATCACCCTCCTTCCCTGATTCCTGAAACAGTAGTAAAACTTCCACTTCAGCTCAGCAATGCTCTTACTTCAGAGGCCACTTCTTGCAAACCCAACCTGCCCAGCAGAGTGACTAAGTCCACTGTATGCCCTGCATTGTAGAGGACAGGTGTTTTGACATGGAGCACAACAGAGGACACTGACCTAGAGAAGCAGAAAAAGGCACTTACTTTCTAAGACCAAGAGTGTGGCCAGTGCCAGAAATGAAGGCAGGTATCTTCATTTTTTTTTCTGTGACCTCTCCCCTCTGTATTGTGCTCAGGTAACTGACAGGGGGTGGAAAGAGAACTCCCCAATTTTCTGCTGACATGAGCATACCAAGGAGGACTTGAGCAACTACCTGGCTTTAACTGTTGCCTGACCCTGACATCTTAATACAGCTAAAGAATCCTAAGCATCCACATCCAAAGAGGGCTGAAGGAACTTTGCCTGTGTCCCATTCCCAGTCATTCACTGCCACTGGCAAAGAGGAACCCACCAGTTCCTGCTTCAACTCCACCCAGAGGCTTCCTACTGCTGTCTTACCCCTACACCTTCTCTGACCACATCACAAAGGGAGCTGCATTTCCTCTCACCTCTCTCCATGCATCACCTGGGTTCCACATGACTGCATGCTCAGAAGAGGTGTTTGAGAGCCATCATCACTGATGAGGCAGGGCCAGAGGAACTTCATAGTAGCACAACTATCATGGACAGTGCCTAAGGAAGCTCTGATCAAGCAGTAGAGGCCACCATTACCATCATGAGAATAGCCACACAGTGAGTACCTCACATGCTCTTCTGTTTGCACCATATCGAACTGAACTGCAGGAATGTCCCCACTCTTGCCTGAGCCACAAAGACAGTGGGTTTTTATGACTCCACCATGGTATGCACTGTGCCCTGTGTCATTAAATGTCATCAAAGGAACTGTAGGCAGACCACACCTCAGTGCCCAGCTAAAACCTAAGCAACATTGCAAACTGATACTCAAGACATATCTTCAAAAAAATGCATTTACTAATGCAACCCCATAAAAGTAGCAGAGAATCTCATCCACTAGATGTAAAAGTCTTAGTGTAGGAACACAAGAAATATGAAAATCCTATAAAAGAACATAATTACTATCTAGCAACATATCTCAAAGAAATCAATTTGGATGAAATGCTTGATAAAGATTTGCAAAGGATTATTATAAAAATATCTCAAAGAGATTCAAGAAAATATAAATGAAATTAGGAAGACAAGGCAGGATGTGAATGAAAAATTCAGCAAAGCAATACATTTTGAAAAAGAGCCAAAGTAAATCTTGACATTGAAGAGCTCAATAAGTCAAATTAAAAAAAAAAAAAACACAGTTGAAAGCCTCAAATATATCAAACTGAAGAAAGAAAATCTGAACATGAAGACAGGTCTTTTGAAATAGTCCAGTCAAAGAATTTTAAAAAGAAAGAATGAAGAAAGCATTTGAGACTTTTGGTGCTTCATTAAATGAATAAGTATCGACATTTCCAAAATGTCTCCTTAAGAGGTAAGGAGATGTATAGCTATCCTTATCTCAACCAGCAAAAACCCTTGTTCCTTCCTATTATTGCTTATACTCTCTCTACAACAAAATTAGAAATAAGGGCAAAATAGTTTCTGCTGGGTATTGAGGGGGTGGGGGGGAGAGGGAGGGGGCGGAGTGGGTGGTAAGGGAGGGGGTGGGGGCAGGGGGGAGAAATGAACCAAGCCTTGTATGCACATATGAATAATAAAAGAAAAATGAAAAAAAAAAAGAGGTAAGGAGAAAGACATTCAATGAAACAGTAGCAGCAAATGTCTTTAATCTTGAAGAGGAAATGGACATACATGTAGTGGAGGCTTTTTGGACCCCAAATAGAAATGTTCAATAAGGTCTTTACCATGGTATATTATAGTCAAACTATCAAAAGTAGAAGACAAAGAAAAAGTTCTCAAGTTTGAGAGAGAAAAATACCAAGTCACATTTTAGGATATGTCCTTTAGACTAACAATTGCTTTTTCAACTGAAACATTACAGGCCAGGAGGGAATGAAAATGATGCATTCCAAATCCTGAAATAAAATAACAACTAGGAATACTATACCCCTAAAGGATATCCTTTAGGGGAAAAAGAAAAGGTGATATATAATGACCTTCCAAGTCCAGCAAAAGCTGAGAGAATTCATGATCATTACACCAAAAAATGCTTAAGGAATTCCTACATCCAAAATCAAAAGAAACACAATTACCATCATAAAACCACAAAGATGAGCAAGACAGTATGAAAAGGACAAGTATTACACAAAGTAATCAGAAGAAAATTAACAAAATCACAGGAGTAAGTCTTTACCTATCAATAAACAGACTAAATATGAAGTCTTTACCTATCAATACTCTTGAATATAAATAGGCTTAATTTTCAATTAAAAGACAAATAGTTTGAGTGAATTAAAAAACAATGGTAATATTTCAATTACAAGAATCTCAACCCACAAATAAAGACACATACATATGTGAAAGTGAAAGAATAGAAAGCAAATGGAAACTTAAACAGCACAGGTATATCTACATTTAATATCTTACAAAATAGACTTTTAGACAAAAACTATAAAAAACAAGGCCACTATACAGTGACCAAGGGACAACTTCAACAAAAGATATTATTAAAAGTCTATATGTGTCTAATGTCAGAGAAGCCAATTCTACAAAAACAATCACGATTAGACCTAAAGAGAGATAGGCTCCAATACAGTAATAGTGGCAAACTTCAGCATCCACTTTCATCAATGGACAGAACCTTTAGACAAAAAAATTAACAAAGAAACATCAGAGTTAAATGGTAATACAGATCAAACAGACTTACTAGACATTTGTAAAACATTCTTTTCACCAGCACATTGAACATTCTCCAGAGTAAGGCACATATTCGGCCACAGCATCAGTTTAACACATTCAAAAAGTTAAAATCATATCCTGTACCTTTTCTAATCATAACAGAATAAAACTAGAAGTTGAGCACAAATTTTGTAAGTCATATAAATACATGGAGAGTGAACCACACACTTTTTTTGAGGCTGATGAGAATATTCTTTGTTTCCATCATAGTTACTATGATGGTGTACAACTGCCTATCATCATCATACTGTGAATTAAAATGAAGTTTAGAGCACAAATAACACACTTTTAAACAAATAGTAGGCCATTGAGGAAGCCAGAAAGAAATTTTTAAAAATTGTTCAAAACAAATGAAAATGGAAACACAACATATCCAAACTTGTAGGATGCGGTAAAAGCAGTAGTAAGAGGGATGTGAATAGCAATGAGTACCTACATTTTTTTAAAAAGAATATTTGAAATAAACAACCTAAAATGAACCTCAAGGATTTTGGAAAGCAAGAGCAAACAAACCCAAAGTAAAAGGAAAGAAGTAAAGATGAGAGCAGAAATAAACAAAACAGAGTCTAAAAAGAATCAATGAAAAAAAGAGTTGATTTTTGAAAAGATATGCAAAATTGGCAAATTATTAGCTAATCAACACTAAAAGAGGTAAGACCCAAATAAGTAAAATTTTAGAGGTGAAAAAGACATTACAACCAATGCCACTGAAATACAAAGGTTCATTAGGGATTATTATAAAAAACTTTACTAACAAATTAGAAAACAGAAGAAATGAAAAATTTCTTGACACAGATGACTTATTAAAATTGAACCATGTGGTCATGAAAGATCTGGATAGATCACTTATAATCAGATTAAATGAGTAACAGAAAATTGCCCAACAAAGAAAAACCCAGGACCAATAGCTTCACTGTTGAGCTTTACCAACCTTTAAAGAATTGGCTAGTTGCTAGTAGCTCATGCCTGTAATCCTAGCTACTCAGGAGGCAGAGATCAGGAGGATCAAGGTTCAAGGCCACCCCAGGCAAAAAGAGAGAACTTATCTCAAAAATACCCAAGAATACTCAAGTGGTAGAGCACCTGCCTAGCAAGCATGAGACCCGGAGTTCACAACCCAATTCTGCCAAAAAAGAAAAAAAAGTCAATTCTTCTAAAAAATTTTCATAGAATTAAAAAGGCAGAGAACCTTCTAAACTCATTCTGTGTGGCCAGTATTACCTTGTTACCAAAATCAGACAAGAACACAAGATAATAAAAATATAGGCTAACATCCATGATGAGCATGAATGTAAAAACTCTCAACAAAACATTAACAAAATGAATTCATAACACATCAAAAAAGATCATTCACCATGACCAAGCTGGTTTCATCTAAGGATGGTTAAAAATGTGCAAATTAATAAAGGTAGAATGAAGGATAAAAATAATGTGATCATCTCAATGCATGCATTAAAGACATTTGATAAAATTCAACTTCCCTTCTTGATAAAATTTCTGAATAAATTAGCTGTAGAAGGATCATGTCTCAACCTAAGAAAGGATAGGTATGGCAACAGGGGAAAGCTGGAAGCAGTTCCTGGAAGGTCAGGAACAAGACCAGAGTGTTTGCTTTCACTGCTCTTATTTAATACATTACCAAAAGATTTAACTAGCGCTATTAGAGAAGTAAAAGAAATAAAATACATGCAAATGGAAGGGAGGAAGTCAAACTATCCCTGTTTGCAGTTGATATGATTCTACAGATAGAAAAATCTAAAGATTCCACTAAAAACCATTAGAACTAAAGTCAATTTTAGTAAAATAGGATACAAAACCAATGTACAAAAAAAAGTCCCAATAGGGAACTTGCTGAGAAAGAAATCATGAAAGCAATTCCATTCATAATAGCTGTAAAAAAATCAAATGCCTAAGAATAAACTTAACCAAGGATGTGAAAGACCTTTGCAATAAAAATTACAAAACAGATGAAAGAAATTGAAGAATACAAAAAATTATAGAAAGATCTCCCATGCTCATAGATTGGAAGAATTAATACTGTTGAAATATCCACATGACCCAAAGTGATCTGCAGATACAGTACAATCTCTATTGAAATGCCAATGAGAAAAAAAATCCTAAAGTTATATGAAGTCTAAAAAATTCTGAATAGCCAAAGCAATCTTGAGCAAATAGAAAAAAAGATGGAGGCATCACAATACCTGATTTCAAGACATACTACAGGCCATACCAACCCAAACAACAAGATATTGGCATAAACGTAGGCATTAGTGCAAGAGGACATAAGAGAGATCTCAGAGATAAACATACACATATACAGACAACTGAGTCTCAACAAAGGTGCCTAAAACATACATTGGAAAAAGGATAATCTCTTGAATAAATGGTCCTGGCAGCATTGGAAAAGCCAGTTTCCCTCCACCAAGGCCTTGGACTGCAGCCTCAGGTCTCTTCCTTTCCCATCATGAGCTCTGTCCCACACTGAAGAATGAATGAATGTGCATAGCTCAGCCATCCTGTTCTGTGCTCACCACACATGTGACCAATCTTTGCTTGCCCTTCATTTGGTCATAGGAAAGGTCTACCAGCTTTGAAATCTGCAAAGAAGTTCTTTCTGGCAAAGAGTCTTCACAGGCCCAAAAAGTGAAATCAGGGCTGCTGAGGCAAAGAATTCTGAGGTTCCAGGACTCAGAGTGTGGTTTATGATGGAATGTTATGGTCTCTGAGTGAATCACTCTCTCTGACCATGACTGCCTCACTGGGATGCACTTAGCCAGGGAGCTTTCAGAAACACAGAGCACAAGACAGGGATTCTGGATCAAGGGGTAATTTCCCATAAAAGTGGAAAATTTGTAATTCATCTCTTCACTAATTATCCAACCATTAACAAGCAATGTGGTTGGTTCCAGTCCCATCTACCATTGTGCATAGTCAGTCTTTACCTTCTCAGCCTCTTAGGTATTCCCAGGGCAAGAGAGATAGCTCTAGAAGCTAGGGTGGGTGCTTCTCTTCTTTCTGTTATGACTGGAGGGAGGAGGGGGAGATGCAGAGCAGAGGCACAGAGTGGAACATGGCCCTGCTTCTGCTCTCTGCTGCAATATGACAGGGTGCATTGTGCTGTTAATATGGTCACCAACTTTTATTTATGCCCATCTCTTACCTGCAAGTATTTGCGGCATTGTTACAGTTCCATTCATTGCAATTAACTTTGCCCTTTTAAACTTCTAGCGCCACAACACGTGCTTTCACACATGATATTTCATCTCAATTTGACAGTAGGTGGCATTCGAGAGTAACTCTGATTTCTAATTTTTGGTTCAGGATTAAAGAACAACTTCACATATTCATCAAATAAATATGTAAAGAGTATTTTTATGCAACAGTGTTACATGCTGTGCCTGATGATATCTTGAACAAGACAGGCATGATTCTGTCCTCATTAAATTTACAATCCAGTGGCAAACAAACACAAAAACCAAGAGCCAAGTGCCAGTGGCTCATGCTTGCAATCCTAGATATGTGGGAGGCTGAGATCAGGAGAGTCATGATTTGAGGTCAGCCCTAGCAAAAGGTTTACAAGATCCCATCTCAATCAATAGCTAGTGCAATGATGCATGCCTGTCATCCCAATTTACACAGGAGGTTGAGACTGGGAAGATCTCAGTTCCAGGCCAATCTGGCCAAAAAAGTTGGAGACTCCATCCCAATGGAAAAAAAAAATGGGTGTGATGGTGCATGCCTGTCATCCCAGCAATGGCAGGAAGCTTAAAATAGGAGGAGCACAGCATAGGCTAGCATGGGCAAAAAAGCAAGATGCTATTTCCAAAACACTAGAGCAAAAAGGGGCTGGAGACATAGCTCAAGAAGTAGAGTGTCTGCCTAGTAGGCGTGAAGCCCCTGAGTTCAAATTACTAAAAAAAACGGGAAAAATTTTAGATAATTACTAATTTTAATAATTATCTTTAAGGGGGAATAAAACATAAGAGGCAAAATTGCACAATATATCATGTCCTGAGATGTTAGGTCTCTTTCAGTTCTTACCTCAAATCCAGACACTTTCTTAAGTCTTCTCTGACCCTTCTACAATAGCAACCGTTCTCCAACACTCCTTCTCTTTCTTTCTTTCTTTTTTTTTGGCAGTACTAGAGTTTGAACTCAGGGCCATGCACTTGCTAGATAAGTGTTCTACCACTTGAACTACGCTCTCAGCCCTGTTGTGCTTTGTTTTTCAGACCACAATCTTCTCAACTATGCTTCACCTATAGCTGGAATTACAAAAGAAAATCACCACACCCAGGTTGTTTATTGAGATGGGGTCTTTCCAACTTTTTTGCCCAGGTTGACCTCAAACCATGATCCTCCTGATTTCTGCCTCCTGAATAGCTGGGATTAGAGGCATGAGCAACTACATGTAGCCCAACACTCTTCTCATTTTTATTTTCTCTCACACACAAGTATGTATAGAACATAATTAGGTTCTTGCTGTTTTTTTCCTTTCTCTCTTTAGTGATATGTTAACGCTATGAGGATAGGAATTGTGTTTTTATTGTGATAGTTTTTACCCTTCTTTCTGGAGCTAAAGTAGTAACTGACACAGAGCAGGTACACAATAAATATTCAAATGAGTGAGGTAGTCAGGAAAAGACTTCCTAAGAAGTAAACATTTAATCTGGAGCCAATTAGGCAAGGGGAGGGTGGGAGGAGGAGACCTTTCCAGGTGGAGGAAACAGTAGAGGCAAGGTCCTGGGGCAGGAAAGAGGTGTCATATAAGGAATTTAAGAAAGCCCATATGTTGCAATTATGCAGCCAGAGGTGAGACTGGAGGCAGGGGAGGGTTATGCTCTGTCTCACAGGCCAAGGTCAAGATCAGGGTACACCATAAACACTTGGAAGAGATATAGGCAAGACGGCAATATAATAATCTAATTGAGCTTAAACAGGAGCCCTAGGGCTTCTGCGTGTGAAATAGCTATTGGAGGAAGACAGAGGATAACCAGAAGATAAGAGACTACCATAAGCATAAGCACAGTATTAGTAATATTAGCCAACATTCATTGAGCACTTCCTCTTACCAGGCTCTAAGTATTTCAGATGTTTAAAACCTTAATTGGCCAATTTTCTCAATATTTCTCTAATTTTTTTTTTGTTTTCTCATTCTGGTTTATTTCAGGATAATTACCAATTTCATACATTTTCCTGCAAATGACATAATATTATTTTTCTTTTTGCTGATTAATACACCTCTGGGTATACGTAACACATTTTCTTCATTCATTCATGACTTGATGGACCTCTAGGCTGATTCCCTACTTTTGTTATTTTGAGTAGTGCTCCCATAGACAGGGGCGTGCAGGTCTGTCTATTGTATGCCAGCTTACATTCTCTTAGATACATTCCCAGAAGTAGTACAGCAGGTTAACTTTACTTTTCCATAGTATAATTTATTTTCACATATTAGATATAGCAAAAACTTTCCATTATTTTAAGGTTACTATGTTAGTATTTAATGGAGCTCCAAAGAGAATATTGTGGTTCCAAGGTGCCTTTAAAACAATGGAGACAGTTCTCATAGATATTTAAGTGCCACGGTTGATGGTGAAGCTCTTGAAAGTGGTGTTTGGAGGTGAACAGCAATGTGTGGGATGAGCCCGGTTAGGGAACATACTCACAGGCAACCAGCTATTCAACAAGGATGTGTGGACCCATGTGAACTGCAGTGGGATGTGCAAAGAAGATAAACACATTGCAAAATAGAAAATGGAAAGACTGATGTCTGATTGAAGATGCAAGCAGCACAAGAAAGAGGCACTGATGGTGACATTAGGGATCTGAGAAAGAGGGCAGTGGACACTGTTAGTGCCCTGTTCGGATTCACTTCTTGTACCCTCCCTCTAGATTTCCCAAGTGCTCTGGGTATCATCTGGGATTCATATTCACACTCTTGTCTGGAGAGATGGCCTCAAGGATTGTCCTCAGCACAGAGACTGGAGCTGTCCCTCTCCCAAGTGCCAGGGGGTTTAGTCCTTTCCTCCTGGGGAGCTGACAGCTAATGACAGACAATACAGGCCCTGGGCTAGGCCACAAGGTGAGCCAGACTGAGGTGAGACTTTAGCTGACACCAGGTCTTGGCTAAGCTTCTGCCATATCTGCTTCCCTCACTTCCTTCCAGACTCCTCCTGAGAATGTGTCCTCAATAAATTACTTACACAAGAATCCCTGTCTTAGTCTCAGCTCCTGTGGAACCTGACCTGAGATAGAAGAGCAGGGAAATTCTGCAGCAAATGACAGAGTAAAGCATGAGAGGAGGGCTCATTTGGACTTGCTTGATGGGTATGATCAATCTTTTCCCAACATTGTCTGAATTCCTTGAGCACTCTTCACACAGGAAGGGTGTGATCACAGCTAAAGGAAGAAATTGCAAGATACTGAAGAAGTCAGCATGTTTCATGTACTCTTGATGTCAAAATGACGTTTTGGTATCAGTTCTTTTAGCAGACAGCAAAGTGCCCATTGAACTAGTCCTTTTTTTTTTTTTTTCCGGTGATGGGACCGAACTTAAAGCCTTGCACTTGCCAGACAAGCGCTCTTCCACTGAGCTAAATCCCCAACCCCACATTGAACTAGTCCTAAGTGCATTTTATTGGATGACCTAAATTTTAAAATCTAAATAATTTCCAAACTAGAGGCTGGCAAACCCATGAACACCTAGGGATCAGCGAAATATCCCAAACAATTTTTCAAGTGTTTCATTTTTGGCAAAACTCAATGTAACTCATTTTGCAAGTACTCTTTTCTTCAGTTTTCAAGCCCTTGGGCATTTCAAAGGAAATTTAATCCATATGTTTCTTATTCATTTACATTTTAAGTCATAAAAATGTTATTTTTATAAGACCTGTTTGATATCCAAGAAACTTTCTGAGCCTTTTTAAAATCTCTTTAAAGTCTTGGTTGGAGCCAGGGAGCAGACATGGTTTGTGATGCACCACCCGAAAATGTGATCCAGACAGACTCAACCATAGACTGACCTCAGAACAATACTTGCCACATTCAGCCAAGAAAATGATGGCAATGAGAGGATCAAGAAAGTTGGTCTGGACACCAGAGATGCCTTGAGAAACACATGAGGAAGCAACAGCAAATGATAGCAAAGATACAGTGGGATTCATTAGTGTGTCACTGGTGTGCTTTGAGTATGGAAGCACGGGGCTATCATACATTATAGCAAGCTGTCATTCCTGGCAGCCTTCAGGAAGATCTGCAGACTTCTGCAGGACAAAGTCTTCTGTCAATCTCAAATATTTCATGTCAAGAAAATTGTGACTTTTCATAGCATTGTATGTAAAATCAAAATAACATCCAAGGGATTTAAGGAATTGATTGCAAATTCTAACTATAGAGTACTAGGCGGTGCTTAAAATGGCAAATTCAATACATATTTGATGATGTAGAAAAATGTTCATAGTATATTTGCTAAAGGAGAAATATGGTGACAAATCTGTACATGTACATTAGGATCACACTTTTGGTAAGAATAAAAAGAATGTCAGAAATAGGTTTATATATGTTCACTACAATATTAAACAGTAATTCTGTGAAAAATAAGAATGAAAAACAGGTCACACTAAGGCAAAGTCACTAATTGGAGAGTAAAAGAAGGAAGTAGAGAAGGTGAGTATAGTTGATGTACTTTCTATACAAGAATGAATATAGTACATTTAAACCTGTTTAAATCACCATAAGAAGAGGACTAAGGTAGAAAGAAGAAAAATAGAGGACATAAACCAATTTGGGATATAGTACAAATATGCATGGAAATGTCATAATGAAACTCCCTATATAGCTATCTTAAACAAACAAAAGTCTTTTTTTCAAAAATGAAGGACAGGAGGTCCCGTATGGGGGGTTGGTACCAGTGGGAGGGATGAGGACATAAGGAAAGGGTGAAGGAGAGCAAATATGGTAGAAATATTATGTACTCATGTATGAGAATGGAAAAATAAGACCTGCTGAAACTATTCTAAGAAGGGGGGAGGAGAGATAAAAGAGAATGACAGGAGGGGTGAATCTAATGAAGATACATTATAAGCATTTATGTGAATGTCATAATGTACCCCCCAGTACAACAATAATATGCTAATAAAAATAAATTTAAAAAATAAAAATATATAAACAGTAATTCTGGCTAGTAGGATTAGGGTGTTTCCCTTTGGTTGGTTGTATTTTCTAACTTTACTATGCATTATGTAAATAGTTTTGTCTATACTTTAAAATTTATACAAAAAGTATTCCTGTAGTATTGTAAAAGAGCAATGCCCTTCTAGTTTCTTCTGCTTGGGAACAACATTGTGTGGGTCCAAGCCGAAGGAGGTGTTAAAGCAAACATTAGACGATCAAATCGTCTGAGAGCTGATGGAATGCAAATGCTCATCTGGAATGGCTGAATCTGTGGTGACCATGCTTGTTGAACCCCAAATTGGTCACACAATCTAACATGGGGGGCCATGCAACAGGATAGATTATTTTAAATAAGAACTCTTCTCAAAATTCTAGGACGTGTGGTTGTTCTGGCTACAGGGCACATTGCTTCAGAAAGGAAGAAGATTCTAAAAGACAATATAAGGGATACTGATGGAAAAAGTAATAGCTGGTAATTTACAAACTAGCTGCTGGTACTGAGCATCCACCCAGCAAAAAAGAACTCTTGATTTTCCCTTGTGGAAATGTAGGCAACATTTTAAATCCAAAGGACTATTACTTTCGCATCTGTTGGCATCTAGTCAGTTTCTGTTGAAAGTACTCCCTGCCCAAGATGTGTGTGACTGCCAATACTAATTATCTCCATAATTCTCCTGAAACCTGTAAAATAAATACATTCCCCTGAAGAACCACTCTCTCTAATATCATTATCACCTCATTTCCTCTCCGCTTTTCTACCATTGCACCAACCTCAGGGCTGTTCTGAATAACAACCATTTTCCTTTCTGTTGAGCTGGGCTCACTGAAACCTCTTTGATCACAGAGATGGAATTAAAAACAACAGAAACATCCCTTTCTGAACCTCCATCAGTGGAGAAAGTTAGAAAATAATCCTTTCTTTTAAAAAAAAGTGATTCAAAACATTCAAATCAAAATGAGTGGCGTAAGTGGGGAATTCGGTTATGATAAAATGAAGTTATTTCAAATCCTTGGAAAGACTTTCTGTTTTAACATTCTGTGATGATTCTATTTAAGTATATTGTATTCTCACCTTCTGGAATGATTGAATCCATTCTAAAGAGGCCTTAATTTTATAGCTCAAAAGTGATGAAAAGTTAAACCAATCAGCACTTATGGTTAAATCATGCTTTCTTACCAATATTTTCTGCTCAGTTCATGAGAATTTGAGCTCTAGGGTCCATGTCCTATGGGATAGTTCCCAAATGCTGGCCTCTCTCTCTTATAGTGGAGAGCATTTTCTTCAAAAATTTACAAGGGCCCTAGTTGTAGAAAGATGTCATATAGAGACACTATCCATTCCAAATTCCTCTGGTATTCCAGAAGGTGAGAATACAATATATTCAAATAGAATCATCACATAAATGGACCCCAAAATTCTTCATCTCATATCAAATCAATGGGATGCTTTATTGATCAGTGCATCTGAGAAAAAGAGTGGAGGGAGTGGGAAGATATGTGTCTATAAGAGAAAAAAGAGGAGGGGAGCAGGAAGGAAGGCAGGAGGAAGAGGGAGATTGGTTTGGTCTTTGATATGTTCATAACCTAGTGTCAACTGCTATATCCTGCTGAGAGTTCTGGATTCAAATACCACCAAAGCAGAGACACCCAACATTAGATGAGAAGCAGTGTTACAGACCATATAGGTATCTAATAAATAATTGTCTGACTAATCAACTATTCATTCTTTTACTCAACAACTCACTGGAGAGCCCACTAAGTAACAGCCATTAAGCTAGGCACTGAGACCACAGACATAAGACACAAAATCCCCACCCTCAAACAAATAACACTCTTGCAGATAGACAAACAAACCAATGAAGAGAAAATTGTGTGGTGATCAGTGCAAAGCAAAGATGACTGAATATGGTACTATGAGATATAAAGATAACTTTCTCAGAAAAGTAGAGACTTGAGTTTTTAAGAATGAGTGGGAGTTGTCAAGCCAAGGGTGGGAGTGAATATAGTGAGCAGATGAGATGAATAAATGAATTAATTAATTAATGCTACCATCAGGTATTTTTTGGTCACTGGGCATCATGCCACTACATATTAAAGCTGGTGGGTCTATGGACTCCCCCCTAAAAAGGAAAACATAAATTAGAACTAAACTATACTCAGGTTTATGTTTGAAAACAATCAGTTAAACTGTATTTTGAGTAAGGAATCAATGTCCCTAATTCCAAAATAAATCTTTTTTTCACTAGAAGTCCAGTGACACTCTGTTAGGACTACTAAATCAATTAAACCCAAATTCAGATTTTTCTGGAAAGCAAATGAGAAATGGTGTGAGGTTGCTTTTCTGTTTTGTAAACATAGAATAGTAAGTATGTTTTTAAAAACATGGATGTAGGTTTGAATTCCAACTTTCCCACATAACAGCTCTGTGACTTAGCATATTAATTTTTCTCAGACTCAGTTTCCTCATTTAGTTTTATGGTGACAAAATTCCTCTTGCATTTAATAAAGTTGTGGAAGAATCTACTTGAGTAGTGTACATAAATGTCCTAATATCTGGCCTTTAGTTTGTGTTAGTTTTCTTTCCCTTTTCTTGAGGTGGGGTCTGAACAGGGAAAAGAACCCTCTGCTCCCCATCTCAGAAGTACTCTTCATGTTCCAGCAACACGCATATTTGCCTAGTTGGCCTCCTGTAAGTTAGCCAACTCTGACTCAGTCTGCTCATGTGCCTTTTCATCAGTTGGGAAAAAAAGTAATATTTAGTTATAGATTTTGGGTGCCAACAAAGAACTTGAATTCACCATTTCATTTACACAATGGAGAGACACCTGCAGCGTAGATTGCAGAACAGAATTGTTATAAGAAATATCCCCTGTGGCAGCAAAGACACTTACAGTTAATGAGCTAATAAATATTGTCAAGTGACCTTTCTCTTGCCAAGTATTAAATTGTAAAGGGAGGGGGGAGGGAAGGATTAGAACTGCATATTTGCTACAGAGTTCAAATTCTGGGCTTCCTCTAGCTAACTTTTATTATAATTGACCATATTTTAGGCTTGTCAATCCACTAATTTTCCCTAATGCCTGACATGGTGTGTTCTCTAGGGCAGAGACCTTTTCCTTATAGGCGAGTGTCTGGAGAAAGCATAATTTCTTTTTCATATCAGTAATGGGCCTTTGCAAGTTTGCTTCTTCCAGAGAAGAAGATAAGGATTGGTCTTCTCTGCTGCACAGCCAGTTCTGTTCAGTCTTACTTCTACGTCTCATTTCTCTCCAGAGACTGTTGCAAACACTTGTTCTCAATGTTTGCTGAAAATTTTATGAATACCTGGTCTGTTCCAATTCCTTTTAATCATACTGACATTACAACTCACATTGCCTCCATTTGTGTTACAGTCAGCAATGATTTGAAAAGGTAGCTATGCATGCTTTGGTACACCTTTCTTCAAAAGGAGATCATGGGCTGAGTCTATACATTAATGACTTCTAATGTATAGAAAGTGGTGAAAATGATAGTGTTAGACTTCTAATACTAGGTCATAAAAGCCATCATTTCCTCCCTTTGTTCTTAGATTACACATTTTTTGGGGGGAGGGGGGTGGGATCAGTGCCATGCTATGAGATTTCTCAAATAACCCTACAGAGACCCACAGGTTGAGAAACGTAGGCTTCCTGCTGAGCTATATGAGGCAGCCATCTTAAAGCCATCAGATTACTATAATCCTGGATGGTATATTTGGGGGATGGCAGTTCTGGGGTTTGAATTCACTGAATAGCATCTTTTTTTTTTTTTAATCACCTCATGAGAGGCCTTGATCCAAAATAACCTAGCTAACCTTCTGAATTCTTGACACACACAGCTATGAGATGATAGTATTATGGTATTAAGACATATAGGATTAGATAATAGCTTATAGTATTAAGCTGCCTTGTTGGGAGTAATGTGTTACACAGTAAAGGATAACTAGATAGACTGTAAGATGTGTTCCTGTAGCCTTTGGGAGCAATAAGAGTACATTAGCCTTCATAGTTATTTTGAACCCTCCCTTGCTTACTGATGGGTTGCAGGATTTTTCTTTAAGCACTTTCAGTTTTTCCTAAAACAATGGTGAATTTCTCTTCACTTCAATGCCTGTCTCTAAGGAATACTAAACGAATTTTATGTGGGGATTCCTGCCTTCAAGTAATGTCTGGAAAAAGAACAGCCCCAAGGCAGAATGCCATTACTGCGTGCTCCCTCTTCCATTGCTTGTTTTCATTCACTTCCTCCTCTCAGGGGATCCCATGAGCTTCCCTCTAACCTTCAGCTTCTGCCTAGAGACAAGGACTGGGTGGGAGTGCCTGCTGCAGGGAGAACACTTCTGTCAGCTGGGTGGGTGGGGACCACATACAGAGCCTAAGCCAAGAGGAAATGAACTGTCATTCCTAGAGTGGAGAAATGGAAACTAGTCAGTAAGGGCCTGGCTTACAAGCAAGGGAGGAATTCAAAACCCACTTCCAATTTGCGGGTCAAGACAAAGATTTGGATAATGGGGAAATGAGAAAGAGGCTTAGGGAATTTGTCAATCTCTTGTGGTATTGATGTTCTGAGCTCCCGATTATTTCTTGATTCCTTCTTTCTTCTGTTTGGCCAGATTACAGGCTCCTGACTTTCTTCCCCAAATTTCTGGATCTTTGTGGTCTCCTTCTCTGCTGGTATGTCTGCACACATTAGAATGATCCAGAACCCACCTCGGGCCTTCTTCTTCCTTACGTACTCATGGAGGTGACACTACCTTGACCATAATTTGAAATAGATGTTTATGGCAATGATTCCAGAACTGCATCTCTGGATTCCCCTCCAGACTTCAGGTTCATAGGTCCAGAAACTGCCTTCATGTCTCTGCTTGGTTATCTAAAAAGTGACTCAATCACAAGACAGTCCCAAAACAAACCTTTAATTTCCACCATAAAGCAAATTGGTTAGGGGGTGGGTGGGTAGTTTTTCCTTTTTTTTTTTTTTCAGCAATTGTCTAAACCCAAAATCTAGAAGTTATCCTTGATTCCCTTCCTTTAGCATCTATATTTAGTCTATCAACAACTCCAATTAAATTTACTCCCAAAGTTCACCTTTTTCTTTTACCTGGCCACTTAACTTGAAATAACCCAATCAGCCTTCTTATTTCTAATCTTTGCCTCCACAGTTCATTTCCCACTCCACAGGTAATCATAAACCTAAATAATAATTCAGATCATATTTCCAATCATTTTTGATTACTCTAAGAGCAACATGCAAACTTCTCACTCTAGCTTTATGAAACCCTCCACCATCTAGCTTCTGAATTCATGCTGCCTCTTGTTCCTTCCTGGCTTGCTGACCTTGTTGCGCCTCAGACATATGAGGTGCCATCTTGCCTCGGGACCTTTTTGCACTTGCTATGCCCTGTGCTTGGATTGTCTGCATCCTGATGACTGCACATCTGGTTCATTCTTGACATTCAATCTTCTACTCCAGTCTGACTTCCTCAGAGAGATAATTTACAACTCTCTGAAGTGGCCATGCAGCCACTTACTATATCACTTAATTTCAGTTCTTTGCCCAGCTCTATCTTCATCATTTCCATACTTGTTTATTTTCTATTTTGTAAGTTTTATTTTACCTTTATATCCCCATTATCTAGAACAGTTCTTGACCCAAAGAAAGGATGTGGTTAATACTTGTGAAGTAAATAAATGAATGAATGATGACCTGTGCTCTAATGTGAGCTCAGTAACATTCCCCAGTTCTTGCCTCTATTAATTCTTTGGTGAAATTCTTTGATGTCTGGAAGTCATAAATTTGAAAATGAGCAAGATTTTCTGTCTGAATGTGGGCCTGTTTGCATTTTGAGAACAATACATTGCCTCATTTCCCGAAGTGCTTGGTGATAGGGCTGATACAGGAGGCTGCCATATGGCATATTGGTATGCACCTGCCATGAGAGCATGGTTTATAGCACTCACTGGAATAAACAGGGAAATTATGGAAAGTGACTGACTGCAGAGGGCTTGACATTTTACCTTAGAGCTCTGAAGGGGGGAGAAAGGCAGAAATGTTGAAAAAGTGTATGCATATATTAATTGCCATGTCATACACCTCCCCTGAGTAAAACTAATTTGAGAAGAAGGAAAAATTCTTCCAATATTTTCTAAGGCTGAATACCAAGTACTTTTGCCTTATTATATATCAGGTCAAATTACTCTGTGCATATATCCAAAATCCATGTATATGATGCATACATGCTATTACCTGGTGGTTAAACTAATAACCACAGCAGAAAAGATAAACAAATACATCTCTTATTTATAATTCTGTTCACGCTTCTAGCTAACTTACTTTGTTTTAATGATTTGTTCTTATTAGGTGCTATCAGCACATGAGAAAATTGACTTAGCCTAATGTCCTGGTTTTAAAGTACAGCATGTAGAGTAAAAGGAATGATAGAAAGATTCTAGTCCTCTTTTGTTCACACAGTAGAACAGGGATCAGGAAGACAAAGTAGAACGTGTGTTATAGAAATGTAAACACACTTTAATTTACTCATTGACATATTAAAGTGAAACTCCTCATTCAAACTGCAATTTTGAAATAGAAATTAATGAAGGGATTTCTCTCTACCTTCATGTATTTGTTAATTCATTCTGTGACACAGAATTCAGTCACATACACACACAATGAGATATCTGCATTCTGCCTTTTTTGCCCTGACCTCATTTTTTAATTTGATACCAAGTTACAGGGCTGATGGAGCCATTGTTTCCCTTCTATGACTTAGATTTTCTATCACAGAAAGAGTTCATGTGTAACTGTACCACATTTCACACACATAAGAGCCACACATGGTGGTGTCTTAATATAAGGTGTTTCCAGGGACTAGTGAAAAATTACAAATGGAAAAATACTTAAGTGGCATTTTCCTCCCACCCACCTTTCTTAAAGCTCAGTTCTCTAAGGAACACTGACATTATTAGCAAAAGCTATGAGCTATCAAGAGGATATAAAAAGCCAAGTTGCTCAAGCAGAGGCCTCTTTACTATACAAATGGCTGGAAAGATCCAAGGCCAAGTACTAAATTACTTTTGAATACTACTAACATATTACAGAAGCTTTGTTGTGTAGTATAATTTTAGAAGTTAAATGTCCAATAATAACTGCTTTGATGAAGAGAAAAAGCAGTGAGGGGAGGTGAGAAAAAGAAAAGGAAAATGTCAAAAAAGATTAAATCTCCCTCTTTATGCAACAAGATAATTAAGAGACATGAGAATGGAAAATGAAGGAGAGGTCATTCCTGAAGCTGGAGTGATGGTCATATATGTGTAGCTTCTGGGAGTTAAGCATTAATATTGCTTACAATTGGTGGTGAGGCCAAAATTTCTATTTAGAAGCAACTTAGTTGCAACGCTCCTGTTCCCCCCCCCCAAAAAAACACATCTAGGTGATGGTTTCACACCTTTAATACTAGCTTCTTGAGAGACTGAGATCATGGGGAGTGCACCAGGCTGGCCTGGACAAAAAGGTCACAAAACCCCTCCTCAACCAATATCCGGTGTGGTGGTGCACACCTGTCTTCCCAAGCTACATGGGAGGCTGATACCAGGAGGATCATGGTTCCAGGCTACCTCAGGCAAAAAAAAACCACCTAGCTTAATGGGACCCAATCTCAACAGAAGAAAGCTGAATTTGGTGGTGCATGCCTGTATCCTGGCTACAGCAGGAAGCATAAAATAGGAGGATCAGGTCCAGGCTGGCCTGGGCAAAAAGTGAGATCCTATCTCCAAAATAACCAGAGCAAAAATGGCTGGAGGTGGGGCTCTAGTGATAAGAGTGCCTGCCTAATAAGTATGAAACCCTAAGTTTAAACCCCAATACTGTCAAAATAAATCAAAAAAAAGAAAAGGTGTGTCAGAACTGGTCTTGAAGCTACATTATTCAAGGCCTTTACTTTTACCTTAGACTGCAGATTATTATTGTCCTTAGGACACTGGCATAGACTGGAGAGACTAAGCCACCCTTCACATACAGATTACCCTTTAGATCTGCCTCTGCAGTCTGGATATGCATATACCCTCTCATATGTCCTCTTATACTCTTGGGATAATAGAGAAGCAATCGTTGGTGCAGGAACAAATGAGATGAAGAAAAACTCCTATCTTATTGGAGCTGGAACACCCAGAGACCATGTGCCCTGTGGTCTAAATTCATGGGAGGAATCAAACAAAATGCTGATAATTATTGAATCTGGGTAATAAACACATAGGGGTTAATTGTAGTATTCTCACTAATTTATATATTTATTTGAAAATGTCCATTCAAAGAAAGAGAGAAAGAAAGAATAAAATGAATCAAAGAAGGAAGAGAGGCCTAAGTCCTACAGAAAAGAAATAGTGATAGTTTACCCTGAAACCAGGAAAAGAGTGGCCACAGCAAAGGGCCGTGTATCCTCCAGGAACTGATATGTCTACGTAAACCAGACCCACATTGTGACTCTGCCTTTAACATGCTCTATTTTGCTGATCTTGTCCCACAAACTTCCTTAGCTCTTGGGAATAAGTAGCCACTTTTGAGAAGTTCAGCCACTGCGAAAGTCTGGATGTAGCTAAAGGCAGAAATTCAGGTGTAAAGTCAAAATGTACCATGTGCTCAGGCCTCTGTCCATCTCCCTGCCACCACCTACACATCTGTTCCCAGCTACCCACCTACACCATGGACAGCCCTGTGGAGTGGGAGTAGAATCATATGGAACCTATCTGCCATCATTGTGCAGAATCCTTTCTTTCTTAAAAACCCTCATTACTCAGCAAGTCCATAAATATGTGTCAGCATTTCATATGCCACAGTAATAACTGTCTTTTCAGATGACAAGGGAAGAAGGTGTTTAGGGGAGAATTAAGGGAATTTGACTTGATGAGTAGGCAGTTATCTGAAATGAGTAGATAGACCCCTTTTAATTCCAACCAAGGCATTCTTTGTCTCTAGACTGCTGAGTACTTATGTGGCCACACACAAGCCAAAAACCTGCTGGGAGTGTTGGTAAGGTCCCTCAGATGTAGTTTTTTTAAAAATCCAACCAATTCACTGGACAGTTACAAAGAATGCACACACTAAGTGCCAAGCACTGTACTGTGTGCTGGAAATAAGATACAGATGGCTTCTAGATCATAAAGCGTAGGAGAGAAATCAAGAGAGATAACACACTGTACACCTGTACTACTAGGTTTTATACAAGGTGAAATCACATGACAATAAGGAGAGAGTAGAAGAAAGGATATGGCATTTGGGCTGAGTCTTGATGATGAATAGGAGCTCACCTATTGATGGCAGAGCAAGGTGCATGTGACAGGGAGGAAGAGCAGTGTCAATAAGGTCCTGGACCCCTGGGTGTGTCAGTACATTGTGGTGTGCCTTCGATGAGTCCCAAGCTGGGTGGGGGTGATATGGTCCCTACACAGATGGGCTCACTCTGGCTATAAGGCAGGAAGCAGAAAGGGCTGTCCTTCTGATCTTGAGAAGAGGACACAATCCCCACCCAGGGCAGGGATTTAGGAATGAGAAGAGGAGGAGGGCAAGGTCAATCTTAGGTACAAAGAATGAATCAGCAAGGTATGGCAGGCTCCTCCTCACCCCTCTCTAGTGAATTCTCCTGGATACATGCTGTCTTCCTATCTGCTTCTTTTTTTTAGATAATTCAAATATTTTATTATTTTTAAAATAAATTTTTATTAGGATTATTCATTATGGGGGGGATTCACAGTGACAATTCCTATTAGACTTATATTGTATGTTACTTATATTGCCCTCATCATCTCTCCCCCTTAACCTCCTCCCCACCCCCACTTAAAGCAATTGCAAGAGGTTTCTTAGTTCTGTTTCATATAGAGATATGAAGTCTATCTGCCATATATTGTCACCTTAATCTCCTTCCTTCACTCTCTCCCCTCCCACTAGAGCGCACACACACACACACACACACACACACACACACTATACCTGTTTTACAGTCCTGGTTTTCATTATTAATATTTAAGTTGATGTTCAAAGGGGTGTCTCAATGTCTGCCCACTGTGGGTGTGCTTTACTTTGGTCTGTTCAACCCCTTCCATCACTCTCCCCTACCCCTTTACCTCCCACCCGTTTTGTAACAGCTTTCAATACACATCCTTAAATCATCAATCTTCCCATATTATGTCATGTGATATTATTGATGCTCTATCATTCTCGTTTCCTTTCCCTCTTTCCCTGAATTCCATAGTGTAGTTCCACGGCTACAAACATGTTCTACATCTGAGTTTGTACATGATCATGCTTGTTTTTGTGTTTATGTTTGTCTTTGGATCTATCCTCCACGTATGAGAGAAAACATGCAGCTTTTGTGTTTCTGATCCTGGCTTACTTCACTTAACATGATGTCCTCTGATTGCATTCATTTATCTTCAAACCACATGTCATTATTCCTTCTGGCTGAGTAATACTACATTGTGTATACCACAATTTCTCCTGAATACATTCTTTCCTCCTACCTACTTCTTAACAGAAGTTAAGAAGGGGATTTGTCTCACTGGTTCACATACTCTACCAGCAGCACATAGGTTCCTCTGTTTATATGCAATGCTGGCCCAAGGAATCAAGAGAAGATACAAGCATTGTTCTGGTTTTCTGTCTCACTGTCCTATCTGAGAAAAGAGACAACTTCTATTATTGAATCTGTTCTATCAGTTTATAGTAAGCCCTGGTGCCCTGACTGGGCTAATAGATCTCCATGAAAGACCAACTGTCTGAGAAGGGCCACAGGAGAGGGTGATAAGCGAGGTAAGGAACACATGGCTTTGGTCCCCAGGGCTGCCTTGCCTGTTATCCAATATTGTAGCCCAGCATTCAGCCAGGGATACATGGAAGCCCAACTTGCTCATCAGAATAACTGCCCTCATCCCCTGCCCACCTTGTTAAATCCCCCTGTTCCCTCCACACTAGACCCTGTTCTTTGATTCTTGTAGATGTCTAATTGAGACTTCCTAGGCAGCCTTGGATCCATAGGACTTTATCAGTGATGTACTGAATCCCCTATCTTGGAAATAACTCTGACAAAGCCATGTCTGGTGCAAATCCACCCCAGCTGGGCTTCCACTGAGTAGAGAATTTATCTTTTGGGAGCTGTAGCTAAGGCCCTTCTCAAAGCCTTGAGTTAAGCATCCCCCAGTGAGGCTAGCCCACTGCCACATTGGCAGGTGGTCACCAAGGCTCCTGCAGCTATGTACGGCACAACCCTAACAGTCTCACCGCCAGAAAGAGCAGCTTCGAAGGGGACTGTAACCAAAATCTTGCCAAACTGGGAAGGTTCAGGAGTATGGAATGTCTTTACCTCTTTGTTTCTCCAGTTTCAGGAAAAGAAGGGAAAAGTAATCTTAAGGGGTGACAGGCATCTTATCAGCCAAAGAGAGCTCAAGGAAACCTCAGCTGTTTTGCAGACTCGTTTGTTTATTTTCTGTGCGGTCACCCTGATAGCCCCCACTGGGCTCACTTCCCTTCCCTGTAAACAACTGGCTCTAATTAAACATTCTCTATTGGATAAAAGTATATAACCTTGGAGAGTCCATTAAAAAAATGGCTTCACTCTTAAGACTTCAAAAAGTGCATGGTCCCTTTGTCAGGCCCTCGACAAGGTTAATTTATGTCGTCGCTATCTTACTCTGAAGGACTCTGGTTACTTCACATCTGTTCCCTGTCTAATCTTCGTAGGAACATTGTGGTGGTCTTGGCAGCTCAGTGCACCGAATGGTCTCTTAACTGTTTCCTGCCCAAAACATGCAGCTTTTCAGACTTGGGTTTTGCTCCCCTCCCCCCTTTGCTTTCATAATAGCTGCCAGCTTCCTCTTAGTCTCTGTCCTCCTTTTTCATGTTCTATGATCCCAGCACAGAGGAGCCATCCTGCTCCCCAACCAGGCGACTTCAAGGAAAGAAGGGGAAGTCCAACAGGAGGATGAACCAATTTTTCTTCCATTTTCAAAATGGAGAGAAAAGATGATATGAGATGGGAAATGTGCAGAAAAATATGTGTGGTAGAGAACATGTCTGCCAATCTGTGGTTGTAATTAGAATTTAAAAAAATGGAATAAAAACATCAGAGAATATCACACCAGTAAGGGTATTCTTTTGTAAAATCTGTAATCGTGTATGTCTGTACACATGTGTGTGTGGGGTCATAATTTTGAATGTTCTTCCTCTAAGATGCAATCAAAACAATTTAAAATTATTGGCATAGTACAGAGCTGTCTTGGCTCCACAGTGTTACCATTTTCCACCAATGAGACTGTGAGCCAATTCTATTATCTTCTCTGAGTCTGTTTTCTCATCTGCAAATTGGGAATTATACATGTGCTGCTTACTTCACAGGGCTGCTCAGAGGACCCCATAAGCTAGTATGAGTGTACGCTGTTCTCTATAGCTCTATATCACTCCACGTCTACTCTACAGACCAGGTTGGGCGCCATGGGGACGTTCAAGCACAGCAACGATGGCACCAGGGGAAAGCTGCTGCAGGCTTTGTCTCAGGCCTGCCCACATTGCCTCATTTACTCAACAGTATTTATCAGGTGCCTACTATGCATCAGGAACTATTTCAATGGCTGAGGATAAACAAAGTCTTTGTCTTCATGTTGCTTACTTTCCAGTGGAGGGAGGCCAGTTAGAAAAAGAGAAAGTATGATACGATGTTAAATTCTACTGGGAGAATGCTAAGTAGGCTTGTGCATCTGCTAGCAATTTTATCTAAGATCCCATGGAAGTTTTTCTTCAGCAAGGTTTAGTGGCTAAACGTGTTAGAAAATCACTTCCTAATTATGCTACTTTGGAGAAAAGGAACCCAAAGAACCTTTTTTGCAAAAAATCTCTACCCTGCTCTCCTTTCAAGAGCTTTATGGGATGACCAATCCTGGTAATTGCTGCTATGTCAGCATTCGTGGTAATAAAAAAAAAAAAAAGCCTTTAAAGTAACAGGAAGAGCTTCTTGTCTAGAAAGGAAGTAAACATATGGAATATATTACCTGAACTATTTGTAAAAGCCAAATATAAACACGTTCAAGGCAGGTTTAGATAAATAGTACATGGATAATAAATGCATAATGGCAGTAAAGATTTTTAAGAGACGTTATGCAAACTATACTAAAGGGTCCTGTGAGGCTGTGGTGCTCTCAGCAACTGTGGGCCAAGCCATCTCCTTACTTATCACCAATACTCTGTTTGCTGCACTATGACTGAAGCCCCACATCCTAAGCTTTGGTGAGTAGTTTTAGCAGCCAAGCTCACATCAGCAAACCACAGAAGTGGGTCATAGACCAGCTGAAGCTGTAACAGCCTGTGGACAGGGCTGGGAAACCTGGAGGTGCAGCCTAGCTTCTAGTTTTACAAAGCAGTTAATGTTTGCATGGCGCACTTTTCTCTTTATAAAACCAGCTAGTCTCAAATGAACTTTTGAGGCTCCACTCAGCATAGGAAAAACAAAAACAGACATGAAATTTTGTCATGAGATGAATACACTTCTTCCTTCTTTAGAAAAAAGCCCAGGAGGCTGTTGTCACAATGCTTTATGAGGAAAACACTGTGCTTGAGTATAACCTTGACCTTAACTCTGACCTTCAGTCTTATATACCCAGAATGCTGAATTTATCAGCACACTGAATATCAGACTACTTCTCCAAGGCTGTGCATACTAACCACCAAAGTAATGGAGATTTATATCTAGAGGGAAAAGTTTAAAGATTTCCTCAAAATGCAAAAGAAAAACATATTCACTCATAGTCTAGAACAAGGTCAGCAAACTATGGCATGAGGACGAGCTCTAGGTGATGTGTGTATGGAGATCAGTGCTTTTACAGCCAGCAATGCTCACCGGTGTACACACTGCCAGTGGCGGTTGTATATTTGCACCAGACAGGCTCTGGCCTACAATGCCTAAAATATTCCCTTTACAGAACGTTTCCCAGACTCTGGATGTGCATGTTTTTGTGACCACAACTAGCACATTTTCTCCTTGAAGGAATAAATTACAGTAAGAAGTTTGGTTAATGAGCATAGGGACAGAATAGATGTGTTTTCTTGGATGATATCAAGTATTTCTCAACTAAGAAAGTCTACAGCATGATTGTCTATTATAGGAATCATCTTTTCAGGGGAGTTTTAACATTAAAATTCATGGAACAAACTCCCCCTCCCTTTCAGTCTGTGCTGGAATGGATACTGTCAAAATTTACTTCTCTCTGTTTTTTGTTACTGTGCCTCTGTTGCTGAATAAATCCCATGAGATAAGTACTTTCTTTATGTAGTATGAACAAAATTTGTCAGCTTTCCTCCCTTTATAGAGCCCATCTAAACATGGTGACATACCTAAATGATATACAGGTAGGACTTCAGCGCATGAAGTGTACTATACATATTCACCTAAAGTTCTCTCAAGCAGTAATAGGCAGCTTCTCTTCATAGCACAGCAATTCTGAAAATCACCTCTAACTATCTAACTAATGTTATATTTTTCTTCCTTCCTTTCCAAAATTCCACCTTCTGGCTCAGGTGTTGCTCCGTGGTAAAAGGCTTAATTATCACTTATCAGTCCTTGGGGTTGATCCCTAGCACCACAAATAACAGTAATGACATTTAAAAGAAATATTTTACCCTCTATCTTGAATCTTTTCCTCACCACACAGGCAGTCTGCCTTTACCTTTTTGAATTTTATTTCTCTGGATATCACTATGCCTTTTCTTTTGTGTACATTAACTTAGCTTCTCCTAGATATATTCTATACCCACAAAGAACCACGGCTAACCAAGCAAGGAAAGAAAAAGGTATGGGTAAAAAGGGAGAGAAAGACAAGAAAACTTTTAAAAACTCACATCCCTGTCATATTTCAATAAATTGTTATTCATTGAATAATGTCCCTCATAAAAAGATATGCTAAAATGCTAACTACCCATACCACAGAATGTGGCCTTATTTCCAAATAGAGCTGTTGCAGATTTGAAGATCAAGTCATACTGAAGTAGGGTAGGCCCCTAATCCAATATGATAGGTATACATATAAGAAGATAGCCATGTGAAGAAAAACACACAAGGAGAATGGTTTGTAGAGACAAAGGCAGACATTGGAGTGATGCAGCTGCAAGCCAAGGGATGCCAAAACTTGCCAGCAAACACCAGATACTAGGAAGAACCATTAAGGGCTTCCCTCAGATTTCAGAGGCAGCATGACCTTGCCAGTGTCTTTTTTTTTTTTAAACTTCATTACAGTATAATTGACAAGGAAAAATTGTGTGTATTTTGGCATTCAAAGTTATACTTGGTAAATTTGTATGATGTAAAATGATTAAATCAAGCTAATTAACAGCCAACTCATCTTTTTATGGGGAGAACATTTTAAGATCTACTCTTAGCTATTTTTAATCTATAATACATTATTATTAACTATATTCATCATGGTATAAAAAAAGATCCCCAGAATTTATTCATTATGTCTCAATAGGACTTTGCCAGTATCTCTTTATCCTCCCCGCCCTCCAGACCCTGACAAGGATCATCCTACTCTCTCCTTCTATGAACATAACTTCTGCACATGTAGGAGATCATGGAGTATTTCTGTTTTTCTGTGACTGGATAATTTCATTTGGAATAATGTCCTCCACATTCATCAATGTGGTCACAAACGCCAGGATTTTCTTCCTTTTTAAGGCTGAAGTGTTCTCGGTTACGTTATGGTACATTTCCTTTATGTCTTCATCTATCTATGGGCATTTGATTAATTCAATATCTTAGTTATTGTGAATACAGCTGCAATAAACATGGGAATGCAGTTATCTTGTCAATATGCTGATTTCATTCCCAGAAAGCGAGATTCCAGTGTCATATCATACTTCTATTTTTAGGGTTTTTTTTTTGAGGAACCTTTATACTGTTCTCCATAGTGATTGTACTAATTTCCATCTCTACCAATAAGTGGACAAGCATTCTCTTTTTTCCACATTCTCATCAATACTTTGGCTTTTGATAGTGGCCAATCTAACAAGTGAAAAAAGATCTCTCCTTCATCCTGCCTTTTTGAAACAGTATTTGGTGGGTTTCATTTCTCTCTTTCTCTCTCTCTGTGTGTGTGTGTGTGTGTGTGTGTGTGTGTGTGTGTGTGTGTGTGTGTGTGATGTACTTTGATCCTCTGCACCCCCAGGACTCTTTCCTTTCCCCCTCCTCCCTCCTGCTAATCCCCTCTAGACTGTTGTGATTTCCAAGTAGTTATTAGTGTATGGGAATGCCACTTATTTTGTGTTTTTTAGGATATTTTTGTTTGTAAGATCATGTTGTCTATAGTCAAAGACAATTTTGTTTCTTCCTGTCCTATCCCTTTTCTTTCTTTTCCTGCCTAATTACCTTGGGTAGGACTTCCAACAGTATGTTGACTAGAAATGACAAAAAATGGTTATCCTTTTCTTATTCCTGATATTAAAGGAAAAGCTTCCAATTTTTTCCCCGTGAATATACTATTAGCTATGGGCTTGTGTTATATTAGCCTTTTAAGTCTAATTCGTTTAGAACTTTTACTTTAAAAGAATTTGAATTTTGTCCAAAACCTATTTTCACATCTATTGAGAGGATTTTTATTCTTCATTTCTATTAATGTGTCATATCATATTTATTAATTTGTGTCTCTTCAACCATCCTTGCATCCCATGGAACAATCTCAATCATTCAATGTCAATCTCCTTGCTAAACTTGTTTATTATTTTTCTAATTTCTTTTTTAAATTTTTTAAAATTTTATTTTATTGTTTTTACATTTACTTACATGTGTATACATTATTTGGGCCACATCCACCCCTGCCCCACCCCCTGCCCACCTCCAGGCAGAACCTGTTCTATCCTCTTGTTATCCAATTTTGTTGAAGAAAAACCATAAAAGATAATAAGACAAATATGGCATTTTTGCTAGTTTGAGATAAGGATAACTATACATTGAGATTCCTTGTGCTGTTTCCATGCATATTTGTATTACAACCCACACTGGTTCATTTCTACCAGACTTCTTCACTACTTCTTGGTCCCTTCCCATAGTGGCCTTGGCCAGTTTAAGATTATTTTATTCATTCCTGTACAGTAAGCACATCAACCTCATTCAAATTTTTGTTTGTTTTTCTTCCCTTTCCCTATCCCTCCTGTACACAGTCTCCCATTAGTGTGTGACCCATGTCCAATAATATTACTGCATTTGTTTTAGATCTATAATGCATGTATGATGGAAAACATGTGATTTTTGGCCTTCTGAACCTGATTAACTTGACTTAAGATGATGTTTTCCAGTTCCATCCATTTATCTGCAAATGACAAAATTTCATGCTTCTTTGAGGCTAAATAAAATTCCACTGTGTATAAATACCACATTTTCTTAATCCATTCATTGGTAATGGGGCATCTTGGCTGTTTCCATAGCTTGGCTATTGTGAATAGTGGTGCAATAAACATGGGTATGTAGGTGCCTTTGTAGTAACCTGAGTCACGTTCCTTCAGGTATATCCCTAGGAGTGATATTGCTGGATCATATGGCAGATCTATTTTTAGTTTTTTGAGAAGACTCTATATTGTTTTCCATAGTGGTTATACTAGCTTACATTCCCACCAGCAGTGTATGAGGGTCCCTTTTTCCCCACATCCTTACCATTTGGTGGTGGTGGTGTTCTTGATGGTAGCAATTCTAACAGGAGTTACATGGAATTGAATGTGGTTTTGATTTGCATTTCCTTTATGGCCAGGGATGGTGAGCATTTTTTCATGTGTTTTTTAGCCATATAGACTTCTTCCTTTGAAAAAGTTCTCTTTAGGTCAGTTGCCCATGTCTTTATTACGTCATTGATTTTTGGGGAGTTTAGTTTTTTGAGCTCCCTGTATATTCTGGTTATCAGTTCCTTGTCTGATATATAGCTAGCAAAGGTTTTCTTCTATTCTGTGGGTGGCCTCTTCAAATTAGAGGCCATGTATTTTGTTGTGCAGAAGCTTTTTAATTTCACGTAGTCCCATTTGTCCATCCTTTCTCTTAGTTGCTGAACCACTTGAGTTCTACTGAGGAAGTCCTTGCCTATACCTGTTGCTTCCAGGTAGTCCTCTTTCCTGTACTAAATTGAAGGTTTCACGTCTGATATTAAGGTCCTTAATCCACTTTAAATTGACATAGAAGATGGTGACAGGCATGGATCTAGTTTCAGTTTTCTGTAGGCATATAACACTTTTCCCAGCAACATTTGTTGAGGGGGCTGTCATATGTTTTTGGCATCTTTGTTGAAGACTAGGTGAGCATAGTTGCATGGATTCATATTCAGGTCCTCTATTCTGTTCTACTGGTCTTCATGTCTGCTTTTGTGCCAGTACCATGCCATTTTTATTGCTGTGGCTCTGAAGTATAGTTTGAAGTCGGGTATTGTGATACCTCCAGCATTGCTCTTTTTGCTCAGTATTGCCTTGGCTACTCATGGTCTTTTTCTTTTTCCAAATGAACTTTAGGGTAGATTTTTCAATCTTTGATGAACATCATTGGGATTTTGAATGGGAACTGCCTTGAACATGTAGATTGCTTTTGGTAGTACAGCCATTTTTACTATGTTAATTCTGCCAATCCATGAGCGTGGGAGATCTTTCCACCTTCTGTAGTCTTCTTCAATCTCGTTCTTCAGTGGTTTGTCGTTCTCCTTATAGAGGTCATTTACATCCTTTGTTAAGTTTATTCCTAGGTATTTGATTTTTTTGAGGCTATTGTAAATGGAATTGTTTTTCTATATTCTTGTTCAATCTGTTCATTGTTAGTGAATAGAAAGGCTACTGATTTTTGTAAGTTGATTTTGTATCCTGCTACTTTGCTGAAGCTGTTTATGTTGTCTAGGAGGTTTTGGGTAGAGTTTTTTGGGTCTTTAAGGTATAAGATCATGTCATCTGCGAATAGGAATAGTTTGACTACTTCTTTACCTATTTGTATTCCTTTTATTTCTTCTTCTTGCCTTATTGCTCTGGCTAAAAATTCTAGGACTATGTTGAATAAGAGTGGAGAGAGTGAGCACCCTTGTCTTGTTCCTGACTTTAGGGAAAATGCTTTCAGCTTTTCCCCACTGAGTATGTTGGCTATAAATTTGTCATATATAGCCTTTATAATATTGAGGTACATCCCTTCTATTCCTAGTTTCCTAAGAGATTTTATCATGAAATGGTGTTAAATTGTATCAAAGGCTTTTTCTGCATCCATTGAGATGATCAAGTAGTTTTTGTCTTTGTATCTATTAATGTGCTGTATTATGTTTAATGATTTGCATATGTTGAACAATCCCTGTATCTCTGGGATGAAGCTGATTTGGTCAGTGAATGTTTTTTCTGATATGTTGCTGGATTCCATTTGCCATTATTTTATTGAAGATTTTTGCATCAGTGCTCATTAAGGAGATTGCCCTGTAGCTCTCCTTTTTGGATGTGTCCTTGTCCAGTTTTGGGATGAGTGTAATACTGGCTTCATAGAATGAGTTAGGCAATGTTCCTCCCCTTTCTGTTTTGTGGACAAGTTTAAGGACTTGTTATTAGTTCATTCTCATTACAGAATCCATTGTGTTCTGGACTTTTCTTTTTTGGGAGACTCTTTATTGATGCTTTAATTTTATTACATGTTATAGATCTGTTTAGGTGGTTAATACTGCCTTGGTTCAGTTTTGGATGGTCACAAGTATCTAGAAGTTTGTCCATTTCTTCAAGATTTTCAAATTTATTGGAATATAGGTTGTCAAAGTAGTCTCTGATGATTCCCTGGATTTCCATGGTGTTTGTTGTTATCTCCCCTTTTGCATTTCTGACTTTACTAATTTGGGTCTTTTCCCTCCTCATTTTAGTCAGATTTGCCAGGGGCTTGTCAATCTTATTTATGTTTTCAAAGAACCAGGTTTTTGTTTCATTCATTCTTTGTCTGGTTTTTTTTTTTTTTTTTTTGGTCTCTATTTCATTAATTTTGGCACTTATTTTTATTATTTCTCTCCTCCTGCTTGTTTTGAGTTTAGCTTGTTCTTGTTTTTCTAGGAGTTTGAGATGTAGCATTAGGTTGTTTGAGATCTTTATGTTCTTTTAATATATGCCTTTGCTGTGTCCCACAGTTTCTGATAGGATGTGCTTTCATTTTCATTAAATTCCAGGAACTTTTTAATTTCCACTCTTATTTCTTCTATGACCCACTGATCCTTGAGCAATGTGTTGTTCAGCTTCCAATTATTTACATATTTTCTGCTACTGCTTTTGCTGCTGAGCTCCAGTTTTATTGCATTGTGTTGAGATATTATGCAGGGGGTTACTTCACTTTTCTTATATTTGTTGAGGCTTTCATTGTGCCATAAGATATGGTCTGTTTTGGAGAAAGTTCCATAGGCTGCTGAGAAGAATGTATATGGTGCAGAAGTTGGATGAAATATCCTGTAGACATAAGTTAGGTCCATTTGATCTATGGTGTCATTTAGTTCCAGGATTTCTTTGTTGATTTTTTGTCTGGATGACCTATCTAATGGTGATAGAGGAGTATCAAAGTCTCCCACTACTCCTGTGTTGAAGTTTATATGTGCTTTTAATTCCTTTAGTGTATGTTTGATGAAATTGGATGCACTGACATTGGTTGCATCTAGGTTGATAATCATTATTTCCTTTTGATATATTGACCCTTCTTTGTCTTTTTTGACTAATGTAAGTTTGAAGTCCACCTTGTCTGATATAAGTATTGCTACTCCTGCCTGTTTTGGGTGACCATTAGCTTGGTTAATCTTCTTTCAGCTTTTCACCCTAAGCCAGTGTTTATTTCTGTTAATAAGGTGGAGTGGCCTTCCACTGTGTTTTTTGTTTTACTATTTCCAAGATTTCTGTTTGATTCTTCTCCATGAGGTTTTCCATATCTTTGTTCAACTTCTATTTTATATCTTGTGTTGTCTTCTTTATTTCATATATCTCTTTTTTTTATAATCTCCTTTTTTTTCATGTTGGTGTTTATTGAAGTCCTCTCTGAGTTCATTTAGTTGTTTCTGTGTCTTCTCAAGTTTTTTTGTGGTGTCTTGAAATTTCATGAGAGCATCTTGTACTTTCTGGTTAATCATATTTTATAGCTTCTCCATGAGTTTCTCAGTGAACTCTTCCACGATTTACTCTTTCAGGGATTTTTTGTGGGCACCACAGGGCTCATTAGTGACATTTAACATTGTTTTATTGGGGTCAGGAACTAGGTATTCATTTTCTTCATTTACCACTAAATCCTCTATAGAATTGTTTTTTTTGACAAGTATAATTTCTTTTGCTTCTTCTTCTCCCCATCACTGTAATTGGTGCTATGCAACTATATTCTGTATTGGCTAGTCTATGGCTTTAGTTGCCTGTTTTCTTTCCCTTGATTTAATTTTTGTGTTGTGCTATTTCTTTTCCTGGTCTGGAGATGTAAATTAGCAATAACAAATTCACAGGTTGGAAGCCAGACCAGTTGTGTAAATACTACATAGTGGGAATTGGGGGGGTGGTAATGGTTGTTTGGTTAGAGATAGAATGGTGAGTAATTGGTAAAGGTGCCTCTTAAAGGGGGGGGTGCCTTTAAGAGTTATGAGGGCTGTTGGGTTTTGTGACCCTTGTGTGTGTTTGGATGTATTTCTGATATTGTAGTGGAGATTGCTTATGTGAGGTATTGCAGGGGGCTGGGGGTGTGTATGGTTGGTACAGTAGGCTAGTCAGTGGGTGATGAGTGTGCAGAAGGGAGGGGTAGAGTGGTGACAGGTTGGGGAAAGATAGGAGGGGGAGGTAAAGAGAGGGGGACAGAGTGGATGAGAAGGGGCAGAAAAAGTAGTTGGGAGGGAGTACAATGGATTGTAACATAAATAAAGGAAGGAAAGTGAAGTGGGTAAGAATAGGGATAAGAAAATAGTGATGGTAAAGTTAATAACATACACACACAAATCAGTACAACAACAATAAGTTCTGTCTTCTTGGTAATAATTCTGGACTAATTCTTTTTATGTCCAATCCTGGTATGGACACTTGGTATTCTGTGCTTTGTGGAAAAGAGCGCTGCCCCTCTTCCAAGACAGTTTGGTGGGGAGACAGCTGGAGTGCTTTGTTTTTTTTGTTTTTTTTTTTTCTGCTTTCCTTGGTCTTATGGGCCATCTGATATAAGCAGGAGTTCTGAGTGATCACCAGGTGACTGGCTTGTGAGCAATATTTGGTTCTTTCTGTCTAAAGGGCAGGTTGTATTTGGGACTTGAGGTAAGTCACTGTCAGTTTTTGCAAGGTGGTCAGATCTGTGGTTGTTTTTGCCAAGCGGCAATTGCACTGCCCTACCACTGCAACTCTGTTAAGTCAGTCCCCAGCAAGGTGACACAATTCAGTTTTGAGTACCATCCTTAGTCCTCCAAAACTAGCTCAGGGTTCCATCACAGCCTTGCTTTGGGAGCTTGGCTTGTTGCCCCACCCTGGCTCTCAGTCTTTGTTACTTGACCCACCTTCATTCACTGAGAGTTCAGTTCCTTGCCCCACCCCCATTCTCCGAGGCAGGTTCCACGTTCCACCCCAACCCCACTGTTGGTATTAGATTACAATTAGCTGTTTGTGCTTTTCAGTTTTGTTGGGGCAGGGTGTCTAGGGGCTGCATTTATGTTCCCTGGGGGTGGGTAGGGGAGTCACATGTGGTATGTGTTGCTCACCTATTGGGTTGAAGATTTATGCAGGCAGCTTTGAAACCACCTGGTGAGGAGAAAAATGGCGTGCCACTTTTCTCAAGACAGATGCTTACTGAGACTGGGTTCAGCACAGGGGGGCATAGATAGGCTTTCCATGGGTTAGGAGTCCAGGATGTTGTAGAGTTTGATTCTGATTGATGCTCTATTTTCTGCTTATTGAGGGAAAAAAAAAAAGAGAAAGAAAGAAAAACAGCCAAGGGGCCTTATTTTTCCCTAGGGCAGACACGCCCTATTGGCTGCGCTGTGCCAGGATTTTTCTGGATGTTAGGTGCATTTAAAAGCTGTTTTAAGGGTCAGTCCTTGAATCTTATGTGTACCTAATGTGTTGGCGGTTATTATATTGGCTAAAAACAATCAGAATTACCCAAGCAAAGCTCCCATGTCTCCAGGTGGTTTCTAGAGTCACGGAGCCCAGGAATTCTGATTCCCTACCCTAACCATCATCTTGGATCTCCTTTTTATTTTTATTTATTTTTGTTGTTGTTATTGTTGGTACTAGGGTTTGAACTCATGGTGTCACACTTGCTAGGTAAGAGCTCTACCACTTGAGCCAAGCCCCCACCTTCCTAATTTCATTGAGTACTCTCTCTGTATTTCTTGTAGTTCACTTTTGGATAGGTTGTTCTTCCTTAAAACAATTACTTACTTTTTTTTGGTTTTGGTCAGGCAATTCAAAGAACTCCATTTTGGGAGGGATCATTGGAAAATTATGACATTACTTTGGTAGTATGTTTCCATGATTTTTTCATGTTTCTTGCTGCCTTGTATTAATATCTGTGCACTTAATGGAAAAGTCACCTCTTCCAGATTTTATGCTGATTTTGTGGAGAAAAACCTCTGCTGCCTACTAGGCCAGGAGGTGTGTGGATTGTGGCAGTTTTGACTCTAGAAGGGGTACAGCACAATAATTTCTGTGCAGGTCTGTCTGTTCTATTTTTAAAGGTTACTATAGTCCTCAGCAACCAACTATATCAGTATCTACAGTGACAGCAAGGGCTGCTGGGGTCCTCCTGATTTCTTCTTCTTCCATATAGACGGGATGGCCAATGGACTCCCTCTTACAGCCACATATAATCTATGGGTGTTTGTGGGCACTAGTGTCTGATATATGACCCTCAAAGAGCAACCATGTTGCTGGGATCTTGATCTTCAGCACATGTGAGTAAACATGGCTCTAAGGTCTGAGACAGCAGTCTCATTGGTAGTTGGGTGGTCTTGGGGTGTGATATGTGAGCACTTCTAGAGCAGTCGAGTAACTGGAGTTTGCAGCATAGATGTGGACAGGGCTACTGCAGCTCCAATGTCCAGAGCATGGGTGACTCATTTGGAGTCAGAGTCTGTGTCTGTAGTGCAGGTTTGTCCAGAGAAACTAAAAGTCCATGGCCCAGGGTGTGGACTAATCCACAGTGGCAGAAGCTCCAAAGTATGAGGCATCAATGTGCACAGTGCAGCCCCACAAACTACAACATCATCTCCATCTGCTGGTTCAGTCTCATGGGGGTTCAGATATTAGAGGCACAAGCACTTACGGGGCAGCAGCAAAGCTGGGTCAGCCTGGTGGGCACATATATTGCAACTGAGTGTCCAAGGCTCAAGACAGGGCTAGCCTGCAGTAGTGGTGGCTCTGGGGTTTGAGGTATGGGCACACACACAGGACTATGGATCCAGTGTATGTAATGTGGGCACCTGCAGAACAGCTATAAAGTACTAGCACATGCTAGTGCTATAGCTCAAGGATCAGGAGGGTATGCAGGATTGGGAAAGGTGGTCACTCCAGTTCCAATCTGCAGTTCCTGCTGAGTGAGGAGGAATACAGCAAATTTCTCAGTGAGGGTCAGATGCAGGGATGGCTTTAGTAACCTTAGTGGCAAAGATACTGGTGTCCTCTGCAGGAGACCACTGGGTAGAACTATCTGTGTGGCTGATCATGATAGCTTCTCCCATCTCTGTTATTCGACATCCCCAGACATCTCAGGATCTTCCCTGAAATCCTTTCTGTGTGGTTATTCCAGTTTTTGCTCATTTTGTGTTGTTGCATTTTCTTATTTGGAGCCATATTTGTTCCTGAATAGCTACCTATTTGTTATTTTCTGTGGAGAGATGAAGATTGGTGTCTCCTGTTCTGCCATTTTGTGTATGTCACTCCCTCACTGCTGCCATCTTAAAAGTATAAAGTATAAAAGTATAGTCTGAAGCCAGCTAGTTTGTTGTAGTTTGTTAAATCAAACTAAAACATAAATATATTGAGTCAAATCTTTGCTTTAGTTCAAAACTTTGTACACTCCCAATCTATTTCAGGCCACTAGTTGTACAGCTGAACCCTCTAAGGGAAATCCATTCTTCTTTTTCTAATTTTTAGGAGTCCTTGTGTTTGACTCCACTTACTGCCACACCTGGGAAGGCAGACATTTTTTTCTACAAGATTGTTTATATCCTGTCCACCCCAATAATTGCTCTATAGAAAAAGTTTTACATTAAATACTGTGTTTTGTCCAAGACCACATTTATTTTAAAATGCGTGGAAGTGGTTTTCGTTAGACATTTCTAACACAAGTGGAATTCTCTCTTCCACGGGCATGCAGTGGTTAAGAAACCAAAGCCCTTTTTCCCAAAGGCCCTTCCTTCCTATGACTGACTGTGATTTACTGCACTGCCCATTAACCTGAGCATCTGGAACCAGCCTATGCCTCTCACCAAAATCAGACACCACCCATGTAGATCCACATCCTTTAAGAAATATAGCAGCTCACTCAAATTTTGGCTCAGTCACTAGTAAATAACAATGATGATGATGACAGGAGTCTTTGGCTTTTACAGGCATAAACTTAGCTCAAAATTTTTGATTCATAGCTGGACACAAAATACTGTGTGAATGTTGATTAGCAGGTGGTCCCATCAGGTGAATGAATTGCTTACACTTTCTCCATAGTTATTCACAGTTCATTTTCCCCTCAGAATCTTTAGGTGAGTTTGGAGCTCCTAAATGTTTGGGTTTTATATTCTGGAAGGAATGCAATGGAGTTTTTTGGCACTCTCTATTGAGTGATTTATGTGCTGCTCCCATTGGATAATTTGTTTTATGCATGTGTGACAGGACTGGTGTTGGACTTCTGCTTTGGAGACTTTTGCTTCAGATTTGCATGTGTTGGCCCTTTTGAACCTTGGAAGAAAAAAGTCCTTCCCAAGAGACAGTTACACTACATTCCTGGAAAAGAATGGATACTTTCTCTGCTTTTTTTTTCTTCTTTCAACTGGGAGAAGTCGTTAAGAAGCAAAGAGTAGGAGCACTGATTTTAAGATTGGCAGAGGAAATACCCAGCTAAAATAACTTGGAAACATTTTGGAAAATTCTTTCAGGAGTATGATGTATGGAGACAAGATAATTAAAACAAGAATCATTGGAGCCTCCAACAAGCAGCAAACTCTGCTAAGGCATCTGGTTAGAGTTTTTCTCTTTGATTATAGCAGATGACTAGTTGCTTGTCCAGTTCTGAGCATGAGCAGTGCCCTCGTTGAAAAGGAAGGAGAACTACAAACAAATCATCTCCAAATTACCCCAACAGTGGCAGTGTTGAAATATCAGCCCTTTTGGAATAGCTCCTGTCACAGCCATCCTCTAGGGCAAACAAGCCAGAAGCATAAAAAAAAAAAATCAATCACAGTGTCTTAGACTTGGAGGATCAGTGATACTTTGCTGTTTTTTTAGACAGGCCGAATCTATTCAATATACCACCACTGTCGGAGAATAAGATAATTTTAGTAAGATAATTTTTTCATAGCTAATTGGGAAGCCCACAGAACAAAAGTTCAAGCTCACAGTGTAGTAATCAGAACATCAGCATCAACAGAATTCAGGTGTGGAAGCATAGATTTTCAGAAAGAAACCTGGTTCACGAAGAAGTACTGAGTCTGGCTTATTCTTCTCCTTCCTAATCTAGTAAGTGGTTTTGTGGTAGTTGGTTACACTGTGCAGCATCACAGGAAAGCCACATGTACCCAGCTCCATCTTTATTAAGGCAAAGGTAAGTATGGATGCTCTTTGAAAGGGAATTGTAATAATTAGGGTCCACGCCGCAGACAGAAGGCACATGGAGAGTTTAACCAAAGAGAGTTCAATGAGAAATGTCAAGGGATACTGAAGTTTAGGGAGTAGCAGCAGCAGGACCTGTGAGCACTCATAAGCCTGAAAGGACTCCGGGCTTCTCAGAGCCTGGACAGTTGAAGTGATGGAAGCGAGGCACCTGGAAGTCCTTTGCCATAGTTGATGGACGCCCCCTGCCAGAAACAGCTGTGAGGCAGGAAGGCAGAAGGGGAGTAAGCCCTGCCCCTCTCCTTCCCAGCTTGCCATCTCCTGCATGTGCCCTTCTTCCACCTAAGCTCATGACTGGACAAAGATCCCTGCTGGTGCTGTCACTGTGGTCATGGGGTTGCAGATGGACTGCATGGGGGAGGGGACTAGAAGTGCAGAGGCACACCAGGAAACTATGCTAGCTAGGAAATAGTTCAGGTTCATGTGATAAGGACTTAGCATTATAGTGGTGGGAATGGAAGGACTAGCTGCCTCAAGAGACATTTTCAAGAATGATTAAAAGGTCTTGCTGAGCCAGGCAAGGTGGTACGTGCCTATAATCTAATCCCAATAATTAGAAGGCTGAAGCAGGAGGATTGAGAGTTCAAGGCCAGACTGGGCTACATAGCAAGACCCTGTCAAAAGAAAGAAAGAAAAAAAAGGAAAGGAAAAGAAGGCCTTGCTGACTAATTGAAAGAAAAAGGAAGGCTAAAAAGACAACGACGATCACGAGGTTTGCCTCCCTACTGACTCAAAATGATGGACTTTAAAGAGACATGGAAAATTACTGGGAGGGGAGACTAATAACTTAGAGAAATAAATGTGATGAGTTTAAGCCCTTATTAAATTGTCTGGGAAAATATTCATTGGAGATACTCTTCTATAGACTAATCCTTTACCTGGCTTCAATAGTCCACTAAATGGTGTTACCAGCCACCATTTTCTCAACCCCATACCTAAGAATCATCCTCATCCATTCTCTATCACTGCCCAGATTAATCAGTCTCTACATTTTATTGATTTTAGTTTCATTATTTTTCAAATCTACTCACTCTCCCCAATCCCATACCCTGCCTTAGCTTAGACCACTGTTATCTTAGAGCTGGAATCAATGATTATCATCCAAAAGGTGTCCTGACCCCCTAAGAAGAATCCAGAAGGTATAGCAAGCCCACCTTATTCACAGATTTATTACACATGGTTTTGCCCAAGCATGGTCAAAAATATTAATAAAATAAATTTAAAAACAAAAATTTTTAATTCCTGCACACATTATGCAGCTCAGAGGATCCACAGAAGCTCTCTGATAGTCTTTCACTGTCATCAGTTGTGTCTAACTTGTGCAATCTGTTGAGTGTTTCCCTGCCCTTAATTTTGTGAAATCTGCCTCTCAAAAAGGAAGTGGTGCCCCAATGAAAAGTAAAGGTTACTGTGCTTAATTTTCACCTAAGTGACCAAGTGAAAATTTGAGATTTGTTAAAAGGAACACGTGTTTAAGGGAAGTTGGGTAAATGAATCCAGCATCCAGAATAGCACTGAACTCTGCATCTTGAGCATGTGTGGTTTTTCCTCAAGGCTGTCTCCTGGGAACCTGCAGATATCAAAGGACAACTGCACTTCTCCCAGTTGGCACTTTTGTCCTTCTTTGCCCTCTTCCTTCTCATCGTATGTCCCAACCCTGTTCGCTGGCTACATTTTCTGGAGTGTCAATCGTGCACAGGACTGCCTCTTTCCCCCGCTTTGTCTCCTTCTTTCACATTGCATGGTTCTTCATATAAGATCAAATCATTAAATCCTTTCCCCTTCAGGAAATCACTGCTGACCTCCCAAAAACACATTATTTGCCTCTCTGTGTTTCCTTAAGAAGTGTTTAGTCCTTCACCGCAGCTTGCATACTGCATAGAGTGAATTGCTTATCTGTTTATCTGCCACCACTCTCTAGTATGTCCTCAACTACTGAAGAAGCATTTGCTTACTGAACTGAACATTGCTTGTTGATTTCTTTTTTTATCAATCTGACAATGTGGCATTGATACTTACTGTGTGCCATGTCCTATGCTAGGGTTTGGGGACATAATGGTGAATATGTTCCCACAAACAAGAAACTAAAATCTAGTGTGACAGAGCCAGTAAGAAATCAGCAAATACATCACACACTGAGGCATTCAATACTACTGCAGGATCAAAGGGTATAAAGAAAAAAGTCTTCATTGCAAACTCAGCTGAGGTTCACATTCATCTCCCATTTTTATGGAACCCTGAACAAGAGGCTTAACCTCTTAGACCCAGTTTTTCATCTCTCATGAGGAGAGAAATCACACTTCAGATCCTGCTTTTGTTTTTGATTTTGGTTTTTTTGGTAGTACTAGGTTTGTATGTTTTTTATCTCAAGGCCTTACACTTGTTAGATGAGCACACTACCACTTGAGCCACCCCCATTCCCACCCTTTTTTGTGTTAGTTATTTTTCAGAATAAAGTCTTGTACTTTTTGCTTAGGGCCAGCCTCAGACATGATCTTCCAACCTATCCCTCCTAAATAGCTGGGATTACAAAAGTGAACCATCATGAACAGCTTATTTGATGAGATGGGAGGAGGGCGTCTTGCTAACTTTTTGCTCAGGCTAGTCTCAAACTGCAATACTCCCAATCACTTCTTCCCACATTAGTTGGGATTATAGGTGCATACCACTACATTCAACTTGGATCTTATTTTCATTAAATCACAACCCTTGATTATTCAGTAGATATATAATAAATGCTATATGCTTCCCTTTGTATTAGTGTTGTATTTGTACTTTAACTTGTTTGAGATTTAAGATGTCTTCAGACACATTTTGTTACAATACAGCAATGGGTAAGGATAGAAATTAATGACAGAAACAATCTTAAGAGCTTTTGTTAGGGAGAAAAAGGGAAGGGTCTCTGAGAAGTAGGAAGGATACTGTTGAAGAAGAGACAAGAACCCCAAAGTTGAGACTGCTTCTTCAACCTGTGGTAGACACAGAGGAGTTGTACATCTGACTGCCATGTTTCCTATGGCTGACATTGACCTACTGACTTAAAATCACAAATAGCTCTGAAGTCCATAATTAATTTCTAGCCACAACAATACAATTTCCTCACATCTCTAACATATTTTCTCCTTTCTCCCAACCAGCTCAATAGAGCCTCTGTGTGAATGACCCAAAAAGCAACGGCTGAGAGGCTGAAATTCAGCCTTGTCTCTAGCTAATGCTATGCCTGTACCTTCACAGCATCTTCGTTTTCTTTATTCCATCGGCTGTTTCCCTGCCTTTGTGAACAACAGTTTGAGATCTTTGTTGAATTTCTGAGGAAATCAGAAAACAAACAACAGCAATACACAGCTCTATTCAAAAATCCCAGTCACCTTCTCCCTTCTCCTGTGGACCTACTATGCTCATTATCTCTTTGCCTTGTCACTCTAGATTTTAACATAATGTTGACTATCCCATGTGAGCAACAACAACAAAAACCGACAGCAAACCAATAAAATAAGAGGGAAAAAACAAGCAAGTGAGACCAAAATCACATCAAAAGAAACTGAAGAAAAGAAGAAAAATAAACTGTATTCATCAGCAGCAATTCCCAAGGGTTCTATGCAACTACTAGGATTAGTATGAATTTTTTTCAAGGTTGCAGAATACAAAGTTAATACCTAAAACTCGGATGAAAAATTAAATTTTAAAATTTCTGTTTGCAAGAGCACATTAAAACAAAAATCATTTAGTAATATATTTAATAAATGACATGTGGGAATTCCCCCCCCCCCCATTGAAAACTATATAACATTGCTGAAAGAAGGTAAGGAAGAATCATGTAGATGGTAAAATAAAGCAAGTTCTGAGGTTTATTGGATGACCCTATTCATAGTTCATTGGAAGTTCACAAGTTCATTGGAAGATGCAGTTCTTAAGACGTCATTTCTACCCAAGTTGTTTTATGAATTCAGACAATCCCAGTTAAAATTTCAGCAGGCATTTTCATTTAAGTTGACAAGCAATTTTAGAATTTACTTGAAAATTATTGGACCTAGAATAGCCGAAACAATTTTGAAAAAGTTTCTATATATACTATCTACAGTAATCAAAATAATTTGGTATTGACATAGACTGACATATGAAATAATGAATGCAAATAGTGTCCAGAAACAGATCAGCACTTATATACCCAACTGAAATGTGGCAAGGCAAATCAATGATCCTGAAATGTGTTGGTTCAATTTCTGTTGCTAATGATATAATACCATGGGTTGGGTAAGTTTTAAAGAAAGGTCAAAGGGCCACATCTCAATGTGGCCTTGCTGACAGAGTACCAAGATGGTGCAAGGCAGCACACATGTGTAACTCCTCTGGTTTTGCCCATTCTTCCTATAAAGCAACCAGTATTCAATTGTGGCTGATGACCTTACATAATCCTAATCAGCCCCCAACATCACAGTTGAATTAATTTCTACCCTCTTAATGCCTTTAATCCCTTTAATAGGGATTAAACCCCAACATGAGCTTTAGAGGAGACAAACCATATTCATACCACAACACAAAGCACTTAGATATCCATATTTTTAAAAGAATATAAACCCATATTAAACCATATATAAATATCAACCCAGATTATCATAGATTATCATAGACATCAATAAAAGCTTGATACAATAAATTCCTAGCATAAAACAATGAGGAAATTCTATCACCATTGGGTTTTGTAATGGCTTCTTAAATAAGACACAAAACCCAGGAACTGGAAAAGAAGTCATACATAAATACAACTTAATAAAATGTTTAAAATTTGCTTTTTGAAAGGCATTGTTAACTACATAAAAACATATCCCATTGGCTGCAAGAAAAGGTTTGTGAAGAATATCTACAAGAAAGGACTTGTGTCCAGATTATACAAAGAATATTTACATCTCAAAAAGAAAGCAAAAAATCCTATAATAAATGGATAATTTGAACAGACACTTCACTAGTGAAGGTATATAAATGGCATGAAAAAAATGTAAAACATTATTCATCAGGAAAATGGAAAAAGGTGGAAAATTCCAAATATTACTGAAGATGCCAAGCAACTGGAGCTCTTGTGCACCTGGCAAATATGTACTATGGTACAGTCACTTTGAAAAAGTTGTGTGGTAATTTCTGAAAAATTTAAACATGTGACCCAGACATTCTACTCTAAATATTTACACAAAAGAAATGAAAACACATGTCTACACGAAGACTTGTACACGAATATATATATAGCAGCTTTATGCACAATAAAAATTGGAAGCAAACCATATCTTTATGCACAACTGGCAAAAGGTGGAAACAATTCAGCTATACATAATAGCTAATGGATAAACAAAAAATGGATGGAATATTATTCAACAATAAAAAGAAGCAAGCTACTAACATACTCAACAAAATGAGCTAATGCCAAGATTATTATGTTGAGTGTATGAATCCACAAAGAGAAATAATCCCATTTCTGTAAAACCGTAGACAATACAAAAAGTTGTGACAAAAAAAAAGGAGATTGGTGTTAATTAAGGCCAAGGTCAAGGGGAGTAATGGATAGGAACAGGGAAAAAAGAAACCTTGAAGAATCTTCCTTGCTTATGGCAAAGTTGTACCTTTTAAATAAATGCAGTAAACTACACAAATGATACTTCAATGAAGTTGATTTTAAAGTAAATCAAAGAAGATAAGCTAATGTTCTGTATCTACAAAGTAGTCTATGAAATTTGAACTTAAGCTTTCTTTCTAGATAACACAAGTTCCCTCAATCACCTCATGGAATAAGAGACCTACTCCAGGTCTGTTTTTTCTTTCCTTCCTCTCACACATACCCCACATCCCATGCCACCTGACATTCTACTCACAAAAGAGAGGCAGGCAGGAAGATCCCTCCCAACTAATACAAAATCTCCAAGTTTTCCAACAGCATGTTGTCCTTTCCTCAGAAACAGCCCTTTATATGGGAGGGTTAGATTGGGAGACAAATGATGTACTTTTATGTGACAACCAAATGGTCATAAGGGCAAAAACTAAGAATCGTGTAACTATTGCTCTGTGGTCATGTGGAACTCACGCCACTTTTGGGTAGACTACTACAGAAGAAGAGGACCATTTATGCATCAGGTGAACAAACACTGGTCCATGTGGCTCCACAGGTATCCTATGCTCTTGACATCCAGGCCACCTGCTACCTGGAGTGTCATCTAAACAAGCTTATTTCCTTAAATCTAGTGAGTACTTTTTTTTTTTTCTGGTAAAGAAACCTTAAGGACTTAGTTACTTAGCCTGATCCTTTAATATGCTGTGATCTTAAAGTCAACCACAAGAACTTCTCCTGATCCCCAAAAGATATTTCTAGCATCCAGAAAAAGTCTTCTGTCAACATCATTTACATACCCAAATGGACCACCTGATGACTGACACTGGTGTAGGGTCTGAGGGCTGCTGCTCTTCAGCCTCAGCAGTATTTGCCTACTCAGAGAAGGTCATCTCAGTGGAACTGGGAGTCTGGTTAACCTCTGTCTCCTACTGAAGGCCAGCTGGTATTGTTTCTGAGCTAAAGCACTGGAATCCTGGAATTTTATTAAATATGATTATAACACATTTAATTCTTGCCAGTTACCCTCTGTTCAGATAGTAACACTGGAAGGTCTGCAGATAGCATTGCCCAGGTTTCTAGAAGCAGTGGAAGTCAGCTCTTTGTGTTTTATGAGCAATATATGCTAAGGAAATGAATAAAGAGAAATAACTGGAAAAGGAAAAAGAGAAACACAAATCAAAACTCTCAACTCAGGAGGCTTGGCACCCAGACTCAATTGGGATATCCCTTGGTTAAGAAAACATGGAGAAACAGATACAAGACTGAAAACTGAAGAGAGGACTGTTAAGGAAGAATGAGTGAAGTAGCAAAGACTCTTTTCCAGAGTACTTAAAAGTTATAAAGTGCCCTGCTTTAAACCACAGAGGCAGAATAAACCAGTATTTATGATAAACCAAAGTTTTTGTTGTGTTATCAAGTCCAGCATAAGGCTTTCATTTCATGAATGTTACAGATTTGCTCCTAATAGTACAAGAACAAGGAAAATGATCCATTAAGTCCACTGAAAAAATTCATGATAAGAAGTTAGACTAGAGGACAACTGGAAGATGAAAAGGAAATATGAAAGGACAATGGCCAGTTGAATGCACTCATGGAAGGTGACATAGCAGTTGAGACACATTGGACTAAGTGACCTTCAAAGTCTTTTCACATAGGTTCCTTTATTATGCTTCTGTTGAACAGATTTAAAGAATTCTATAAGGATGTCAAGGAAACCTGTTTATTAGCTGCTTTAGCTAAAAGATCATTTAGAAAGAAATTCAGAGGTGAGAACTACACTCGTTGACTCTCTGTATGTCTTCAGGAGCACAATCCTGGAATGGAAACTGAAAAGTGTCCATCACTTTTGTGAATTCCAGGGCAATCTAGTGTTCAGTTTGAATGCATATTCTCAGCGTTTGAGTCAGCCTTCTTCCTGGTTTCACAAGCATTGGGGAATCTCTCCTTCCAGTTGTGTAAGCCAGTGTGACCCCTTAGTGAACCAGGTTAGGAGCCGAGTTTTTACACACTTTCACAGATCACTGTTCCACATCAGAGAAAATTTCCTCCAAAGAGAATTAGTAGTCAGAAACCCATGAAAGATTTCTACTGTCTGAGTACACTTGGCACAAATGACAAGTACAGGCAGGCCTGCCCTGGGGCTGCCTGGTCTGCCATCCTAGTCAATGCTGGGGTTACAGAGTAAGAAGTGATCATGCCCTGTACCCTCCCCCAAGTTAAAAAAAAAAACTAAGTTAGTCCCACAAGAGAAGGGTCAAAACAGAATCACTGGGAGTGGCAAAGAATAGCTCCCCCACCTAGGGTATCATCTGGGGAAATTTTCATTTGGCTCAGGTTAGGTTTTAAAATACATTTCTCCAAGTAAAAGTTAATATTAGAGTTCTGAGAGTAAACTACATTCTTTTAAATACTGTAATCTGAAGCCATCTCTTGGGCTAGCAAAGTTGAACTCCATGCTCCTAGCCTGAGATTTTTTACTTAAAACTATTTTAAAGGACCAACATCATGGTTCTTAATAACCCTATAATTATTGGTTCTATTCAAAAACACATTTCTCACAGGTTCTTTGCACATCAGTAAATGGGCAGAAAGTATAGACCCTTTTTTTTTTTTAAGCAAGCAAGATTTTCAAGGGCCTTTGCCCCCACTGGTAGCTTATGTAACAAGTACCTGAGACCAGGTAAAGATGGCCTGACATGCTAAAGAGTGAACACTTTGGCATATGTGCCTACCTTTTGTCTTGGATTTTGATGCTTGGCTCTTTTGCACTGATACTTTCTACCTTATGTCCTAATTTACAACTCTATTTCATTCCTATATTAATGTCTGACATATAGATGATATTCAGCCAAGGACTGATGAATATATAATTGTCACACAGATGATTGTTGAAAAAGTGACTTTTCTACCATAAAGCAACAAATTAAACACCATGTCCTACTTAATGGGAAATAAAAAGATGAAAAAAATAAAAATAAAAAATAAAAAGATGAAAACCCATACATTCAGAAAGACAATTTCAGGGTAGCAGTTTTAAACTGGAAAAATTTTCATCTTTAAATCTTTTTTCTGGAGATATCCAGAGTTCATTGTCTTTTTTTTTTTTTTCTTTTTTTTGGCAGTACTGGATTTGAACTCAGGGTTCCATGCTTGCTAGATAGATGCTCTACCGCTGGAGCCACTCTGATAGCCCGTTTTATGTTTGTTATTTTTCAGGTATGGTCTTATGTTTTTGCCCAGGACCAGCCTCAGAGTGCAATCCTATGCATCTCACATAGCTACAAGTATGTACCACCATGCCTGGTTGAAATGGGATCTCACTAACTTTTTTTACCCTGGATAGCCTCAAACCACAATCTTCCCAATCTCCACCTCCCAAGTAGCTGGGATTACAGCTGTGAACTACCACACTTGACTCTCATTGCTCAATTTTCTTCAGAGTACTCTCAAGCAGGCTTCCTACAAAGTCCAATGGACACTCCAAACTCTAAGGCAATGGCACTTTCTCCAATGGACTCTACAAACTCTAATGCATACCACAGAGTTTTTGTGGAACTAACACAAAGTCAAGAATCAAACCAATCCATTTTGTGCTCAATTCACATTCACTTGATTAGGATAGAAATGTTCAAAAGCTGTGTGTTCCCTCCATACAAAAATCCATGGTATTCTCCTCCTTGTTCTCAGGAAGTGATGAAGTAGTATAGAATGAGAGAATCTGCAGCAGCTGGGTATTGGATCAGATACTGCTGAGCTACTAAGTACCCAGGCAAGTTTTGTTTTTATTGTTCTATCATATCACCCAAAGAAGGAAGAGAACTCTGACCACTCTTCCTGAGCATAATTAAGGATTGATCTGCTATGTTTGGAATGTACAGTGGAGTGAATGCCAAAGAATGTCCCTAACTTTGCCAATGAGCAGGAGAAAATGTGGAAATCATTCAAAAAAAAAATCTCTGATTGTTTATCTCACTAATGATCATGAGTTCTGCTTTGGGTGTAAAACCTGCTCTGAAATTCAATCCTAAACAGAAATTCTGTTACAGATACAGCCAAAAAAAACTACCTCATCAACTGTATATCTGTAAAACTACATACCTTCCTTTGCAGACACAGTCTTTGGCAATAATTCTCGTTGTGTCTTTGATGTTCATTGGATTATATGACCTTGAGTGAATCAATAGCCTATAAAATAACTCAAAAAGTTGTTTTCAAGATTAAATGAATCCAAGATGTCAGACATTTAGCATTGTGTCTGGCACACTGAGCTCTTCTTTAAATACTTTTCTCTTTTCTCCATATGTGTATTTTGTATACCACCTAGAATTTCATATAAGCTTTGGGAAAGTACTCTTGAATATTTGTGCTTTAGGTGCACTGTGAAAGAATTTACTCCAGCTACATGCCCTGCTTACTGGATAACAATGTTACTGGATGTAACATTGTTTGAAAATGGAGGCCCCAAGTTCTTTTATTGATCTTGAGGATAATTAAGTATCCCTTCACTGGTGCTCATTGTTCTCCTGTATGAGATCAAAGCAGTTGGAGAATAAAACAAGTATACTTGTTTTATTCAAGCATCTTAAGCAGTTACAGTGGGCTGGATCCTGACTGAGAAAAGGCCCCCATCCCTATAAAATGAGGATTCTACCTGCTCTTCTGAGATTTTTGTGTGTCTACTCAGTGAGATATTGTGCTGTATTCTTAGCATGAAAAAACTGAAGTAAATAATGGAACAAGTGAAAGGTATTCTCTAAATTTTTTGCTTTCTTTTCCTAGACAGAAAAGGATAGAATTTTATGCCTTTAAAGCTCCAATCATTCTGGCTAAATGATAACATGGTTAAAAGGCTACATTGGGACTGACATAGATGTCTTTTTGTTTTGAGTGACAGTTCAACTGTGCCCTAAAACCTGTGAAGCTTTCCCCTTTCCTTCAAAGGGTCTACCAGGCAAAAATCTGTATTCGTGCCTTTCACAAGGAAAAGACTAGCTTGGATGTGAAGTTGGGTATGCCACCCAGTTGTCTTCACAATTATTTCTTTTCAGCACCTCCTACATTATTACAGAAGCTGCCTCCCACCAGGAATAGTGAAAACACCTAAAACTTAACATTCCCTCTTCAATTTTGGCCAGGAAAAGGGCATGTGACACAATTCCAACTAATGCTTTCTAAGAAGCCTACTAATGTGGAAATGCCTAGGAAAGATTTCTTCCAATTAAAAAGATATATAAACTATAAGAATTGTCCTTCCTCCTTTTCTTTGGATATATTTGTATGAAGACATGATGTATGGAGATACAAACAGCATTCTGAAACCATGACAGGACAAACCTGAAAGTGAAAACCAATACACTGAGATGACCCCACAGAACAATTAAGGGAACACCTAGGTCCTTGATAACTTCCTTCAGACCTCTTATTGAGTAAGCCCAAATACTTCCCGATGTTTTGAGATATTTTGCCCAAAGTCTGCTTTACTTACAGCCTATGCCATTGCAATTGATCCAATGGTTCTAGTAAGAGGGTAACAGGGTGAAAAAGTAAGGAGGAGGCTTCCACATGGCACGACCAAGACATATTCTTTATTAAAATTCCCATCAGCACAGGCTGAATGGTATTAATTCTTTCCACAAACAAATGTTAACTTCCTATTGAGTGTGAGGTTACAGATAAATATTTGGGATATACTCATACTATTCTTTTTTCATTATCAGAAATCCAAATTTAACTGGGCATCCTGTGTTATTATTTGCTAAATCTGATAACCTCAGCTAAGTGTATGTCCTGTAATAGGCTCTGGGGACACAATGATATTCCTTACTCAAGGACCTAATCTCCTTCAAAGCCTCTGGAGTATACACTGCCTTGAGACTCCGTGATTTACCTCCACATTCTACAGTGGGACTGAAGCCTACAGAGGTCATGATTTTCCCAATGGCACATGGCAACTTGAAGGCAGAGATGGAACTAGTTCCCACATTCAAGGCTCTTCCTTATATACCTCTTCTCAGATGCTTCTGCCTTCTAAAGTCTCTTGGTTTGAGGTTGAAATGGGAGGCTAATATTGTTTGACTTAAAAGAGATCCAACTTCCTTTGACAAGGAAGATAATCACAATTCAGTCACAAGATTCTTATGACTCAAAAGTATTTTGAATTAGAGAGAGAACTATCTTGAAAATCTTGCCCAAACCCATAGAAATACTTCCTTGAAAAGAAAATTATCCAAATATTGTTTCATGCATATATATATATATATATATATATATATATATATTTGTGTGTGTGTGATGTATACATATATATCATTATATATATAGGTCACTGGAGTGATATATCATTCAAGACTAACCCATGATCAGTGAAGAAGGCTACTTTCCTTTATTACTCCTCCTAGGTGTCTTTTGTTAATGTTTTGATCAAAACTGACAAATTCCCAGTCTCTGTAAATAAAGAACTTTGCTTGAAACTTAAAAACAATTATAATGGTGACTTGGGAATGTAGAAGTTATTCTTTCTCCTGAAACAGGGTATCATAAAATTTAAAACATTCTGAGGAAGCTGCTATAAATTACATTTCCACTCAAACTCATCAGAGCAGAAGGGTTGGAATTTTGTCTAGAAATGTCTCCTTTCTATCTGCTCCAAGTCTCTCATTTTGCAGTGTTAGTCCAAATTATATGATTCTGCCACTAAAGAATACAGAGACTGACTTAAATCAGCTCTCCACAAGTTAACAGATTTGCTTTTGATATTTTCTCATATTTCCTGTAAGCCAAATTCAATTATCATAAATTCAAATAATAACACAAGTTTCATTTTAATAAAAATAATGCCCAAACATATTCCTAGAACATGTATTTTTTAGAAAATTGCATGAGATTCCAGAATCAATAATATAAATTCAGATGCTCTTATAATGAGGATGACTCCAAATTCCATTTCTTTAGATCTAGTAATCTGATATTACATCCAGTTATAAGGTACCAAATCATTTAAAGGCCCATCAAGTTAACTGTCTTTACTGCACTCTTTGTCATACATCCAGTTTAGGACATATTCCCATATTATAAGTATCTCTCCAGCTACCTTTACCACAGGCAGAGAAAGTGTGAAAACTCAAAGAAGCTCCGAGATTTGAAGAACACTTGTTTTAAAGATTGAGCCCTGTAGTTTTATTTTTTTAAAGTTACTCAACATTTAAAAATAATTCTCTATGTCCCCTCCAAGCTACCTACATGTTAGCTACTTCCAAAATTCAAATCTGTTCTCCACACAAGTTTTATCACTTCTGAGCAGAAGCAGCACTATTTGATTATACACATTCTGTTACGCTCATTGATTTTGTTAATGAATCACATTACGTTATAGTCTCACCTTGTACCAATGAGGATAACATCCCATCACAAGTATTGCTATATTTGGAATGTTGAAAGTACACTCTTGAGACTTCTGCCTGCAGGATGGTAGATTCAGCCTTACCTGCCCGGGCATGTTGTGCTGAATTGAGGTCACAGTTGGACAAATAACATTCCAAACATTTTTGTCCACTGAATTAAAAGGGGCAGTTGCAATTTCTCTCATTTCCATTGGTCAAGAGTTCTTATTCGGAACCTAGAGAGCTCTCCAGTCCTTGTACAGAGGATTGCTATTCACATGGCCTGTGTATAGTGTGAACCCTTCTCTCCTAGGTCTCTGCACCCCCACCCTTCAAGCCAGCATAACTCAACACTTGAAAACTAGGCAATCTGCCTATGAATGTTCTACTTGAACTCTGATTTCCGAGGCATGTCTTCAAATGTCCATTTACTAATTAACAGAAAAGATCAAATCGCCAAAAGGGTGAGATAAAGTTTGAATCTGAAATTTTTACACAGGAAAGCTATGTTAATTCTCTTAGGTTTCCTGACATGTATGAGGTTTTTTTACTTTAGATAAGAAATTATTGTGTGTTATGTCTTTGAAATATTGTTTTCTTCTTTCTGGCCATTGGAAAGTGGTCTCTTCCTTATTAGACATGTTCATTTAAAAAATCATTAAATAATTGCTGATGAAAGGTCTACTACTTCATAGTTGTAAAGGCCAGGAGTAGGTAGCTCACGCTTGTAATCCTAGCTATTCAGGAGGCAGAGATCAGGAGAATCTGGGTTCGAAGCCAGGCTGGGCAAATAGTTCCGAGATCCTATCTCAAAAAAAAACCCCTTCACACACACACACACACACACACACACACACACACACACACAAAGGCTGATGGAGTGGCTCAAGGTATAGGCCCTGAGTTCAAGTCCCAGTATTGAAAATAAATAAATAAATAAATAAAAGAGGTTCCTTGGGAAGCTAGTAGGCCATGGCCCTCTCAAGCCTGTGATAATAAGAATATGCAAAGCTGACTGAGAACATAATCTGACTCTGAACAGTGTGAACTGTTTCTTTCTTTCTCAAGAAATTAAAGAAAGGTAAAAGTATCCCATTATTTAATATACAAGTTCCGTTAGACTTACATGAAGTTATGTCCTCATAAGCCCACTGTAGGCTGAGAATAACATAAGTTGGAAGTGCATTTAATGCACCTACCCTCCAGGGCAGATCCTAGCCTAGCAACAGTACTCTGCTCTTTGCCCCCATGATCACGTGGCTGGCTAGGAGCTTAGCATCATGAGAGTATCAAGATGCAAATAACTAGCCTAGGAAAACATCAAAGTTCAACCTATAGTTTCTGCTGAATGACTATGGCTTGGCACCACCATGTAGTCAAAAAAAAAGTTTAAATTGATTAAGCTGAATCATCACAAGTTGAATCACAAGTACCATGAAAGTAAGTAAAAGTATAGGAAGGAGGTGGGACATGTGGAGGGATAAGTGAGGATATTAGCAATGGAAAGAGCACAATAACAAAGAAAGCAGTGTTTAGTTATGGTGGGCAAATGCTACTCTCAGTGATCCCATCACAGTCTTTATTCTAAGTTCAGTTAGTTTCTGTCATAAGAATTAAAGATTTTATTATTTGTTATTATTACCACCTAAATTTCAGCCATCTAAGTGTTTTGTTGCTAAGAACAGTCCCAAAAAGACACAGAGAAAAGGGAGAGGGGAATGGAAATATAATGGAGGGGTGAACTTGTTCCGCACATTTGGAATTATCACAATGAAATCCCCTCATATTATTAATGATAAGTCAAAAATAAAATTAAAAATTAACCTTTTCTCAATTAAACTTAAAATTATTTTGGCACTGTCATTCATCCTAGTTCCTTTCAAAGCCATGTTTTAATTCCATCATTGCCATATATACCTAAGTTCTGTTGAAATCCACTTACCTCATAAAGAGGTGTGCAACTCAACTGAGTACAAAAACTTTATTTTGGTACAATGTCTTACTGACATTTGGTTATTATTCTGAGAGTATATCTTGACTATTTACTATAGCTTTAGCTTAATTATTTTCCTTATAGAGATGACCTTTCAAGTGAGGGCTAAACAACCCTGTGCCTTTTTGTTGTTGCTACCTTTAGTTTATATTCAAACAAATGAGGTGTGCATCTCTCTCAAAGAAAGTGCTATTATCACTAACTTCTACTTACTAATATCTTTAATTAATTAGTATTTAACTGGTGAATAAGTGCTTACTTTAAACAATTATGATAGGTTCCTCACGCCATCTAGTGGGTAATCTTCAAAATATCATCGCGTGGGCCATTTATATTTCCTAATCATCAACATGTATTCATCCTTTTGGATGTACTGGGGTTTGAACTCAGGGCATCACGCTTGCTAGGTAGATGTTCTACCACTTGAGCTGCTCCACCAGCATAGTCTTTGTTTTTGAAAAAGTAGCCCTTAGCTATGAACCAAGAATTATTCATTAGAATGACTGAACTCTAAGATTATGATAGCATTTCTAACCTTGGTGTGGTCTTGAGGAAAATTAATTTACCATCTTGTGTTCTTTAGATTCTCATAAATTCAGTGAATGGAGCTAGTACCACTGTAATAAAAGATATCTGCACAAAAAGTGGCAGTTCAATTAACTTAATTTATCCTTATTCGTATGTAGTACTAGGTAGCTCTTGCTTACCGTCTAGGGTATACAAACACAATCACTCAGTTCTCTTGAATACTATGAGCAATAAATGATATTTATATATCATTCTTTCATTACTTAAGAATTTAATAATTTCATGTATTCACATCTTTGTGAAGAAAGTGAGATGTACTAATGCTATATATGAAAGAACTAAGGCTCATAAAAACTAAGTTGAGTGGTCAAATATGCTATGAAAAATTCAAATTCAGTGTCAGAGCCTACTGGCACTGAGCTACTTTATGACTGTTATCATAAAGTAGCAATAGATTGAGTAATACTTTGTGGCAAAGGAGATAGCTCAGATAGGCAGACATGACTGAAACTATGCTTCCTTTTAATGTGACTCTGTGACTCACTACTTTAGCAAACATGAAAGGAAAATATGTATTGTTACCTCAACAGATGCTTAAGAAACATTAGTAAAATTGAACTCTCATTCTTTGTAATAATAAAAGTCATAATCCATTGTAAAAGGGTGCTGTGGTAGTATGCTAGAAATTATAGGCAAGAATCCTACTGTAATCCTCACACGTAAAAGTAAATCACTGTAACTATTTCCAAATTACCTGCAGCAGTACAAACAGTATTTCTGCTATTATGGTATTAATTTAACAGTGTACTTGAAGTCTAAGGCAATGCAATAAGACAAGATATAAGTTTAACAGGTAAAATTTGAGTATTGACCAAAAAAATCTGAAAAAAATTAGTTTAAAAAAATGAGAGCTTATGAAGTAAATAGCAAAAAGATAAACATATAAAGAGAAATGACTTCCCTAGACAATTAGGAAATATAATAGAAAAGTAATATAGAATAGAGTCTTTCATTCTATTCCATTGGTCTTCATGTCTGTTTTTTGCCAGTACCATGCTGTTTTTGTTACTTAAGCTCCGTAGTATAAAGTCAGGTATTGTGATACCTCCAGGGTTGCTCTTTTGGCTCAGGATTGCTTTGGCTATTCAAGGTCTTTTGTGGTTCCATATAAACTTTAAGACTGACTTTTCTGTCTCAGTGAAGAATATCATTGGAATTTTGATCGGGATTGCATTGAACATATAGATTGCTTTTGGTAGTATTGTCATTTTCACAATACTGATCCTGCCCATCCATGAGCATGGTGTCCTACTCACCTCCTGATGTCTTCATTGATTTCTTTCTTTACTGACTTGTAATTTTCATTGTGTAGTCGGTCACCTCCCTTATCAAATATCTTCCTAGGTATTTTAATATTTCTGCACTTATTATGAATGGTATTGTTTTCCTGATTTCTTTCTCAGACTGGTCATTGTTGTGTATAGAAATGCTACCAGTTTTTGTGTGTTGATTTTGCATCCTTCTACTTTGATGAAAGTGTTTATAAGAAGAGTTTTTTGGTTGAGTTTTTAGGGGTTTTCAGATATAGGATAATATCATCTGCACGTTCAGACAATTTGGCTTCTTACTTCCGTATTTGAACCCCTTGTATTTCTTTTCCATAGTTTATTACTCTGGCTAGGAATTCCAGCACTATGTTGAATAAGAGTGGGGAGAGTGGATATCCTTGCCTCATTCCTGATTTTAAAGGAAGTGGTTTCAATTTTTCCCCATTTTGCAAGATACTGGCTATAGGTTTGTCATATATAAACTTTATAATGTTGAGGAATGTGCCTTCTATTTCTAGTTTCTTCAGAGCTTTTATCATTAAAGGACATTAAATTTTGTTGAAGGCTTTTTTTCTGCATCTGTTGAGATGATGTGGGTTTTGTCCTTAATTCTGTTTATGTGTTGTATTAACTTTGTTGATTTGCATATGTTGTACTACCCTTGCATCCCTGGAATGAAACCTACTTGATCATGGTGTATGATCTTTTAAATGTGTTGTTGGCTTCTGTTAGTCAGTATTTTATTGAGGATTTTCAAATCTATGTTCATTAGGGATATTGGCCTATATCTTTCTCTTTTTTTGCTGTGTCTTTACCTGGCTTTTATATTAGGGTAATACTGCCTTTGTAGAATGTGTTTGGTAGTATTCCTTCCTTTTCTATTTTTTTGGAATTATTTAAGCATGTTTGGTGTTAGTTCTTCTCTAAAGGTCTGGAGAATTTAGCAATGAATCCATCAGGACTTGGGCTTTTCTTTGTTGGGAGGCTCTTTATAACTGTCTCAGTCTCATTGCTTGCTATACATGTGTTTACATTTCTGATGACCTCTGTTCAATTTTGGCGAGTCTTATGTGTCAAGAAATTTGTCTATTTCTTCTTCATTTTCCAATTTGCTGGAGGAGTGTAGGTTGTTTTTTTTTTTTAAAGAATTTCATATGATCTTCTGAATTTCATTTGTGTCTGTTGTAATATTCTCTTTTTCAGCTCTGATTTTATTAATTTGGGTCTTCTCTTTTAGTTATTTTGGCTGGAGGTCTGTCAATCTTGTTTATTTTTTTCAAAGAACCAGCTTTGTGTTTCACTGATTCATTGTATCATTTTATATCCAATTCATTGATTTCTGCTCTGATTTTAATAATCTCTTTCCATCTGTTACTTTTGGAATTGGCTTGCTCTTGTTTTTCTAAGAATTTGAAATGTATCATCAGATTATCTGAAATATCTGTAATTTTCTGATGTGGGTGCTCATGGCTATAAAATTCCCTCTTAGGACTGCCTTTGCTGTGTCCCACAGGTTCTGGTAAGTTGTACCCTCATTTCCATTTGAATTTTGGATTGCTTTATTTCTTTCCTAATTTCTTCAATGACCCATTGATCATTCAGAAGTGTGTTGTTCCATCTCCATGAGTTTGAAGGGTTTTTGTGGTTTTCCTTGCCTTTGACTTCTAATCTTATTCCACTACGGTCTGTTAGGATACAAGTGATTATTTCAATCATTTTTTTATTTGTTGAGGTTTGCTTTATGACCTAGGATGAGGTCTGTTCTGGAGAAAGTTCCATGGGCTACTGAGAAAAATATGTAATGTACTGCCATAGGATGAAATATTCTATAAATGTCTGTTAAGTCATTTCATCCATGCTATTGCTTAGTTCTAGGAAATCTTTGTTGATTTTTAGTTGGATGTTCTGTCTATTGAAGACAGTGGGGTATTGAGAGTTCCCACAGTTAGTATATATGGTCATGTTTCTTTAAACTCAGAAGTCCTTTTTTTATGAACTTGGGGGCCAGTACTGATATTTAATACATATATAGATATAGATATAGATGTATATATAGATCTATATCTATATCTATATACATCTATATATAGAGAGAGAATTGTTATATCTTCTTGCTGGATTGCTCCCTTTGTTAGTATGTAGTGGCCTTCTTTATCTCTTCTTATTTTTGCATGAAATCTACTTTGTCTGATATGAGAATAGTTACTTCTGCTTGCTTTCTGACTCCACACGCCTGGTAAATTTGTTTGTTTGTTTGTTTGTTTTCAACATTTTAGTTTGTGAATGTCTATGGTTGTGAGGTGTGTTTGGCAGACAACAGATTGTTGGGTCTTTTTCATCCAGACAATCTCAGCCTTTTGATTGGAGAGTTAAGTTCATTTACATTTAGGGTTATGATTGAGAGGTGTTTACTGATTCCTGTCTTGTTTTTTCTTCTTGGCTTTGTTCCAACTTCAGGTTTTGCTGGTTTTCTGAGCTAACCATGCTTACTGCTTTCCTAACTCTTGTAGGTTCGTCAATTCCCCTTTCGAATTTTATTCATTCCTAGCTTCTCATATTTGTGATTGTTTTTCGAGCTCTTCCATCTGAATTATTCCTTAATATCCTTTGTAATGCAGATTTGGTGGGGTGTACTGATATTGCTTATCCTTCACATGGAAGGTCTTTATTTCTCCCTCGAGGTTGAAGGACAGCTTTACTGGATAAACTATTCTTGGTTGGCAGTTCTCTCTCAGGCTTGAATTATGTTGCTTCATGCTTTTCTAGCTTTTAGATTTTGTGCTGAGAGGTCTGAGGTGACAGTTATGTGTTTACTTTACCTCTGTAATTTTTCATATACCCTCATATACAAATTTCATCCCTCCCACATCTTCCTTTTTCCTTCCTTCATCCTACCTTCTTTTTTACTTCATAATTTTTTTTTTAAGTGCTGGGGATTGAACCTAGGGCCTTATGCATGCTAGGCAAACACTTAACCACTGAATTATACCCCCAGAACTTAATTCTTAACTACTGTAATTTAAATAGTTCTTAAATCCTTATTATACCCTATATAAAAACCTTAATTCTTTTTATATATAACCTTACTGTGGAATAAATGATATTTCCAATTGTTCTTTACATCATTTAGCTATTGGGTTTGGTTTTAAATTGGTGATTTGGTTATTGCTGAGCTAAACCCCAAGTCCAGTGATGACAATGTGAACATTGACCATGCCACTACTGAGTCCTACCAGAACACTGAGAATAGTTCAACTAAGAGTCCACAGGTGATTAAAACCTCCAACCAACAATTTGACCTCAGATGCACAAATCCTAGAGCAGAAACACAAAAGATATGAAAGTGACATGACTCTCCAAAAGATAACATTTCCAGGATAAAGGATGTGACTGATAGTGAAGTACATAAAATCTTAAACAATGAACTCAAAAGAATGATAAGAATTATCAGTGAAATTAAAGAGGCCATGTATAAGCACCTGAATGTATTCAAAGAGAATGCAAATGAACAACTGAATGAGTTTAAAGAAAATACAGTGGATCAAGGATCTTCATATCAGACCACAAACTCTAAAGTTGATACAGGAAAGAGTAGGAAACACTCTGGAGTTAGTAGGTATAGGTAAGAACTTTCTCAATGAAACCCCAGCAGCACAGCTACTAAGAGATAGCGTAGATAAATGGGACCTCAAAAAACTAAAAAGCTTCTGTTCATCAAAAGAAATGGTCTCTAAACTGAAGAGAACACCCTCAGAGTGGGAGAAAATATTTGCCAGCTATACATCAGACAAAGGACTGATAACCAGAATATATAGGGAACTTAAAAAACTAAATTCTCCCAAAACTAATGAACCAATAAAGAAATGGGCAAGTGAACTAAACAGAACTTTCTCAAAAGAAGAAATTCAAATGGCCAAAAAACACATGGAAAAATGCTCACCATCTCTAGCAATAAAGGAAATGCAAATTAAAACCACACTAAGATTCCACCTCACCCCTGTTAGAATAGCCATTATTAGCAACACCAAGAATAACAGGTGTTGGTGAGGATATGGAGGAAAAGGAACCCTCTTACACTGTCGGTGAGAATGTAAACTAGTACAACCACTCTGGAAAAAAATTTGGAGGCTACTTAAAAAGCTAAACATTGATCTACCATATGATCCAGCAATACCATTCTTGGGGATATACCCAAAAGACTGTGACAGAGGTTACTCCAGAGGCACCTGCACACCCATGTTTATTGCGACACTATTCACAATAGCCAAGTTATGGAAACAGCCAAGATGCCCCACCACTGACGAATGGATTAAGAAAACGTGGTATCTATACACAATGGAATTTTATGCAGCCATGAAGAAGAACGAAATGTTATCATTCGCTAGTGAATGGATGGAATTGGAGAACATCATTCTGAGTGAGGTTAGCCTGGCCCAAAAGACCAAAATTCATATGTTCTCCCTGATATGTGGACATTAGTTCAAGGGCAAACACAACAAGGGGATTGGACTTTGAGCACATGATAAAACAGAGAACACACAAGGGAGATGTGAGAATAGGTAAGACACCTAAAAAATTAGCTAGCACTTTTGCCCTTAATGCAGAGAAACTAAAGCAGATACCTTAAAAGCAACTGAGGCCAATAGGAAAAGGGGACCAGGAACTAGAGAAAAGGTTAGATCAAAAAGAATTAACCTAGAAAGTAACACACATGCACAGGAAATTAATGTGAGTCAACTCCCTGTATATCTGTCCTTATCTCAACTAGCAAAAACCCTTGTTCCTTCCAATTATTGCTTATACTCTCTCTTCAACAAAATTAGAGATAAGGGCAAAATAGTTTCTGCCAGGTATTGAGGGGATTGGGGGGAAAGGGAGGGGTTGGAGTGGGTGGTAAGGGAGGGGGTGGGGGCAGGGGGGTGAAATGACCCAAGCTTTGTATGCACATATGAATAATGAAACAATAAAAAAAGTGAGATAATGGATATAAAAAAAATAAAGAAAATACAAATCTCTGAAAGAAATAAAGAAGACAATGAAGGATGTGATAGGGGTATTCAATATAGGTGTAAAAATCCTTAAAAAAAGAAAAATCAAATCAAAATTTTAGAAATAAAAAACTCAGTAATTCAAATTAAAAACTCAGTTGAAAACCTCAATAATGGACTTGACTGAGGTGAAGATAGAATGCTAGGGCTTGGAGATGAAGTAGAGGAATTAGAACATTCATACAGATAAAGTAAAAATAACAGAACATGCAAGATTGCTGGGACACCACTGAAAGACCAAATCTATGAATCACAGGCATAGAAAAAGGAGAACAAGTACAAGCTAAAGGCGAAGAAAACATGTAGTGAAATAATAGAAAATTTCTCCAATCTCAAGAAAGAAATGGTCACCCAGGTACATAAGAATTTTAGGATATGAAATAGACAAGATAAGAAAAGAACATCTCCCAAAGCACAGTATAGTTAAAACATTAACTATACAGAACAAAGAAAAAATATTGAAAGCTGCAAGAGAGAAGTCACAAGCCACATATAAATGCAAACCCATGAAAAAACAGATTTGTCAACAGAAACTAAAAGCAAGGAGGGCATGGGGTGCTGTTTCAAGCCCTGAAAGAAAATATTTGTCAGTTAGATTACTGTATCCAGCAAAGATACCCTTTATAATTAAAGGAGAAATAGGTCTTCCACGATAAACAAAAGTTAAAGGAATTTATGACCACTAAACCAGCATTTCAGAAGTCACTTAAAGGAATCTGATAGACAGAAAAGGAAGATATATGTTACCATGAAAACACAGGGAAAAATAAATCTGACTAGATGAGTAGATAAACAAATAAGGAGTAGGAGACCAGATCAAAATAGAACTACCCCATGACATATCATCATTAAAACAACAAGTTCAGAAACCAGGGAAAGAATATTGAAGGCTGCAAGAGAGAAAAAAACAAATAACATACAAAGGTAAACCCATCAAAATCACAGCAGACTTCTCAACAGAAACATAAAAAGCAAGAATAGTGTGGGGTGAGATCTTCCGGACACTGAATGAAAATAACTTCAACCCCAGGATACTCTACCCAGCAAAACTATTATTCAAAATAGATGGAGCAATAAAAGTCTTCCATGATAAGCAGAAACTAAAACAATATGTGACCACAAAGCCACCACTACAAAAGATTCTTCAAGGGATTCTGCACACAGAAAGTGAAACCCAATTTAACCATGAAAGGACAGGCAGCACCAAACCACAGGAAAAGAAAAATCAAGAAAGTAGAGAGTAACCTCAACTTAGGTACACACAATCAAACCTTCAAACAACTAAGACAACTAAATGGCAGGAATCACCACATACCTATCAGTACTAACGCTTAATGTTAATGGACTTAATTCACCCATCAAAAGACACCATTTGACAAAATGGATTAAAAAAGAAGATCCAACAATTTGTTGCTTACAGGAGACCCATCTCACCGACAGAAATAAGCATAGGCTTAGGATGAAAGGCTGGAAGAAGATTTACCAAGCCAATGGCCCCTGAAAACAGGCAGGAGTAGCAATACTTATCTCTGACAAAGCATACTTCAAACCTACATTGATCAAATGAGATAAAGAAGGACATTCCATACTAATAAAAGGGGAAATAGACCAAAAGGAAATAGTAATTATCAACCTGTATGCACCCAGTGTCAATGCACCCAATTTCATCAAACATACCCTGAAAGACCTAAAAGCATATATTAATTCCAACACAGCGATTGTGGGAGACTTTAACACCCCATTATCATTAATATATAAGTCATCCAAACAAAAAATCAATAAAGAAATCCAAGATCTAAAATATGCAATAGATCAAATGGACCTACTTGATGTCTACAGAACATTTCGTCCAATTTCTATCCAACTTCTCAGCAGCCCATGGAACCTTCTCCAAAATAGATCATATCCTAGGTCACAAAGCAAGCCTCAGCAAATATAAGAAAATAGAAATTATACCATGCATACTATCTGATCACAATGCAATAAAAGTAGAACTCAACAACAAAAGTAAAGACAAAAAACATGCAAACAGCTAGAAACTAAATAACTCATTACTTAATGAACAATGGATCATTGATGAAATAAAAGAGGAAATTAAAAAGTTCCTGGAAGTCAATGAAAATGAAAACACAACCTACCAGAACCAATGGGACACAGCTAAGGCAGTCCTGAGAGGAAAGTTTATAGCCATGAGTGCATATATTAAAAAGACTAAAAGATCCCAATCAATGACCTAATGATACATCGCAAACTCCTAGAAAAACAAGAACAAGCAAATCCCAAAACAAATAGAAGGAGAGAAATAATGTGAACATTAGATCAAGGGCAAACACAACAAGGGGATTGGACTATGACTACATGATAAAAGCGAGAGCACACAAGTAAGGGGTGAGGATAGGTAAGACACCTAAAAAACTAGCTAGCATTTGTTGCCCTTAACGCAGAGAAACTAAAGCAGATACCTTAAAGCAACTGAGGCCAATAGGGAAAGGGGAACAGGTACTAGAGAAAAGGTTAGAACAAAAAGAATTAACCTAGAAGGTAACACCCATGCACAGGAAATCAATGTGAGTCAATGCCCTGTATAGCTATCCTTATCTCAACCAGCAAAACCCCTTGTTCCTTCCTATTATTGCTTATACTCTCTCTACAACAAAATTAGAGATAAGGGCAAAATAGTTTCTGCTGAGTATTGTGGGGGGAGCGGGAGGGGGCGGAGTGGGTGGTAAGGGAGGGGGTGGGGGCAGGTGGGAGAAATGAACCAAGCCTTGTATGTACGTATGAATAATAAAAGAAAAATGAAAAATAAAAATAAAAATAAATAAATTCCATCCACATTGGCTATTTCATGGAAACAGAAATATAAGAGGGAAATAATTTGTGGTCTGTATTGTCAATGCTAAAATAAACATGTAACATTACTTCTGAATGTCATATTTTTGAAAAAAAAAGGAACATTTAAAAGTCAAAGCAAATATCCTTATCTCAACTAGCAAAAACCCTTGTTCCTTCCTTTTATTGCTTATACTCTCTCTTCAAAATTAGAGATAAGAGCAAAATAGCTTCTGCTGGGTATTGAGGGGTTGGGGGGGAGAGGGAGGGGGCGGAGTGGGTGGTAAGGGAGGGGGTGGGGGCAGGGGGGAGAAATGACCCAAGCATTGTATGTACATATGAGTAATAAAACAATAAAAATTAAAAAATAAATAAAAAAAAATAAAAATAAGAGCTGAAATCAATGAAATAGAAACCAAAAAAAAAAAAATACAAAGAATTAATGAAACTAAAAGTTGGTTCTTTGAAAAAATAAACAAGATCCACAGTCCCCTGGCAAACCTGACTAAAATGAGGAGAGAAAAAACCCAAATTAGTAGAATCAGAAATGCCAAAGGGGAGATAACAACAAACATCATGGAAGTCCAGGAAATCATCTGAGACTACTTCGAGAACCTATATTCAAGTAAATTTGAAAATCTTAAAGAAATGGACAGATTTCTAGATACATATGATCATCCAAAACTGAACCAAGAGGAAATTAATCACCTGAATAGACCTATAACACAAAATGAAATTGAAGCAGCAATCAAGAGTCTCCCCAAAAAGAAAAGTCCAGGACCTGATGGATTCTCTGCTGAATTCTATCAGACCTTTAAAGAAGAACTGATACCAACCCTCCTTAAACTGTTCCATGAAATAGAAAGGGAAGGAAAACTGCCTAACACATTTTATGAAGCCAGTATTACACTTATCCCAAAACCAGGCAGAGACACCTCCAAAAAGGAGAACTATAGGCCAATCTCCTTAATGAACATTGATGCAAAAATCCTCAACAAAATAATGGCAAACCAAATTCAACAACACATCAAAAAGATTATTCACCACGACCAAGTAGGGGTGGTGCAGCATACGAAAATCAATAAATGTAATAAACCACATTAACAGAAGCAAAGACAAAAACCACTTGTTCATCTCAATAGAGGCAGAAAAAGCCTTTGATAAGATCCAATACCATTTCATGATAAAAGCTCTAAGAAAACTAGGAATAGAAGGAAAGTACCTCAACATTATAAAAGCTATATATGACAAACCTACAGCCAGCATTATACTTAAAGGAGAAAAACTGAAACCATTCCCTCTAAAATCAGGAACCAGACAAGGATGCCCACTATCTCCACTCCTATTCAACGTAGTACTGGAATTCCTAGCCAGAGCAATTAGGCAAGAAAAAGGAATAAAAAGAATACAAATAGATAAAGAAACTGTCAAAATATCCCTATTTGCAGAGGACATGATCCTATACCTTAAAGACCCAAAAAACTCTACTCAGAAGCTTCTAGACATCATCAATAGCTACAGCAAGGTAGCAGGATATAAAATCAACATAGAAAAATCATTAGCATTTCTATACACTAATAATGAAGAATCTGAGAAAGAATATATGAAAACAATTCCATTTACAATAGCCTCAAAAAAAAGTCAAATACATAGGTGTAAACCTAACAAAATATGTGAATGACCTCTACAAGGAAAATTATAAACTTCTGAAGAAAGAGATTGAGGAAGACTATAGAAAGTGGAGAGATCTCCCATGCTCATGGATTGGTAGAATGAACATAGTAAAAATGTCAATACTCCCAAAAGTAATCTACATATTTAATGCAATTCCCATCAAAATTCCAATGACATTCATTAAAGAGATTGAAAAATCTACCGTGAAATTTATATGGAAACACAAGAGGCCACGAATAGCCAAGGCAATACTCAGTCAAAACAACAATGCTGGAGGTATCACAATACCTGACTTCAAACTATATTACAAAGCAATAACAATAAAAACAGCATGGTACTGGCACAAAAACAGACATGAAGACCAGTGGAACAGAATAGAGGATCTGGATATAAAGCCACACAACTATAACCAACTTGTCTTTGACAAAGGAGCTAAAAATATAAGGTGGAGAAATAGCAGCCTCTTCAACAAAAACTGCTGGGAAAACTGGTTAGCAGTCTGCAAAAAACTGAAACTAGATCCATGTATATCACCCTATACCAAGATAAACTCAAAATGGATCAAGGACCTTAATATCAGACCCCAAACTCTAAAGTTGATACAGGAAAGAGTAGGAAACACTCTGGAGTTAGTAGGTATAGATAAGAACTTTCTCAATGAAACCCCAGCAGCACAGCAACTAAGAGATAGCATAGATAAATGGGACCTCATAAAACTAAAAAGCTTCAAAAGAAATGGTCTCTAAACTGAAGAGAACACCCTCAGAGTGGGAGAAAATATTTGCCAGCTACACATCAAAGGACTGATAACCAGAATATATAGGGAACTTAAAAAACTAAACTCTCCCAAAATTAATGAACCAATAAAGAAATGGGCAAGTGAACTAAACAGAAGTTTCTCAAAAGAAGAAATTCAAATGGCCAAAAGACACATGAAAAAATGCTCACCATCTCTAGCAATAAAGGAAATGCAAATTAAAACCACACTAAGATTCTACCTCACCCCTGTTAGAATAGCCATTATTAGCAACACCACGAACAACAGGAGTTGGCGAGGATGTGGGGAAAAAGGAACCCTCTTACACTGTTGGTGGGAATGTAAACTAGTACAACCACTGTGGAAAAGATTTTGGAGACTACTGGAAAAGCTAAACATTGATCTACCATATGATCCAGCAATACCATTCTTGGGGATATACCCAAAAGACTGTGACAGAGGTTACTCCAGAGGCACCTGCACACCCATGTTTATTGCGGCACTATTCACAATAGCCAAGTTATGGAAGCAGCCAAGATGCCCCACTACTGACGGATGGATCAAGAAAATGTGCTATCTATACACAATGGAATTTTATGCAGCCATGAAGAAGAACGAAATGTTATCATTCGCTGATGAATGGATGGAATTGGAGAACATCATTCTGAGTGAGGTTAGCCTGGCCCAAAAGACCAAAAATCATATGTTCTCCCTCATATGTGGACATAGATCAAGGGCAAACACAACAAGGTGATTGGACTTTAAGCACATGATAAAAGCGAGAGCACACAAGGAATGTGGGAGGATAGGTAAGACACCTAAAAAATTAGCTAGCATTTGTTGCCCTTAATGAAGAGAAACTAAAGCAGATACCTTAAAAGCAACTGAGGCCAATAGGAAAAGGGGACCAGGAACTAGAGAAAAGGTGAGCTCAAAAAGAATTAACCTAGAAGGTAACACACACGCACAGGAAATTAATGTGAGTCAACTCCCTATATAGCTATCCTTATCTCAACTAGCAAAAACCCTTGTTCCTTCCTATTATTGCTTATACTCTCTCTTCAACAAAATTAGAGATAAGGGCAAAATAGTTTCTGCCAGGTATTGAGGGGGTGAGGGGAGAGGGAGGGGGTGGAGAGGGTGGTAAGGTAGGGGGTGGGGGCAGGGGGGTGAAATGACCCAAGCATTGTATGCACATATGAATAATAAAACAATTTAAAAAAAACCACATAGGGTATGATAGTATACATTTATAATCCCAGCTAAGTAGAAGGCTCAAGAAGGAGGATCATGGTCTGTGCTCATCCCCAGGCAAAAATATGCGATCCTATCCAAAAAATAACTAAAGCAAAAAAGAGCTGGAAATGGCTGGCAGAGTGGCTCAAGTGGTAAAGCACCTGCCTAGCAAGTGTGAGGCCCTGACTTCAATCCCAGGTTTGAGGTCAGCCTAGGCAATAAATGAAACCTTGTCTCCTAAATAACTAGAGCAATAAGAGCTGGGGGCATGGCTCAAGCAGTAGAGTGCCTGCCCAGCAGATATGAAGTCTTGAGTTCAAACCCAGTACTGCCGCCCAAAAAAAAAAAGAAGAAAAACACAAACATCTCATATACCTCATAAGTATTGTTTTCTGTTTTATGCATCAGTTGAAAATAAGTATAAATTTAAAATTTGAATAATAAATATGAATTGGTCGAGTGAATGAATGAGGATAAATGTTGACTATACATAGAACAATTACAACTAGAAAACACTACACAAACATGAAAAGGAATGAACAGGTAATTCCTTGAAGAATGTCAGCCACAAAACCCGTGAACGTGTTATCTCACTGTAAGAGATAAAATTGGAAGATCTCTTACTCTCTTCCTGGCTCCTCCTGCTTTCAGAAAGAGGTGTGGTCAGGCAAATGCCAATGCAGGAAGGAGTTGGAGTCTCATTTTAATGTCCAGAATATACAAAAAAATCAAACACCAAAAGAACACATAATCCAATTAATAAATAGACAAATGAACTGGACAGTTCTCAGATGAATAAGTACAAATAGCAAATAAATACATGAAGAAATGCTCAACATCCTTAGGTATAAAGGAATTGCAAATCAAAACAACACTGAGATTCCATCTCACCCAGTAACAATGGCAATCATCAAAAAAACAAACAACAGAGGCTAACAAGGTTGTGGGGGGTGGGGAAGGAATGTAAACTAGTGCAGCCACTAACGAAATCAGTACGAAGGTTCATCAAAAAACTAAAAATAGACCTACCTTATGACTTTGCCTTACCACTCTCAGGCATGTAGATGACGGACTGTAAATCAAAGTACAAGAGAGATACCTGTACACCATGTTTACTGCAGTTCTCTTTAGTCAAACTGTGATCAGGCTAGTTACACAATAACCAATGAATGGATGAAGAAAATGTAAATATACACAATGGAGTACTAGTAGCTATGGTGAAGAGTAAAATTATGTCATTTTCAGGAAAATTTTAAGCAATTATTGCTTAAATTATTTTAAGCAATTATTGTTTAAATTATTTTAAGCAATGCGAGCCAAGCTCAAAAAGCCAAATATTGCATGTTTTGCTTATATGTAGAATCTAGACCTAAAATGATGGTGATGATTATTATGATGATGGTGATAATAATTATAATAATAATAAAAAAGGGACTTTCCTGGGGGGATCAGTGGGAGGTGGGCAGGCAAAGGCATGAAGAGAATCAAAGTATGTTACATAGATATGTATATATATATATATATATATATATATATGTATATATTTATATGAAGATAGCATAATGAAACTCATTAAATACTGTTTGAAAAGGTGGGATGTAAGACAAGGGGTTAGAAAAGAGGGGGTGAAGTTTTTCAACATACACTGTACACATCTATAGAATTATCACAATGAAACTCCCTTGTATGATTAATGTAGGCTAAGAAAAAAATCAGTGAGATAAGAAAAGAAATGGAATGGAATGGAATGACTACAAAATGAGTAGATTCATGGTGAGAAAGGAAAAGACTAGGGACAGGGTGAAACAAACTCCACAGAAGAATGTTATGGCTTCCTTTACAAGTATGTTACTTCTGAAAACATGAACCAATAGGCTTTTGTGCCCCATACCCAGTTCAGAAATCTTCATCCAGTGGTAACAGGGTTGAGTCACCTGTGATGAGGAATATCATCTCAGAAGGTATGTCTATGGCAGTATTGTTTGATCACTTCAGAGTTTGAGTACTTACAGAGAAACAGAAAAAGAATAAGCACAAGAAGAGTCTGGGGGAGTGGTCCAGAGGTACACCTAAACTATTCTTTTGTCTCACGAGACCCAGACATATATGGATGTGCTGACCTGGATGTGAAAGTTAACTAATGATGCAGGTTGGGAATCCTGAGGGTGTGAACTGATGTTCTTGTAGCCATAAGGAAACATCATGACAGTTGTGGGTTCCAGGGCAGATGACCCAGTCTGGAGATCTATTGGAGATTTCAAAAGACCTTAGAAATGCTGACAAGTACCATTCAGAGCTAAGGTGGAACTGAGTTGTCTGGGAGAGACTATGGGCCATGACAAAGTCAAGTAAGCTTACTACATGTATCCACAGGTTACAGGCTGCATCCTCTAACCAGTCCAGCGGTCAGAGATGGCAGCCACAGTAGAGATGAAAGAGGCCAGGATAAGCCTGTCTTTACAGCATTTATTTACCAGATGCTATTCTGTGGCAGAAAAGGAAGAAAGAAAAAAATAGCCCAAAAATGGAAGGAAAAAAACCCAACATTTTTTTGACAGTATTGTAGTCTGAACTCAGGCTCTCGCAGGTGCTATACCACTTGAGCCATGACCCCAGCCCTTTTTGATTTCGTTATTTTTCAGATGGGGTCCCACGTTTTAGCTCAGGTTCAGCTGCAGACTTACACCTACCTATATATCCTCCTACCTACACCTTTCTAAGGCACTCTGAATAGCTGGGATCACAGGCACAGTTTACCATGCCTGACTTGTTGGTTGAAATGGGTTTTCACTGTTTTTACTCAGGTTGGCCTCAAAGAGTGAGCCTCCTGATCTCAGCCTTCCAAGTATCTGGGATTGCACATGTGAGCCACTACATCTGGCTCCCAAAGGAAAAAAAAATGAACAGATAGTCCTCTAAAATTAGATTTCATTTTTTCTTTTCTTTTCTTTTTTTTTTTGGTGGTACTAAGGTTTGAACTCAGGGCTTCACACTTGCTAGGTAGATGCTCTACTATTTGAGCCACACCTCCAGTTTTAAAATTAGATTTCTTAAACCAAAAGAAACTGATAAAATTATAAGTATTATTAACTGGGAAGTTTATGTTACATTTCTCCTAAGAACATTAAAAATGTTATAGAAAATAATGGAATAAAGAGGTATTACATTATCATATTATCTTTATCCCAGTAGATGAACCAAGAGGAAAAAGATTGATACCATTTATCATTGATGAAAGTGCATAGATGACCTAAAAATCTCAGCTGGAAATAGCATGCATTAATAAAGTTTTTTTTTTGTTGTTTTGGTTTTTTGCTGAACTAGAAAGTTGAACTCAGGGCCTTGCACTTGCTAGGAAGGTGCTTTACTGCTTGAGCGACACCCTCAGCCCTTTTTTAGAGATAGGGTCTCGCTTTATGCCTGGGCCGGCCTGGACCATGACCTTCCTATATTGGCCTCCTGACTAGCTGGGGTGACAGGTATACACCATCACAATCAGCCATTGGTTGAAATAGGTCTCACAAACTTTTTGCCCAGGCTGATCTTGAACCATGATCCTCCTTATCTCCACCTCCCAAGTAGCTAGGATTATAGGCTTGAATTATCACTCAGCTTTTTTTTCTTTTTTAATTAGCATATATTTATTGTACAAAGTAAGGGTTTCGTTGTGCTATTTCCACATAATGTACTTTGACACATTCACCCCTTTTATTATTTGGGAAAATCTTTCTGTGGGCAAACTGACACTATCACTATCAAAATTTGAAATGGCATACCCCACATCTAGCAATTTCATTTCTAGTCATCTGTACCTATTAGGATTTTCTTAAATTTAATCATTGGAAACCCTATTTTAATTGGATCAAATAATGAATATAACTTATTGATATTCTGAGGTTTACTCTTCTCCAAGTATCAGCTTTCTGTTCAGTCTCCTATCCCTACTATGCACAAAACAGCCGCAAGTATTCTAGGCTGAGAGGTCCCAGGCTGCAACCCTAGAAACCAGAGTTACTAGCTACCTCATTTGCATCTATCTGAGGGAGAAAGTGTCTCTGCATACCACACTGAATATAATTCTCGATGATAACTCTGGGATTCTGGGCCACCTTTGGCTATAGACTCATCACTAAACCAATCACTGTGACAGAAGAATGTGAGAACCCTGATAGGCTCACCCAAGAGTTAAAGATTAAATCAACCTACCAGTGCTATACTGCCATAAATAATATACTTGAATATACATTTAATTGTTGGTGGTAGGATATTATTTTGAGATAGCAACTTATTTTCCTCTACTGGTTTTCTACCTCACAGTCCCTTATTCTGCCTAAGCAACTGGGACAGCTCATCGTCTCTGCCATAAGGAGGAATGACATGGCAGAGCACAGACATTAAAATCTTGTCTTTGGAGTTTGGAGAGATTTAATAGAACATAAGGTCAGTTAGAGCGACTTTCTCCCTGTAATGGGAGAATGAGAGTATCCAAGAAAGGAGGTTAATGGTCAGGTATCAGTTGTAACAACCTCACACCATGTCACAGATGAAGGGGAAAGGAGTTACAGAAATGATAGAAACTATACCAAGTGAAGAATCCAAGAGCGGGGTGGCCGAAGAGAAGGGTTCTTAAAGACAAGGCAAGAGCTGTCCCTGCTTCAGGAGAGTGCAGGAGCACTGGAGTGGAAATGTGTGGGAGGTAAAGGGCCATACGCAGCCCCACCTGATTTCCTACTGCAGCCCATGAGAGGTTTAGGGACAATTCAATTATTTTCAATCTGCTTCAGAGAGATCGAAGAGTAGCTAAGAGACTCAGATCTAGAGCACCCTCACTGTCAGTAGCAGTCAATCTCATAGCTAAGAATCAGATGGAGTCACTCTCAAAGGATAGAGGTTCTGATGTGGGACCTGAGACCCCCAAAGGAATGGAGACACCACCCAAGAAACAGTGTCAGGGAGATGCAGGAAAAAAAAATTATGTTTCTGCCAAAAGAAAAAATTTAGTTCAGTGATAGAAGAATAAAGTTATATTCTCCATGGACTGAGACTTACACTTGGTATTTATGTGTGTAAATGAATATGCAAATGAGCGTGCAAAACTCTGGAAAGACAAATGACCAAAGGCAGAGCTGTTAATGAAGTTGTTAACACGCCAATCATATGACTAATATTTTTGTTATATTTTTCTATATTGATGAGAAATAGAGCATATGGGTTCTAGCAAGCCAGGGTAAGTTACTTAACCTCTGTGTATCCTAACTTCCTCAAGAAAAATCCAAATAATATTAGCTACCTCATAGAATTGTTGTGAGAAATAAGTGTCAAGATCTTTTTTAAATGCTCATACATATTAAGTACTCAGTAATGTTAATTCTTACTATTTCTATTTTGACAAATGTGTATTTGTACATTACTTACATAAATTTTAACATAAAATGAGTTTATAATAAAACTGAAAAGAAAATTAAACAAAACAATGTAGCAAATATAGAAGACATCAATTTAAAGCAATATTTAGATGGCATCAAATAGTTCTCACATAAGGAAGAGGAGAATGCACCAATGCTGGTAGTGAGAGCTGCAGAGGTCAGGGAGCGTTTCAGGAGAATTTGGGTTGGGTCCTGATAACTAAGTAGGATTTGAATCTGGGAGAAAGACACAGAGGACCAAATGCCAGAGGTGTGTTTGTTTCAAGTAGATGTAGATAACATTGGTTGTAGTGGAGATACAGCCACTCTTTCTCAGAAGAGAAGATTGGACTAGATCTCCACTCAAAGCTTTATGTGGCCAGAGTTTATATCCTGGAGTCATACTTGAGCCCCTGAAGGGCTTTGAGTAGGATTTATCCTGAATGATCCAGCAGTGGAGCATAAATGAGTCAGAAGCGGGCAGACCTAGTTAGAGGGAATTTTATCCAGACATTCAAGACTGAGGACATGAATCACATATTTTTCTATTAATGTAAAAATAAGAACTAAGAAAACATCAGAGTTTGTGGTGTGCCCAGGACTCTGTATCAGTGTCTGCTTGTAGGTGGGTTGCACTGTTAGGATTCTGATGCTTTCTTCCAAGTCTACGTTCTCTTTCTCAAGAAGGGGAACATGTCAACTATTGACTGAGGTCACCATTTCATTTAACTTCCTGACAAAATCAGACACATGGTAACTGCCAAGGCCTTACTGACTTAGTGAGTTAGTTAAAACATAAGGAAATAACAGGATTTTGACCTTTTGAAATGAGCTTTTACCTTAATAAATCTTTTGCCCTAGTTCTCCTTCCTTTTGAGTCTTTGGCTCTCTATGGCTGTTGGGAAAATATGCAGGTTCCCAGGATCTTGTTTTCCTTTACTATCAGAGGCTGATAACCTCAAGGTGGTTCTGTGGTGATTACTCCAAAGTGCAGCTGACAGACTGAGCAATAATGCACAGCAAAAAGTGACGTGACAAGCCTCACGCTGATGGCCAGTCTCACAATTAAAATTATACCCAGGACGGCAATGTCTGAATACAATTCTCTGTTTCTGGGGAGAACAATGAGGACTCACATAAACTCACACGTTCATATCTGGGGAACAAACCAAGTCAAGCAGATACTATATAATTGATACAGCATTTAGTATTTGTTTAACATTCATTTAGTACACACACAGACACACACACATCTTTCCAGATATTTTGGTGAAGAGGGGGTTATTATCCCGCTAGGTAAGTCTTTCCTTTCTTTCTAGTAAGCATTGAATTATTTTGAATTCTTCATTAATATCCAAGATAATGCATTGAACATCCCTGTACATTAATTTAGTCACTGTTGCTAAAATTGATGTTTAAGATATATATATATTTAAAATTGGGATTACTAAGTCAATGGGATGGACATTTTTAAGACTAATGCCTAACAAGTTTATACTGATTTACACGGTCAATGACACTGTATAAGAGTGATTTATTTTTGGCTTTGGTTGTTATTCTATACAGAGGCTATACTTCTGTATGCTGCCTCCACAAGACGTATTCTACTGGAACTTTGGCAGTGACATTAGTCTAAGCCAGTGGTTTTACTCTTTTCTGTATATAACCTGAGTTTCCTTTCTCCTTTCTTGTATTACAAATACAGACTATATCAGCAGACTCCTAGGCACAGAATCTCAAGCTGACAGGGTAACCTGTTGTGATAAATTGATTCCCAAGATGAATACTAACAATTCTCCCTATCGCTCTCTGCTGTACCACACCCATGATATAGACATGGAGGCTGTTTCTCCAGCTCTATCACTGTTGTGGCCTTGTGATGACTTGTTTGGGCCAGTAGACTGCAGAAGTATCATTGTGACAGTTACAGCTTTAAGAGGTTTGCAATCTGTACCTGTCTTCTTTGCTCTCCAAATCACCATGCAGAGAGGCCAGGCTAGACTGACAGAGAAAGAAAATATGTCCTTATAAACACCCCAGAATTCTCTGCCAGTCTCAGCCATGTGGTCAAGCCTCTCTTAGATATGCAAATTTCAACCAAGCTCTCTTCTAAAATCAGCCACATGGGTGATATTGGCAAATACTATGTAAATTAGGAAAAAGAAAATCCACCTGAGCCTTGCTAAACACAGAATTGTGAAAAATAATATTGTTACTTTAAACCACAAAGATTTGGGGTCATTGTTAAATGGCAATAGGCAGAAAGTTAATCTGTAACTTTAAAAGGGTATAGAGATGATGTTCATATACAGCTGTGAAAAGAGACTGTTCTCTCTTATCTCAAAAGATGTTCCTTATTTTTCACCAACTATATATTCTTTTATAAGAAATAGATCTCCTGACTTCCACCTGGTTATATGGCCACCAAGAATAAAAGGTTTACTTCCAGTCTTCCTTTTGCCCAGTGAGATAAAATGACAAAGTTGTAGCAAAGAAACACAAAACACTCCCACATAATAAGAATGATCATGGAAGATTTCCTAGAAGTCTTAAGGTTTTTGTTTTGTTTTGTTTTTTTTGTAGGGAGGGGTATGTTCTTTTACTCCTCCATTTTTCTGCTGGCTGGAATGCTAAAATAATGACTGAGGCTCCACCAGCCACGTCAGCCCATCGAGTCCCATAAAAATGTTATAAAACAAAAAATAAAAATGACTTGGTCTTTGAGGATTGCCCAGCTGCCACAAAAGTCCTGGACTGGACTGCTTATGTTTTGATTCCTTTCATGAGCAACAGAAACTATTGTCTACTTTGTTTCAATCCATTGTAATTTTGGGTTCTCTATCATATACAGCCCAAAGCAATTCATAGACTTTTCCAAATTTAATTAAAGAAAATGAACACAAACGGATCCAAATAGTCCAGAGTCAAAAGTTAGAGATTGAAAAATCAACCCTGAAGGATTCATTTATAAAAGCCTCTGAGCAGATCATACTAAAACTGCTGAAAATAAAAGATAGGTAATTTTTAGTTTGTTTGTTTGTTTTTGTAATACTGTGGTTTTGAATTCAGGATCTCATGCTTGATAGGCAAGCACTCTATCAATGGAGCCATGCCCCCCTGCCCATTTTGCTTTACTTAGTTTTTAGTTAAGGTCTTGTGCTTTTGCCAAGGCCAGCCTTGGACTGAGATTTTCCTACTTTTGCCTCCCAAGTAGCTGGGGGGGTGAGGGTAAAGGAACCCTCATACACTGTGGGTGGGAATGTAAACTAGTGCAACCACTCTGGAAATCGGTACAGAGGTTCATCAAAAAACTAAAACTAGACCTACCTCATGACCCTGCCATACCATCCTCAGGCATATATCCGAAGGAGTGTAAATCAATATACAAGAAAGATACCTGCACACCCATATTGCAGCCCTCTTCACAATAAACAAGCTATAGAATCAGCCAAGGTGCCCAATAACCAATGAATGGATAAAGAAAATGTGACAGATATATACACACATACATACATACTGTGGAATATTACTCAGTCATAACAAAATATGAAATTCTGACATTTGCAGGAAAATGGATCTTGCTCATGCCGAGCCAGATAAGCCAAGTTCAAAAGGTCAAATATCATATTTTCACTGATTGTAGAACCAAGACCTATAGTGATGATTGTGATGATGATAATGACAATAATGGAACATGAATGTGGGGGACGGTCTGGGGTGGGCGGGATCAGTAGGACAGGAAGGAGGAAAGAAAAGGATACTGAAGGGGGAAGAGGATAGAAGTATGCTGCAGACATATATACGAAGACGGCATAATGAAACTTACTGTTTAGTAAGTGGGGAGAAGCAGAAAGAGAGGGGAAATGGGAATAAAATGGAGGGGGTAAATTTGTTCAAGTTACACATACACATATGTATGGAATTATCACAATTAAAATCTCTCATGTTATTAATGTATGATAAATAAAAATTTAAAAAGAAAAGGAGAGTCAAAGGAATAAGAAGACAAACCACAGACTATGAATGAAAATATTTGCAAGACATGTCTGATAAAAACTTTTACCTAACTACACAAAGAACTCTCAAAACTCTCATCCAAAAATGGATGAGACCTACTGGTGACAGTGGCTCATGACTGTAATCTCAGTTACACAAGAAAATAGTGAGTTCAAGACCAGCCCAGCAAAGTTATCAAAACCCTATCTCAAATCAAAATACAAAACAAAAACACTGAGAGCATGGCTCAAGAGGTAGAGCAAAGCACAAAGTCCTGGGTTCAATCCCCCAGCACCTCAAAAAAAAAAAAAGACAAAACCAAAACCAAAATTGGAGAGACAGTCAAGCAGATAATCTGCAGAGACAGAGAATCACAACTTATCAAAGCAGAAACTTACAAGCACAAACCTCCATGGGAACCAATCCAGGCACAGAAAGCTCAGAACCGTAATCAGCAAATTGCTAGAGGTTTAGTACAGACAAATTGCCACTTTTGTTTTACTTCCAGGAACTCACTAGGTTCCCAAGTAAAACATCAGAGAAAAGCAGGAGGAAGGGAATAGGAACAATTTGATAAATGCCAGGGCACTGTGTAATTCTTAACAAGCCTGATCTCAGAGGAAACTTTACAGAGCCTAACCTCCTGGAGTTTTGTAAGAGCCTAACTGATCAAGGGGCAGGGAAGTACTCTGTGCCGGTTCCCTCTTGCCTTCCATGTGCAGAAATGGAAATATTCAACTCCAGCCCTGCATAGCCATCCTGTTCCACCTAAGGCAGGGGGAAATCTCAGAAGCTCTGGTGTAATTCAGAGTACAGGGACAAGGACTCACCACAAACTGAGACCTAATTATGGGACTGCAGATATCTTCCCCTCCCCCCAATATCTTACCACTGCATCACTAAGAGCTTATTTATTGCAGTTCCTTTTTCTCAATATATAATGTCCATCTTCCAACAAAAAAAATTATATGGTATATTAAAAGAGAGAGAGAAGCTTTAGAAACAGATCTTGATTTGGCAGGGTGTACATTTAAAACAATGTAATTAATATGCAAAGAGCTCTAATGGAAAAGGTAGACAGCATGCATGAACTGGACACAGCTAGGAAAAGGACATCTGAGCTTGAGGTCTATCAATAGAAACTTCCAAAATGAGAAAGGAATGAATGAAAACAATGGAAAAAATAGAAAATCCAAGTACTACAGGATTACTACAAAGTTGTAACACATAGATAATGGGAATACCATAAAGAGAAGAGAGAAATGAACAGAAGACATATTAGAAGGAATACCAACTGAGAATCTTACCCCAAGCCACAGACCCAGAAAACTCATAAAACCCCAAGCAGGATCAATACCTTAGGTATAAGGGCTGGGATGTAGCTCGGTGGTACGGCGCTTGCCTAGCATGCGTGAGGCCCTGGGTTCGATCCCAGCACCAAAAAAAGAAAAGACAAAAAAAAAAAATACCTTAGGTATAGTGATGACGTTTTAGGTAAAACACGAAACAGAGAAAGAACTGGCAACACAGGCTTCATTAAAATGAAAAACTGCTCTGAGAAAATACCGTCAAAAGAAAAGACAAGCCACAAAATGGGAGAGAATATTCATAACATCCAATAAAGAACAGTTATCTAAAATATCCAAAGAATTCTTAAAACTCAAAAAGAAAACAACCAACCTGATTTTTAAAATGGCAAAAGACCTGGACAGACACTTCACCAAAGAAAATATACAGGTAGCAAATAAAACATAAGAAAAAATGTTCAGCATCATGGCACAAGGAACGTATGACTGCAAATTAAATCAACACTGTGCATGTACTAGGATGGCCAAAATCCACAATAATAACCTCTACTGTTGGCAACTTTGTGGAGCAAAAGGAATTCTCACGTATTGCTGAAGAGAATGCAAAATTGTACAACATGGAAAGACAGTTTGGAGGTTTTTTTCTAACAAAACAAAATATACTTTTAGGATATGATCTGGCAATCATGATCACTGGCATTTACCCAAATGAACTGAAAACTGTCACCACAAAAGCCTACAGGCAGACGTTGCAGCAGTTTTATTGTAATTGCCAAACTAGAAGCAACCAAGATGTCTTTCAGTATAGGTGAATGGATAAGCGAACCACAGGACATCAGACAATGGAATATTATTGAGTGCTTTAAAAAGGTGGAAGAGGTGGCAAGAAATGAAGAGGAAGCACTGGGGATTTTTTAGGGCAGTGAAAATACTCTGCACAATAGTATAATGATAGATGCCTGTCATTACACGCCTGTACAACACCAGACTAGATCCTAATATCAACTATTCTTCTCCATTCCCCTCAACCAATACCTCTAGATCACTGACCATTTTACTGTCTCTATAGTTTTGCCTTTTCTGGAATGTCATATTGTTAGAATCACATAGTGTGTAGTCTTTTCAGATTGGTTCCTTTCACTTAGTAATATGCATTTAATCTTCCTCCCTGTTTTTTTGTGTCTTGGTGGATGATTGTTTTCCAGCACTGAATAATATTCCACTGTCTGGATAGATCAGAATATTTCTACATAATAATATTCCAGGCACTGATTGCTTCACTAGTAAGTTATATAAAACATTTTAAGAAATAATGTTAATTGCATACAAACCCTTCCAGACAAATAAAAAGGATAGATAACTTTCCAAGTCAATTGACCAGACCAAAAGAATTGTTTTACTAAAACCAAGGAAAGCAATTACAGAAAACTACAGAATAGTATCTGTCATGGTATATACACAAAAAATACCTAACAAAATATCAACAAGTCAAATACAGTATATATGAAAAGAATGATAACTCATGACCATGGGTGGTTTATTCCAGAAGTGTAACAGCAGTTCAACATTTTAAAGTAGGTCAATGTAATACAGCATATTAAAATTTTTTTAAAAGATAAATAATAGATGCAGAAAAGGCATTTGATAAAAGTCAAGATCTATTCATAATTTTTAAAAATGTAGCAAATTTAGAATAGAAGGGATTTTCCTTAACCTGATAAAGGACATCCACTTAAAAAAGGACAAAAAAACCTGTGGTCAACATTATAATAGTGAAATACTGAATGATTCCTCCCAAGATAAGAAAGACAAGAATATTCCATTTTACCACTGCTGTCCAGTATTGTACTAGATATCCTAAATAGTTCAATAAGGCTAAAAGAAATAAAAGGAATACAGATTTGAAAGAAAATATAAAACTATTCATTTGCAGGTGTCACTATCATCTACAAAGAAAATCTCAAAGAATCTTTAAATAAAAAATTTAAAACAGTAGAATTATTGAGTTTAGTAACTACCCAAGATTCAAAATTAATAAACAAAAATACATTCTATTTCTATATAGTAGTTATAAAATATTGCAAGTTAAAATTTTAAAGAGGCCATTCACAAGAACATCGAAAACCTGAAAGATTGAAGGATATGTCTAATGAAATAAGAAATTTATGTGCTGATCACTCTAAAACACAGATGATATTAATATAATCTAAACAAATAGAAACGTGCATACAATTCATGGGTCAGAAGACTTATTGTTGCTAAACTGTCAGTTCTTTCCAAATTGATCTATAGATTAATGTAATCCAAACAAAAACTCCAACCAATTTTTGGAATAAATGATAAGGTGATGAATTAAATTTTCTATGAAAGAGGTAGAATAACCAAAGTAATTTTTTAGACGACCAAAGCTTAAGGGGTCACAGAACTTCATTTCAAGACTTTCAAAACCACAGTCATCAAGACAATGTGGTTTTGATGTGAGTAAAAAAAAAAAAGAAAAACAAGAATGTGGTACTGGCATAAGGATACATGAAGATCAATAGGACAGAAGAGCAAACCCAGAAGTAGACCCACGCATATAAGGTCAATTGATTCTTTGCAAAGAAGCCAAGGTATTTAAATGAAGAATAATCATTTCAGCAAATGGTTCTGAAAAAAAATTGAATATCCATATGGAAAAAATGAACCTTGACCATATACAAAATTTAACTGTAAATGGATCATAAGTGAAAAATCAAAAGCCACAAGATTTCTATAAGAAAAACCATGAGTTAAAGCCTTTATGGCCTTGGACTTGGCAAAAATTTCTTAGGACACAAGACATTTGAATCATAAAAGTACAAACTGATAAATTAGGCTTCATTTAAAAATATAAACATACTGTTTCTTAAAAGAAGCTCAGGAATGAAAGGACCAAGCGCACTGAGAAACTGTTCCAAACACACATAAAGGATTTTATTCCACACTATATAATGTACACTTTTGATTCAAAACTAAGAAATAATTCAAATACAACTGCCATCCAAAGATCACCAAAACTGCTAGCAAAAGCAAGTAACACATGAAACATGTCCAAATCATTAGTCCATAGGGAAATACAAATGAAATCCACAATGAGATACCACTAATATACCTAATGCTTAAACTTACAAAAGAAAAGGTTTTTTTCTTATAGTAACTAGGGTACAGAACAACTCAACTCTGATATGTTGCTGTTAGGAATTCAAAATGGTACAGCCTCTTTGAAAAAGCCCTTCCCATACAAATGTCCTCTTAGACATTACCCCCAAAAGAAATGAAATTATATGTCCATACAACCATATCTCAAAACTGGGAACAACCCAAATGTCCATCTTTTGGAGAATGATATACAATAAAGTTCTACTCTGCAATAAAAAGGCAAAGAATTGATATGTGCATCAACATGGTCGCATCTCAGAAGTGCCACAATAAGTGAAAGAAGTTAAACTCATAAGGCATGATTCCATTAGATAGTATTCTTCAAAAGATGAAACTATAGGGGCATAATTCAAATCAGTTATTGTCAGGAATTGGGAGGGAGGTGGCGATGAAAGAGAGTACAAGAGAACTTTTTGAACTGATAGAAAGTTTTTTTTCTGCTAGCAGGAATTGAACTCAAGACTTCCTCCTTGCGCAGCAAGTGCTCTACTGCTTAAGTCATACTCCCAGTCCTTTCTTCTTCTTTCTCCTTCTTCTTCTCTTCTTCTTCTGTTGTTTGTTTGTTTCACATAGGGTCTTGTACTTTTGCCCTAGCCAGCCTCAGACTGCAATCCTCCTACATCTACCTCCTGAGTAGCTTAGATTACACATGTGTGCTACCGTGCCTGGATAAACTGATAGAAATGTTACTTATATATCAATTATGATGATACAAAACGAATAAATTTTATTGTGTATAAAGTCGGTAAATATGGCTTTAGATATGTATATTCCCAGTTTTAATTATTTCAGTTACACAATCCTCATCTTTGTTCAAGTATTTTTTATTTTATTTTAAACCCATGTGATATGAGTATTATTTTCTGAATATAATGTTTAATACAGAACAATAGCAAATTTTAGGCATCATTTTAGCAATTAGATTTCCTGAAAATACATGTAAATAAGTTAACCCAGAGAACTGGAACACAAGGAAAACAGCGAAGCAGATATGTCTGTTCATAATGTGAATTAAGAGGCCTTTAAAACTGCTGATAAAGGCTTATAAACAGACAGTGGTGTGCCCAGAAATGTTTAATGTTTAATGACCAAGAAACATCCTGATTCTTGTATATCCCATGGTGCAAATGTCCCCACCTAGGCTGAGTCAGGCTACCAGCATAAAGTCATTGAGGAATTGGGAAGGGATGCAAAGAAAATATGCTCACAACTTTTTCTCAAGAGGTGTGTTACCTCTGACATACCTCAACCCATCCCCACCTTCTTAAAATCTCACATCCAACCAGATAGAGATGTATTTCTTTAAGAGTTTTACGTTTAATATGTAATTATTACATGAACTTATATCGATGTATTTATGTGTGTGTTGTTTATTGATAATAATAGACAACAAAACTTTAAAAAATATATCACCACAATACTTTGCAAAGTCAATTTTATGGATTTATGAGGAGATAACCTATGTTTGGCTAGGTCACGAAAAAAGGGCTTGTAGCGAAGATATACAGATATAGAATAAATTGCTCAGCAAATATGTATTGAAGGCTTGGTTCCCAGATGGTGGTGCTACTTTGGGAAGAGATGGAAACTTTAACTGAAGAAATAGGTCATCGGGGCTTGTGTTTGAACATTCTACCTGCTCCCTTCCTCTCTTTCTGCCTCCTGGTTGCCATGTGTTGAACTGCTCTGCTGTACTATGCCCTTCAGCCATAATGAATGGAAACCTATGAAATCATAAGTCAAAATAAATTCTTCCTCCTTTAAGTTGTTTTTTTGGGTATTTTATTACAACAACAAAAAGTCTGACAAATACAAGGTTCTTTCATGGAAGACTTTGGAAAGCACAGCAGTAGTAAAGCACAAAGTATTCTACTGCAAGTGTTCCTATATTGAAGGACTATGCCAGTATAGATGCCCAGGGGAACAGCAGATCTGTCTAAATGTTCACTTGCTTTCTTGTTGGTGCATTTGTTCCATTTTGACTTTCTGTAGTTGAAGGCTTTTGGTGATTTCTGGAAGATTCTGCCTGGAGTCATTTTGTAGAAATGAAGGTGATTCTGTGGAGGATCTATTCTTCCTTCATCCTTTTAATATTTCCCTTGGTCACTCTTATTTTAGAACAAGAGAGTAGAAATTCAGTCAGCACTATTCAAGGTCACAGTCCCAAGTCACTGACAGCAGAGCTGTGATTAGAAAGCAGGACTCTGAATAGCTACAGGGAAGGAGTTTATCGCCAACTTGGTTAGCAGGCTTGAGTGGGAGCCTTAGGTCCCAGTCCCAGTAGGTGGGTGGGTGACTGTGACTGGGGCAAGTTGTTTACATGTTTAAGCAGTAGTCTTTGTGTAGATTTTCAAACTGTGTCATCTCAGTGTCCTCAGCCAGGACTCTATCACCACACCCCCAACTCAACCGTAGTGGTTCTGCTTATAATTGCTGAGTTCGGAGGTTATGGGGAGAATTCTACTAAAAGATTTGCATTCACACACACTCTGTGGGTACCATATGCATATGTTGTGTATGTGTACCAGACCCGTACATTTCTTAGATCTAATTTTTTTCTTCACATTTATGAAATTTTCTTGCATTTATTTTTAGAAGGATTCTAAATCAACCATTAATAACTTTTATCACTAAAGTAATAGAATCTAATGTTTAATGTGAAAGACAAAAAATAACAGCATATCCACTGTAAGGAAAAATGGTATTTTAAATCTATATTTATGTATCATTATTAAAATCTACAACAGAAGTGATAGGGAGTTTTTAAAAAATGACTTAAAGAAAGGCCTGGTCCAAATTTTTCCCTTCGTTTAAAATAAATTATCCCAGGCACACCAATCAGTGGGGTCCAGATCTCCTTTGTTCCCTTTAAAGTCTCTCAGGCCTCATGGTCTGTGAGTAGAACATGCGCTAGGAGAGACCATGACTCCCTTTAAATAGGAACTCCAGAGAGATGAAGGATAAGGCCTATGGAAAAGCTAGCAACCCAAAGAACATTCTCTCAGGGCTTTCAGTTTACTTTCTACATGGTTTTCTCTTAGAAAAAATATTTTTCTGGATTAATAAAAGTCACTTATTTCGCAACTGGATTATATTCCATTTTAATCTTTGAGACCAACTGTCTTCTATATATCAAACAAAAAGTTAATCTTTTTTTTTTTTTTCATTTTTCTTTTATTATTCATATGTGCATACAAGGCTTGGTTTATTTCTCCCCCCTGCCCCCACCCCCTCCCTTACCACCCACTCCACCCCCTCCCGCTCCCCCCCTCACTACCCAGCAGAAACTATTTTGCCCTTATCTCTAATTTTGTTGTAGAGAGAGTATAAGCAATAATAGGAAGGAACAAGGGGTTTTGCTGGTTGAGATAAAGATAGCTATACAGGGCATTGACTCACATTGATTTCCTGTGCGTGGGTGTTACCTTCTAGGTTAATTCTTTTTGATCTAACCTTTTCTCTAGTACCTGGTCCCCTTTTCCTATTGGCCTCAGTTGCTTTAAGGTATCTGCTTTAGTTTCTCTGCATTAAGGGCAACAAATGCTAGCTAGTTTTTTAGGTGTCTTACCTATCCTCACCCCTCCCTTGTGTGCTCTCGCTTTTATCATGTGCTTAACAAAACTTTTTCTTTCTTTCAATATTTAATTTAGTCCATGGCTAATTAAAATGGGCACTTCTTCTACTTGGAATGTTTCCATCTAATGTGCAGGAGTTCTTTTTTTTTAAATTGAAGACTAGCATGTCGAATCTTTTTCTCCTTTTTCTCCTTTACTAATGGCATTTTATATGCCAGCCAATTCATGTAGTGTAAAAAACATGGATGAATTCCTACTTCCCATAGTAAGAGCAAATCTATCCACCTCTTGTTTTGACAATTTAAATAATTCAGTTTACTTATAATACATATTAAAAGCAAATTTCAGAACATGAGGGAAAATGATAATTATTACAAGTATAACCTACAAATTTAGGAACAATTTTAAGGAAAAGGACTCAAAAAACACTCCCTGCAAAGATTTAAAAGACAAATGTTGTATAGTGTGCTCATGTTATCAAAATCATCATTATTCTAACAAAATATACTATAGGACAATGACTAGGCCATTGTGATCAGTAATTAATACTAAAATAGTCTTGCTGAGATACAAAGTTAATTTGGAGATGCCTGGAATCAGAGATCCCATATCTGGATGAAATCCACTGATTGAGTCCATTGAACCAATTCCCTGTTAATTATATTTAAGAAAACTGAGGACCAGACAGGCAACTTTCAAGGTCATCCAGAAATTTACTGGTGGACATAGGACAAGGATCCAGGAACTTACTTTTGCTCCAAAGAACTCCTGAAAATGAGTAAAAGTGACCTGGGCTTTGTGTTACTTAATAGCTGGGGGAAGAACAAGTTACTTAACCTCTGAGAGGTCTAGTTTCCAATCACACTAAAGGACATAATTATCACTGCCCCCCCAGGAGTGCTGGGAGGATTATTTGAAACAATTGTGTGAAAGCACCTTATAAATAGAGTAGTATCACTAGCAGAATACTAATGTGTGTTTTGGTATCTAAAAAGAAGCTGTCATTTATGAGCTCTGCAAGAAGTCAGACGCTTTGGTACCCCTATCAAGGAGCACTTTACTTCTTACCAAGATTAAAAATGACTGATATGGATATCCCCCTGGTTCCTTGGATTGCCTTAAAAACAGGAAATTGGTTCTTGCAAATCAATACTTACTCTAGTTCTAACTTCAACAATTTCATTTTTCTTAAATAGAACTAGCTATACCACTGAAATCTGAGCCTATTCCATGTGACTGATAGTTTTTTCCTGAAGCTATAACAGGCTGTTATAGCCTGTTGGATAAAGGTTAATTGCCAACTGTGGAGTGCTAATGATACCACATTGATGAAATTACAGGATTGCTGATAGAGAAACAGCTCCTAACTGCACTGGCAGCTAAAGGGAAGCTCTAAATAATAGTTATTGATTTGTTTCTTTGAAGGCCACTAAATAGCACAAACTATTTAGAAGAACAAAAATTATCCACAGGGTTTCCATTCATCTATAATTCATTTCTAAGCTTCCAGTTTTCTACCTCCAACAGCCAATTATAATTTTAACAATTATGTGACTCATAATAAGTAGTTTATACCTTAGAGGAAGAAATACTGCAAATTATTCTTTCATTCCCTTGTATTGACTTGGATCTCCTCTGTTGAAAGTGTGTTATAAGGCATAAGAATCAGGCAGGAGCTCTTAAACTTCACGGGTTTAAGACAAATGAAGGACCAAAAATAGTGGTGGATTAGAACTATTTTAAAATCGTTAACTTCAAAAAATGCCTCCTAATCCTTAATTCCCAAGATAGACTCTTGTCCAAATTTGGTCCTAGAATATATGCCCATGGCTTTTTCCATCTGTCAGTGGATTGAGCCCTGCTCATTCTCAGCTGGTGCTTTACTCCAATGTCACTTTCATCATTAACTTATATTGACTCAGTACCTCAGACCAGGCTCTGCTGAATTGTACATACACCATGTCATGTAATTATATCCACCCTAGGAACTTGGTATTATTGTTGCCATTTGATAGTTGAAGAAACTGGAATCAGTGAAGTTAATAAGCTCCCTTGAGCTCAGAGTTGGTCATGTCAGAGTCAGAACTGGACTTCTGCATCCATGTAGGCTCCCCAGGGCCTCAGTTTAAAAAATATTACTCCTTGCCACTTGCTTAGCTTCTTCCCCAGGATTCCAGATTTTCTTAGGCTAAGATATTCATTTTCCTATGAAACTTGTTTAGTCCACCTTAAAGACTTCTGTGTGGTTTTAGTGAATATGTTTTTAAGAGGAAAACTCTTTCTCTAAACTGTCTATGACACCAAGTATGTGGTTATTCTACTCCAAGTACTTCTCCAGTTCTTTGCAGACACCAAATGAGTATCTCACAATTTGGTTTAATTCTGACTCAGTGCCATAAGACTGGACTCCACTTCAGATGCCTTTGACAAGTAGTGAGTTCCCAGACTACCTACATGTCCTATCTGACTTAGCTACAAGTCAGGGGTTCCCATACCCACCTCCTTGGTTGCAATAATTTGCGATAGCAGCTTATAGAACACAGGGAAATACTTAACCTACTATTACCTGTTTATTTTCAAGGATACAAGTGAATAACCAGATGAACAGATGCCTCACTTACACCTAGAAATACATTAAAAGATAACAGAAGAAAGGGCATTGATTTGTAGGATCAAAGAGGAAGTGATAAGTAGATATAATTTAGGAGAATCAAGGTAGTTGTTGTGAAGAAGTAACTTTTAAGTTGAACCTTACGATCACTCTAAACACACACACACAATCTTTTTTGATGGTTTTGTTTTGAGACAGGGTCTCACTTTATAGTCCAGGCTGGCCTCAAATTCAGCCTGCCTCAGTTCAGAGTGCCAGGATTATAGGCATGTTCCACCATACCCAACTTCACACACAGATTTAAGGGATCCAGACTTGTTTTTAACTTCCAGCAAAACAATCATTTTGCTGCTAAAAGTTTGGGGAAAACAAAATTATGTTGAACATCCCACATACACCACAAAGTCTATGAAAATTCAATTAAAAGGTAATTGAAAAAACAAATCCAAATTTTAATTAATTTTAGATCTGCAGCTTCAATGCTTTGGAATCAGATGTGGTCCGTGACAATGATCAGATCAGAAAGAATAGAAAACAAAAGCATCATTCTCAAGTATCACATTTTATAAGACAGAAAGCTGCCACAATGAAATTATAAAAGTAGACAATTAAATCTATACACACAACTGCCACACCAGTGTTCATGAATCCTTTAGTAAGTGTTTATGAGTTCTCCACCCAGCTGTTCTCAGTTCATCAGAGCACTGGTAAGAAGAAAATAATTGCTGCCATTGTGAAAACACAAGATTCCCAAGATAGGCAGAACTTTATTTTTAGTCTGGTACAAGGTGAAGGACCTAGGGTTCAGTGAAGTGATGATGCTCAACATAAAAGGCCTTCAGTGGCTGAGCCAGGACTGTAGCAAATAACTTCTGGGTCCTAATTCATTGCTCTTTTAGCCCCACCGCGGTTTTCTCCATCACCCCTTATTCTCTTGTAGTTTAGAGCAGGGAGCTGGAACTATGTCAATCTTGTTATCCCTGAGAAGTCGTCCAAGCAAACTGAGTCAGGACATCACAGTGAAAGGTAATTAATTCTCTTTTCCACATGGATCACTTTTATTCACTTTTATAATTCTCCTTTATAGTCAGTTCTTCATCATACATACATGCAAGACTCTCAAAATTATCTGTCTTTAGAAACCCAGAGAACTTTCTAGTGGGTTTCCATAGAAACAGTTTCTGAAAACAGAAAATACAACCCAGATTGGTCTGTAAGGCTACACATGCCCTCCAGGGCTGTTGGCAAGTGCCCATCTCTGGATCTCAGGTACCAGTTACTGTCACCCTCACTCGTTCCTACTTCTATCACATCTCAGCTCCTTCAGACTGAAATTGCAGAGGGCATAATCAGAAAAGCTGTGAGACCCCATTTCTCTATCCAGCAATACAGAAGCCTCTGAGTTTTACCTTATTTTGCTGAATTTAGAAAGTGAAATTCCTTAATTGAACTTTATGTTATCATTTCCCAGTTAAAAACACCTCTCTCATCAGCTAAGTCTTATTAGTCCCAGACCATGGTGGGCACCACTGAGGATATCTAGGTTACCTCAGGCCACCACCCTGCTTCCAATAACAGAAACTGCAAGATGCTTGTTGGAATCTACTCAGCTCTACAAAATTAGCTTTTGTTCAAGTTCCCAAGGGAATTCTAATGTGCCCTAAATTTTGAGTTGCACTGCTCTAGAGACAGCATGTGGAAAATTGGGGCAAATTCTACTTTTGAGCAGATGCTCTCAAATCTTGCTACTCAAGGCATGGTCCACAAACCAGCATCACCAGGAAGTCTGTTAGAAATGCAGAATCCTCACCTCCAAAGAAAACCACTGAATTTGAATCCATTTTAACAAGATCCCCTGGTGATTCTACACACCAGAAAAGTGGAAAAGCACTGCTCTAAGCCCCTTGGGCCTGAAGTTAGGTGAAGAAGGCCAATTCATTTCTCTTGCTTCAATCACTTAGGTAATTGCCACTATCTTCCCTTGCCTTTTATAGGATAGTTAGATCTTTAGGCAAAAGGTATTTTTTAACAGGAAAATTTTAAGAGATGCAGTGTTCCCAGGGACTGCCCCCAGGAACTCTAGTTTTAAAGCAAATTCTTAGAGGGCACCAACAAAAAGGCCTCAGGCCATCACAGACTGCTTCTCTAGGAGAGAAAAAGGTTGACAGACCACATCATAAGCTCTCTGCCTAAAATCCTTAGTCTGGTTAAAGGCTGAGGATGTGGAGCCCTACTGCTACTTTTCTTGTTGAATTCACCAAAAATCTTCAGTAAATGCTGGATATAAATACCAACTAAAAGAGTCATACTAATAAGCAAATACAGCTTTCCTGGGCTGGATTCTCCTCCTGTGAAATGATCATTTCAGTTTATTCTTAATACATTCAGTCATTCACCAATTTAGTTAACTTTGTTTTTGTTGGGTCTGGAGACCTAAGGCAGATGAATGGGTATCCCATCCCCCCGGATAGCCATATCATTCCTGCATCCTGAGAAAGGGTTGTAAACCTGCATTCCTGCACCCGGAAGAGGAGATACAGGGTCTGACAGATCTGCCACAGGGCTGATGAGCAAAATGCTGTCAAGATTGTTTCCCCTCCCCCAATTAAGGTGCAAACCAAACCTGAGAAAGCCTGCAAATCCACAGCCAATGAGAAAAACCTGCCTAACCCAGAGTTCAAACGTCCATAAAAACCCCAGCCCTCGCCCGAATAGTGAGCTACCGATTTCCAGGCTCTGCTACACTTTTCTAGCTATAGCTTTTCCTTTCTCTTTAATAAACCCTACTTCATATACCGACTTTGGCTCATCATTCCGCTGCCTTGCTAACTAGTTCACTGGCCTGTGAAGGCAAGGACCCTCGACACCAGCCCACAACACTTCGACACCAGCACATAACATTTTCTTTTACCCACACCTCTTTTCTATAGCATGGCGTAAAATAAATCTTCTACCCCAAACTCCTGGAAGCAGAAGACCACAGCTTCCTTATAATTGTAGTTTAGAACTTAAAACAGAATTTGGCACATTTCCTGCTAAGTGAGAGTAGGTTTTAGGTCAGAAATCCTTTCTTATTTATTGGTTTTATTGTAAGGCCTTGAGCAAATCATTTAACCTCCCAGGGCCCTTGTTTATTTATGAAATGCAGATACAAATGCCTCACACCCTGGTGTCAGGATTCTATTTATTTTTGTCTTTTTTAGGACAAGAGGAAAATCCTTTCGACAGTACTTTGAAAGCTGTGAAATTTGTTGTTGTTTGTAGTGTAGGGGCTGGAATCCAGGGACTCACACATGCTACAGTGTCTCCCTAACACACACACATACACAAATGTTATGTTTTGATGCCAAACTGATGAGCATCAAGTCATAGCTGACAAGCTCCTTTTTTTTTTCAAACGTTCCTGGGCCCTCTGCTTTTCAAACTCTGTGATCTACCAGAGCCAATATCAAATTCGGATCTGACACGAATACCTGTGAAACCCTTCCAGACACCACCTTTGTCCACTGAATTTGCCATCCTTTATCTTTCATCATCCAGCCAGGCTTCTATAAGGCAGTCACTGACAGTACATTTTGCAAATGAGATCCTTTGGGATGCAAGATCAGATATTTCCCTGAAGTCTAGACACATTCCAGTGAGCCTACTTCATCCATTATTTATGCATGGGCTGCCTTTTAGTCACCCGGTCTTTGTAATAAAAGCCTACTACTTCCTTCTCTTGAGATGGTGTAGATTAACAAATCAGAGAAATTCCTGACACTGGCATAGTGCTTTGTGTTTTGTACTGGTCTGTCACCAGCAAGATCTCATTTTGACTTTCATGAAAATCCTAAGAGAGCTACAGGGTAGGATGTAAAACCCATTGTTAGAAATAAAGTCAGTGGTGGTCCATTTTCAAGGCAAGGCATTTAACCCTAGCCACTTGCTTGTGCATTAGCTTGAGGATGTTGGGGGAGAGGTAACTGGTAGGGGAACTTAACCTGGAAGGGGTAATTCATGATAAAATGAGAAAATAGGTAAAAACTATATATGTGCCAGAAGGCATCTATCACAGGGAGACCTTCTCACCACAGGAAGAGGGGGGATAATACTTCTAAAATTTGACCAATCCCAAGAGAGACATATTTTAAAATAGCCCAATAGGAATTAAGCAACATCTGGGAAAGAACATAAACCCCATAGTAGTCAGCCAATGAGGAACTGGGGGAGGGACTTGCACACTAGACAATGTAATGCTTCTGGTAACACTTCGTTAAAGTCTCACTTTCATTGTACTCCACGTGTCTCTGATTCCACTGACAAGTGAGTATATTTCTCACACGGTTATGTAAACCTCCTTGGAGGTGGCAGATAGATCAAATCCAAACCTTCAAGCTCTGACCTTGATTCCAGAATGTCTCATAACATGCAAGAAGGCCAGTGTGAATTACAGAGTAAAAGGAGATATAAATCAGAACATCTACTCCCCATCAGGGCTCCCCAAACAGTACTTTTATATTTTTACTTTTGCAAGTGTTTATCACATTTTTGTATCTCTTTTTACATATTGCTAGGTCTGTTTATGCTGCTATAACAAAATATCTGAGGCTGAGTAATTTACATATTACTGCTTCTGCTTTTCTCTTTGAGATATTAACAAGTTGCAAGGATCTGTGAATGGGTAGAGGAAAAGGCTCTATGTCTCCCTGTTCCTGTAACAGCATCTAAAAGGAGATGGGAAGGGCTAGCTGCTCTGGTTGTTCAGCCTTTACTTCCTTAATTCAATTTCTGAGTCTGGCCCTTTAAATATTTATTAAAATAACATAATTGTATGTCTTCTCATCTATCTCTTCTGCCTCAGAAGTAGCCCTTCTTGCCTAAACACCTCTTAAAGTTTCCACTTGTAATGTTATCACATTGGCAATACCTGAATTTTGAAGGAGTCCCATTAAATTCATAGCAGATATCTATCTATCTTCCTTCCTTCCTTCCTTCCTTCCCCTCCATCTATCCCTCCCCCCTCCCCCACTGCTGAGGATTGACCCCAAGGACTTGGACATACTAACCAAGCATTCTATCACTGAGCTATATTCCCAGCCCAATGTATCATTCTTTAACTGGTTCCTGAACTACAGAGGAAAGATGACACAGCCTCTTTGTATTTGTGCCTCCATGGAACCTAACAAGGTATCTGACATTTAGTTTCACAGTGTAAATATTTGTTGGATGAATTCCAAGAATGAATGTGTATACTTTGGAACAAACAGAACAAAAACACCATGTATATGTTCATTGTGTTCCATATATGAAGCCTGTCTTTATCTAACTGCTTTAGCAAAGTAGCAGTGACTGAGTGACTTAAACAACAGACATTATTTCTTATACTGTTGGAGGCTGGGAAGTCTGAGATCTGGGTTCCAAAATGGTTATAGATTCTGATGAGGGCCCTTCCTGGTTTACTTTTATGGTAGAGTAAAAAGAAGCAAGTGCTCTTCTGTTTCTTCTTATAAGGACACTGGTCCCATCATGAAATCTTTATGCTCATGACCTAATTATCCCAAACCCCCACCTCCAAATACCACACATTGGGGATTATGGTTTCAACGTATGAACAGGGGTGGGGAGAACACATTCAGTCCACAGCATGGCCCAATTTAGAAAATCTATCTAAATCCACAGCTTTAAAATTAAATACTACCTTAGTCACTAGAAAAGGCACCTACTCATCTAGACATTACAGCATAGAACTAAGAAACAGGTGAACCCAGACTACCTGGATTTGAACCCTGGCTCCAGTAGCTAAGTGCCCTTGAGTAAATTACCTTGCCTGTCTAAGCCTCATTTTCCTTCTGTGTAAACTGAGGAGAAATGGTATTATCTCTTGGGTTTGGGAAAACTGAGTGAAATCACTTTTACAGAGCACTTAAGCACGCTAATAAATATTCATTTTATTATGATTACAGCCACCATTTCTCACTTCATTTTAGTAGAAAGAGTCAGCAATTTCCAAAACTGGTCCATTTTTAATGTTAAGGCTGTATGTCAGATAATACCACATTTTATTTCTTAATGACATGACATCATAGAGTAATATCACCTGCCTTTCCGAACACAACACGTGTTTAATTAGGAACTACTCTTTGACTAGCACTACTCTGGGCTCTAGAATGGCATGGTCAAATACAGGATGTGGCTATATAAATTTACATTTAAATTAATCAAAGTTAAATAAGGTAAAAAATTCAGTTTTCAGCTGTACTGGCCATTTCACATACTGAACTGCCATGTGTGCATAGTAGCTACCACAGTAGATGGTGCAGAGAAAGAAAATATCCTTTATGGCAGAAAGTTTTGTTGGACAGAGCTGCACTACAAATACAGAGATAACTTCATGCCTTTACAAAGATGACCATTTCTATAGGTAAGATAGATATGCCACTAAATACATAATTATAAATTAATAATTTGTGAATAAGCACATTATATTCAGTTACTGAAACACATTACTAGGAAACTTAGTTTTAAATGTAATTCCAAAAGTAAGACTAATATTTCTAAAATGGGAGATATCTGCAGTGCCTATCTGGGGACTGGATGTGCACAAAATGCAGGATTGTGGGGTTTGACAAGGTTCCTGTCAAGAACAAAGTATGTTGTGACAATTCCCCAGACCTTGAGTATGTTGCCATTGGAAATTTGATACTAATCCCAAGTTTTTCTTGCATGTCCAGGTTATAGTCAAATGGCTGAAAGAACTGATCTACACCTGTAAGAAAAAGAATGAGGCCACTGTGTGTCCATATGGGTTACATGTTTCATTAATCCATTCATCAAATATTCATTGAATATTCATTATGCTAGATATTCTTTTAAATGCAGCAGCCTTTCAAATCCTAAAATAATGAAAGGAATATGGCACGTAAAAATTTCAAAACTTCTGTATGTAAAAACAAATAAATAAAAACACAATTAAGGTATTCAATACAGTAGGGGAAATGTTTGACAAAATTGTAAGGACAAATATTTATTGTTTAAAATATAAAGTGCTCATTTTAAATTGAAAATTTGGCATAAAGCTAAAATAAATAATGTAGAAATGAAATATAATTGTTGAATAAGTATATGAAGTGCTATTCATACACACTATTAATCAAAGAAATACAAATTTAAAAAATTTTCACTATTAACGAAAAAGTATACAGTGTTTCAGATATTGAAAAGCCTTTTCTTAATTCTTAAATTAAGAATTTAATGTTCAATAACTTTGTTCCAGAAATAGTACTTGCAATAATATGTCATGATGAAATAAAAAGGCAAGCAAAGAATTACATATATGTATATACCTTTAGATATTAGAATAAGAAAGGTTTAAACAAGTTAAATTCCAATGCAGCAGTGATAAAATTATCAGTGGTACACCCACAAAGAAGACTATTTTGTGGACATTGAAAATAATATTTTGAAGACTAAAAATATCTAAACTACAAATAATGAAGTGAAAAAACTCAGAACACGTGTGTATGGATCTTTTGTAAAATAAAATTATACTTTAATTTTTTATAATTACTGCATATTCTAAATTTTCTACAATTACATATTGCACTTTTGCAATTGGCACAGAAGGTATGTGTGTGTGTGTATATATATATATATAATATATATATATAATATAATGTATTATAATGTAATTGGTAGGTATATATTTTTTTAAGTGTGTCTTCAACCATTATTTTAAAACTCCATTTTCAGAGTCAAGTATGATAGTCAAGTAAGATAACGGCACACATCCGTTATCTCAACACTACAGGAGGCTGAGGATCACAAGTTCAAGGCCAGCCTAGGCTACACAGTGAGACCTTGTCTCAAAAAAAGATAAAATGAAATCCATTTCCAGCTGATTTCTATTTCTACCTTGTCTCTTCGATTTCTTCCATTATAATCTTGAACATACAAGCATGATGAAGAATAACTGGAGGTTAGTGGCATGAAGCTTATAAATGAGAAAAAAATTTTTCTTCTCAAAGTTTTATTATGAAATCTTCGCGATACACTTTGTTTTGGGGGAAAGGATGAAAATAGCATAAATATGGGCAAATGAACTTATTTCCATGAAGATGGCAATGTAAATTCATTAGACCTGCTGTTGCTTTCCCATGAACACCACACACCTCATTCGTAATGAGCTGCTTGCCATTCTCTGAGTGTGTTCTTTCTTCCTGTTTTCCTTGGGGGCATTGATTCCATCCACCTGAGAGGTCGTGGTCAGCCATGTGCACAAAGCCATGTGCTTTGCCTGACAAATTTCTATTCATCTTTCAAGAGCCAGTGGAAATATTCCTCCTCTAACAAGTTGCCCATGATTTACTTAAGTCAAGTCAGGTTCTTATTTATCCTCGTTACTTAGAGCTTTCAAAATATTTCTGTTCATTCCATCATATTAGTGTTTCTGTTTTCATTTCTTTTCCTGTGTCCATGTGGGGTACTTGAGCAGTTTTTGAGTTTGAGCTTTAATTTACCGATAGTGTTTTAATATACGAACTTTTGCATAGCCTTTTTAGTGATCGCTCTAGGCATTATAGTACAAATGCATCTACTACCAGTATTTTACCAGTTTGAATGAAGTGTAGAAGCCTTACTGCCTTTTTCATCCCTTTACACTCTCCTGTTTTATACAATTGTCTTAAATTTTTCTTCTACTTACATTGAGAATGGCATCAGAGTTGTGATAATTTTTGCTTCAACTATCAGATATAATTTGGAAAACTTAAAAAAAAGGAAAATATTTGTCTATGTACCCTGATGTTCTTGGGTTTCTTCTTTTTTATAACTGTCTATTAACAGAATTTCATTTAGCTTCTACTTCAGAGTAAATCTGCAAAAACAAATTCTTTCAGTCTTCTTTAACCTGAATCTGTCTTAATTTCTCCCTTATTCCTCCGAACTATCCTACTGGGGTTAGAATTCTGGCTTGGGACTTCTGTTTTTTTAAGCACTTGAAAAATACTGTGCCACTTCTTTTTGTTTCTGATATGAGATCTTCTGGTAGTCAAATTGTTTTTCCCCTATAAGTAATACTATTTTTTGGGCGGGGGGAGGCTACTTTCAAGAGTGTTGTCTTTAATTTTCATAAGTTTGATTAGATTTTTGGCAAGATTGTCTTTGGATTCATTCTGCATGGGATTTTTTTCAGCTTCTTAAATTTGAGGTTTATATCTTTGATTGAATTGGGGACATTTTAAGCCATTCTTTATCTCTTCAAATACATTTTCAGGCCCATCCCCTTTCTTCCCTCTTTCTGAGACTCTGTTAAATGAACGTTAGATCTTTTGCTGCAGTCACCTAGATACGTGAATGTTCAGATGGAGTGATTTCCACTGTTCTATATTTAAGTTCAATGATTCATTCCTTTGTCTTTTCATTTTGCTTTTGAGTCTATCTATTTTATTCTTTATTTCAATTATTACATTTCTATTCGAATATTTTTACATCCTCAACTTCTTCGGAAAGATTTTCTGATTTTAGTTTGTTCCAAGAGTATTTACTAATTATTATTCAAACATTTTTGTCAGAACTGCTTTAATATCCTTCACAGTTCTAACATCTATGCCATCTAGGTATTGGCATCTGTTGACTGTCTTTTCTCATTCAAGTTCTAGTTCTTTGTAAATGGGTCATTTCTGTTTGAATCTTAGACATTTTAGTCAATAGGTTATAATGCTAATATTCTATTGTAGCATAGAAACTATATCAGTACGGGAAGGTGGATTTTACTAAATGCAATACCAATGGGAGCAAAGTCCAGGTTCCTAGTAGGTTAAATGTGCTTTATTACTGCTGATCTCCACATGGCTTCCACTGACATCATTGTGAGGAGAGTCCTTGTTACTGCCAGATGGTAGAAAAAAATCTAAGCTTCCCCCTCGGCCGTCTCTGACACCATTCTGGTGGGTGACGGGAGAGGGGTGGCTTGCAACATTCAGACATGGAGAAAGTCTCGGCTTCCCTTTCAACCACTGTCTCCAAGTTTTCTGTCTTGCTAGGCTGCCCCTTTCATGATCCTTCAGCTAGAGAGAGCAAGCTTTTCTTCCTGTTTTTGTCTGTGCTCATCATTTCTTACTTCTCCAATACTAATTCTGGGATACATAGGGCAAAAAGAAAACAAGGAACCTGCTGCTGTTTTGTTCTTGGAGCCTGAATTCACTATGCAATCTGATTTCACCTTTCAGAGCTTTCTTATGTTTGTTTATAAATAATGTCAGGGATTTCAGCTGTACTCTGTAGAAGGAATATCAAAGGACAACTGCACACATACATAAAGGAATTGACTTACAAGAGTTCTGAGTAGATTAATTTACTTTGAATCAATAAGCCTTTCTTTAATTTTCTATTAGAGAAATTCAAAACATATCCCAAAGTAGAAAGAACAGTGTACCAGACCTATGTGCCAAAATCACCAAACTACAACATGAAGGCCAATCTTGATTCATCCATCTACTCTTCTTCCTAGTTCAAACACACGTGTGCATATACAGACATTATTATAAAGCAAATCCTAGCTATTCTATTAATCTGCTTTTATATATGCCTAAATGATGGAAATTCTTTTTCATGAAAATCATAAATATCATTAAAAGCAAGATTTCCTCAATATTATTAAAATTCTAATTTACTGTTCACATTTATGGTTTTTTTCAAGGATATATTCATTTATTGATATGTTCATACATGTTTTGAGCCATTCCTCCCCCCTACCCCTACCCCTTCCCTCTCCTCCCAACCCCCCTCGTTTCCAGGCCACTTTTATGTTTCTTGATGTGTGTGTGTGCGTGCATGTATGGTTCTGGGTATCAAACGCAGGGCCTTGCATATGCCAGGTGAGCACTCTACCATTGAGCTATACCCCCAGCTCCTACGTGACTGATTTTATTCATGTGACTCAGGATAGAGCCAAAGAAGATACATATATTTCAATTGATTAAAATATCTGTTTTAAATATATAAATTTCCCCCTCTATCTTTTTCTTTCCTGGCAATGTTTTGTTGGTAAAACAAACTAACCTGTCAATTGCATCCCCATAGGGTCCTTTGAAACAATCAATCTTCTTTCTGTGTTCTGTGTAAATTGGTAGTTAGAGCCAGCGATTTGATCATACATAAGCACAGTGTATTTACAAGACATCTCTACTACTTGAATGTTGAATAGGAAAGGTAGCATAACTGCTTGGCTCCATGTTGACAAAGTCATTTGACATGATCATTTGACATGATCATAATGTCTTTGATGATTTTCTTGCTTTTTTGTTCACATCGTGTATTTCCTATCTCAGAGCAGATATCTGAATTTTTCCATAGATTAGTGATTTTTTAAATGAGAAATTATATTTAGATATCACTACTGAGCACAAGGGGTTCATTACTACTGGTAGATCATTATTTACAGACTAGGAATTATGTCATTTAAAGTATTAAGTATGTCATGATTTCATACAAACACTTTCAACCAAATTCAAGATTATATTTTGTATGTCCTTTTTCCTGTGCTGAAAATCTTCGTTTACTAAATTACTCATGAGCTTTTTCTCACACCATCTTGACAACAATCGCAGATAATAATGCCAACAGTATTACTAACAGTATGATTGCTGAAGATAGTTTAAGATTTGGGAAGGGAGAGGGAAGGGCTGTTGTTCTGTTTTGATTTTTTTGTGTCAAAGGTATATATTCTTCTGTCCCTGGAATATTCAGTCAAATTATTTTATTTTAAGGCCACTTGAAAGAATAATTCTCTTTTTTAGTTGGCATATTACTGTTGTCCTGGGGGTACATTGTGACATTTACAAAAGTGCTTACATCTTAGTTAGATACATCCCCTCCATCATTTTGTTTATCTCCCTCCAAAAGAATAATTCTATATAGTTATGCTACCTATCAAATACATATTTAGGGTCAATCAATTAGGATCAATTATTTTACTTTTCATTTTCTATTTAATTTTGATGTATAATTATATAAAAATCTAATAGCTCTCTAATCAAATGTATATTCACCCACCATATTTCTTTTTTTCTCCTTATAGGTAACCATTTTTTAGAGTATAAGAATTGTACTTCTCTTTAAAAAATTCACATATATTAGCATATCCTCAATCAATTGCTTACTGTATATTCTTTTATCTTCCTTGCTTTTTTACTTACTATATTGGGTATGTTAAAATGTAGAGCTATTCCTCATTCTTTTACCAGCTGAACAGTATGCTATGGAGTAAACACACTGCTGCTCATATTCACTGGAACAAAACCCAGCCTGTCCACAGTCCTGTCCATATAATCTAAGGTTTTGTTTTGTTTTGCTACTATAGCCTTGGACTAGGTTATTGCCAAAGTACCTTCCAATGGTATTGTAATGATTTGCATTCCTGGCAGAAATGTATAAATCTGCCCATTTCCCCATAGACCCCCCCAAAAAAATTTTATTAAACATTTGGATTTTAGTTCATTTGATGAATGAGATATTGTATCTCCTTTTGGTTTTAGTTCACATCTCTTCTTAGGAGTGAGTTTAAGCATTTTTTGTTCATTTGACTAAAATCCATTTGCATTTTATTTTCTATAAAATTTCTATTAATGCTCTCCTTGTTTTTCTTTCAAAAGTTTTTTATAGGTTGGTGGTATTAATCCATATTCTGTACACTGCAAAATTCTTCTTACACAGCAAATATCTATGGAATACTTACTATATCAAGACTTTTGCGTTAAATATGACAAAAAGTTTAACTCATATTCATTTTTTTTGAAAATCCTAGGTGGGAGTCGTAGAGCTAAAAAGTTCAGAAGCAGGACTGGCTTCAGAGAAGATTCAGTTAAAGGGCTTATACAGCAGGCAGTCACTGTCACAAAGCCTGTTCCCCCCTTCCTCCTCCCCTCCCTCTCTCCACTTTGTCTTTCATGCTCCTCTAGTAAGGTTACCAGTGGTAGAGTATGCCAGATGTCCCCTCAGTTCTTTGGGGACAATGTCTAAGATTAGGATGCTGCCCAGGAGCAGACAAACAACCATGTAGAGTAAGAAGATAGTAAAGAGTGACTTTTTTGCAAAGCAAAATTACATCTTGAAGAGTGACATGGGTAGTTAGGTAAGAGTCAACTACATGAAGGCATTGGGCTTGGGATTTTATCCAAAAAGGTGAGGTTAGGAGATGTGAAATTGAGGTCTTCCCTTTGGCCCCTCCCCAAATGGTTGGAGAACTGAAACTATACAGTGGCTTGTCTGACTGTGGTAAAGCATATGCTCATACATTTGATCCTCTTTGATCTTCTTTGCCCTTCCTAGTGGACTCATGAGGAGGATAAAGGGCCATTATGTCAATCATTGGCCCAGGATATGGGCCATCTGGGGTCTTAGAAAGGAACCCAATTTCCTCATTCCTGCTGACATCTACCTATCTTCCTATGCTAACGATAGCAGTTAGGTGGCCACAGCAGTTCCAGACCTTGCATCCTCACAGGGCCCATCCAAAAGATGTATGTGTCTTTTCTGGTAGTTCCTAGAGAAAAGAAAGTTCTTCCTTCTGCCAAATCACAGCAAACTTCTCCTTGGTTATCATTAGCATAATGAATCCACATTCTCCTTTATGATTGGCTGCTGTGTCAAGACACATAGGACACTGATGAGATGAATGAATGAGTCATGATCTATTCACCCCCAGAGCTGGAGGGCGGGGCCATTCCCACCAAATAAAATGGCTGAGTGTGGTGTAAGGGTGGTTCCCCTGAGGCCATCTGAAGTCTTGATTTAGATGGGAATGGCCAAAATATAAAAATTCAAGTTGATATATTAGATGTTAAGCATTGTACTAAACTCTAAGGATGTATGTTAAACAGCCCTCCCTGGCCCTTTTGTACTCATTAATCATCCATCTTACCAGAGGATTCCCTGCCTAAAGGTGTCTCAAGCCTGTTTTTAAATTTTGGTGCTGGTGATTGAACCCAGGACCTTGCACAAACTAAGCACATGTTCTACCACTGGACTAAACACATAGTCTCTTCATCCATTCTCTACATCTAATACTCTAAAGTCATATCTTCCACAATGACTGAAGAAAGTAACAAGCAAAAAACATGGGACTTAGAGTGAGAATCTAGCTTTGAGTTTTTATGTGAGTTATTATGTAATCTTGACTAAGCACAAAGCAGAACCTTAATGCTTCATCTGAAATGAAAATGGGTATACTGAGGCAGGAAAGATCAGGGAAAATGAGGCATGGGAAGCAGGAGCCAGGATTCAGAGGTAAACACCGTATTAATGAATAGCTTAATTAAAAGCACACAGACACTATTTCTTTGGGTTCACCCTCCCTTACTAAGTTGGAACATATAGTTAAAAAAAAAAACAAACAAAACCAGGAAGCTCTCTCCCTCTGACCTTGCCTGCTTGCCCACATAATTAGTATGCTCTGGAAACTAAGCAAAAATATCCTCTAAAAAGACACTTTTCCTGGGAACAAAACATTTGACAAAATGACTTATTTGTCCACAAAAGTGCTACAAAGGAAAAATTATCTTACGGTAGGACTCCTGGCTTGAAGGGAGCATCTGGCAGAGTCTACCTTCATTTAAAGGGATGCCCAAACATCTAAGTCATAATGACCCACACTTAATACACAAACAAGCTTTGATATCTCAATTGATAAAACAGTATAACAACACGAATGATAAATGTACCAGGTACCCAGGAAGTACTGCTCTTATCCTAAGGTGCATTTAAGCCAAACAGTAACCCAGTTTTTCACTATATATACCCCTGGTGTTAGTGCACTCAGTGCAGCTGTTATTAGGTATACCTGCACCCATGTCTAGGTGTGTACTATCTGTCCACCTTTGCTTTGCTTGACTAATAAATTTTCTTGGTATATACGTCAATGAGTCTTAAAATTATTTTTTGTGACATCACAAACTCTGTTCCCAAGGGCCAAGTAGATGCCGCCTTACTTTTGAAGACCTCCTCCCCTCCCCAAAGCCTCACTGTTTCCAGTAATATTAATATCATTAGTACTACAATTAACACTTAAAAGGGCCTTTCTATTTGCCAGGCTATACACAATGTATCTTAATTTATTAAAGCCTCACAGCAAAACTTTGATTATTAGATCCATGTATATTTTAGGAAACACACATAGAGCCATTAAGTAACTTGCCTAAGGCTTCCTCATTTAAAAGCAGAAGAATTTAGATTTGAACCCAGGTACTCTGGCTCCAATTAAGTTCTATAAATAGGTGAAGTATCTTAGCATAAAACAGGTACTAAATATATTACTATCCCTGCCCCTACATAATAATTATACTTCACAGGGTGATTGTAAAGCTAAAATAAGGCAAAGTCTACAGACACACTTTGTAAAAGATAATTGCCTACACAAGTATAATGTGTTATAATTCTTTCTATGATGTTTAATCCTTTCCTAAATCTCTCCAGACCTTGGTTGGCACCCAGTGTGACTATTCTCTATAAACATCCAGTTGGTCTCATTTTTTTTTTTTACTAGAACTTCTATATCTCCAATTAACATAGTTTGTCTTCTGTAAATCCCTCTTCACATTAAACGTTTTAGCATCCCCTTTTTAATTCTTTCTCTCTGCTCATTTCTTCTCTTTCTGTTATCCCTTTCTCTGTGGGGCTCACATTCCCAGACTTTGTGATAATGAGCAAATCCTGACTATATTTGCTCTATTCCATTAGTTTCTTAAGATAGTATATGAGAGTTTCAGGCCTGGGTTAATAGTTTCAGTAACCTTCTTTCATTTTTTTCCCTTCTGGAAATGATATAACCTTTCAGTGCTTCTGTGAGGCTCCAAGTTGTTATATAGCTTTAATTTCCTTTCCTTTTGTGGATTGATTTTTGAGTGGTTTTTCAACCTTCTTTAATATGTTTATTAATAAATTAATTCAAAAAATATTTACTTAATATGGGCGATATGATAAATATTATGCAAGATGCTGACATAAAAGATTAGTTTCACAAATTTCTCAAAATGATTGGTAGTGACAGAATTCTAAGGTTGCTAACAAACTGTGGATGCTTGCAAGAGAAACTTATCCTGCCTGAATTTGTAACTCCATTTGGCTCTTCTCTATTTTATTTAATTTGGAGATTCCAACAAATAGGTAACGAAACTGTCAAAATATCCTTATTTGCAGACGATATGATCCTATACCTTAAAGACCCAAAAAAAACTCTACCCAAAAACTCTTAGACACCATAAACAGCTATAGTAAGGTAGCAGGATACAAAATCAACCTACAAAAATCATTAGCTTTTCTATACACCAACAATGAACAAACTGAGAAGGAACACATGGAAATAATTCCATTCACAATAGCCTCAAAAAAAAAAAAAAATCAAATACCTAGGAGTAAATTTAACAAAGGATGTGAATGACCTCTACAAGGAGAATTACAAACTCCTGAAGAAAGAGATCGAGGAAGACTACAGAAGATGGAAAGACCTCCCATGCTCATGGATCAACATAGTAAAAATGGCTATACTACCAAAAGCAATCTACATGTTTAATACAATTCCCATCAAAATCCCAATGACTTTCATCACAGAGACTGAAAAATCTACCCTAAAGTTCATGTGGAAAGACAAGAGACCACAAATAGCCAAGGCAATACTCAGCAAAAAGAGCAATGCTGGAGGTATCACAATACCTGACTTCAAACTATATTACAAAGCAATAGCAATAAAAACAGCATGGTACTGGCACAAAAACAGACATGAAGACCAGTAGAACAGAATAGAGGACCCAGATATGAACCCACACAACTACACCCACCTCATTTTTGACAAAGGTGCCAAAAATATGCAATGGAGAAAAGACAGCCTCTTCAACAAATGTTGTTGGGAAAAGTGGTTACCTGTCTGCAAGAAACTGAAACGAGATCCATGTCTATCACTCTGTACTAGTACCAACTCAAAATGGATCAAGGACCTAAATATCAGACCTGAAATTCTGAAGTTACTATAGGAAGGAGCAGGAAACACTCTGGAACTAATAGGTATAGGCAAGGACTTCCTCAGTAGAACCCCATCAGCCCAAGCAACTAAGAGAAAGGATGGACAAATGGGATTTCACAAAATTAAAAAGCTTCTGCACAACAAAAAAAATAGTCTTTAAACTGAAAAGACCACCACAGAGTGGGAGGAAATATTTGCCAGCTATACATCAGACAAGGGACTGATAACCAGAATATATAGGGAACTTAAGAAACTAAACTCTTCTAAAATCAATGAACCAATTAAGAAATGGGCAACTGAACTAAACAGAACTTTTTCAAAATTAGAAATTCAAATGGCCAAAAAACACATGAAAAAATGCTCACCATCTCTAGTCATAAAGGAAATGCAAATCAAAACCACACTAAGATTCCACCTCACCCCTGTTAGAACAGCCATCATCCAAAACACCACCAACAAGTGCTGGCGAGGATGTGGGAAAAAAGGAACCCTAATCTACTGCTGATGGGGATGCAAGCTGGTGCAACCACTCTGGAAAAAAATTTGGAGGCTTCTTAAAAATCTAAACATAGACCTGCCATATGATCCAGCAATCCCACTCCTGGGGATATACCCAAAGGAATGTGACACAGGTTACTCCAGAGGCATCTGCACACCCATGTTTATTGCAGCACTATTCACAATAGCCAAGTTATGGAAACAACCAAGATGCCTCACTACTGATGAATGGATCAAGAAAATGTGGTACTTGTACACAGTGGAATTTTACTCAGCCATGAAGAAAAATGAAATCTTATCATTTGCAGATAAATGGATGGAACTGGAGACCATCAATCTGAGCAAGGTCAGCCAGGCTCAGAAGACCAAAAATCGTATGTTCTCCCTCATATGCAGACTTTAGATCTAGGGCAAATGCAGCAATGTGGTTGGACTTCGATCACAAGAAAGGGGGAAAGCACATACAGGAGATATAGGAATAGGTAGAAAACCCAAAACATGAAATGTTTGATGTCCCCACTCCATAGGAACTAGTACAGAAACCTTAAAACAACAAGTTTTCACTAGCAGGGGATCAGGAACCAATGTAAAGATCAGTTAGAGTTGAATCAACATGGGATGTAACTCATGGGTACATGAGAGCAATAGTAGGAATCTCTCTGGATAGCTATCCTTAACTCAACTAGCAAAAATGCTTTGTCTTTCTTATTATGCTGATGTCTTTTCTTCAACAAAATCAGTCACAAGGGCAGAATGGGACCTGCCTGAAACTGAGGAGGGGAACAGGGTGGAGAAATGACCCATACAACGTGTGCACATGTGACTAAATGAACAACAACAACAAAAATAATAATAATAATAATTTGGAGATTCCAGATGAGAAAGATGAAGATAGAAAAAGTCTACAAATCAGTATTATAAAACGCTTGAAAAATTCTAATGCTAAGAAACCACTGTAATCAGTAATTGGTATATGAATTTACTCAAAATAAAATTCCATTGAACAGTTTGATAGTAACTTTAAACTAAGTTCAAGATAAATGAAAGCTAACTGCCATCTTAAAAGGACCAGAAATTTTGAAAGCACAGGAAGAAGTGAAACAAAATCAAGTGAGTCAGTCGATTAAAGGATCAATTAGGGAACTTGATATCAAACATATTAATTATTGAATTTTTATACTACAAAACAAGGGATATGTTCTAACCTGGATTCTACAAAAGAGCTAACTAGTGAGTTGCAAAATAGCAGAGATGCTCATTCAGAATGCAGTGCAGAAAGTAAAAGAGGTAGACAGAGGGTGTGGAAAGTCAAAGTGGAAAAACTTCAATAAGTGAAGAGAAGATGAATTTAAAAGCCCAAATATCTAATATTCAATAGAAATTATAGAATCAGAGAATGAAAGGAATGGAAATAGGCTATATGTGCTAGGAATATTCCAAAATCGATTAAGACTAGAAATTTAGTACTTCATGAATCAAGTAGGAGGCTGGGCATGATGATGCACACCTGTAATTCCAGCACTTGGAGGCAGACACAGGAGGATTTCAAGTTCAAGTCCAGTCTGGGCTACATAGCAATAACGAAGGAAGGAAGGGAGGGAGGGAGGGAGAGAGGAGGGAAGGAAGGAAGGAGGGAAGGAGAGAAGGAAGGAAGGACCAAGTAGGAAATAAAACTAAATTAACATAAAATAAAAATAAATCCACACCTGGTCAGAGTCAAAATGCACAACACTGAGAATAAAGAGAAAATCATAAAAGCTGGCAAAGAATAAAAAGCATTGATAGACTGATAACAAACTTCTCATCAACAACAAATATGGATTGGTGTCTGTCCAGTGCTATCTGAAAATAATAACGGAGAATTTTATATTCAGTCACAGTAGTCTTTATATTTAAGCAAAATCCATCAAAAACTAAAAAAGCATATATTGACTTTTACTGAAAGAATCTTAAAGAACATTTTAAAGAAGGCATAACAATAATCACACTTCATTTTTAATTCATATTTAGTTTTTGAGCAGATAATGCTCTCGTATGGAAAGAAATTCTAAATGTGTATTAGGTATATCATGAGTATTCCTCTTCTTACACTTGTCCATTTGATTTCCTTCCCCATGACAATAGTGCTTCCATTTTTCTGTTTCTATTTCCAAGGACAGATATATTGTATTTATATGTAAGATTCCATGCATATAAATGAATATATAGAGATATTTTCTGCAAATAGTAGAATACTATAAATTATTTTCTATAATTTATCACTCAAGTACATGACACAGACAAAATAAGAGGTGACACTTCATATTTTTTCTTTCAAATACTCCTACATATAGTGGAGACCAAAAAATTGGAAGGATTTAATCTCAATGAACATGAAAATTAGTTCTACTCTTACCCACCCAACTCTAAGCTAACTCTTCTCTCACATGGAGTTCCTTTGGTTCAAACAAATTTGTCTTCAGGTTAAAAAATAAACATTAGAGTAGTAGAGTAGTGTATTATAATCATGGGAAACCATAGTTTTTCATATGATTTACATAATGGTCATTTTTGAAAAAAGAATCTCTCTTTGATACTTTTTCCAAAATAATAGAATAATCACTAGTGGTTGAACAGGTAAAGAAAGGCTGAAAAAATTTGGGAGGAGAGCTTTAATTTTTTTTGAATGAGAGTTAGAAAACAATATTATCTTCTACTATAAAAAATAAAGTGTCTTTCCTTTGGAAATGATACTAGTCCCTTTACAGAAAAATTCTAAAAAGTTAGAAACCTGTTGCTGCAATCTCTCAATAGCTAGCTGACTTATTAAAGTATGTGTGTTCATTTTGTTAATTTATTTTAAGCCTTTCCTCCTCCTTTTTCCATCTGCCCAGGTGTCCATTTACCATATGATACACACTGGCCTTGCCTTAGCTGAGGACTTCCAGTCAATGTAGGGGACATTTTTGTGGGGACCTATAGAATTTTCAGACTCTAATGTCTATGAGATTCTATCTTTTTGACACAAACCCAGGACTTGGGTTTGCTGCAAGTGTCTATGTGGCCTTCAGAACAGAAGGTTATGGACTTATCTGTGTTCTTGCCAATAAGATTTTAGAGAGCCAGCCTACAGGTGCTGCCTGCCTACACTGCACCCCACCTTCCCTAGTTAATCACATCTAGAGGTTGAGTTGGCCAAGGAGGTCCTGGAAAATGTGGAGTAGCTCTTTGCTACAGATAGAGGTTTTCCCCATTGTTTGCCTAAAGCAATGTTTGAAATCTGAAGAGGAAAAACAAATGGTGTCTGGAACTACCAATGGAAGGCCTAAAGTAAGCAAAAATAAATCAATAATGTTTTCTGAAACCTAATCTATCCCCAACTACCCAAAGATGGAAAACTGCTTTAAACTCTCATGCCAGCCCCAATCACCTAGCAGTAGCTCCCTAGACTGCTTTGTTAAAAATGATTCTAAAGCTGCATTTATGCTCCATGAAAAAGAGTGTGGTAATTCAGAAGCAACGTGGAAACCTTAAGAGCTGGGGCCCAGTGGGAGGTTTTAAACAGTCACTGGGGCATAACCTTGAAGGCTCTTCCATTCTTTCTTTGCTTTTCAGCCTCCATGAGCTGAGCAGTTTGTTCTACCACATACTCCCCACCACAAGGTTCTGCCATATTGCAGGCTCCAAAACAATAGTGTCTACCAACCATGGACTAAAATCGCTGAAACTTTGAGCCAAAATAATTCTTTCCTACTTTTAAGTTGATTATCTCAAATATTTTGTCATGGTAATGGAAAGCTAACACCCACGGAAACATTCAACTATACTTTTTTGCAGCTTCCCTTGTGACTAGTTGTATTAATAGGACTAATTTCTTTTCTTTTCAGTGGAATTCTGTACAACAAAAGAAATAGTCATCAGATTGAAGATGCAGTCCACAGAATGAGAGAAAATCTTTGCCAGCTATATATCTAACCAGGGATTAGTAACAAAAATAAAAGGCAGCTCAAAAAACAAAACTCCCCCCCCAAAAAAATCAATGACCCAGGGAAGAAATGGACAAATGAATTGAACAGAGCTTTTTCAAAGGAAGATGTCCTAATGACTAAAAAACACATGAAGAAATACTCAACATCCCTGGCCATAAAGGAAATGCAAATCAAAACCACATTAAGATTTCACCTCACTCCTGTTAGAATGCTATCATCAAGAACACAAACAACAATAAATGTTGGCAAAGATGTGGGGAAAGGAACTTTCATATACTGTTGGTGGTAATGTAAATTAGTACACACACGCACAATGGAGTTTTATTTAGCCAGAAGGAAGAATGAACCCATGTGGTTTAAAGATAAATGGATAAAATTGGAGGACATCATGTTTAGTGAAGTAAGCCAGTCTCAGAAAGACAAAGGCTGCATGTTTTCCTGATATGTGACAGATAAACACAATACAAATACAAGCAATATTATGAAAAACAGGTTACCCTAAGGGGGAGGTCACTAACAGGAGAGGGATGGTAAAAGAAGGAAGTTAAGAAGGTGAATAGACAAGAATGAATACAGAATTTTTAAACCTGTTGAAATCACCATAAGAAGGTAGAAAGGAGAAAAATAGAGGGCATGAACTTATTCATGTTATAATACATATATACATGGAAATGTCACAAGGAAACTCCCTGTACAGCTGTCTTAAATAAACAAAAATACATTTTTTTCAAAAATGAAAAACAGGAAGGTAAAACAGGTCCTGTCTGGGGGATGGTACCAGTGGGAGTGGGAAGGATATAAGGAAAAGGAGAAGGAGGCCAAATGTAATAGAAATATTACATATTCATGTATGAAAATGGAAAAATGAGACATGTTGAAACTATTCCAAGAATAGGCAATGGGGGGAAGGAGAATGCTGGCGGAGGTGAATTCAACTATGATATATTGAAGAACTTTTATGAATGTCACAGTGTACCCCCAGTATAGCAATAATATAATAAAAAAGGGAAAAAAAGAATTTTAAATTGTAAGTAGGTTGGTTGAATACCTATTTCTTTGTGCAAAGGAGCAAATGTGCTCCTTCTATCTTGTGCTACTTCTATCAACAGCATCATCCATTCCAGATTCTTCTTTCCTACTTTCCCTAACCCCATTCTACTTCAAAAATACCTCTGGACCTTCCTCACTGAGAAGTTCATAAGAACATCTTAGCTTTTCTTCCTAATTCAAATCCATCTTTATTGCAGTTTATGCTACACCTGCCAAATTATGTTTCAAAACATACAGATTTAATCATATTTCTGCCTCCCAGCACCCTCCAATCCCACATAACTACCGTTTCTTCAGAACAATACAGATGGTCCCCAACTTACAATGGTTCCACTTACGATATACATATTTTTTAATTTTACGGTGGTGCCATACATATTCAGTAGAAACCATACTTCAAGTTTTGAATTTTGATCTTTATCTGGACTAGTCATATGTGGTGTGGTAATCTCTCTTGAAGTGGGGCAGGGACAGTGAGTTCAAGGTCCCAGTGACTCCTGTGATCGTGAGAGGAGATACCCAATCCTTTATTGCAGCCATGCTGCTAAGCTAGAATGTGCCACAGGTTAGCTGTGCTAAAGGATCATGTGAGTGTGTGTGTAGGGGGGGGTTGTTTATTGGGGTTGAACCCAGGACTGCTCGAGCCATTCCTCCAGTCCTATTTGCTCTGGTTATTTTGGAGATAGGATCTTGCTTTTTGTCCAGCCAGCCTGCACCATGATCCTCTTATTTTACCCCTCCTATAGTCACCAGAATGACAGGCTCTTACCACTTCACCCAGATATTTGTTGGGATCCGGTCTTGCTGTTTCCTTGGGCTGGCCTGGAGCCACAATCCTCTTGATCTCAGCCTCCCTGGTAGTTAGGATTATAGGCATGAGTCACCAGTGTCTAGGCTTAAAAATCTGAACTTTCAAAGCTTTCCACAGATCTTTATAGCCTTGGTGCCTCACAAGACCAACCTTCAAGGCTAGGTAAGCCAGTTCTTCTGACTTGAGACCCCAGATGGTGAGAAAATGAATAGGTGTTAATCTCATCCTGCCCTGTAAGCATACTGCTCACATCTTCATGTTTTACATGAAGTGCTTCTCTTATGAGATGCAAAATTAGAAAAAATAATGACATATTTCTGCCTCTCACAATGTTAGTAAATGTACCTAAGGGCCATAAAGAAATCTGGACTCTCAAGAATAGTCTGTGCAGTTATCACTGGACAATTATTTTCTTCAGGCTTTATGGCAGGTTGTATTTTATTTGTTATTTTTCAGGGTTATGAAGGTGTTGTGATACTATTCTGTATGATAGCTGGGTAGTGTACTGTTTTTTGGTTACTCTTGCTGTCTGTCAACTTCCTTTATCTTTATGGCTCCTAATCTTTGTAACTAGTTTCCATCAACAAAATCAAGGTGCAGAAAATAGACTACAGACAAGGCTCACTGATGTGATAATGGGGTTCTCACTGCTTCCCTCCAATTTTCTATTTCAATAACTCTTGATGCCAGAAATTTCCTTTTGATCATCAAGTAAGAAAACCCTTTGATGTGAATGGGTACTTATTACATTAAATATAAAACTAGCAACTTATTAGCACTTCATTTTGCATTTGGAATTTATTATATTTCACATATCAGTAATTACTTTTATCTTGCAGCTACTCGTTTATAGTTAAGGTATGTCATTTCTGCTATTTGTCCTTATCAATAAAATTTCATTTAGTTTTTTGAGGGTTCATTATGCTGCCTTTATCCCATACGATCATAAAAACACTAAGAATTGCATCTGAAATGTATGTGGTATAGCACTTCTGGTCCTTTTTTATCAACAGCTTCAATAAATTTATTTGAAATTTTATCTTCAATTTCATATCCACTGAAGCTCTGTATTTACAAGAACCTTATAAGGCTGCTCTCCTGAATCGTATTGGAAGTTGCTGTATACCAGGTACAGCCAAGGAAATGGCACCATGTTATTTCTTCTCCACTTCACCCATTCTACGTCCTCTTAGCAACCAACAAGGCCCTTGATAAGCCTGAACTCCAAAATGCTCCTGGACAAAATTGCCATCTTCTGTTACACCACCCCCCACACCTCTTGTTCTCTCTATTCCTGTTAATAGCACCAAAAACCCCAGTCTCTAAAACAGAAGCCCTCCTGAGACAGACATCCAAGCCCATATTCAATCTGATCCCAACATACCACATCCACACTATTTCTCGTTTCTCCCTTTTCGTATCAAACACTCCAGACAAACCAACTGTTGATTATTCTTCCTTCCATCTATTTTGTAGCTTTATGCTCTTACTGTGACTTCAGGAAGCAATTATGTTCTCTCTCCCCATTTTTGTATATCCAAATTCTTTTTACTTTTGAAGGCTGAGTTCAAATCTCTCATTGAAACATTGTGTCTTACAATTCTAGAAGTATTCTTTCCAAATTCTGTGGCATTTTTACCTATATTTCTTAAATGCAGCCACTTTTAACTTTGGTTGTTTATGAACATAACTTATTTCTATTACCAGACTACAACTTCTTGAGAACCTGATCCATTTCCTTGTAAAATCATCTTGTTTGATGCATGAATAAAGAAAATGTGGTATATGTACACAGTGGAGATTTATTCAGCCATTAAGAATGAAATTATGTTGTTTGCTGGAAAATGGATGGAACTGAAGATCATAAAGCTAAATAAATAAGATAGTCACACAGAGACAAGTATTGCATGTTTTCTATCATCTGTGGAAGCTGTAGGGATGGGCACCAAGGTCATGAAAGTATAAAAGGGGCACTACTAGGGAGGAGGAAGGGGAAGGGGAAAGGGAGAGGGAGTAGGAGGATATAGGAAAAAACAGAAGGGGTAAATATCAAAGTACACAATTTGAACGTATGGAAATGTCATCATGAAACACTTTACTATGTATAGTTTAATATATACCAGTAAAAATGGCACCAAAAATCATTTTTTAATCCTTCACAATGTTTGACAAGTGTCTTCCAGTATCAGAGAATGAGGCAGTTCCTTGCATTTTCCTAATTAGTTCATGTAATAACTCTTATAAATGCATATGACATGAGTGAGCTCAAGATTCTATGAGATCTAGAGGGGATTTATATTATAGTTAAGGTGTGCCTCATCAGCTGAGAAAGACCACAGGCACAACAGAGAAAGGGATCTGTTCTTGTTTTGTGTTTGTATACTGTTCCCATAAAGTAGATAAATGAGGTTACCCATCTCACCTCTGACTTGCTCCTGTGATGAGACAAGTATCACAGAAGCCTGGACTGAGTCAGTAAGAATAAAGAGAGGTATTAATTTAGATATGCAGTGAGATCAGTGATGGTTAGATATCATTCCTCTCAGCAATAGTGTCTTGGGTAAGTATTTTTAGCCAGCTGTCAGTCTAGAATGGTGGAAACACTTTCTTTTTTCTGGAAGGGTCTTCCTAATGTGACCAAGGTACCTTTCTGATGATTGTAGAAGGGGAAGTGACTTGTGGTGAAGCTTGAGTACAGCTTCAGGAGTGGGAAATGATGTTCATTATCATACCTGGTTTTCTGACTATAGAGGCCACATGAGAAGGTATTCTTCCTTTTGCATTTTAAAAAACAGGAAGGAAGGAAGGAAGGAAGAAATGGAGGGAGGGAGGAAAGAAGGAAGGAAGGAAGAAAGAAAGGAAGGAAGGAAATCACTATTTGGCAATAGAAGATGCTCTCTTAGATTCTTCATGGCTACTCCAGTGAGGCGTGTGGCTCGACCTGCATTTCTTAGCAAGAGAAGAAACTTGGGTAAGACATTTGTCAAAGCTGGAAAAGATTCATGAGCTTATCTAGTCTAACCCCATAATTTTACCATTAAAGAAACTGAAGTGAAGTAACTTGCCCAAGATTAGATGAAACACAGTGACCAGGGCTCCAGTTTTGCCTCCAAAACATACAGTAGAGAAAAGCCTAAGCTGCTATGCTAACTCTGAGAGGAAGAACAGAGCATCGTTCAATCTTGTGTTCAATGTCAAGGACCGGTAACATCTCTTCTAGGGAAAGCAGCATAAGCTTTGGACTGAGGCATTTATTGCAATAAATGTCCAGTTCTGCCATTTATTGGATATATATCCTTAAGCAAAGCAGTTCCCTCATTTGTAAAATGTGATTTTTACAACTACTTTCTTTATAGGGTTGTAAGAAGGACTGTAAGAGATAAGCCACCTAGACAAGATCTGGCATATAGTGAAAAGCCAATAAATGTTAACTCCACTTTCAATGAGCTTAAAGTTGAAATTTAAAAATTAAAATTAAGAAATTGAAAGAAAAAGAAAGCCAAGAAATGTCTGTTTCAATCAGTAGAGACCTATAAAGACAATCTGAATCGCATCCAATCTCTGGGGAAAGTAACAGAGGATATAAAGGAATTAATACAATATAATTTTTCATTAAGTGTTTAAGACATATGGACAATCCAAGTCTGGCCCTTTTCCCTTTACCCAGAGAACATTCTAGCCACAATAAAACTTGGAGCATGATCAATGTAATATCTTTAGTACAGTTTCGGGTGTGTGCAGACTTTCACATAACTTTGTCTGAAAGGCTCTCAACTGAAATCTCTCACCACCTTCATCTAATGGGCAGCAGCTGCCTGGAAACAATCCTTCCATACAACTCACCTTATCAGACCACAATAAAATATCTCCCCTCATCCTATCCTGGGATGACTATCAGTTCATATTGCCATTTGTAATGTTGACATTCCCTTTCTGTCTTACCCTTCTTAGTTTTTCACCAAATAGTTAATTCCTCTCTAAGTTTATTTGAACATTAGTTTGGTTCTTTATGAACAACACATTTGGATTTTCTACTCTCTCTTGTTTGGACTCCTACTTGGCAATAATAATGAGAAGCAGCTGTCCACCCTGGGAATTGGCACAGAGATAGTGGTATGATCATTAACGGTTCAAAACTTGTCATACCCACCTAGATCAACCAACTCCTTTTGTTGTTTTGCAGTTCAATTTCTGATTCTAGCTCCAGATCAGTTTGGACTGAGAGGTACACTGCCCTTTTCCACTATTCTCCCATTGAGAATGCTTTATTGGACGTGGGGAAAAGGAGGCAAAGATGCAGGTTTATTCTCTGTATCTTCATAATTACTGGAAAGTTCAGTCTTATACTGTATCTGTCTATATTCCTATCTTCCTCTCATTCTTTCTATCGATGCCTCTTCCCAACTCAATTTTCAGAATGAAATCAATGTGTCAATCTGAAAAGAACAGATTTACCAAAAGAAAAACAATGGAAGCAATTACAAAAGTAATCGTAAAATGATTGTAATTTCTGATGGCCTTGTGTCTCTAATCTTAGTATGTTTACCTAGGTATGTACTCTCCATTACTAGCATTTAAAGCTGAGATAATAATGATCAAAAGTATTTAAAGGGCTGGGGATGTGGCTCAAGTGGTAGGGCTCTTGTCTAAAGATACTGGTTCATGGAATGTTGTCCTCTGTTTTATAAAATTTGAGTTTGAAGTATAAAAAAATGAAGCCACAGAGTAGACTGGATATTATCAATCTTAGTCTCGAGTTCTGGATCTGGCCCTAATTATGTGATCTAGAATTAAACACACATATTTTATATGAATACATATATATGTATAAATATATACTATACATACATATATTTTTTAACATGTAGTAGTACTTTTTATGTGTGCATCTTAAAAAAATACCCTATTATTGTTTGGATGAATGTCCTCCAAAGGTCAGAGGGTATTAAAGACTTGCTTCCCAAGGTTCTCAGGTTAGTGGCTGTGGGAGGTGATGGAACGTCTGAGAGTAAGTACTGATGGAGATCTTTAGGTAATAAAGGGCATGCCGTTGAAGAACACTATGGGATCTTGCTCTCATGAGGTGACAAGTTCACCCAGCCACACATTCCCACCATTATGTACTGTCCTCACCAGAGGCCTAAAGAAATGGAGCTGCCCGATCTTGGATTGAACCTCTAGAACTATGAACAAAGATAAACTTTTTCTTTGTATAACTTAATTGCCTCGTGTGTATTTTGTTATAGAGATGGGAAGCTGATTAATATATATGCCAACATTTTAATAAAGATATTTTAGAGACAAGTTGGAATAATTTAAGAAATTCCCATATGAGAAATCAGAAATAATTAGAACAAAGGTCAAAGCAATAAAAATTTTAAATACTTTTAAAATAGCTGTAAACCCAATTCCAGTTCTTAAGCTCAAAGGCAACTACATGTCCCAGCTTCCCTTGAAGTTAGACATGAACATGTGACTGAGTTGGGGCCAATAGGATGTCACTGAGGGATTAGTGGTTTGGCTCCTGAAAAACCCCACTCTTGATTCTTTTGCCTTCATTCTCCAACCCTTTCTAGTGAGGACACCCAGCTTGGAAACCACATGTTGCAGACCCATGAAGCCTGAGAGTTAACATTACTGCCTTGGGGCTGTTGTCTGCCAGGTGGAGTACCTGCTAGGACTAGATGAGCAAGAATTGCACTTCTGTTGGAATTGAGATTCATTTGTTAAAGCAGATGGTAGATTCAAAGAGCAGGTTTCTAAACTGTTGGAAGTAATTTGTCCGATTTTAATTGGGAAGAGCCCAAAGCTGACATTTAAAACTATGAAAAAGAGGTCTGTCTGAGGCCCTGACCATGACTAGTCATAATATAATCCAGTCACATTAGCCGTGGCTTCAGGAACAAACTCTGAGGTCCTCAGAAGGAACTTCTGCCAATCTTATAGCCCAGAAAAGCTTCCTTAATGATAAGTGAATATCTCAGAAGGTTTTGGTTATCCTTTTGTGAAAGTATTTGCTCATGAGAATGTTCATGGTAGAAAGATTACTATGAATTCTGAATAAGATGAAATTTTAACATCTGGAATAGTCCAAGAATGATAGGCCTCAGATTGTCTTCTTTAGTTTGGACCCACCTTTTTATACTCGTATAAAGTATTTTTTTCAGTGCTAGGCATGGAACCCAGGGTCTTATGTATGCTAGGCTCTACCACTGAGCCATACCTCTATCAAATTTTAATTGACCATGGAACTAAAATTGTTCACAACCACTGTCAGCCTTTGTGTTGACATGCTAAAACCACTGGGCATAAATTGAGAAAATCCCAGATAAAACTTATAAAAACAAACAATTTTGAAGTTAAATACCCACATGCCAGCTAGTGGTCCTAAGTCTAAGCAGGAATCTCAGATTACAAAGCATCCTTCTTCAAAATAAACTCTTCTAGGGCTTCTTCTCTGCGTTGAAATACCGTGAAAAGTTATTTAATAATTTCCACCTCTTTATAACCAAACATGCAGCTTGCAGAACTTGCATTTGTTATATTTCCTAGGAAGCTACTTATTTTATGACTAATTTAACAACTGACAGTGTAGTTCTTTTCTTTTTCTTTGTCTGAGCTCCTCTATGTTTTAATAATTCACATATCATTCTGCATGACAGATTATTAGGGATTTGACCCTCTGGCAAAGTCTTAGTTATAAAAATTAAAGCTAGCCAAAATGCCAGTGGTTCACACCTAAAATCCTAGCTTCTTAGAAGGCTGAGATTAGGAAGATCATGGTTTGGAGCCAGCCCAAGCAAACAGTTCATGAGACCCCCATTTCCAAAAATAACTGAGAAAAATGGACTGGAGGTAGAGCACCTGCTTTGCACACATAAACCCTGAGTTCAAATTTCAGTCCCACAAAAAAAAAACCAATTAATGCTAAACACAGAGGAAAGATCAAGCATCTGGTGCTTCTGTTTAGTTATTCCACAAACTCTTACTACCTGATGTTACTCAAAGATCATGCTAACACCTAGGCAGAATGTAAGAACAATAAGATGGAACTAATGATCAATGAGTAATGATCAATAACTTTGAGTGAGCCCAATGACACAATGAGTATAATAACTAATAATATCCAAATATATTTGCTTACTCAAAAGTAGTCCAGTTGGAAGATTCCAAGTTATTTTAAACATAGCTTAGCATTACTACTTCCTCCTAAGCTCACAGTTCCAGTGACAACATCAGCAATGAGACTGCTGTTATTTGGGGCAGCTCCCCATGCCCCCCAGTACTCACATGACCAATATATCTTCTAGAGTTCCTTGGACTTCTTAAGGTGAAATGTGGACCATATGTTGTTTAGAGTTTCCTGTTTGCTAAACAAATTACTGTGTGTATATACAAGAGAATCACTCCATTTTAGTCTCTGAAGATCAATTTAGTAATAGCGTCCAAACCCAAACATAACATTCGTCTCCATCAAGAGACAAGGATACATACTTTTGAGCCAGAAGATTACAATAGGTCCAATGGTTACACTGAATATACCTAGTAACTTTTGCTTTATGATAGTGGCAATGCTTTTTCAATCACACATCTAAGAAAAATCAGACAGCATGCGTCTTTTTTTAAGCATGTGTCTTAAGAAAGCTTTTCCCTCATCTCTCTAACTCAAAATAAAACTGCCACAAAATATGATCTCCAGACAATAAATTCTATATATGCAATGTCAATTTCCAAAACAATTGTCTCGTAAAGCTAGCAAGTCATTATCTCTTGACAATATCCTTAGTTGTGACTCAAATTAAAAAAAGCATTTCAGGTTAGAATAAAGGCATCTTAGTGAATTACATGATAAATAGTGATAAAAATATGCCTAAACCAAATAATGTCTCACATTTAGAGTTGATCTAGACAACCAGTCACATAACATTAGTTCCTCAGAGGTTTAAAATTCCCATCAACACAGCAGTCATATTTTCATGGCAAATGATCTTTTTCCTTCAAAATGTTCTGAATTATAGCTGGGCATGGTGGCACCTGTCTCCCTCCCCCCAAAACAATCTTCAACAAGCAATGAGTCCCTTCATTTTCAAAGCCAGCAATGGAGAATCTCCCTGGAGTTGAATCCCTCTCATTCTTTGAATCTTTTCTACTAAGAAGAGCCCCATTCCTTTTTTAAAGCTTACCTGGTTAGGTCAAGCCCAGAAAGGATGACCTATTTTGAGGTCAATGGATATGGGATCTTAGTTACAGCTGCAAAATGCTTTTCTGGCAACAGCCATAGTAGTGGTTGACAGAATTCCTGGGAAATTCGTGAGCCAGTGTGTAAATTCTTGAGCCAGGAATCTTAGAGGTTATTACAGCATTCTGCCCACTACAATGCCAGAAAGCAAATCTGTAAAATAATTTCTTTCTAGAGGAGTTTGCTTAAAACGAACTTTCCCTAACCTATCATCCTATATCCTCACTTAACTTCATATTTTTCTATTGCTGATGTAATAAATTCTCAAAAACTGGTGGTTTAATCATTATAAATGCATCATCTTACAGTTTTGTACAGCAGAGTCTGACAGATGTCACTAGGATAAAACTGGATTGTCAGCAGGACTGAGATCTCTTCTGGAGGTTCCAGAGAAGAATCTGTTCCCTTGCCTTTTCCAGCCCCTGGAGGCCACCCACATTCATTCCTTGGTTCCTGGGCACCTTCCTCCATCTTCAAAGTTAAATGTTGGGACAAGCCTTTTTGTGCTTCTACCTCTCTAATCGTCTGTACCAAGGAAATGCTCCTTGCTTTTAAGGACTCAAATGACTAAACTATCCCTCCTGGGTAATCCAGAATAATTTCTCTATCTCAAGATCCTTAAGTAACTGTATCACAAAGTTCCTTTTGCCATATAAGGAAATATTCACAAACTCAAAAAATTAGGGCATGAACATCTCTAGTCCTAATTATTCTGCCTACCACATCTATCTTTCTAAAAGATAATCTCACTTTTTCTGTTGCTCAAACCATAACTTTAAAGACTGCAAAATTGTGGCTTAGAGGACAGTGGTATACACACCTAAAGGACAGTATTTCCTGGAATAAAAGATAACTGGGCATTTTATAAGGACACAATACAACTGGTATGTTAAACTAGCCATCACAGATAAGAAAAGTCATGATTAGAGGAAGAAAAAAATTCAACAATGTGTGACAGTGAAGTTGTAATCCTCCATTTTTCCTAAAGGGTGTCTTATAGGAATTAAATTCCAATAGCTATTAATATTATACAGGAAGCATGAGCGTGGGAAATGTCAGGTTGAATAAAGTTAAACTGATTCCCTCACGGAACCCTTAATGTGTTAACATACTTTGTGAATCTATGAGAGAGCACGTGTTCTTATTTGAAAGAAAAAAACTGTGTTTTCAATGAACACCTCAAACATGAGGCACTGGGACTGTTTGTTTACTGCAGTATCCTTCTGCTATTGTTTTATAGTCTCTTCCTTCCTTCCTCCCTTCCTTCTTCCTTACTTTCCACCTTTATTCCTTCTCTTCTGTTTTTACCAGTAGTGACAAAATGCATGGAAATGCAAAGAAGTCTTACTCTGATTAAAATTAGAAACAGGGTGTAATTGAGAAAAAAGAAAATAAGAATGAGTTAACAAAAGAATGATTCTTACTGGATCTTGTCACTTTGATTGGGCATCTCTGATTTATTGGACAACGTAAGACTAAACATTTCCTGAACAAAGAATTAGGGATCTATTGCTTCTGTTTTACTTCCTCTTAACTCCATAATCTCTGTCATCCATTCAGATCCAGTTCCTCTTTGGAGGGGCCTTAACAACCTAATAAACATTGCACTGGGCTACAATAAAAATTCCTTTACATACTGTCACCAGGGAATAAGGGATTCTGATTTACTGAACATTCTACATTGCTTAAGCCTGATCATAAACACTAACATTTTCTTTTCAGTTTAATAGTTTTGTGTACACTGTAAGATTTATAACACAATTCCCTCATGGCTAAGAACATCTTAACTTTTTTTGGATGATATCATTCTCAACAAAATCTCATAATAGGATGAAATTCAAATACATGTTTATGGGATGTAGATACACGCAAGACACTGTGCTAAATGGCCCCAAAATAGTAGTTTTCCATTAGATCCAAATGTTTACTGCTCTTTCTACCCCTTTCTGCTGTCATACTGCTTCAAACAATCTTGTTTGATCAGCCCTTCCTTGACTCTTTTCTGGTCTATTTATCTACCCACCAGTTTAGATATTTCATGGCCCAATAAAAATCCAACTTCATTCTAATGTTATTTTAATCTACCACTATGTCTTCTTTTCTTCACAGTCACAGTTTTCTGTGTGAGAGATATTTCATGATTCACACATTTTGTTTCATCCAGTTTCCAAGTCTTTCCTAAAAATTTTCTGTCATCTTTATGTATTTACTTTTATATAACGAGAGCATAATCTAGAGCTGGATGCGATGGTTCACACCTATAATCCTGGCTACACAGGAAGCAGAGGTCAAGAGGATCACAGTTCAAACCTAGCCCCAGGCAAATAGTTCACAAGACCCTATCTAGAAAAAATCCTTCACAAGTGAAAGGGCTGGTGGAGTGGGTCAAGGAGTTCAAAACCCAGTACTGCAAAAAAAAAAAAAAAAAAAAAAGAGCATAATCTCTTCACTGGTCTATATATATACATTGTGGCACAATAGACCTTATAGACATTGAGGAATCTTGCACAACTCAGCGACTCATAGAATCCTATTTTCAGTGTTTAAAACAAGGATGAGAGTCAGACAGATACCCTTTAGTACTGTTTGACTTTTCATTGTGTGGTGCAATAATGACTTTAATACTAAGTACCTTTACTAGTAAGATTTTTTTAACCCCTAAACCAAGTGCCATGGCTCACACCTGTAATCCTAGCTACTCAGGAGGCAGAGATCAGATGGATCTTGGTTTGAAGCCAGCCTGGGCAAATAGTTCTTGAGGCCCTATACTCAAAAAAAAAAAAAAAAAAAAAAGTCACAAAAAAGGGCAGGCTCTGTTGCTCAAGGTTCAAACTCAGTGACCCTGACTTCAAACTCCAGTACCACAAGAGAAGGCTTTTTAACCCCTAAAATTACAAAAAGGACACAGAAATTCATGAGTGTAGGCTCAAAAAAGAAGGTCCAATGCTAGGAAAATTACTGGGATCTTTGCATTTTGTTTTAATGATGATATTTTATTTCATTTTAACAATAACTTTTAAACATATTACCTGCTCAATAGCTCCAAAGTGCTAAAGTCCTAACATACAGTCACTTTTTAATCTTAGAGAGAATGTAATATGAGGGACAGGCGTGATGGTACACATCTGTAATCCTGGCTACTTGGGACATGGAAACTGGGAGGATTACATTTGAGACCAGCCCAGGCAAAAAACAGCAAGATTCCCCCATCTCAACAAACTTACTGGACATGGTGGTTCGTGCCTGTAATCCCAGTGACGTAAGAGGTGTAGGTAGTACAATTGCAGTCAGCCCAGGCAAGAAGTTTGAGACCCAATCTGAAAAATAACTAAAGCAATAAGAGCTGGGTATATGGCTCAAGTGGTAGCATACCTACCTAGCAAGTGTGAAGCCCTGAATTAAAAAAAAAAAATTAAGAAAAAGTATAATGTGGGATTCTGTATGAGATTTTGTGGAAGCTATCACATGGCAGGGTTTAAAATTTTCAGGACATTCCATTGCTCAGTCTCCTTCTGTATTTGGAAAACCAACAATTATTTGTCGTTTGCCTAAAGTACCAATGAATTCAAGCAACTTCTGTCGAATACCCAGCCCAACATCTGACCTTGCAGCTTTCTTTACGTTTCTCACCAATTCTTCATTGACTCATTGAATTAACAACCGTTTGTGTCGATATGTGTAACTCCTGAAATCACACTCTACTTTGAACTTCACTGACTGAAAGTTTTAAAAACCTCTTTTTTAAACCACACTCTGGTAGTAGATAATAGCTGATATTCTCTCTGTCTGTCTGTCTCTCTATCTCTCCTCCCACCTCCCCCCTTGTTTTTTTCTGTGATACTGGTATTTGAATTCAGGGCCTCAAAACTTGCTAGGCAGGTCTCTGCCACTCAAACCATTCTCCCAGCATTTTTGCTTTAGCTGTTTTTCAGATAAGGTCTTGCACTTTTTGTCTGGGCGTGGCCTTGGACATCCTGAGTGGCTGGGGTTACTGACATGTACCGCTAATGCCCAGCCAATATGGTTTTGCTTAGTTTTTGTGTGGTGGTTGGGACCAAACCCAGGGCCTTGCACACTAGGCAAACACTCTACAACTGAGCTATACTCCAGCCCTTAATTCTCTTTTTTTAAAACATATAATCTGATATAAATTTCTTCTACCTGACAGTGAGAATTGTATTTGTGTTTCTTTGCTTAGAAATATTACTGTTTCCTGATAAAACTTCATTTCTCCTATGTAGCAGTAAAATACCACTTGCAGTGAGTTTAATTTAAAATCTATTAGCTAAAAACATGCTTACCAGCGGCATACATTTTCTTGAAAAGGAGATAATCTCTTATTTAATTACTTGAAAAAATGGTTATTCACACACGTTCTAATTGGAATTTTAATAGCAGTTAACTGACAACTCACCCAAGGAAAACGAATCTAATTTTAGCAATAATTATCCAAGAAAAAGAAAAATCAAAAGCAAGTTTTGAGTCCAATATTTTAAGGAAGATCAAATTTGCGCTCTGATTTTCATCTTTTTTAGGTATTCTATTAACTTAGGTGAAAGAAACATTTATCAATAAAGTGAACAAAGGAATAAAAACAGAAGGAAAAAGGGAGCATAAAATAATAGTTGAGATTAACATGACTTTGGGTTTGCATTACAGTTCTGATGCTCATCACCCATTTATTTAACCTTGGGTTATAATCTGTAAAATTTGATAATCATTTATTTTCCTACGAGAATATTTGGCAGGTTAAATGAGCTTGGTTCATAGAGAACATTTAATAAACTATATTTTTAATAAGAGTAAGGAAACTATATTAGCTTATAGGAAAACACTGAAAGGTATTACTTTGAATAACGGGGAGTTTTGGAAAACAGAAAAATCATTCCACCACCTGTATAGTCATTCTGGTACATTTAAAACTGGGGTTTGTATCCGACCTTATGGAAAAGAAAAATGGTAATTCAGTCTTTTAAGACACAACCTCGGTTCTAGGGTCCTGCCTGTCTAGCTGCGATTCATGTTTTCTAAGACAGAAGATCCAAACTGCTCAACTAGTTACCATCCAATATGGGATAGGAATGGTAGCAAAATACTTGTCAAACAGCTTCTTCATTTTCCATGTAAGCATAAACACGGATCCCTGGAGCCCAAACAGTCCCAGCCAGAGGACGAGGGGTAGATTCACTGGTTGACCATTGCAGTGCCTCACGTACCATGGTAACTTTTGGCAAAGAATGGGAGATCACCACTTCCCCCGCACTGCACCGGGGAGAAGGATGTGGGCATAGCAGGGGTGTAAATCTTCATGGAAGTCCATCTAGTACAAAGGTCCAGCTGAAATGTTTGTGAATTTGATTAGAAGGTATCAAAGACTTGGCTGCAATCAGTTCTCTTGAGCCCCCTCCCAGCACTATGGTCTAAAAACTGGGAGGCTAGGCTGGGCAATCACAGGACTGAGCTCTTCCACTGCCCTCTCTTCAGGATCACTGCCTGATGTCCCAATTTGCAACAGCATTGCTTCATGTATTTTGTCTGCCTTTTGAAAATCTGTTTCAATAGGAAGATGTATCTGGTCCCTGTTACTGTGTTATCCAAAAACAGATGTCAGTCCTGCATATTTGATTGAAATGTGTTGAAAACATAAAATCTCAAAGGTATGGGAGAAAGGAGGATGTCTGAGAGGATGTAGAAATTCACATAGGAGGTTGAATTTTAGATAAATCAATGTTTGACAAATTGGTTTAAAGCAAAACAATCTGTTTCTAAGTTTTCATTTGAACTCTCATTTCTCTGTCTGAGTATGATAGCAGAATCCGGAAAGCAACCAGGGGCTATGTAGAACTTTGTCTGACCACCTCATGGCTGGCTGAATGCTGTACTTTGCCAGCTCTCTCTCAAACATGGCTCAAGAGAGATGAATTGAAGGTGTTGGTCTGATGACAAGCCTCTTAGAATCTTTCATTTATCAAATGTGTAGATTAAATCATGGTACAGAAAGAAGAATGTACTAATAATCCAAAGAAATTAAAGGAAATGACAGAATTCCACACAAGTAAACGTTAACTATAATTGACTCCAGAGAAGCCATTCTAGACTGTAGCCATTGGCACAGAAGAGCCAAAGGAAATTCTATTGACATTTGACTTCTAGAGGCAAAAAGGAATGATCTCCAACTTCCCACAAGGGTACAAACAGTGTCCACAGGTCACAGAGCCAATGCTTTCTTTCCTTCCCAGACAGAGTGTAGCACACAGAAGCCAGGTCATTTGCTAAGCCATTATTATTGCAACCACGTACTCAAAGACCACTGTCAGGCCCTGTGGTATGTGCTGTAGATACGATTACAGAAAGACATTCCTTACATAACTTTAGCTTCTTCCAAACCCACAGGGAGGACAGGCCTGCCAAGCCTGCCTGATAAGACTAATTCCTAGAGCTTATGTACGCAGTATTAAGTTTTATGCTATTAAGGCATTTTTGAGAGTCTTGTTTAAAACAACAAAAAAAAGCTACCGAGGGTAAAGGTGTTAACTGTCCTCTTTACCACCAATTTGAATAGTTCACTTACAAACATCTGTACCGATCATTGGACAGTGCCCACTCTCCGTACTTAATCCATTCTGACTTCTATTTAAGGCATTTTTCACAGTCACTGCCAGGTGCCAGTGGCTCACATCTGTAATTCTAGCTACTCAGGAAATGGAGATCAGGAGGATTGTGGGCGAAGGCCATCATAGGAAAGATGTTTATGAGACCCCATACCAACCAAAAAAGCTGAGCATGGTGGTACACACCTATCATCCCAACTATGTAGAAAGATAACTAGGAGGATCACAATCCAGGCCAGCTGGGCATAAAGCAAGACCCCATCTCAAAAATAACCAGAACAAAAAGGGCTGGAAGTGTGGCTCAAGTGGTAGAGTGCCTGCCTAGCAAGAACAAAGCCCTGAGTTCAAACTGTAGTACAAGCAAAAAACAACCAACCAAACAAAAAGGAACCACACAGCTGATTTGCTAAGTTCTCTGCTCTAGGGTCTTCTTCACCCGCATCCTTTTTGCTCCCACTCTCAAGGAAACTAGGTACACTTGTGTCCCTCTTTTCCTGCTATCTCTCACCTTACATGGAAAACTGTCACATTTACTTTTAGCTTTGTCTTTGATTTGATTTACAATTTTATTGTTTTCAATTGTATAGCACATGTAACTTCACTTACACTTGGGGTTAAATGAGTTGAGTAGATTATTTGGCTCCCCGGAGGTAACAGGAAACCTCCCCAAGTTCAAAATCATAATTTATAAATGAGCCTTTGTAAACAGGCCCTTTGCAAGTTGTGGATGTTCTATGTCTATTCATATAACCCTCTGAACATATTTCCTGTATGTGTACCCCTCTGTGGTCTGTGAACATAGGGAAGTTTGGGGTAAGAGGGGAAGCATAACTATGCCTGAAAAAAAGAACACTTAGTGAGCCAGGCACGCTGACTCATGTGTGCCATCCCAGCGCTCAGGAGAATCACGAGTTCAAGGCCATCCTGGGCTGTGCATAGTGAGTCCAAGGGCAGCCTGGGCTACACTGTGAGACCCTGTCAACAAGAAAAAAAGAAAGAAAGGAATATTTTTTTTAACTCAAAAGAAGACTTTGTAAAGGAGAACAGCAAGCCCACTTATTTGCAGATTTATCACACACGGTTTTGACCAAGGGCAGTTAAAAAAATAAATAAATAAATAAAAATCAGAGGAAATTTCAAAACATTTTTAAATTTCCACACACATCACATAGCTCAGTTGTTGCACAGAAACTCTTAGTCAGTCCTTCATTGTCATCAGTTGTGTTTAAATCATTCTGTGACCTGCCAAGTGTTTCCGTGCAGGGAGAATTATTGTTATCTCTGCTAAATTGAGTCAGTTATGATGAGAGCGTTCACTTATCCAAGAGGACATGTGTTGATACCAATACGACCGCCACGAAGTTATACTATGTTGTTAACTAAAAGCAAAGAACTCATTGTTTTACACACGTAACTGAAAGCTCACATATAGACATATTCATATCTATTAATGTTTGGTATTAACAAAACTGACACCAACTTTTTCTGCCTAGAGAAATTAATGAAAAAATGTCATGCCAAAGAATTTGATAAGAGTCAAAATAGAAAAGGCAAGAGGAAGGAGGTCACTTTCAAAGCCTGTCTTGGGCATTTAGCTACCTAACAGTGGCTACTAGAGTACATGGATCTGAGGCTGGCAGACCAATGAAACAGAGCACTGATATGCCATGTCTAGCCATTGTCTAACAATGTCTAATGTCTGCTGCTTGGTAACATAAAGCATTTTTTCCAAAGTGGAAACAATGAGCAGGAGAATCTATACAGAATATGGTGTTTAGAAAATATCTGACTCCCTTATCATGGAGGAGGTCTAAATTGTTTGTAAGCATTATTTTTTGTCTTTGGGAGAGGTATGTGATTACATACTGTATGATTTCACTGATACAACATTCTTAAAATAAGAGAATTATGATGATGAGTCAATGGATAACAGTAAAAGTTTAGGCTTGGGGGAAGGGGTGACTTGGGAGAAGGTGTGAGTCTCTTTCAGTTGATGAAGTTTGCTATCCTGATTGGGGTGGTGGTCACATATACTTATATATAAGATAAAATTTTATAGAACTACACATAAACAAGTATCTGTAAACACTGATGAACTCCAACTAAGGTCTGTAAGTCTGCTAATAGTTTGTACTGATATTAATGACCTAGTTTTGTAAATTATCATCATTGAGGGAAGCTGGGTGAAGGACATATGGGAATTCTATTCTCAATTTTTACAACTTCTATATGAGTCTAAAATTATCTCCAAAAAAGTCCTTTAAAAAAGAGATTTAAAAACAAAGATTTTATTTTATAAAAGGTTTATAAAACCTAAACCAAGAGTATATAGAAATTCCTTAAATAGTCTAGCAAATATTCTGTTGGCTTCAAATTACATCAAAATATAAAAGTTAACAAAACTAAAAAAGATCAGTATCTTTTTTAGTTGCTCTAGAATCTTCAGAGCCCTGGCTCTGAGGTCATGCAGCCAGCTATAAAGCTCAAATGATGCCACAGACCTGGTCCAGTGAAAACAGTACTGCTCACTGTCCATGCACACAACCCTGCAACTCTCAATATTGGCATCACAGACACATGACCTTTCGTTCTTCCATAGACACCTGTCACCTTGCCTCTGGGAGCTATTGTAACTGCCTCCCCTGATCCCCCAAAGGTTTCTGTAATTCCTAATTCTCCATTGGAGTAGCTTCTGACTTGGTCTTTTGTATCAGATGGTGGTACCTGAGGCATGCAATGTACGCTTATCTGCAATGGATGATGGGGATATGATTATGCAGAACTTTTACCCTGCATAGTGAAAAGTGCACTGTCCTTCAAAAGGCATGTGATTCCCAAAACATAGTAAGGAGGTTCTGAAACTAAGTCATTAAAAAGAATGGCAAAGATCTACCACAAATAAGCAATGGAAACATGACCTTCCCCTATATCATTCTTCTGCCAATGGAGCCAAATTCTTACCCTAATGACAAGGTGGGTCTGGAGTTCAGGGCTAAGCACAGTGATGCTAGTAGGCTAATGCACAGCAGCTGTTCAGGCATTCTCAACAGGAATGACTCAGGGGTGGATACAAGACAAAGCTATTTAACTTCCCAAACATATTCACAGAGAAAGTTGCTTCTTCTTTTGATCATGCTAACTTGATAATATTATTATCAAATTATTATTTTTGATTGTTGTTCTGGGTGGGGATACATTGTGACACTTACAAAAGTTCTTACAATATATCAAATATATTATACTTGAATGCACCCCCTCCATTATTCTCCTTCATAACCCCCCCTACCCCATTCCTGGAATGGTCTCAACAGGAAGCTGCTTCTCGAGGGGGAAGGAAGCTAACCTGCACTTGTGCTGAGTGTGTATATGTGAATGTGTATCAGATGTGCTGAACAGGAAAAGTTAGTATGTATTTTTCTCATCCATAATAACAAAGCAATAAGCTCTCTAGCACAGAAAGAGGGAGGTTATTTTTACTTTTGCTGCTTTGATAATTGGTAAGAGGTATAGTAGGAAAGGATAGGGATGAGATGGTCAGGATTAAGATGTAAAAGAGTAAGAGAAGAAATTGCCTGGTAAGGGTCAAGACTTCAAGGAACAATGAATATTAGTGATAGCAGAATTGAGGCAAAATCATTGAAGGCATCATGTTCGTCTTGCAAGTACAAATGACTCATATGAAAATCATTCAAGCTTAATAGTGCAGAAATGCAAATCTGGGAGTCCAAATCTCACCAAGCTTCATGAGGATTACATACACGTTAAGTCTGCCACTGATCCTTAATGTGAACATGACCTAGCTTAGTACAAACCCTCATATTAGAGTATTCAACAATGAGTGTATTTTCATTGACCTTTCTACCATAAATAATTTGACAAACTGACTATCTTAATTATTTTGTACAACTAGGTGAATTTCACCAAATGGTAATAAAACATTGTCATTGTATACTCTCAAATAATTATTTCCCCATTATTTGTCTCCTCCTTCTTAAACTAAAGACAGTATCTAATGTGAACAAATTTGGGGAATTGTGACATTCAGGGCAAATGTGTTTCCATCCTGAGAATATAATTAAGTGATACACAGTATATCAGATCTTTAGGCAGATTTTGTTTTTTCTTGAGACAATGTTGCTATGTAGCCCACGCTAGCCCCCAGCTTGCAATCCTCTTGCCTCAGCCTCCCAAGTGCTTGGACTTTTAGGTGGATTTTTTATGGAAAAATCAAAGAAGTTACAAACTCATTTGGTATTATCTATAAATCACTTTTATTTTAAAATTCCCAAGAATATGTACCATAGGCATTTGCTTCTTCAAGGTCTTTGAAAATTAAATTCTGTCACTCCTAATGTCTCCCAAAGAAAAATAAACCATTATCTAAATTATAGAACTATCAGAAAATTTTATGATTTTATGTATCAATTAAAAAATAATTTAAATACAAAATGAAAATACAATAGAATCTGTGCTAGAAATCTAATACAACTTAAAATTATTTGAGTAGGAATAACTACAAAATTATTTGTACACATATATAATAGATAAACTCTAAAATGTTTGGGAAAAAAACAGGAAATCAAGAAATACATAAATAGGGCTGAAAAGATCCTTAGGTTACTTTTTCTTTAATAGCCTACATGAGGTTATTTCATCACTTCCTAAAAAGCATATGTATCATCACATGACCTTGTGATCATTTAATTTGACCTTTGGAAAAAATATTGCCAATCATCGTAAGCATCTAGTTTCTATGCTGCCCGTGCACAAAATCTGGAGGTTTTAATGAGAGGCCTGAGGATTGCTGAGGACAGGCAGAAAACCAAGGAAAGAACTTGGACTGGAAGCCTATGGTCAGCCACATCCCAACACACTCCATTGTCTCCCAAGCAGGAGTGAAGGAGAAGGGATGATCCAGTTGTCAGGTGGTGAATTAAAGAACTCATTCAGGGAGCAGTGAGTATAATGTTTTCCCCAGAGAGAAGCTGGGTATCTAAAATTCCCAATCTCCCAGTGAGAACTCACTTGAGTCTTCAAGAATTAAAGGACATGACAACAGCATGCATTTGTTTTGTTTTGATTTGTTTTTTTTTTAAAAAAAGCAAACACCTTCAGAGGGTACCCATGAGGGCACCTTGGGTATTCATAGAGGGGTATCCAGGGAAATTCATGGTTGAGGTCCTTGTATCTCTAATGCCATGTTCCATTCTTGGGTAGAGGTGTGCAACAGGACAATGGAGCCTATGTCCCAGCAGTGAACTGCATTGGAAACCTATGATGATGGCTAGGATACCAGCAGGCAGATAAACAGCACACATGCAGAAAGGAAAACAGGACAGAAAAAGTGGTCATTTGGATCTCAGGTGAGTCCACAGATTCACTCAATGTACGTCTGGCGTATGCTAGTTTTTAATATGCACTAGGCTTGCTTCTTTTTTTTTTTTTTCTGTCCTTTTTTTCTTTTTCCTACTTAAGTTTCTATTTATTTTAGACCTGGTTCTTATTGTCTCATGAACTCATTTTCATTAATAGTAAAAGGGCAGGGATTTCTGATTTAATGTTATTTTTCTAGTAATTCATATTAATTATAGGAGCTTTTAAAAAATAATTGTTCCATAATTCTACCATGCACAGATGAGACAAGCCTCTGTAAATGTTGGTATTATCCTTTTGGTATATTTTAAATGACATATACACATATAAACACATATATGCCATTATTATAAAAATAATAAAATCTTTCTCAGGTGATCACATCGTTATTACCACTGCTCCCTTAATCATCTCCCCTGCCAGGCCAGGCAACAACAGGACCTTACTTACCAATGTATTTCTACTGTTCTGCACAGTACCTACCACAGGAAAGCAGCTTGTAAGAACGAATACATAGTTTATGGGTTTTGATAAAAATGGACAAACCACTCTTGTGGCAGGTTGCACTTATTTATAAACCCACAGTAATTATTAGAAGTTCATTCTCCTTTGCTCACAAGATTGCATCTTATCACTTCTTAAGAATCTTTGTCATTTTGATGGAATTAGCTTGTCTCTTGTTTTTTCTATATTTGCATTTGTAAGCTATTAAGCATGAATAATTTGATGCAGGCCATTTGTATTTGCAAAACAAACACTACTTCTTCTGTGATTTTGCCTGCATTCTGCCTTTGCTAATATTAATTGCCTCATTAAAAACCAGAGTTAATGTTTTATTGTCCCACTGTCAGCCTCCCCTGAAAACTGTGACACTTTTCAGGTGGGACCACATCTTTTTGCTCATTTCAATTCAGTGCTGATGTAGGCCGTGAGCAGTAGACACTGAAGACGTGCACTGCTCAGGGGCATCCTCCCTGTCCTTGAGTTAGTAATAAGAGTTTAATGAAGACCACTTGATAGGAAAATACAGGATAGGAATTCAAATCCTCACTTCTCTGTTTACCGAGTAACCTTACACAAGACAATCAACTCCAAAAGGCTACAAGTTCCTCACTTAGAAAAAAAAAATGCCAATTTTTCTTGCAAGTTGTTACAAATATCAAATGCCATAAAATATGTAAAAGTGCTATATAAATGTAGGTTATTGCTGCTCTTGTTACTACTTTCTTAGGGGATAAGTATTACATCCATCACCTGTTTTGAGGCAAATTGACAAAGACAGGTTTCTTGTCAAGGCTAAAAATAAAACACGAGAGACTTGATTTTGCCCAGGAGAGTGAACATGGCTATTGAAGTTCATACTTTCTAAGAAGTTAATACAGCTGCATAAGAATTTCCTCCACGGACACTACAATATCATTCTCAGTTGTAACCCCATTTGCTCCACTGGTCTTTCTGCAGAAAGGAGATTCGTGCTGCAAAGAAGTATGTTCAACTTCCTCTCAGGGGTTTTTCAAACATGGAGGTTACTGACCGACATGAGAAAGGAGCCCGCAGCTCAGGATAATACCAGGAGGAAATTCTAAATGAGCTACAACACTTGCAAGTCTGGTCATCTTGTTTAAAATTTTAGAGAACAAAAGGAGAAACTTGAAAAAAATGTCTCTTGTGTCCATTTTCCTTTGCAGGCTTTCTATAATTCAGACAAGTGCTGCAACTCAATCATTCTTACCCTTGGTTTCCTTACCACCAGGGAAGTCCCTACAGACAACATAGCATAGTTTTGCAAATGCTTAAAAGGAGATTATATTTATATTTTAAAATATGTAAATATGGCTTGCAATACTTTGAGGAAATAAAAGAGTATTCTGAAATCAACTTGTGGTATGCATTTTTTGTTAGTTGAGATGGGGGATCTGCCAAGAGTGGGGGTTCACACCTGTCATCCCAGCTACTCTGAAGGCAGAGGCAGGAGGATAGGCAGAATGAAGTCAGCGAGACCTACCTGAAAAACAAACTAAAAGCAAAAGGGCTGGGGGAGTAGCTCAACTGGTAGAATGCCTATAGGCTCAAGGCCCCAGGTTCAATCCCCAGTACTGAACAATTTTTTTTTAAATCTAGACTATAATTAGAAAGGACTACCTAACTCAACATTCCTAAATTACAGTCATGGGAGTCCTAGAGTCCTATCAACTATTTTAAGTGGAAATTTATACCTATATGCTATTAGACTTCTCTAGTGAATTCCACAGAATCTTTATGTCCACTTGTTATTGGTGGGTGGCAGTGGTCCTAGATGGTCATCAGGTTCTTGTCAAATTACCCCCAGCAATGAAATGAACAAGGAGACAAGTGTGCCAAGCAAAGCCAACACTTATTAAAGTGATAACTCTTTTTTTTTCTTGAGGCACCTGGGTTTGAATCCAGAACCTTAACTTGCAAGGCAGGTGCTCTACCATTTGAGCCACTCTGTCCGCTAAAGTAAAAGAAAGTTGCAGTACACCACCAAGGAAGGGACAGTGGGCTCTGAGTAGGGAGCAGCTCAAGAGGAGCTCAAAACCCCTGCCGTGAGGGGTTTCTTTGCAAGAGAGGCATGAGGAATAACTTGTCTTTTCCTTCAAAAATAGATTTACACAACCCAGATTAATCTACTTTAAAGACTCAACTCAGGTAAATCTACTTTAAAGCAACAGCCCATAATACTTGCTTAACTTGTGGTTTCCCGGAATGTTAAATGTTAACCTTGCTCTTTATCTCATCTGTAGTTAATCAAGAAAGACTGTGAACCCTGACTCCTACCAATAGGAGAAGGTGGCAGTGTTGTGTCAGAGATAAAAACCCAAGCAGACTTCCTGCTCAGTGTGCTTGCTTATGAGACCCATGTTGGTGGCACACTCTTCTGCAGAAGTACAACTGTTTGCCTTGCTGACTGACTCCCGAGTCTTATTTCTAACAAAGGCTAGGATGATTAGCAGGTCAACTGACAAGGTCTTGTTATAGAATGTGGGACATTCTGCACACGCACTTACACTGATTTTTAGGGTTTTAATTATATGCATGAGATGCGAGTAATGTTCATGAGGTCTTAAGTAAAGACAATGCCTGGAAAGGTTAATTAATAATTAAGGGCATTAGCTACTACTTCTACACATTCTCTACAGTCTGGTGAGAGCCAGTTCCCTTTATCTCATTCCCTAGAAGGACACATCTAACCACAAAGCAGACACTGCTGACTGCAAAATGGACATGGTTTGGGCAGTTAGGAGTGGAATTCAGGTAGAGTTGTCATGTAGCTGACCACTTACATTTTATGTTAACTCCTTCCAAACACCTCTCATGAGCCCTGTCTCACAGTGTCCAACCCAAGTTGATCAGACACTCTGGCTAATCGAGTTAAATGGACAAATAAGTAACCATTATTCTACAGACAAAAAAGTTAGTGAAGAAGAAACTCAGAATTAGTTCTTACAAGTTGAAAGGTTGGGGAAAACAATTGGTATTATTGACCGAATTGTATAAATGTGGGTATTTAAACTGTACGTTGCACAGTTAGTGGCCAGCCTGGATTGGAACTTGGATCTCTCACTCCTACTACAATATTTTTTCCACCAAACAAAAATCAATATGTACATGGAGTTGAAAAGGAGCTTTCTAAATAATAAATAAATAAAAATAAATAATAAAACCCTCAGTATTTTCTATGCTAAACAAGGAACCTATGGTGTGCCTGTTATGGCCATGCTTGCCTGTGTCAGGGGGATACAAAAGTGAGTCAGACAAATTCCTTGTCCTTAGAGAACTTTAACCCATAGGAAGATGATGGGTTTACATAAATAAGGAAGGCAAAGAATGAAATGGTAGATGCTGTCAGAGGGATGAAGATGAGGGGTTACAGAGGTTAAGAAAGTATGAGATTTACACTGCTTTGGCTTCAGGCCAAATACTTCATTAACATATTAAAAGACTGGGATGTACTCGATATTAGTCACTTTCACCCATGAATGCAAATTCTTCTCCTCTTTTTACTTCAATCTTTGATATAATAATGCTGTATAGCCTTAAATTCATGCTTAGTTCACATATCATTTCCTCTGCTTTCCCTAATTATCCCAGTCATCAACAACCACTAGAAGCCCCCATAGCATTGAGCATCCCTGCTGTACCTTACGATATGATACTAGTTAAAAAAGTAAGGAAGACTAAATTCAAAGAAGCTACTACAATGGGATTTTCTAGAAGTAGGCAGAAAGATCAGGCTCAATTCTACATGCAACAAGAATAAGTGAAGATTTATAACCAAAGAGCAGGGAGGGGTTAATGAATGGGAAGTTATTAAAAGGAAACATTGATGTTAAAGGGATTCTTGCTAGACTGGCACAACAGGATTCTTGCCAAAGGCAGAACGAGGTGATCTTATGCCAAGGGTGAGGGAGTTCTGCTAAACTGACTTGGCAGGATGAAATGGGTCATGGTCAGAGCCCAAGGTCAGAGACTAGTCAAAGTAAGAACTCAAAAAGAGTTTGACTCAAGTTAGGGCAAAGGACAGAGTTTTTGTCAGGGCGCTGCTCTTATCTAACTTTTTGACCTTTCATCCTAGTCCCCTACCATATTATCTCCATATTCAGTTCAAAGTAAATGAATGACTTGTGATTTCCAAGTATCTCATTTACTTCCCATTTTCTTGCCTTTGTCCTGACTGTTTTGTTTTTCCTTTTGGAATGCCTTTCCTCCTCTTTGTTTTCTCAGCATTATTTCCTTCAGCAAAACCGTCCCAATATCCTGCCTAATTTCCCAACTTCATGCCCTGTCTGACTAGGTCTGACAGGACACAGAACCATCTGGTGGGTCACATTAGTGCCACAAGCCCAGACACAGACATCCTCTTGCCAGTATCACCATGAGTGAACTAAAGCACAGAAGGCCATCTCCCACAGGTTAAAACTGAGGAAAGAAGAAACTGGGTGTCACTGCAAGAGAGCAGGCAGAAGGGGGAAACTATAGGGTTGAGCTGAAGTTGGTAGGCTAGAAAATTTATAAACCCAAGAGGAGGAATCAAACAGAGGAAAAGGTAAGTATGATGAGGTGAGATCTTGAAAAGCCCCTGGAAATGGTTCTCCAGATTTTAATATGAACGATGTGCTTGATTTGGAGAATAAATAAATGATAGCTGCCCTTTTCATGTACTCCATCAAGGATCTGCATTAGGATAACATAATCCCATTGCAATCTTTGGAATTCTGTACTTTTCCTCCAGAAATCTCTTGAACCACATAGCTCTTCTCAGTGTTGGCTATCTTTTGTAGCATGAGGGATACAAGCAGGTAGAAAGCTGTTGCTTCTGCTATAAATACAAGAGAATGGCTCTGGGAGTGTATAATCAAGAAATAGAAATGGGGGTAGAAGGTGGCCCAAATAATGTATACACATGTGAGTATAAACGATACAATAAAAAAATAAAATAAATAAATAGAAATAAGCAAAATGGGTAGTACCTAATGAAGTTTGGGTCACAAACAGATTCTTCACAGAATTGAATTAGAAATTCATTTAAATTAGAAACATTAGATTTCTATGATGTTTACCTAAAATGTAGAGGGACTTTTGTGAATCCATCTTGACATAAACACATTGAATCACCTGGCATTGCTGCCACAGGATTAACTGGAGACAGATTCTGCCTCATTAAGTAAATTAAGATAGGATCAAAATGTCTATTACTCTGAGAAAACACCATGATTTTTTTTTCACTGAAATACATTTCAGTTTAAGTAAGAACTCAACTAATAGAACTCTAAAAGAGATAGCCCTCCTACTCAATGCATGTCTCGCTCACTTTCCCAGAATGCCTGTGACTTTTTCCAAGTAAATCTATTGCCAGGCAGTTGATCTGCACTATTTTATACCCTGAAGAAGAAAGTTGAGTAGACACCTGACTGGATGCAGACATGCAAATCCTCAAATGGTTGCCTCTGAGATCAAAATAGGAGTTACTAATGGATACCAGAGGGCTGGGGAGTCCTGAAAGAAAAAGATCCTTTTGATAAGCAGTCATGACTATGAACTTAAGGTACTTTGACTCAGCGACCATGTCTATCATCTGCGTCTATATTGACAGAACAGACTGTTTTTTATGAGCTTGCTTGATACTTACATCATAAACTAGGGATAAGTGGTACTCCAATAGACGTTTACATTTTGTCCAGTTTCTTGAAAGGGCAGATTTGGGGGTGGCAGGAAGAATGGCTCCCATAGAGGACATATCCAAGCACAGAGACAGGTGAATCAGAATATGCCATACAAAAATATGCCACTTTGATTTATGACTTATTTTAAGCTAAAAACAACTGAGAAAAATCAGACACAGGAAGAACTCTCTGCTCTCCCCTCTAGATGCCTAAAAGTAGAGCATAAATTTCCCTTTGTGAAGGTGTCCTCCTCTCCTGTCCCAAGCCAAGAGCAGGACAAGTCTTACCACTAGAGATGGACACAGAGCTGACACGAACCTACATAAACAAACCTTAATAAATGACACTATACTATCTATTAGTTTTCTCCATATATTTACCTTTCCTCAATTTACTACTGCAAAAAGCCCAAAATCCCACTTTCCTTGTCTCATCACTTCTCCACAGTTTATCACCTTTTGTTAAAATGGTGTATGAGCACCTAAGTCTAACATCTTCAGGGTTTTCACATCTTTTCTATGACCCCTGCCCCAGGCATATAATATTTTTAAAATATTAATATCAAATAAAATGTGTATATTCTTTCTCTGGCTAGTCTGTCTTTTGTCAGTTTAATTTCTCAGGCCCTAGAAAAGGAATATAAGATGACAGAGAAAAAGATCTTTTTCTCTCTTACACAAGGTTTCCCTCATTCAATTGATTTTTTTCTCTTGGCTACACACTCAAAACACATAAGGAGATTTAAGGATTTCCAATGCTCAAGTTATAGCCCTAGACAATTAGTATAAACTCTCCATAGGCACCCAAACATCAGTATATCTTAGGTAATTCTGTGCAACCATTTGGTATACAAAGCTATTGAGAGTATGTAGTGACCTAATGGGAGATAAAGGTCATGCTAGAAAGCAAAGCTGATATGTGATGATCAGTTCAAGACATAACCGTTCTCAAGGACTGGCAGTCAGGGTAACATACAAGACACCTCCTGAAGCTGATCCATCTTCCTCTGACTTTCCAATGCACCTTGCATTTGATCACTTATCCTGATAGCCATCACAGTATATTCTAATTGTTTAAATGCCAACATTTCCTCCTCTGCTGGAAGTTTCTTTCTTGAATCAGAGACTATAATATTATTTAATTTTAATGTCTGCTTACCTATAGTATCCACAGCTTAATAAATCTTTGTTAAGTAAATGAACTACTTGTGCGCAGGTATTACTTACATAGTTTCTTTGTCCATTACACCTGCTGTAACAAAAATACCATAGCCTGGGTCACTTAAATAACTAAAATGTATCTCTCACAAATCTACAGGCTAGGTGTCTAAGAAAGTCAGCATTAGTGTCTGGTGAGGGTCAGCTGCCTGGTTCATAGACAGCCATCTTTTCACTGTGTCCTCACAGGGTAGAAAGGGTAAAAGAGTTCTCTGGGTCTCTCTAATGAGGAAACTAATCCCACTCATGAGTACTGTACCCTAATAACCCTATTGCCTCTAAAGGCCTCAAATTCTAATACAATCTCCTTTGAGTGATCATTTCCTTATTGAATTTTGGAGTGACACAGATACTCAGTCCATAATGCACAGGTTTTAGGTAGAGTATAAGGAACTCTCTCAAGGAAACTTAAAACCCTTAGATCTAGCATGCAAAGGAAATGACATAGCTATTTCTTATTGAGAGACTTAGAAAAATCAAGTAAAATCCTTATCTTTAATTGCTCAGCTCATATAAAGTAAAAACATGTCCTTAGGAGAAATAGACATTTTGTTCAGTCTAGGTATGCTTTAGTGCTATGCAAATCCAAAGGCTAATGACCATGCAGAAAGATAGTTTAATTCCAATCTATGATTTATAATTAATTCATAAAGAAAGAGTTCCATATTAAAAAACTACACTAAAAATTATCTGCTTAAGGAAAGTGACTACGTGCCTTAAATAAGAATGAGTAGAGATACATTCCAGGTTCAAATACTTCCTAAGGCTGCCTCAGCCATATTCAAGTTGTATTGGTTTTCTGTCAAACAAAACTAATGTGTGTTCATAAAAGAAATGACCTGCTTACCCAGTTACTGTTGCTAAATTAAACTGCTTTAATAAAAGAGATTGTGGGCATAGAATAAATCCCTGATGATACCTATTTCAATCAATTAAAGTTCGGTCTACTCCTTCATCCACTCAACCCTTGCTGAAAATTACCATGAGCCATATCTCCACATACAGCATGCCTAACACCACATCAATGAGTAGTTACTACATTTTGTCTTAAGTTTTGCCAAAGAGGATTCAATGGAAGATTGGCAAACAACCTAGACCTAGGTGGGACACAATCAAAGAATTAATTCACCATGAGCCGTGCATTGTATTAATTACTAAGCATACAGTAGTAGGTAAGGCAGCCCTGTTCCCTGCTTTGGTGGAGTTTATAGATTGGAGAAGAAGGAGACAGCAACTTAGTAAAACAACAAATGAAGAATGTGAACTGTGATAAGTGCAATAAAAGGAAAAAAATCCAGGTGTGTGAAGGTAATAACAGAAAGAAAACTAGCTTAGGTTGGGCATTCAGGAGGAATTGCCCTACAGAGGTACCACTTTAATGGTGCCCTGGGTATGACAATGGACCATGTGGGAAAGATGTAGATAGGGCAAGACTGAATCCTTGTAGGAGGTAGAGATGAAGGCAGTTACTTTGTCTTTGCAGAATGAGCAGAGAAAGTAACCTTCAGATTTATCATGAGTGGGGCTTGAGATAGGGATCAGGAGTCAAGGCCAGTACAAGGCCTGATTATGAGATAAAAACATAGCTACAGAGGGACAAATGCAGGGAGGAAAATCTCCAGTGACAGATTCAGTGAGATTTTAGTTTGATTGAAAATTTGAAACAATGACAAATCTCTGGTCTTTCTCTATCGATAACTTCTCAGCGTGGTTTCTGACCTCAGGAGACCAAATCTGTTAGTACTTTGATGTCACTATTCAAAGCCTGTCCCTGACAATCCAGAAGACCTCAGAACTCATGTAACTCCTCTACGTGTTTTATGTTCAGCTGGGGAAGTCAAGTTTTCTGTAAATTGAGAAAAGCCAGTCTTCCTGTGTCATGGACTCTTTCCCATGGGTCTTTCTTTGACTATTAGCTTTCTCCTTTGGCCCTCCAGGATCTTTGACAGAGGATGTGACAAACTAAAGCCTTCCTATAGTCATGTCATACTAAAAGACAGGGAAGCTCTGAGTGCTGAAACTGCAAAACTCTTAACACAAATATTACAAGCCCACAGAATGGCTTTATGAAGTACCTGAGTATTTCAATAAGGGTTATTTTTAAAGCATTCTGTACAAACAAATGGGTGACATTGGGTGTATTTATATGAGGAGAAAGGGAACTTTAATATATTAAAATACACAGCTTTTGGCTTAACTAAGCACCAGAGCACATTTTCTCATGCTATATTTAGGCAGCAGGTCTCCATGTTTAAGAAATCATGAATTATTGAAAAGCACTTTGCAAAAATTTGGCAGCAATCCCTGAGCCACAGTCTGAATCAGGTTTTTAAACTTCTAATATTTCGTCAGTGAAACCCTCTATGAAAGGAATACTCAAGACGATCAGAACACTAAATGGAATAAGGGTTTTACAATTAAATAGCCAAATCAGTGACAGGGAAAAGTTTGGAAGAAAGAATATCAGATTAAAAGTGAGAGATCTGTGTTTTGATAACACCTTTACCACTTCAAAGTGAATAGGCTCCAAAGAGCACTCAATCCCTTTGAATATCATTTTTCTGATTTACAAAGTGGAGAAAACAATGTCTACCTTTCTCAGACTAGGGTCAGTGTAATTAAAAGATAAAAATGAATGTGCATATGTGTGTGTCTATGCACATGCATACATAAAAACTGAAACATATAAAAACATGAAGGATAACAAAGGAGATATTAAAATATGGAGTAAACCTAAGTGTCCATAAATGGATAAATGGATAGAGAAAATCCTGTAATTTGTTACAATATGGATGAGCTGAAGGAAATTATGTCAAGTACAATAAGCCAAACACAGAAAGACAAGTATACTCAAGATCTCAGTTAAAAAATCTAAATTGAAAAAGTCAGAGCTATAGAAGCAGAGAATAAAATGGTGATTTCCAGAGGCTAGAAGGCAGGATGGGAAAGTGAAGACATGTCAGTCAAAGAATCTAAAATTTCAGTTAGGAGAAGTAGTTTCAAGATCTATAGTATCAGTGCTGGAGGCTTTGTCCAAGTCGCTGACTGCTTGCCTAGCAAGCATGTGGCCCTGAGTTCAAACCCAAGTACCACTAAATAAATAAATTATTAATTAGGAAGAAATCTATGTACAATATAGTGACTATAGTTAATGATAAAGTATTTTATATTTGAAGATTTTAAATGTTCTCACCACACACAAAAAAATGAGATAATACATATGTTAGATTTAGTTATTCCACAATGTATACATATTATGAAATATCATGTACATGATGAACACATACCATTTTATATGTCAATTAGATAAATAAAATAATGGGGATGTTATAATGAAAACGTCAAAGACATGCTACCTTTAAAACTTTTAATTTCAGAGATTACTAAGCCCCATTATCCATGCTTTCCAGGTGATTTTCAAATGTGCCCTCTGGGCATGACTTGTTCCTAAAACTTACCATTTCTCTTATAGACTCATGAACTCCACCAAAGTTTGATTTCCTGGCAATTTCTCTTCATAATTCCTTTCTTGACCTGTGTAAATCCTTCCTTAGTTCTAGATTGCAATTTTAAATGTTTTCTGTTGCACCTAAGATTTTAACATTCCCCTATTACTTCTTGGCAGAAGAACATTCTATCTTTCTGGTATCTGTGTAAATTCTGGGAAGCAGGTAATTTTGTCCCAACTTAACAACTTCCTCCAAGCTTCACCACCAAGGAACTCTTCCACATATCTTTTGTCCTCCATTTATCTCCAAATTGGAAGTCAGACTATCTTAGTCCATTTTCAGTTGCTGTAATAGAATGCCACAAACTAATTACAAACAAATTTATTTCTCACAGCTCTAGAGGTTGGAAAGCCCAAGTACATGGTATCCAGCATCCTGTGAGGACCTCTCTGTTGCATTATAACATGATGGAAGGGCAGGTGAGTACGTGGGAGACACAGCAATCAAGTGGAACTCATCCTTTTCTCAGGAGCCATCTCCCTCCGTAACTAATCCACCTCTAGTATAAGGGGCCTTAGTCATGAGGGTGGTGACAAAATCACCTCTTAGAGGCCCCACCTCTTAATACTGTTCCAATGGCGAGTAAATCTCAATATGAGTTTTGGCACAGACCTACTCCAATCTCCCTCTCATCCATTAAAAAGAAGCAGATCTTGGGTGACTGCCTGAAAGGTTCCTTCACCAAATGGGAGATATGCTCTGTAGCACATGATCTTTATAGATGTATCTTTCCTTTAAATATCATACCTTGCCATTTTGTATTCTCAAACTAAGTGATAAAAATTGAAGTATTAAAGAACTGGTACTCGAAATTTCCTTTGTTGACCTCTGCATATGTGGATTCATCTGCCTTCCCCTTTTACCTCACGTTATCATGTTGGTGTCTTATTGGACACCCTGTCACAGATGGTAAAGGACATCCCAGATTTACCTCTGTATTAGGTAAGGAAATGTTACCATAAGCATGACGTAATTCTGATTTTTACTCTTGTTCTACAGTCACCATTTTTCCCCAAATGAGTACACAGATTGTGGTATGGAGTCATCAAGGTGCAACTGGCCTTAAAGGCAAGGAATTGTGACTGGCTCAACCTCAGTTATATTCTTAAATCCAACACAGAAGTAACTGTATGCTTGATTCTTTCTCACTGTTATATCCTAAATATAAAAATATCTAATCAATTTGAAAGCATTAGAACCTATGCTAAGATCACAATTTTGAAGAAAATGGTCTTCATAAGGTTCTTCCTTTCCTCTCTCTTCACCTCTCTTCACTTATGCATATATAGATTTTATGAGCTTTGCTTTTTATTTTTTTTTTTTTCATTTTTCTTTTATTATTCATATGTGCATACAAGGCTTGGTTCATTTCTCCCCCCTGCCCCCACCCCCTCCCTTACCACCCACTCCACCCCCTCCCGCTCCCCCCCTCAATACCCAGCAGAAACTATTTTGTCCTTATATCTAATTTTGTTGTAGAGAGAGTATAAGCAATAATAGGAAGGAACAAGGGTTTTTGCTGGTTGAGATAAGGATAGCTATACAGGGCATTGACTCACATTGATTTCCTGTTGAGCTTTGCTTTTTAAATCAGCCAGATCTGGTCTGGAGACAAAATAACAAATTTTTTTCTTTTCTTTTTTTTTTTTGGTGGGACTAGGGTTTGAACTCAGGACTTCATGCTTACAAAGAAATCATTCAACTGCTTAAGCCACACCTCCAGCCCCAAAACAATTTCAAATGAATCTGATTAAGTCTCTCTGGCATTTGCTAGGCAGCGCTCTACCACTTGAGCCATTCACATTTTGCTCTGGTTATTTTTGAGATAGGGCCTTGCTTTATTCCCAGACCAGCCTGGTGCACAATCATTCTATTTACACTTTCCATAAAAGGTGGGGTGACATCATCCAGCTTTTTCTGTTGAGATGGGGTCTCACAAACTTTTTGCCCAACCTGGCCCCTAATTGCCATCCTCCAAATCTCAGCCTCCTGAATAGTTAGGATTACAGGCTTGAGCCACTGTACCTGGCTAATACTTTATATCTTAATTCCAAATTGCAAGAAATATAGGGGACTGAAGAACATGTTAAAGAACACTCCAAAGATTCAATAAGCAATATGCAAATGTGGGGAACTTCACAGAACAAAACACTTGATTTCTTAAATAACTACAAGCTATAAAGACAAAAAGGGAGAGAGAGAGATGAGCCTACAGAGTGAGATTTTGAGAGACATATCAACCACAAAGTCCTGATTCAAACAGACAAACTGAAACAAAAGGAGAGACAAAGAAATTTAAACACTATTTGATATTTGTTAATATTAAGAAAATATTAACATTTTAAGAGTGAAAATATTTATTGTGATCATATTTTTTCAAAGTATCCCTGTCCTTCAAAGATCTTTCTATTTTTTTATCTGATATGTTTGTGAGTGGAATTATATAATATTTGAGATTTGCTTCATAATAACTCAATGATAGCGTAGAATTGGTAGGCTTAGAGAGAAAATAAGGCTATGATCAACAGTTGTTGAAGTGGAGTGATGAAACAAGATGGCTTATTACACTATTCTCCATATTTTTATATACATTTGAAATTTTCCATGTTAAAGTGTTTTCAAAAGTCAGCTGAATACTAATTATATGATTGAATCAGCACTCATTGTTTCAGTTAGCTGTGTTGATGTAATGTTACTTGGTCTGAATAAGGTATTTGATTTATTCTTTCCTTTATTTACCAAGATCATAAAAACAAAAAAAGGCAGATGTGTAATGCTAATGTAAACCCTGCAGTGCTTAGGCACCACAGAAGTATTTGCTTTGTGCTACACTACAAAGAAAGTGGAGAAAATGCATAACATTGTCCTTTGATTCAAGCAGGGAAGTCTGCTTTCTTCTCTGTAAGAGAGATGAAGAAAAATTCAGCAGAATGAGCCACCCTTGCTTTGAAGTATGAGGGTTTTGGGTTATGATTCAGGTTCCTGTAAGAAAATGTGATGGATCCTATGTACTATGGGGAGATAAACTACAGATAGGATTTATAAGGTTGCCTCCTAAGGTATTGAAATAGAGAGGAAACTGGGAAAGGATACAGAGACAGCTTCAACTGTTTCTGTAATGTTTTATGTCTTTTTTAAATGTCAAACAAACAAGATGAAGCTGGAGCATCGTTCTCTGTAACGGTGCACAGGTATTTGTTATGTTTTTTTCCATTTTCCTTATGTGATTGAATAGTTTATTTTATTGATGGGACTGGGGTTTGAACTCGGGACTTGCAAAGCAGGTGCTCTACCACTTCAGCCACATCTCCTGTCTAGTTTGCTCTGGTTATTTTGAAGATGGGGTCCCATAAATTATTTGCCTGGGCTGATCTCAATCTATCATCCTCCTGATCTCAGTCTCCCAAGTAGCTACGATTGCAGGCGTAAGTCACTAGTACCCAGCTGATTGGATATTTTACAGTAAGAAATATATTAAGGTTTTCCTGAATTTGCTTCTACAAGTAGCTTGAGAATTAGGTGAGAAATATAATCAATACAATTGTGTATTCTGAAGCCAGGTACAGTCTTTTACAAGTATTGTGATTTACTACAGCTGGTAGAAACCTCTTTCTCTTCCTTTCCACATACCAACCTACAATGTTAGCTACACTGCCTGAAAAGAAACCAAAGATGCAATCAGATTAGTGTCATGTCTTAAAATGCAAACACTGTCAGGGAGTTAAGATATTAGCTGCCACTCAGTCTTACTAAAGATGTGTTCCATCTGTGGTCTAGTTTATTCTTTCCAAACATGAGAAGCATTGACACCTTAGGGCCACAGAGTCAATTTTCCAGAAATTATTATGTACACTAAACTTTTCAGATAAACTAAACGCATAGTATGTTTCACAAAAAAAAGAAAAAAAATATATATATACACTGCCATTTTTCAAACTCAGTCTGACTTAGAATGGTTTGATTATTTTTAATTTCACAGTAATATAAAAATGATACACATTGAGTAGAAACCAAATTTTGAATTTTGATTTTTTTTTCCAGATTAATGATATGTAGTATGATACGCTCTTGTGATCCTCAGTCAGTTACACAAACATGAGGGAAACAACCAATAAACTACAGTGGACTGAGTTGCTAGACCCTGATATTGGCAATTAGGTGGATTAGATACTTATGATATTTTCAATTTATGATGGACTTATCTAGATGTAATCCCATTGTAAGTTAAGGAGGATCTGCTCTGATTAATTAAATTCAATTTTTAAAAACCTAACAGAATCTAAAATCTCTTTGGGTTATCATATACTTTATCAATTAATGATTAATAAAAGTATGAAACTCACTGTGAAGAACATCAAAACTTGAAATCCCTCAAATCATCTGGGAAAGCTGTACTCATTCTTTTTGATGCTTACTTAATATTTCATGGCATGAATGCACTGCAATTTAATCAGCCATTCCCATACTGATGAGAATATGTGTCCAGTCTTTGGCCATCCCAAATAATAGTACAATATACATCCTCCAATATATGACTTTACAAACTGACACTTTTGTTTCTATGAGGTAGAGTCCCAATAGCACAATTGCTGAGTCTATTCTACATGTTAATAGATGTTGCTATATTGCCATCCAGAGAGTCTATAAAACTTTTTAATCCTACAAGCAAAGTACAAGGGAATCCATTTTCCCACATCCCCATCAATAATGGATTTTATAGATCTTTTAAATGTTGCCATTCCAATAGATGTAAAGTGATATTTTGTCATTTTTATTTGAATTTCTCTTACAACTTGTGAATTTAAGCACCATGTTTGTTAACCATTGAATTTGTTTTTCTGATCATTATTTATTCAAATTCTTTCTGTATTTTTCTGTTTCTTTTGCTTAGTACTCTGTAAATAATATATTACAGAAAGTGTCCCATGTCTGACTTCCCTCACCCTCATCTCTCAAGTCACTTTCTATAACAGTGATTTTTTTTCTTCATAGAAGTTGCCACTATTTTATTTCTTTCTTTCTTTCTTTCTTTCTTTATTATTTATTTTGCAGTACTAGGGTTTGAACTCATGGCCTTGCACTTGCTAGGCAAGCACTCTATCACTTGAGCCATGCTCCCCTCAAAATTATCTTTACTAATTATTTGTTTCTTTTCTATCACTTTCAAAAGAATGTAAATTTCATGAAGGCAAAGAAATTTCTCCTGTTTTCATCATCTGTGATAGCACACAACACAGAACAGAACTTTAATAATATTTGTCAAATAAATAAATGGATCAATGATAGACAAGAAATAGACTTATAAAATACAATGCTCATTTTTAAGGTACCAGTGATAAATGTCATAATTATGGCATCTATATACAGTAAATTTTCTGGAAACATTTTGATTATTATATTTATCCCTAATATTATTATTATCCTATATTATTATTATCCCTAATTATGCTTTTTCTGTCAGACCACATGTCTAGGATGTGGTTCATACGTGTATATATATCTTATGTGTGAACACAGATAAGAAAGCAATGAACAACTCTTGAGTGGCTGGCAGGGAATTGGAAGAAAACCAATAGTGATTGTAGTCATTTTGTATAAAACCAGAAGGAAAGGCAAGAAGGCAGCTAGAAGAATGGCTTAGACGAGAACCCCAAAGTAGGAAGTAGAGAAGCATTTATGGGTGAGTGATCTGGCATTGCTAAAGAAGGTAAAGTATATTTAGGATACAGAGAAGAATGAAATGGGTAGTGGATAGAAAGGTAGGTGGTGATCACATTGTAGAAAATTTACATGTTAAACTAAGGAATATGCTCTTATAGCAAATGTGGAGAAATATGGAATCATAAAAAGTTTTTCAGTGGGAGAGTTTGACAGAAATTTATAATACAGGAAGAACAATCTGGTGGCAATGCTATGAGTTAATTAGAGGGGGAAGAGAAGTTTTCATTAATAACAGTCCTTCACACAGCTCTTAAATAACTTGTGCCAAACCAGTCCAAGTATATTTTATGATAACATTTTTAATAGGACTAGCAGAGTCAGCACACATTTCCCAAATTAGATGACAGAAAGGGCATTCTAAATTTTATCCATTACCTTTTGCTGCCCAAATTTTTTATGCTGAAGAATAAAAATCATAAGCATTGCATTAATTTCCTCAATAAAATGGATGTTAAAATTGATTGAGAGTTATGTTCATTTTCTACCAAACTATATCAGTTTCCTCTTCTAATCCAGTATTTCTGAAATGCTTCTGAAGAGTTTCATGAGCCAAGAACTATGCTTGACCTATACCTAGAAATGAGTTCAGAGCTAGTCATTTAGATTAATATTAGGAAATATCCTGTAGTCTTAGCCTGTCACTTTCTCTTTTTAGGATAGGTATATTCACATGGCAAAGTCATAACTATATGAGGCCAAGATAAGGGGAGAAATTTTTCTTCCATTAGTTTAATAGATCTCAGAGAAGACTCTGGCATGAATTTTCCAATCTGGACTAGATATTGATCAGCTAAAGTGGTTCACTGGCACATCTCCCTTTAGAGAGGCAGTTCCTTTGCCTTCAGGAATCATTAGATTCTCCTTGAATTATTAAAATGTCTACTCTGACAGCTGAACCATACCTTATCAAAAGGGTGCAGTAGAGTTAAAAGGACTTGACTTTAGAGTCAGGTATTCCTAAATTCAAATCCCTACTCTGCCACTTACTAGTTGAGTAATATTCATTTAATAAATGGTTGAGAACTATTTTATGCCAACTATTGGTCTAGACACTAGGGATTAAAAGTCTCTGCCTTTAAAGAACCAGTCTAGTAAGAGAGAGACAATAAAACAAATAATGTATAATAGAGGGATGGATTAGGAACAATCGTATCCCAGACAAAAAAGGTAATCATAGACAGTAACTAAATTAAAGGGCACCCTGGACCAAATGAACACAAAGAATGGAAATTATATCAGGCATGCCCAAGACTGCTACATTTGGTGACCTAAAAAATAGTGAAATTGGTTAATTTATATACAAACCTCTGGATGAAAAAAAAAAAACCTGCCTGTTTATACCACTGTGCTTTTTAGAACATAAGTGAGTACATGATATAAAGTACAATAAACACATGGTAAAAAATAAATAAATGAAGTAAAAAATGTGTTGGGAAGTAGTAAGTGCTAAAGCCAGAGAAACCAGGAGAGTACATTATACAGAGTACATGGTGCGGTTAGGTTTGTATTCTAAGATTAGTGATGAGGCTGATGCTCTGCCTCTGTACTAAGGAGGCAGATAAGATTAGCGATTATGATTTTTGTCCTGTATCTAAATATTTTCTAGACTTAGCTAAGTGCTATGGTTTAGATTGTGGTTTATCATCCAGAGGTTCAGGTGCTACAGGGCTGGTTTCCAGAATGACAGGGTTGAGGTGGTGGAACCTTTAAGAGGTGGGGCCTTGTGGAAGATATTTAGGCCACTGAAGCTCCACCCTTATGGATTAATACTGTCTCTCAGGAATGGGAGAGCCTTAGGTCCCACAAGAGTGTGTTCCTATAAAAAGTGTAAGCCTGATCCCTCCTGTCTCTTGTTTCCTGGCTGGCCATGTGACCACTCTCTCTTCTGCAACTGCTCCCAACACGAGATGCCCTCTGTATGAGGCTCAGCAGAGGCAAGCAAGTGCTGGCCACATGCACTTGTACCTCCAAAACTGTAAACTAAATGAGCTTTCTTCTTTCTAAAATACTAAGCCTCGTGTATTTTGCTATAACAAAATGGACTAAGATTAAGAATTAAATTCATCTGAATTCTGAATCACTTGTTAAAAATACAGATTCTAATCCTTTTTCTTCATAACCAAATGCAAATCTCTATAAAAGGATCCTGGAAATCTGTATTTTAGTTAGCACTGCCTCTGGTCCTAATGATTAAATGTTTGAGGAAACTAAGTGAGAAAAAGGAATATGAGGTCCTGAACCAAGACAATAGGATTTATAGAAAAAAAATAGAGAAATGCCTATATTATTTTTGTGTGTAAAGAATGCTAGAAAAGAAACTGGTTTGGAATAAAACATAATAAGCTTTAGACAAGTTGAACTTAAAATGCTTATTATAGAACCAGAGATGGTTCAGAAGGTACAAAAAAATGGAATTAAAAACTGAAGTCTGATATTGACTTATGGACTATGAGATACGCACATTTAAAAGACAAAATATATCAATATGTACAGATTGGCCCAATAATTCATGCTATGAAATATTGCCATATGATATAGGTCCAATGATACACAGGCAAAAGTTTGTCAATTGGATCTCCAAGAGGAGGAAAACGCCTGATTTGTGGCATTTGCCAAGCTTTTGTGATATAAATACATGACCATGGCAGATCTTAATCCACCAAACACATCACAAAGCATGAGTTAGGAAGAGATGGATGCAGATGGCTCTCACCAGCACACCACTGAAGCCCCTATTGTTCCCTAGAAATTTACTTACAATATCCTTTGGGTCACTCTCTGAAATTGGTCCCTACTTTACTAAAAACTTTTCCATTTTAGCAATAAACATAATGTAGCAAAAAAATAAATAAAAAGTTAAGCCATAGTACATTCAAATAAAGTGATATCTTCCCAAATGTCCCATCTGTTTTACACAATCCTCCCTAGGTTGCTGCACTCTGCTCCACGCCAGCTGGCACTACTGAGCAGCTGGGTAAAGTCATTACTACAGTGCAGATGCATCATAATTCAGCCAGGTCAGTTCTGGGTGTTCTTTAACTCTTGGCCTCTTCCACTCGCATCAAAGGACTTAGCTTAAGTGACCACTTCTAGATCCAAGTTTCAGGATCATTGAATTCTAATGGCAAGATAGCTAGGTTAATGGTTTCTAGATTCATCTCATTGCCTCATTCCTATTTGCATCTTCATTCTGTTGAGAAGGTTCTGTATCTTTCATTTTCCTTTATGATGCAGTCTGGTAAAGAAGCCTTTGCCATCACTTCCTGGAGGACTGGGGAGCAGACTGGAATGAGGCAAGAGTATCATAAATATCTCAACTGTAATTAGTTCATGCTCGTAAGGAGACTGCAGCTGTCTCTGGCATTATCTGGCAAGATACTCAGCAAGTCTGTTATTTACCAAATCTCACCATCTCCGCCCTGCTTGTCTTCAGGACACAGCTGATGGATTACCATTTGGTACTTTCCTTCATGATTGCCTTTTGTTTATTTGGGTGGTTATATGAAAAAAATCATAATTTTCTTTCAATGTTTTAAAGATGACATTCTCTTTTCGTGGGAAGCAGTGATGGAGTTTTGAACTCAGGCCCTTGGGTTTGCTAGGCAGGAGCGCTACCATTTTTTAAGCCACACCCCCAGCCCTTAAAGATTGCCTTCATTAGTTTTTTATTCTGAATTGAATCATTTCTTGTGAGATATAAGCTAATTATTGAGCCTCTGAAATAAAAGTGTAATTTTTTTTTCCCTAAATGCTTCTAAGTATTTCTCTTTATCATTGCTTCAGCAGCCTTCTTATGGTTTACTGCGTATAGTCTTCTTAGTATTTATCTTGCTTGTGGTCCAAAGTACATCGTGAATGTGTGGCTTGATGTTTTGGGAAATTTTCAGCCATTGTCTTATCATATATTGCTTCTGTCCAATTATTCTCCTCCTCAACATGACTCTCCTTATACTTATGCCAGGTAATGTTCCACATACTGCTTGTGCACTTTTCAGGATTTTCATGCATGTGAATATGCTCTTTCTGACCTTTCTTCCAGATTACTAACTCATTCTTCAGCCATGCCTAACCTGATATTTATCTCATCTATTAACTCCTTAGCTAATGTCATTTTTCAATTTTTAGAATTTATGCTTGTTATCTGCTGAAATTTTTCCAGTTTGTCATGTATATTCTTAATCATTAATCATACTTATTTTAATGTTCATATCTGACAGCTCCAATAACTGGATCCACTATGGGTCTATGTACATTATGCATCTATCTTGGTCATCTATTTGTGTGTAATTTTTTATGGACAACATGTATCATAAAAATGTAGACTGTGGAGGGTATTATCATCTTCCAGAGACGGTTTATGTTAACTTTGAGCAACAAGTCAGAGTAAGCATAGTTAATCTTAATCTAGTCAGGAGCTGAATTTATTCAAGACTGGATTTCAGTCTTTGGAAAAAAAAAAAAGGTCTTATCTATTTTTAGCTCTCCATTATTCCTAGAATGTAGACATTTAGGATTTTAAAACGAAAGCCTGATGTGCTTATAAGGACCTTAAACTCTAAATATTGTCTCCCAAGCATTATGAAACTGAAAAACCTGCTTAGAATTGTGGCTGAGGCCTTTGACTTCATATAAATAGATGATCTGGCAGGGAAAGCAGTGTAGAATATCAAACTCTTTATATTTCTCTCCACTTTATAGTTTTGGACCATCAAATCCTTATACCATTATTGCTAAACACCAATGTATGCCTCCCTGCACAGAAGACAGACCAAAGCTCTCATCAGCCTTTCTTTCTTCCTTCCTTCTCTTTTTTTTTTTTTATAGCCACCACTCTCTGCTGAACTTATTAGCCTCTTACACCAGGCAGCTTATGATTCAGCAAGTGAGGATAATAGCATCAAATTTTGGACTTGCCTCAATAAATTCTCTCTGAAATCTCAGCCACTCAAGCCTGGTTGCATAAATCACTCTCTGATGCTCTCGATTGATTTTTCTTTGTATCTTATCCTGCTTTTCTGGTTGTCCTCTGAATAGGGGTTTGGGGGCTATAATCTATTTCAATATAACAGTGAAAAATAGTTGTGCTCTGAATATTTCTTAAAGGTATACATTGAATAACATTCTTTCATACAAACTGAGGTGTGAGAAATGAATTAAGAGTCAGACTGAGGCCTTTGGCCTGAGCTACTATATAGACTGAGTTGTTATTTATGGATATGGAAAGAGTTCGTGAGAAGAAGGCTTGGCAGGGGAATATCAGGAGTAAATTTTCAGATGACTATATTAAAAAAATAAACAGAAAGTATCCAGTAAGCATTTTAATATATGAGTCTGGAGATCAGAGAAGAAGTGCAGTCTGCAGATATAAATTTGGAGATCGCAAGCATGTGGATGACATTTAAAGCCAAGAGAGTAGGTGAGGTCACCAAATGTTTGAGTGTACATAGAAAAGAGAAAAGATCTAAAGAGCAAGTCTGGAGGAGTACTAACATTTATGTAGACATCAGGGAAATGAGCAGGCATCAAAGCAGAGTAAGCAGGAACAGCTAGAGAGAGAAAAGACACAATGTGAGTAAGATATGCTGGAATCCAGGGAGAGGAGCTATTCCAAGAACAGGATAGTAAATGGTTTGTCAGATGCTTCTGAATGATCAAGTAAGATGACTAAAAGTGACTACTGGGATAGCAAGATGGCGCCATTGGTAGCATTTATGAGTCATTTCAGTGGAAAGGGAGAAGGAAAAGTCTGAATGTGGTAAAGGAGAGTATCTTTTCTTATCCCAAGTCAGTTACATCAGGGAATTAATTCTTGCTGTCTATGTAAGTGGAATTTCCAGGAAAACATCTCATCTAAAATGCATCTGATTTCTTAGAAATGTTTGAGATTCATATATTCTTCAGTCACTGGTTCCTTAAGAATACTACCTTCAAAATTATTTTCAGGATCTATTCAGGGTTAAAGACCTTTTTGCCCTAAATACAGATATTAATCACATGTAAGATTTGAATATTTTGTATGCTCTCGACACTCCCCAAACTGTCATCAGGAATCTTTAGCAATGTTATACAGGGATGACAATATAAGTAACTTCTAGACCACATGCTATAACAAATACTTGTCCCCTGAGGGTCTTTTGCAGCTGCCTCCACTTTCTCAATTCTGGAATTGTAAAATTTCCATGTAATATTCTAGCCAAAGTTCCAAGATGTCCCTGCAATGAGAATAACTCACTCTGAGGAAAAACACAATCTCTCTCAGTCTCTCTCCACCCCTCTCCTCTCCCTCACACACACAAACTCTCTTCTAGCAGTCACTTCTCAATATATATTCACCATAAACATGCTTCAGAGCTCAGACCTATGCAAAAACAACTCTGGTGAAACTTGGAAAGAGATAGGGATATCCTTGAACCCAACAATTCCAAATAATGTATCATGTTCTTCTCTTTCTCCTCTAGACACAATTTATCATCTTAAACACATTCCATTAGTGTGGCAAACTCACTGATTTATTTTCATGTTCACCCTTCTTTAGATATCTCTCTTGAAATCTTGGGACTCAACCACTAAGATAAATTCCCAGGATACCACCAATATTAATCCTGCTTTTGAACATCTCACTCACTATTTTGAACCTGTTAAGGGCTTAAGGTTGTTCTAGAGATCAGAATGGAAATCTGTTCACTCCAACTTCACAAAGAAAGATGCCATTTGATGTGATTACTCTATCATCACTGTATATAATGTGATAATATTTAGGACATGATACATGCTGGAACTAACACCCCCAAAATAGTACTGTCAAAGTACTTTCTTGTTTATGTTAAAATACAAACTTAGGCATATTAAAGTTTTTAACTGGGTATTCCATTATTCATGAATTGAACAGTAACAGGCTGCAAATGATTCAGTTCTCCTCTTGGGGAGAGAGGGAAAGGACAGAAAATTTTACGAGGTATTCACAAAAGAAGCCCAAGAATTTAATTGGTGAAAACAGAAATTTCCTAGTTACAGGTTAGTTGTCATTTTCTTATTGGTTAAGCTTAGATTTCATTTTACTGTTTACTGAATTGGGTTAGGGTTTGCTCAAGTAGGAACTCGAGTTCCTGTGGCTGTCTCGGTCTAGTGCCTTCCAACTAATTACTTTAACAATTACATGAATTCCAAAATGGACATTCCTTGTCACATGGTTCTGCTGGGCAACTTTCCTCCAAATAGCACTTCAGGAACCCTGCTGTTTCCATCTTGAGGCTTCCACATTCTTCTGACATCTTTGGCCAGCAGATAAAAGGAAGAGAAAGAGAAGCTTACACAAAGATTTGTGGCCAGTCTTGGAAATGGCATGTGTCGCTTTCACAATATACTATTGAGCAGAAATTGGTGAGATGATTATCAGGTGATTTCAAGAGAGATGGGGAAATGTGTCATGTGTGCCCAGGGAGAAGAAATATAATTTCTGAACCTCTAGCCTATCTCTGCTATAAATTTCCTTCTGAACACACTCTCTCAGTCCCTTCCTAGGAGGACAGCTGAAAGTCACACCCAATCACTACATCTCATTCAGAGTTTAGGGTCTAGATGATACACAGTTCTTTCATCAAGGATTGATGTGGCTCCTTGATTGATGTGGCTATGAATTGAAAGATAAGCTATCAGCCTACCATCACCACATATATAGTCAATATACAATAGTGGAACAGAGGCAGAGCAACAGCAATAAATGCTCTCTTTAGAAAGGGAGCAAGTAAACAGGCTTAGAAGTCAATGGACTGCAGCAAATCTGAAATCCTTTCAAGCAGAAAGTGGAAAAACCCTGGTGTGGTGGTAAGAAATATCATGACAAGGTTTTATTGAAGCTGCACAGGAGAAATGATCTTGTCTGTTCTTCTCTGCAACCTGGCTCCATGTTCTGAGAGCTCACCTTGTCCCTGACTCTTCTTGGCCACATGGGAAGTAGGAGAGGTGAATGTGCCTTTTGGTTTCTTTGAAAGCCAGTTCCCAAGGTTTGGTTTGGTTTTGGCAGCACCAGAGTTTGAACTCAGGGCCTCTTTTTAGGCAGGAGTTCTTACCTCTTACCACTTGAGCCACTCTGCCAGCCTTCCCACACCTTTTCTTAGTCAAACACAGCCAATAAAATCCACACACCATTAAAGTTATGGCTCTCATTTCTTCTCTTAGGGCTCAATTTCAAAGAATACATGTTCCATCTTCCAGATGTTCATGTAAAAAATTTTTACCAAATGTTTGCCACTGCTTAAGCAGGCTACAATTTTTCTAGTCACTAGTTTCAGTTTCCTCACTCATTGGATTCTTTGCCAATTACTGAGCCAATTCAACATATAGTAAATTCTTGTTGTGAGAGACCCCTTGTCAACATAAAACATCTGCATTTGAATAAACCAACTGCTAGAGCAAACAACCAAAGTATTTATTGGCTTGATGAAACTTTAAAAAAAAACAAATCTAATCTAATGCAAATACCTGGTTTGGTGATTCTCAAATGATTTCTCTTCACATTGAAGATCATCCAATTCTAAAATATACAACAAAAATACATGGAAATACAGCTGGAGTCCTACCCAGCTCTGTTAATGCATTAGCTAAAACTCATTGAGAGCGAGAGACCAAGATGGCAGATAACTAATAGATACCCAGAACTGAGCTCTCACAAGTCTAAAAGAAAACTTCAGGTTCATGGTAGCAAGGGTTAGGGGGAACCAGCCTTCTCCACCAAGTAAGACACTGCCAATACATAGGCAAACCAATGTACAACAAATAAACTTTAAATTAGTTTTTTATAGCACAAAACAGCCTCAGAAGCCTAGGTGCTGTGGCTGCCCACTGCCCCGCTGAACTGTAGGAGATGACTGGTTTCTCCCCTTTTTGGTCTTTTTTTTCTCTTCTTTCTCTCTCACTCTCTCTCTCTCTCTCTCTCTCTCACTCTCTCCTCACCCCCTCCCTCCCTCCCTTCCTCCCTCCCTTCCTCCCTCCCTTCTCCCTAGCTCTCTCTAAAGAGCAAAAGCTCAATGCAAAGAACTGCAGGAAAATGTTCTGGGTTGTCCTGGACCCACCAAGATTCATGGACACAGACCTTCTGACTCCTGCCTGCCTATGACCTGGGACACTAACCCCTGATACCACCCAGAGAAACTGTAACACATTCAAGTAAGCATGCATCATCTGCTCTGGAGGAAAACCACATTGTACATACAGCTTGTGGGCAGATTGTACCTTCCTGGATTAAAGCTGTTAGCCTAATAAATGAGGGAAATCTCCAGCTAGCCCTGCCTGGTAAGAGAGGGGTGGCTCAGCCTGCACAATCTGGAGAAAATAACAACACATATGACCACCTTGGAGAAACTGGTAGGGAGCTGGAGCTAACAGCCTTTTCAGAGAAGAGCATTTGACCAAACAACTCAACTCCAGCTCCCAGGTTTCTCCAGTGGGCAGAAGGAGCTGGCCATGGTTGAAACATCAGCTCCTCAAGGGACCACTTACTCAAACAACCTGACTGCCAACTCTCCCAAGAGGAGTTTAGGCTTAAACATCTTCAGTGAATCCCCACTCCAAAAACCTGAGATGGTCACCAGCAATTGCCATCTAGCCTGGCATATCAACCATAAGGAGGGGCAGGGACCCAGAGAAAGCCCCTGTCAGAAGGGACAGCACCCAGATTAGAAATCAGAGGGAAGTCCCCAGTGCACTCATTGAACTCAGGAAAACCAATCCTCTCTATAACAAAGAAGAAATGTGTGCACATCCACACGTGTGTATTTTTTTTTAATTTATGTTCTTTTTCCATTCTGTTGAAATTTTAATTTGTTTGGCCCTCTCTTATTTCACTTTTTTCTCTCCCTCTGCTTTTTTCTATTCTCCTTGTTTTCTTCTTTCCCTCTCCTTATTTTCCTTTCATCCTCCTTCTATTTCCCCTGCTGCCCCTATCTCCTCCACATTAACCACTCACCAAGTAGTCTATTATACGAACTTTACACATTTACTTCCATCCTTCCTATCCCTCTGCAACCCCTGACAAGAGCACTCTTATCCACAATAACTAAACTACACCTTTAAACATATTAGGGCTATTACCCTATAGCCTCCACTATTCATAAATCTTCTCTCCCTCACCCCATCCTCCCCGCTCCGTCTCCTCTTCTATCCCCGTCATTTTCATTACTTAAGTATTAATTTCTATGCAAACAACTGTTATTTCATATCATTCAAAATTGAAGGAGAAATAAAAACCTTCCATGATAAAGAGAAACTAAAACAACACATGACCACTAAGCCAGCACTCCTGAAGATACTGAAATGAAACCTACATGCAGAAGATGAAAATAAACATAGCAATTAAAAGATGAGAATTATTAAATTTCAGAACAAGAGCAGGTAATTAGAGAATAGCATAGAATTAATTGCACACAAAATACAAACATACACACAACAAAAATGACTAAATGGCAAGAATCACAACATACTTCTTAATGTTAATGATGAATATTTTTATTGTTGTATTGGGGATACATTGTGATGACATGTACCAAAGTTCTTACAATATTTTATAGTTGAATTCATGTGCAATGGCCTCAACTCCTCCATCAAAACACATAGACTGGCATACTGGATTAAAAAAGAAGAGCCAATGAGTTTTGTTTACAAGAAACCTACCTTACAGACAGAAACAAACACTGCCTTAGAGTGAAAGGGTGAAAAAGATTTACCAAGCTAATGGCCCCTGAAAGCAGACAGGAGTAGCTATTCTTATATCAGATAAAGTAGACTTCAAGCCTAAATTAGTCAGAAGAGACAGAAAAGCTCACGTCATACCAATAAAAGGAGAAATACATCATAAGAAAATAACAGTTGTTAACTTATATTCATCCAATGTTGGTGTACCCAACTTCATTAAACATACACAACTGGACTTGAAAACACAGATTCAAACACAGTGAGAGTGGGAGACACTAATATTTTCCTAACACCAATAAATAGGTCATCTAGACAAAAAACATCAACAAAGAAATTTTAGAATTGAATGGCACCATAGTTCAAATGGATCTGAAAAATATCTACAGAGTATTGCATCCTGTTACAGCACAATATACATTCTTCGCAGCAACCCATGGAACTTTCTCCAAAATAGATATTTTAGGTCACAAAGCAAACTTTAATACATATAATAAAATTGAAATAAAACACTTTGTACTGTCTGACCACAATAGAATAAAACTAGAACTTAACAACAAAAGAAACAGCAGAAAGTACTCAAATACCTGGAGACAGAACAACACATTGCTCCATGATCGGTCATCAAAGAAATAAGAGAGGAAATCAAAAACTTCCTGGAATTTAATGAGAATGAAAGTACAACCTATCAGAACCTTTGGGACACAGCAAAGACATTCATAAGGAGAAAGTTTATAACCACGAATGCATATATTAAAAAACACAGAAAGATCTGAAGTAAATGACCTACTTCTGCTGCATCTCAAACTCCTAGAAAAACAAGGACAAGCTAAACCAAAGCTAGCAGAAGAGAAATAATAAAAAATAAGGGCCAAAATCAATGAAAGAGAGACTAAAAAACCATCCAAAGAATCAACAAAACACAAAGTTGGTTCTTTGAAAAGATAAATAAGATTGATAAACCCCTAGCAAATCTGACTAAAATGAGGAGAGAAAAGATCCAAATTAATAAAATTAGAAACAAAAAAGGAGAGATCACAACAAACAGCAAGGAAATCATTAGAGATTATTTTTGAAAGCTTATATTCAAGTAAGTTGGAAAATCTAGAAGAAATGAATAAAATTCTAGACACATATGACCAAACAAAATTGCACCAAGAGGCTATAAATCACCTAAATAGATCTATAACAAGCACTGAAGTTGAAGCAGCAATAAAGAATCTCCCAAAAAAGAAAAGTCCAGGACCTGACAGATTTACTTCTAAATTCTACCAGATCTTTAAAGAACTAATAACAACACTCTTCAAACTTTTCCATGAAGTAGAAAGGGAAGGAACACTGCCAAAATCATTCTATGAAGCCAGTATTACACTCATCCAAAAACCAGACAAGGATATAACAAAAAAGAGAGAGAGAGGCCAATCTCTTTAATGAATTTAGATGCAAAAATTCTCAATAAAATTCTGTCAAACAGAATTCAGCAGCATTTCAAAAGATCATATACCATAATCAATTCAGTTTCATCCCAGGGATGCAGGGATGGTTCAACATAGGCAAATCATTAAATGTAATATAGCACATTAACAGAAGCAAAGACAAAAACCGCATGATCATCTCAATAGATACAGAAAAAAGCTTCAACAAAATCTAACATCTTTTCATGGTAAGACCCTGAAGAAACTAGGAATAGAAGGAATGTACCTCAACATAATGGAGACTATATATCACAATCCTATAACCAACAACATACTAACTGGGGAAAAATGGAAACCATTTCCTCTAAAACCAGGAATGAGACAAGGATGTCCAATCTCTTCACTCTTATTTCATATAATCCTGAAATTCCTATCCAGACTAATAAGACAGGGAGAAAAAACAAAAGGAATTCAAATAGGGAAGGAAGAAGTCAAACTATCCACATTTGCAGATGACATGATCTTATACATAAAAGACCTAGAAAACTCCACCTAAAGACTCCTAGACATCATAAATACCTTCAGCAACATAACAGAATAGAAAATCAATTTACAAAAATCAGTAGCCTTTCTATACACAACAATAAACAGACTGAGAAAGGATAGGGGGAAACCATTCCATTTACAATACCCTCATAAACAAAAATACCTGGGAATAAACTTGACAAAAGAAGTGAAAGACCTCTAGAATGAAAACCATAAGCCATTGAAAAAAGAATTTGAAGACTACAGAAGATGGAAAGATCTCCCATGTTCATGGATTGGCAGAATCAATATTGTGAAAATGGCTATTTTACTAAAAGCAATCTGCATGTTCAATGCAATTCCCATCAAAATTCCAATGATATTCATCACAGGGATTGAAAAATCAACCCTAAAGTTCATTTGGAAGAATAAAAGACCATAAATAGCCAAGTCCATACTGAGCAAAAAGAGCAATGATAGAGGTATCACAATTCCTGGCTTCCAACTATACTACAGCGATATAGCAATAAAAACAGCATGGTATTGGCCAAAAAGCAGACCTGAAGATCAATGAAACAGAATAGATAACCCAGATATGAATCCACACAGCTATGTCCACTTGATTTTTGACAAAGGCACCCAAAACATAACATGGAGAAAAGACAGCCTCTTCAACAAATGTTGCTGGGAAAACTGGATATCTGCATGTAGAAGATTGAAACTAGATCCATGTCTCTCACTCTGTACAAATATCAACTCAAAGTGGATTAAAGACCTTAATATAAGGCTTGAAACTTTGAAACAACTACAAGAAGTAGAAAATACACTAGAATATATAGGATTAGGCAAAGATTTCCTAAATTGAGAACCAATGGCTCAGCAAAAAGAGGATGAATAAATGAGACAGCATCAAACTATAGCACTTCTACACAGCAAAAGAAACAGTCACTAGGCTCAAGAGACTGTCCACAGAATGGAAGAAAATCTTTTCCAGATATTCATCTGATAAGGGACTAATATCCAGAATCTACAGGGAGCTCAAAACACTCAAGTCCCAAAGAATCAACAACCGAATGAAGAAATGGGTAATGAATTGAATGGGGACTTTTCAAAGGAAGAGGTTCAAATGGCTAGTAAATACATGAAGAAGTGTTGAACTTCCTGGGCCACAAACAAATGTAAATCAAAACTATACTAAGATTTCATCTCACTCCTGGTAGAATGGCTCTCATCAATAACACAAACAACAACAAATGTTGGCAAAATGGAAACATTTATCCGCTATTGGTGGGAATATAAATTATTAAAGCCATTATGGAAAGCGGTATGGAGATTCCTCTAAAAACTAAAAATTTAATTGCCATATGATACACTGATCCCACTCCAAATATATCCCACTCCATATATCCAAAGGAAGGTAAGTCAAGATACAATAGAGACACCTGCACAATGATATTTATTGCATCATTTTTCACAATACCCAATGAATGGAAACAACCCAGATGCCATACAACTGAAGAATGGATTAATAAAATGTGATATATGTACAATGGAGTTTTATTCAGCCATAAGGAAGAATGAAACTATGTGGTTTGAAGGTGAATGATGGAATTGGAAGACATGTTAAGTGATGTAAGCCAGGCTTAGAAAGACAAAGGCTGCATGTTTTCTTTCCTATGTGGAAGATAGGTCCAAAAGATAAACATATACACAAAAACAAACATGATCATATACATACTTATATGTAGAACATGTTTGTATTAGTGGAACTACTCTATGGCACTCAGGGGAGGAGGAAAAGGAAAAGAGAAATGATAGAGAGTCAACAATACAGAAATGCATTACATCTGTGCAGGTTGTGAACATAATGATATGCACTTAAAGCTATTGAATAATGGGGGATGGGAGGGATGGAAGTGGGAGTTACAGAAGGGTTGAGCTGACCAAAGTAAAGTATATTCACAGCTGGGATACATCAAGAAACCCCTTTGGACATTTACTTTGGAACTAAAAATGAAAGACAGGGCTGTAAAATAGGTACAATGTGTATGGGGTATTTGTGGGAGATGGCAGGGCAATACAACCAATGCACAATGTCAGGCTATTCGGAATTAGCACAATGAATCCCCCCCCCCCCTCCGTACAATGAATAGATGCTAGTAAAAAATTTTTAACACTTAAAGTGCATTGGGAATTTGCTACTGGCCAGGTATTCTTCCAACTCTTATAACTGTTAAATTATTGGTCCTTAAAATAACTCCGGGAGGTGGTTACTATTGTTATACCCATCATATAGGTGAGGAAACTGATGTACAAATGGGTCAAGACACATCAAGACACTGATTCAAGGTATCACAGCTAGTAAGTAGCAGAGCAGAATTTAATCCAGAGCATGAAGTCACCCATTACACAGCTCAGCCCTCTGTGATTGCTTCATGAAATTCTCAGTTGGCTAATTGAACATACTAATATCTAATAGCATATTCTTCTTTCCCTTCCCCTTCACAGAGTCATTTTTAGTCCCCACTTGCCCCCAACACTTAATACATTCCTGTTCTGACCTATAAGTGTATTAGTGGAAATCTACAGAGATTATCACCCAGTTTATGGAATGACAAGGAAAGAAGATAAAGAACAAATACAATAAATGCCTTTAAGGGCTAATAAGGATAACAAGCCAGTCACACCTCACAAGAGTACAAGCAGAGTCCCATACTCTATATGTCTAATGATTAAAAGTTATAAATTAAATGAGTAAAATGTTCAATATAGTTTATCTTCCATGAAAAAACTATAATATCCTGGAGTGCTAGGTTGAATTTACAATTCTAGCACTCAATACTGTATATCAGAACATGGTAGTTTGGGGAGGAGGTTATCTCCCATTATCCTCCTTTTTCCCCCATGTGTATCAATCCTACACCACAGGTCCTTTCAAGTATACAGGTAGACCCTCCAGAGTGAACATCTGTGTTCACACCACTTCAAACCCCTAGGTCTGCCACTGAGAAGATAAGCCAAGAGAAGAGGTCTGGGATAGAAGTTAACTTGGGCTATTTAAATAGAAAATTCCCAGATCCTGAGTCTCCAGAATATAATTTGGTGGAAATAGACAGAGTTTCTGTTTTGGCACGTCCATCTGGTCCCACAGCATCCTCACACTATGGTAAATGGCAGAGCCAAATAAAACTCCAAGAAGGGTTCTTTGAAGAACAGTCTTCTTCTGGACATAAGGGAGTAGTAGATCTTATTTACCTCCAGCCTCCAGCATCAAACTGGCATTACAAATAATGTTAAGGAATTTCTTCAGGCATAAAGAAAATGGTAACTTATGATAATTTAAAAGAACTATCTGAAGAATGCCAGAAATAGTAAATGTGTCAAACACAGAATATATTTTTCTCATGATCAACCTCTGAAATACTGGCTGTTAAAAAACACATTTTATTGTTTAAAACACAAATTTACAAAATGCTGGGTAATTTATATTAATAACAGACAAAGTGGATTTTCAAACCAAAAATAAAGAGAAGCACTTTATAATGATAAAGGCATTACTTCATCTAAAGGGTATAACAGTCCTAAACTTTAATGCACCTAATAACAGAACTTCAAAATACATGAAACAAAAATTGATAGGACTAAAAGAGGAAACAAACAAATGTACAAGAATATAACTAAATGGGAAATGAACACATTCACAATTATACTAGGAAAATGCAACATTCCTCTATCAGTAACTGATAGATAAGCAGATAGAAAGGCAGAAAGAATAGGAACCACTTGAATAATCATTTAAATCAATGTGACCTAGTTGTCATTTATGAAACACGTCACATAATACCAGCAGAATACACATTTTTTCCATGAACATGGACTATTTACCAACATGGACCATATGCTAGTCATAAAACAAGTCTCAAAAACTTTATAAAGATTACAATCACACAAATAATGTTCTCTGACCATAACACAATTAAACTAAAAGCTACTAATAGAAATATATCTGTAAAATGCCCAAATACAAGGAAATTTTAAAAGCCATCGCTAACACAGAGATACAGAAAAATATCACAAGGGAAATTGGAAAATATTTTAAGCAATGAAAATGGAAAAAGAAGAGCAAATTAATCCCAAATAGATTAATTGAGCAGTATAAAGATCAAACCCCTGCATTTTCAGTCAATTAATTTTTTATAAAGGTGCCAACAAAGATAAATTCAGAAAGGATAGTTCTTCACCAAATGAAGTTTGAACAATGGGATATCTATTTACCCAAAAATTAATAATCATGATCCTTATCTCTCACCATATAAAAAATTTAACTTGAAATGAGTCATAGACCTAAATATTAGAGATAAAGTGACAATAACTTCAAGAAGAAAATGTTGATGAAAATCTTGAATACAGAAATTTTAAGGATACCTACAAATCATTACAGAAAACAAAACAAACCCATTTTTTAAAACAGGCAAACAATTTTAGCAGACTCATCATCAAAGAAAAATAACAAATATGTACATGATAAACTTCTCAGATTCATTATTTCACCAGGGAAAGTAAAATGAAAACTACAAAGTGTAACTGGTACACATTCCCTGGAATGGCTAACATTGAAAAGGCCAAGGACTAAGTGCTGACAAGCACTTCACCAGTGTGGAGCTATGGGAACCCTCAGAGATTGCTTTTGGGAATATGAAATGGTGTAACAAGTTTGGAAAGCAGTTTGGAATTTTCTTATAAGGTTAAATAACTACTTATCACAAGACCTTGAGATCTAGAAATAAAAATATATGTCCACTTAAAACTTGTATTCAAATGGTTATAGCAGTTTTACTCACAATAGCTCAAATTGGAAATAACACAAATGCCCAGTACCTGTTCTTTGGATAACAGTAGTATATTACACAGATTTTTAAAAGAGCAAAACATAGAAACTGAGCACTTTAGTCAACTTCCTGTCACTGCAACAAAATATCTGAGCTAACCAATTTATAAAGAGAAAAAGTTTATTTGGGCTCACAGTTTTGGCATTTCCAGTTTTTGATTGTTTGGCCCTACTGCTTTGAGACTGTGGTGAGGTATGGTATCTGGCAGGACCATGTGGTAGGGCAAAGTAGCTCATCTCATCAGCTAGGAAGTAAAAGAGAGAAACCTGGTTCCCACAACAACCTAAGGACCTCCCACTAGGCTCCACCTCTTAAAGGTTCCACCACTTCTAATAGCTCCACCGTGGAGACCAAGCCTTGACACACAGGCCTTTGAAGGACATTCAATATCTAAGAAGCCAGACACAAAAGACTAAATACTAAACAGCTGCCATTTATGCGAAAGACAAAACTATAAAGACAACAAGACTAATGAAGGACTAAGAACAGGCGGAGAAGACTGATTCCAAGGAATCATAAGGACAGTTTTGGGGGTGATGGAAATGTTTGATATTATGATTATGGCACTGGTTTCATGATTTTATATATGTGTAGAAACTTAATACTCTAAAATTAATAAGTATTATTGTATATACTAAGCCTCAATGTAACTGATTTTTAAGAAAGTGACACCCAGGGCAGGGATCTATACTTATCAGGTGAATCGAGACCCTGATCATGCATGGTGTTCACAGAAGCTGACAATCACCAGAAGACATCAACAACAGCTAATATTTAGTGGGAGTTTTTTGTGCTATGTACTTTACTAAACATCTTGAATTAACTCTTGTAATGTGGCTAACAATCCTGATCGTGACTCAAATCTACTGCAGCATCCTCAACGCTGTGTGCTGCACACAAGACAAGGATGAGAGAGACCTGTGCTTTCATGTTGAAGTAGGTCCTTAACTGCTGAAAGGATGGGTTAAAGTGGATTGCCACAGGGTACAAGAGAATTAGAAGTGAAGACACAGTGTCAAAGAATGTAGACTACCCCTTTAAGAAGCTTACTGTGAAGAAGTGATACAGAATCATAAAGGAAGATTTGTGCTCTTATATTTTGAAATTTCTTACATGTTTACATAATAAGACAAAGGAAAATATAAGTGCTTTGGGGAGAAATAATAGAAAAGGAGAACTTGAGTTCTTTACCTCATAGATACTCACAATCTGTAAAAACAGAAATCATAATTCCCAGTCACAGAAATTCTGGTGAAGATTAAACAAAATAAAACAGCACAATGTATTGCTTAATGAATGACCAATGTATTTCTTCCTTCTTTTTCTTTTGTTATCACAGTACGACCTGCTTTATGAAGTTTAAGCCAGGTATAAAATGAAAACTTGCTATGACATCACCTTTTCAGGTATTTCAATGAATCTTATTTAAAAGGAAGGGGGAGCTAGAGACTATTTAAGCAAATTTTGCAACAGATGTCAAGGGTCACATCCAAATACTGAATAGGAAAGAAAGCATGGAAATAAACATGATGTTGTGAAGAAATAAAGAGGAAAATAGAGAAAAAAGACTAAATAAGAGAACATATTAACCCCAGGAAAAAATTTATTGAGTTCACTATTTGAATAAAATACCCAGAACTTTTATTTTAAATGATTATAGCCTTAAACAGACAGAAATGTAAGCGTACTTGATTGTCTTCCATGTGTGGCATTAAAAATGGAGATCAAAAAAGCATGTAAACTATGTGGCATTAGCCACAATATAAAAAATTGGGAGAAAAGTGAATATTGGATTTTTGTTTTTAAAAGTTAAATGACAGTGATAGCCCCAGAGACACATAAAGGCAGTCAGAAAATGTCAAAAGATAAAAATGTTAATTATAACGTTTGGCTTCTTCTTAAAGCAGGATGCAGCACCATCCCTTTTGTGACATTTGGAAACTTTAAAAATCTGTGCCAGTTCACCCTTGACTAATATACCCCTTCAAGATTAAAACAAACAAACAAACAAAAAAAACCAGTGAAGATACTTACTTTTAAGAGTTCATAGAGTATGCTCTCACTGGGAGATAGATAAGTTGTCATGGAAACAACTTTTTTTAACTTAACAAAAAGTAAAATCTGTGTAGATATATTGCTAACCACCCCCCCCCGAGAATATTCTGTATCCCTTAAAAAAATAAACATGAAGTCATTTTATTATTCTGGGCACTATCTATATTAGCATTAGTGTAAGAAATGGAGTTAGAGTTGCTAGGATAAAAATGTGCTTTAATGAAGCATAGAGCATGTTTCAGAGGATTTAGATCTGTGGATGAATCCCATTCATAGGCAACATAGAGGTACACTTAGACAGTAAAATACATGTAGATAGGTGTGTGTGTCTAGAATGAGCAAGAATCAATCTGTTGAAGAGCTAATTAAAAATACAGCTTCCAACTCAGACCAAACCAGCCTCCGACTCAACTTTATTAATAGATCTAGAGTTGTCCTCAGGAATATGCATCTTTAACCCCCACGTGATTTTATGCTGAATGTCTGAAGACATACTCATAAAAATGCTGTTATAAAGCAACTTTTAAGTTAATCACAAAGTTATGGGGGCTACTGGAGGAGAGGGAGAGGGAATAAAGGAGATTAAGGTGAGGGCCTATGGTAGATGAACTTCATATATGAAAAAGAACAAAGAAACCTCTTGCAATTGCTTTAAGTGGGGCAGGGTAGGGATTTAGGGGGAGAGATGATGGGGTGATCTAACCAATGTACAATATAAGCCTAATAAGAATTGTCACTATGAATCTGCCCCTGTATAACAAATATATCCTAATAACAAATGTATAATGAAAATATATAAAAAATTTTAAAAGAAGAAAAGAATTATACTATAATAAGTACCTTTACCTAAGCTGCCCTTACCTTAAGCAGAGTAAAGAAACCTAAGTCATTTGATTTCTAGAGTTCTAGATTCCTAGAGGAAACAAAGTCATTCTGTAGTTCAAGGTCACATTGCATATGCAGACTCATCCTTTACAGAAATAATGCATTGATTTACATGTGTATTCAGAATAAAAATACCCCTGAAAGCATTGTCTGGCACTTCTAGTTCTTCTCTGCTAGAACTGTAAAGCTATTGGAGACAACTCCTCAAAGGCCCTGACTTTGACATTTCTTAACTATTTCATCTCTAATGGGCTTCACCTCAGCTAATTATTCCATTCCCATGACCACATGCTACACAAGTTAGCTTCACCCAAAACTGAAACTCTATAATCTTTTAATCAAGTGAGCCCCTCAATAACTACAAAGACTTGTCCTCCATACTGGGTTTCACTGAGACTTATGCTCCTTGGTTCATCTGCGTTTGCCTCAGCAGAATTCCCCTGTCTTTACTACTTCCCTTATTCATTTGGATTTCATCATCTCAACGTTTTCACGGCACTAAATGCAATTCCTTCTTTCATTATCTTTTTATCTTCAATATCTCAAAAAACAAACACATTTTCAGGCTGGCAGTATGGGTCAAGTTGTAGAGTGCTTGCCTGGAAAGCATGAGGCCCTGAGTTCAATTCCCAGTACCAGAAAAAAAAAAAAGTCTTGGTATTCACACTGGGATGCAGAGCCTAGTTTTAGATACTTGCAAAACAATGCAGATAGTTCTTACTATAAATTCATGATCTATTGGCCTCAACTATTAAATTTTCTCAGAAATCCTTCATTTTACTACCAAATACTGTTCCCATTCTTCATGATAACTATTTCTAATCTTTGCTACTCTCTCTCAGCACAGACTTTACCTATTTCACAAAGAAACTAGAACACACCAGTCTACTCCTATTATAATGAATAAAATTCTCTTCTTTGGTTCCCAGAGAATCTACCGTTGCACTCCAGAGCCATTCCTTTGCTTTAGTTTCTCAAAGGCTCACCTGTGAAACACCAACATCATTACCCAGGAAGCTTAAAAAGGTACAGAAGGCTCAGTCCACACCCTCACAATCAGAAACTCTAAATTTAGCTTCAAATAATTGTTAATTTAAGTTTTCTCTCCAGGTAACATTTGTCCTCCCTCAGGTATGAAATGACTTCTCCTCTAGCCCCATCAGTGACCTTCCCCTCATCCCCTTGGCTTTTAACATCTCTATAGATATCTGAACTTGTACATTCTCTCTCACTAACCTGGTCTACCTGTCTCACCAACTATTTTTCTCTTCTGCTTCACAAGTTTCTTGAACCAGTTGCTATACTTACTTTTAACACTTTCTAAGCTGATAGTCCCCTTTTCAATCTACTGTATCCTTACCACCAATCCCATTTGCTTAGAACCCAGGAGGAAGGTTTCTGGGTGTATTTCACTTGACCTGTCACAATAGTTGGCTCAATTGGTACCCTTCCTCAAAACTCCCTTTCCTGGGCAAATTCTGAGAAGCACAGGCAGTTATTTTTTGAATAGGATTCTAAGTTCCAAGGAAATAGGTACAAGAATTGATAAATGGGCTTCTATTAAATTAAAAAGCTTTTGCACATCAAAGGAAAAAATTACCAGAATCAAGAAACAACCCACAGGATGGGAGAAAATCTTTGCCAGCTACTCAACAGATAAAAGATTAATATCCAAAATATGCAAAGAGCTAAAAATTAAACATCAAAAGAACAATACAATTAATAAGTGGGCAAACAAATTGAACAGTTTGTAGAAGTACAAATGGCTAATAAAAACATGAAATAGTGTTTAACATTCTTAGCCAACAAAGGAAATGAAAATCAAAACAACACTGAAATTCCACCTCATCCCAGTCATGATGGCAATCAGGCAATAACTTTCTAAGTATTACTCAAATGGCTCAGCAACTTAGAGAAAGAATTGACAATTAAATGAAATTAAAAAGCTTCTGCACAACAAAAGAAATGGTCACCAGTTGAAGAGGCAGCCCACAGGATGGGAGAAAATCTTTGCCAGCTATATATCTGAGAAGGGATTGATAACTAGAATGTACAGGAAGCTCAAAAAACTAAACTCCCCAAAAATCAATGACCCAGTGTAGAAATGGGCAAATAAACATAGTGTTTTAAAGGAAGAACTCCAAATGACCAAAAAACACATGAAGAAATGCTAACCATCCCTGGCCATAAAGGAAATGCAAATCAAAACCACACTAAGATTCCACCTACTCCTTTAAGAATAACTACCATCACAACAAATGTTGGCAAGGATGTGGATAAAAAGGAACCTTATACATTGTTGGTGGGAATGTAAATCAGCTCAACCATTATGGAAAATAGTACGGAGGCTCCTAAAAAACTAAAAATAGAACCAGCATATAATCCAGCAATTCCTCTCCTAGGGATATACCGGAACTAATGTAAGTCAGGTTACAATAAAGACACCTGCACACCCATGTTTATTGTAGCATTATTCACAATTGTTAAGCTATGGAAACAGTCAAGATGCCCCACCACTAATGAATGAATGAAGATAATGTGGCATTCATATACAATGAAATTTTATTCAGTCATAAAGAGGAATGAAATTTTGTCATTTGCAGGTAAATGGATAGAACTGGAGAACATCATTTTTTATTGTGCTGGGCAGGGTACATTCTAGCATTTATAAAGGTTCTTACAGTGTATCAAATATATCATATTTGAATTCACCCCCACTACTCTACTTCATACCCCCTCATTCACTCCTAAAACAGTTTCAAAAGTATCAGTTTTGCATTTACATATATGTTTATACATTATTTGCACCATATTCATCCTCTTACCCCCTCCCGCCAGTTTCACCCTCCCCCTTTCCCCCTGCAGGAACTGTTCTGCCCTCCTGTTCTCTGATTTTATAGAAGAAAAAAAACATAAAAGATAAAAAGAGAAACATGGTATTTTTGCTAGTTTGAGATAAAGACAGCTACACAGGGAGATTCTTTGTGTTGCTTCCATGTATATATGTTTTACAACCCCAATTGGTTCATCTCTTCCAGTCCTTTTCACTACTCCCTAGTCCCTTTCCTATGGTGGCCCCGGCCTGTTCAAGATTTCTACATTCATTCCTGTACAGTAAGCACATCAACCACACTCAAGTTTTTAGTTTCTTTCCCTTGCCATATCCCTCCTGTGCACAACCTCCCCTTAGTGTGACCCATGTTCCATAATATTGCTGCATTTGTTTTAGGTCTATAATTGTTTTAGGTCTATAATGAGGGAGAAAATGTGGCTTTTGGCCTTCTAAGCCTGACTAACTTCACTTAAGATGATGTTCTCCAGTTCCATCCATTTACATGTGAATGACAAAATTTCACTCTTCTTTGTGGCTGAGTAAAATTCCATTGTGAATAAATACCTCATTTTCTTAATCCATTTGCCAGTAGTGGGATATCTTGGATGTTTCTATAGCTTAGCTATTGTGAGTAGTGCTGCAATAAACATGAGTATGCAGGTGCCTCTGGAGTAACCTGAGTCACATTCCTTTGGGTATATCCCTAGGAGTGGTATTTCTGGATCATATGGCAGATCAATTAGTTTTTTAAGGAGCCTCCATATTGTTTTCCACAGTGGTTGTATAATTTACATTCCCTTTTTCCCCACATCCTCACCAACATTTGTTGTTGGTGGTGTTCTTGATAGTAGCTATTCTAACAGGAGTGAGGTGGAATCTTTGTGTGATTTTGACTTGCATTTCCTTTATGGCCAGGGATGGTGAGCACTTTTTCATATGCTTTTTAGCCATTTGGACTACTTCCTTTGAAAAAGTTCTGTTCAGTTCATTTGCCCATTTCTTTATTGGGTCATTGATTTTTCAGGGAGTTTAGTTTTTCTAGGTCCCTGTATATTCTGGTTATCATCTCTTGTCTGATGCATAGTTAGCAAAGACTTTGGAGAACATCATCTTAAGTTAGCCAGAAAGCCAAAGGCCACATGTTTTCTCTCATATGTGAAATATATACCCAATACAAGTATAAGCAATATTATGAAAAACAGGTCACAGTAAGGGGAGGTCACTACTGAGGAGATGGAAGGTAAAAGAAGGAAGTTAAGAAGGTGAGTATGGTTGATGTACTTTCTATACAAGAATGAATAGAGAATTTTTAAATCTGTTGAAATTACCATAAGAAGGGCACTAAGGAAGAAAGGAAAAAAATAGAGGGATGAACCATACATATATGCATGGAAATGTCACAATGAAACTCCCTGTATATATCTTAAACAAACAAAAATGTCTTTTTTCAAAAATGGAGAACAGGAAGATAAAACAGATTCTGTCCGGGAGTTGGTACCAGTAGGATGGAGGAGGATCTAAGGAAAGAGTGTTGGGGGGTGAATATGGTAGAAATATGTATTCATCTATGACAATGAAAAAATGAGAACTGTTGAAACTATACCAGGAAAGAGGAGAATGATGGAAAGGGTGAATTTAACTATGATATATTGTAAGAACTTTTGTAAGTGTCACAGATTTATCCACAGTACAACAATGATAATGAAAGAAACAAATAAAACCCACAAAAGATAATTAACTCAAAAAAAGAAGAAAGAAAGGAAATAAACAACCATGCTGACAAAATGAGGAACAAAAGGAACCCTTATACACCATGGTAGCAAAGTAATGTGACCACTATGGAAATCAGTATGGACATTCACCAAAATACTAGCTGGGCACTGGTGGTACATGCCTGTAATCCTAGCTACTCAGGAGATAGAGATCAGGAGGATGGCAGTTCGAAGCCAGCTGGGGCAAATAGTTTACAAGATGCTATCTTAAAAAAACCCATCACAAAAAAGGGCTGGTGGAGTGGCTCAAGGTGTAGGCCCTGAGTTCAAACCCCAGTACCACACATACATACACAAAAGAAAAAAAAAAAACTAAAAATAGACCTACCTTATGACTCTACTATACCACTCCTGGGCATATATCCAAAGCAGTATAACTCAACATACAAAAGAGATACCTGACTACCTATGTTTACCATAGTACTATTCACAATAGCCAAGCTTTGGAATCAGCTTAGGTGCTCAACAACCAATGAATGGATGAAGAAAACGGGGTATATATGCACAATGGAGTATTATTCAGCCATAAAGAAAAATGAAATTAAGTCATTTACAGTAAAAATGGATGGAGTTGAAGATTGTCATGTTGAGTGGGATAAACCAAGGTCAAAAAGTCAAATATCACATTTTCTTGCTTATATGTGGAACCTAGACCTAAAAATCATGACAACAACGATGATGATGATAATGATGAAGATTATGACCACAACAGGACATAAGTGTAAAAGGGGTATGGTGTGGGAGATTTCTGAGAGGGGCAGGGGAAAAGGAAATGTACTGGGGGATGAAGAGGAATGAAGTATGTTTTATATATGTATATGAAACCCACCAAATATTGTTTGAAAAAGAGGAGGTTAAGGAAATATAATAGGCAGGATGAACTTGTAGAAAGTACACTGCACACATCTATGGAATCATCACAGTGAAACCCCCTTGTACTGTTAATGTATGCTAACTTAAAAATAAAAAACTCTCTTTCTTGGATCTTCTTGACATTGTTCAAGTTGCTCCTTTTCTATCATAATCAACTTCTAATCTCTGTCCATCTCTCTCTCTCTCTCTCTCTCTCTCTCTCTCTCTCTTTCTCTCTCAGTACTGGCATTTGAACTCAGGGCCTCCCACTTGCTAGGATGGCACTCTATTACTTGAGCTACTTCACCAGCCCTCTGTCCACCTCTTAAATTAGAGTACTGTACACAATTATTTTCTAGGATATTATCTCTTTCAATTTACATACATATTCCTAGGGGAAACTCCTCATACTGCCACATCTTTACATATTATATGTAATTTGGTGAATACCAAGTCTATGGTCGAAGACAGATTTCTCTTTTGAGTTTTATTTTCAGCCCACTCCACACTCCCAAATATGTTTCTGTTCTGTGTTTTCCACCTGAATCCTCCAGGGCATTGTCCTTGATCCTGCTCCTCCTGCCCCCTACCCACATTTGACCAATCCTTACCAACTCCTCTTCATCCAGCTCCTAAATCTCTCTCAAATCTGTTCATTAGTTCCCCTACATCTTGACCTGCTCTTCTTTCCAGTCCTGAATATCAATTTTAAATTGATTAGGTGGAGGTGAGGAAGGTAGGTATCAACATGAATGTTTGTATGTTGGCGGGGGGCAGTTGTAACAGGGAGCCTCAGAGTCAGAGTGGGATGAGAACATCAGAGATTACTGGAATGAAAGGGAGGAAGCTAGAATGAACCCTGAGGCATTAGATTAGGAACTGGAAGTACAGGTGTGAACTCACCTGTACATATTCAGATATATACAGAAATGAATGTAAATGTAATGTTTATACCTACGGACATGTGTATGTGTAGACTTCTACCACTACTGACTGAAAGAGCTTGGAAGCATGATGTAGACACCTTTGTTTACGGAAATACACCTTGATGTGCTCAATGATGGTGGAACATTAGATAAGTAACTTATTCTCTAATAGTTCAGAGACAAAGATCTTTTATATGATATTTGGAACTTTACTGTATGTTTGATAAGGTTTCAAGATAATATATACTTATTCTAGATAAAAAGCACACATATACAAACATCCCATTTCTATCAGTAATTCACAGACTCAATAAGCAGAAAGTCAGTAAGGATATAGTTGAACTGAATAGTACCATTGATCAACTGGATCTAATTAACATTTATAGACTACTGGAAGAATCCAGTAGTCTATATTTTTCTGGGCCAGAAAAATATATCCTAACAATTTTAAAAATAGTAATCATGAAATTATGCTTTCAGACCACATTAGAATTAAACTAGAAGTCAATAACAGAATGACAGTTGGAAAATCTCCAAATATCTGGAAGTTAACATACTTTTAAAGTAACAAAAAATTACCATGAGAAATTTTAAATAATTTTGAACTAATTGAAAATGAAAATATCAAAATGTATGGAATGTACCAAAAACAGGGCTTAGAGGGGAATTTATAGTATTGAATGTATACATTAGAAAAGAAGATAGATCTAAACTCAATACCCTAAGCTTCTACTTTGGGAAAGTAGAAAAAGAAGAGAAAATTAAATTCAAAATAAACAATGAAAGAAATTCAAAAATAGAGCATATATCAATGAAATTGGAAAAAAAGAAATAGAGAATCAATCAAAATGCTGTTTCTTTGAAAATATCTATAAAATTGATAGACCTCTAACTAGGCTAACTTAAAAATAAAAGGATTAAAGAGATAAATTACCACTGTCAGATATAAATGATGGGATGGTCTACTGATCCCACACATTAAAAGTCTGTTAAAGTAATATGGAAAACTTTAAAAGTTGATAATTTAGGTGAAGTGTGAATGTGTCAATTCTACAAAAGACACAGAATACCAAGTCACAGAGAAATATGTAAACTGAAAAGACTTAAATCTATTAAAGAAATTAATAACTTTCTAAACCAAAAAGGTCCAGTTCCAAATGGTTTCACTGATGAATTCTACCAGAAACTTAAAATTTGTGCCGTTCTCTACAATATGTTTCAGAAAAGAGAAGCAAAGTCTCCCTATTTCCCTTTATGAGGCCAGTATTACTCTAATATTAAAACCAGACAAAATTATAGACCAATTACTTTTACGAACATTGATCCAAAATCTACCATCAAAACATTCACAAGTTGAATACAACACCATGTAAAAAGAATGTACCACAATTAAGTGGTGTAATATCCCAAGGTTGTTTCAATATTCAAACTCCATCCATCAACAAGTAAAAGAAGAAAAATTACATAGTGGCATCACTATGGATGCAGAAAAAGCATTTTATCAGGTCTAACAATCATGATTAAAAAAAATACTCAGCAAACTAGGAAATACAGGAGAACTTTCCCAAAGACCACCTATGAAACTCCTATGGATAATATCAGACTTAATAGCAAGAAACTAAATGCTTTCCCCTAGAACTGGAAACAATTTACCACTCCTAGGCAGCATCAATCACACTGAAAATTTCATCTAATACAAGACAAGAAAAGGAAGGTATACAGATTGGGAAGGAAAAAATAAAACTGCCTTTGTTTGCAGATGATGTGATCGTCTAGGTAGAAAATTGCAAAGAATCAACAAGAAAAACTCTCCTGGAATTAATAAGCAATTACAGTAAGGATAAAAATTTAATGTGCAAAAGTTGATTATTTTCCTGTATGCCAGCAATTAACAATTGGAATTTAGAAGTAAAAACACAATATCATTTATATTCATTCTCCAAAAGTAAAATACTAAGGTACGAATCTAACAAGATATATACAAGGTCTGTATGAGGAAAATCATAGAATCTAGACAAAAGATTCAAAGAAGATATAAATGAAGACATTTGTATGTTTATGGATAGGAAAACTCAATATTGTCAAAATGTTAGTTCTTCCCAACTTGATCTATAGGTTCAATGCAGTGTCAATCAAAATCCCAGCAAGTTATTTTGTGGATATTGACTAAGCAATTCAAAAGTTTACATGGAAAGGCAAGACACAGAATAGCCAACACAATACTAGTGAGAAGTCAGAGCATTGCCACTGCTTGACTGTAAGATTTACTATTCAATAATCAAACAGTGTGGTACTAGTGAAATGGATCCAAAGAGCAGATTACAGAGCCCAGAAACAGAATCACACAAATATAATCATCTGATCTTTGACAAGCAAGCAGGCAAATTTAATTGAAAAGGTTGAACTTTCAATAAATAGGAGGGAACAACAGGACATCTAGCAAAAAAAAAAAAATGAATCTAGACATAGACTTATACCCTTCACACAAATTAACTCAAGATGGATCATAGACCTAAATGTAAAACACAAAACTATAAAACTCCTCGAAGGTAGTATAGGAGAAAATCTAAGTGACTTAGGTTTGGTGATGACTTTTTAGATACAACACTAAAAGCATGATCTATGAAAGAAAAGATTGCTAAGTTGGGGAGCAACTGTGATCAGAGGATCACAGTTCAAGGCCAGTTCAGGTAAAAAGTTAGCAAGACCCTATCTCAACAAGTAAGCTGGGCAACATTGTTTATACTTATAATCCCAGCTATGAGGGATGCTATAGGTAGGAGGATCATGGTCCTAAGCCAACCCTGGGCAAAAACACAAGCCACTATCAAAAAAAGTAGCTAACACGAAAATGGGCGGGTCATGGCTCAGGTGGTAGAGTAGCTGCCTGGAAAGCATGAGGCCCTGAGTGCAGACAGCTAGATATATATATGTAAGATGAATAATAAATGTGAAAACTTCTCCTCTGTGAAAGTCACTGTCAAGAGAATGAAAAGAATGGATATATCATGATTAATCCCTTTTGAATAATTAATACATGGTAATAAAAATTTTTTGTAAAAAATAAAAATACAAGCAACAAACTGGGAGAAAAATCTTTTCAAAACACGTAACTGATGATGAGCTGGAATCAATCAAAACAACTCTTAAAACTCAATAAGAAAAAAACACAAATTAAAAAATATCTGAACAGACATCTCACCAAAGAAGATGCACAGATGGCAAATAAACAGACAAAAAGATGCCTGACATTGAAGGTCACTAAGGAATTGCAACTTAAAGCAACAATAAGATGCTGCCACACAACCATCTGAATGGCTAGAATCCAAAACAGTGATGACACCCAAGGCTGGCAGGGACATGGAGCAGCAGGAGCTCTCATGCATGGGTGGTTGTGATGCAAAATGGTGTGGCTGCTTTGGAAGGAGACTAGCTGCTATTTTCTCACAAGCTGAAACACAGGTTAACCATGATACAGCAAGCAAGCTCAGGTATTTATATGAATGAACTGTAGATCAATATCCACACAAAGCTAGCATATGAGGCTTTATAGCAGCAGCATTCTTAAGTGCCAAAAATTGAAAGCAAGCTGTCCTTCAATAGGTGGATAGATAAACAAGCCACATTACATTCTTAGAATAGAATATTATTCGTCCTAAAAAAGAGCTAGGGGTTGTATGGATAATCTGTTCACTCCTCTCTTAGGTTTTGCTCTGAACATGAAAATGTTCTAAAAATAAAGTTTGTTTTTAAGAAATGAGCTATCAATCTACCAAAAGGCTAAGTGAAAGAAGCCAGATGAAAATCTGAATTATTGTACACATCCAAATATATGACATCTAGAAAGGTGAAACTATAAAACTGCAAAAGGATCACTGTTTCCAGGTGCAGAACAAGAAGGATTTTTAAGGCAGTGAAACCATTGTTTATGAAATTCTAATAATAAAAATATGATACTATGCATTTGTGAAAATGCAACTGATGGACTTTGGACAATGGTAACTTATCAGTATTGGTTCATCAGCTCTAACTAATGCTCCTCACTAATGCAAGATGATAAAAGTGGAGACCCATGAGGTGAAGGCAGAATGAAGGGAGTGGTGATATGCAAATTCTGCAATTTTTCTATGAGCCTGAAACAGCTCTAAAAATGAAAATCTACTTTAAAAATAATAATAAATAAATTAAAGGTAAAAAGATAAGGTCTATTTTTAAATGACTATCCACTTTTCTCCACTGCAATTTCCATAGGCTTGTTCAAACTACATGACTTTTGTCTGATTTATATTATAACCGTCTATCTACCTTCAAATTTCCCCTGTGTGACCCACAGTCTACTCTGTAACAGCAGTGATAATTTATAAATATTTTGGTAGTGATCTTGTTAAATTATATATTTGGGGGGAGTGATTTATAATTTTATTAGCATATAATAGCTGTACAGGGGTACACACTGTGGTGTTTACATATGTGCTTATAATATATCTTAGTTGGGTTTACCCCCTCCATCATTCTCCCACTTCCCTCCCCCTTCTTAGAACAATTTCAACAGGTTTTATTCCTCCATTTTCATATATGGATACAAAATATACCATTTTCATTCTCATTCCCCCTTTCCTTGTGCCCACCTACCTCCCACTGGTTTCCACCCCTAGAAAAGATTTTCCCCTCCTGCCCTTCATTTTTAAAATTAAATATATATTGAGAGTTGAAGGGGGTTTCACCTTAGTATTTCAGGCCTGTATATATCATGCTTTAATCAAATTAACTCCCTCCCCCTATTACTTACTCATTCTCTATCACCATGCTCCCCTAATACTCAACAGCTTACAGTACAGTGCATTATATTACATTCATATAGAGACGGGTTGTTTCAATATTTTTCATTCTCTAATATTTTCTTTACCTCTCCTGCCTCCCATAGACCCCTAAGACAGACTCACTAATACAATTTTGTTCTCTCTCTCACTATATATACATATGTATAAACATATTTATGCATGTTTCTATATATATGTTTAACTTATGTGGTCTATGGGGGAAAACATTTGACTTTTGACTTTTTGAGTCTGGCTTACTTTGCCTAATATGAAGTTCTATCCATTTACTTGCCAAGATCATAATTTCACCCTTCTTTATGGCTGAATAAAACTCCTTACTTTCTTAATCCATTTATCAGTCGTGGGGCATCTAGGCTGCTTCCAAAGCTAGGCTGTTGTAAACCTGCCTACAAGTGTGTGCAAGTGACCATGTCATATCCTGGAGCACATTCCTTCAGATACATGCCTAGGAGTGGTATCACTGGATCCTGTGTATTTGAATGTGTAAGCAAAATTGAAGCCCTAATCTGTCTCTCCAGTAAGGTTGTATGGGAACAAAATACTTAAGATCTGAGATTTTAACAAGGTTGAAGGGTATAAGGAGTGGAAATTGAGTATTGTGGAGGTTTTGTGTAGGGAAGGGAGGAGAAAGGATGGGAAGAAGGGGAGGGAGGTGTAGGAGATATTAGTATGAGAGAGCTCTAGATATTAATAACTGGGCAATAGAGAATGAAAGAAAAAGGAGAGAAACAGTAAAACTAGAACAACTTGGCTTCAGGAAGTCTTGCCCTTCCCCTGGCAGGGGGAGCAGGGACAGGAGGGCACTGCAAACTGTGGTGTCTTTGATTTCGTGAATTTTTCATTTATCCAATTACTTCTTCATGTTGCTTCTGTGTTTTTCTCTCTTTAGTTCTTCTGAATGTAGTCTCTTGTTTGTTATCCAAACTTGCTCACGTGGCTTGATGTGGGAAGTGTCTATTCCTCCACATCTGGCCATCCTCTCCCATAAATATTTTCATATTTGGTTCTTCCCTGTTGCCTTTAGAGTCAGATTCTGCATCCTTACACGAATCATTAAGCCATCATAACCCAGTCTCCACTCTCCACTCCCCACAAACGCACTCCTGCCTCTAGCTGCCTCTGGACACCTCTGGATATCATCTCTGTGGAGCTGCTTCCTGGTTCCCAAGCCTCTCTCATTTTTGGTTTCCTCTTCCTTGCTCAGAATCTTAACTACTCTTCCTCCATCTTCACTCTAAACATCTTTTTTCTCTGAAGTTGTCTCAGTTTAGCCAAAAGAAAGCCCTGACGACCTTCAAGTTAAGGAACAGAATCTTATGAATGTCCAATATTCACTTTCAATAACTCTGTTTAATACAGTTTAGTAAGAGCTTAAGCTCTGGCTTTAACAAATGTAACCAAATCATCTGAGAAAAAAAAAAAAAGGAAGAAGAAAACAAACCTCACTCAGCCATATGTGTGTGATCGGCTTTCCAAGTACAAATGTATCTAGACTGGAGATCAGCCTGGATCCCAGTGAAGACTCCCAGGCCTGGATCCCATGTTACAACCAAAACAAAGTTAAAGTGACCCCTGGGGAAACTGGCAGGTCATCACAGCTGTTCTGGCGTGGATGCAGGCAGATTACGCTAGGTGATAGTGACTATTGCCATAGGAATAGCTCTAGAGCATTAAATGGGTATTAAAAATCATCCAGGTGCAGAAGAAGAGTCACTTGAGTCTAGGAGGAAGAGGTGAAGGGTCAAAGGCAAGGTTAAGGTCTGAATTAAAAACATGCTTGGCCCTCAGAACTGAGTTTACAAACACTTTATTGAATGCTGAAGGTAAAGTAGAAACAATGGTTACACATTTTCCTTCTTTTGTCAAACAGAACTCAATAATGTGGTTGGAGCCTCGGCAATTGCATACAATGATGTACAAGTAACCTGCCCGCCTTTGTTGTCACAAGTGTGCAAATGTAGGCTCAGATTTTAATTCTTGGAAACCTAAGTGGAGAGGCAGAGATCCAGGCAAGGGAACAAAAGGGGAAAGTGTAACCTGAAGAACATCAGGCAACAAGAGAACGTGATAATAGTCCTACTCCTCAGACTCCCAAACACTCAGGGTGGTCGTAAACTAAATTGAGTTGAGGACTGAACAGTTGTGCAAGGGACCTCAGCCAGCGAACACTTCCCTACTTCCTGGACATTCAGCTTGAATGTCTGCTGCACCCCTTGGAGCACCCATTCATTCCATCATTTTCATTCATCCATTCATTGTTCATTCAACAAATATTCACTGTCACCAGGTACTGGAGATACAGGGACAAATAAGACAGACAACATTCTTGATTTCATCAAACTAACATTCTGGTTGGGGAAATAGACAATAAATAAGTAAAGACAAAATAACGCCAAGGAGTGATAAGTACTATGAAGATAAAAACTTAGATTAAGAGAATAGAAGGAAAAAAAAGCATACTGTTTTTTAGATAAAGGGGCCCAGGAAGTCCTCTTGAGAATAACATTTAAGTAGAGGCTTAAAAGAATGGAGTGTGTCCTGTGATGTCTGTAGAAAACAGTTACAGACAGGGCAAGTAGCAAGTGCACAGGCCTAGAGTGGACCGGGTCTGGAGGCACTTCCAGAAGAGCTGGGAGTGGATGAAGGGGAGTAATGTAAGAGGGAACTTTGGTTAATGAGAATTTTAATCAGTGCTTGTTGAATGTGGCTTTGATTCTTAGTGTGATGGGACTCCGTGGAGGACTGAGGGGAGGGCAATGACTTTACTGAGTTGCTTGTTTGCAAAAAAGACATAACATTGTCCATCTTGACCATTGACAAGTGCACAGTTCAGTGCTACTATGTACACTCACACTGTCCCAATACCACCACTGTCCCAATACCACCACTGTCCTTCCATGGAACTCTTTTCACCTTATAAAACTGAAACTCTGTACCCACTAAAGAATGACTCTCCATTCCCCTCCTCCCCACAGCCCTGGCAAGCACCATTTTCCTTTCTGTCTCTAGTCATGACTGCTGTAGGAATCTTAAAAAATAAGTGGAATCTTCTAGTGTTTTTCCATCTGTAAGTGGCTTATGTCACTTAACAGATCTTCAGATTTCATCCATGGTATAGCCTATGTAGAATTTCCTGTTTTGTTGTTTCTTTTTCTTTTTCTTTTTTTTCTCTGCAGTACTGGGGTTTGAACTCAGAGTTTCTTCCCTGCTAGGCAGGTGCTCTCTCACATGAGCCATGCTTCTAGCACTTTTGTTTTAGCTATTTTTCAGGTAGGGTCTCATGCTTTTTACCTGGACCAGCCTCAGGCTGTGATCCTTCTACCTAGGCCTTCTACCTAGCTGGAATTATGGGTGGGCACCACCATGCCTGAAAAATTTCCTGAATCATATACCATTATATGAATATACTGCACCTTGTTAATCCATTCATCTGTCAATGCACACATAGGTTGCTTCCACCTCTGGCTATTGATAATGCAGATAGCATGGGTGTACCAATGAATCTTCAAGATACTGATTTCAATTCTTTGGGGTATATACCCAGAAGTGCAATTGCTACATTGTATGGTAATTCCATTTTTAATTTTTTGAGGAAATTCTGTATCTTTTCCTGTAGTGGCTGTACCATTTTATATTATAGGACTTGTATGTTTGAAGGGAGATTCTGACTGCAGAATAGAAAACAGAGTGCAGGGAGATTTGGATGGCAGCTCTAGGGGCCTCCTGGAGTAGTATGGTAGTAAGTCAGCACGTTGTTGGTTACAATGTCCTGCTTCCCAGGGCTCAGAAATCTGATAATGACATTGTTGGGCTTGGTTTAATCACCAGGCCTACAGCAGCAGAAGCACAGCAATACTTGGGGCAATTGGAGACTCAGTTCAGTCTCTGTTCAATCCTCTGGGAACTCTGCAGGATTTGACTGGAGACTAGGGTATGACAGGTACTATACACACCATGTCAAGCATGCATATCCAGTTGAAGAAATCAATTCCCAAGGGAAGACTGGACACTTGGAGCCCCAGAAAGGTATCACTGTTCAGTGAGTCTACTTTTCCTTTTCGCTGTATGACTTGAGGGCTAGACTAAGGAATGCAAGTTTGGTCTGTTTAAGAGAAAACTGCCACTTCTTATTTGTGTTTATGCACAGGGACCTGGCAGGGTTCAGAGATATGGAGAGCTGTGATTTTTCAGCCTCACAGTTATTTCTAACAGTGTTCGGTTATTTTATTTTTGAGACAAACCAGCACACATTTTGCTCAAGCAGACCTAAATACTCATCAAAACTGTTTTGTTAATAAAGACATTTAATGAATGGCTTCTGCCTCACCTTCTCACAACAAGATCCACAAATCCATCCTGAGACCTTAACGAGTTCTTGAACCTTTTAAGTGACAAGCATTTTATTTCAAATTACTGGGCTAAAGCCCTTGAGATAAAAAGACGCGTATGTTTATTTTTAACATGGTGATCTATTCCAGACTAAGAGTGCAAGATGGGCAGTTAGAGGGGCTGATCCTTGATAGAAAATAAGAAAAATCTAATTCCCTGCTAACCAATGAGTGGTTTTGCATTTACAGAGCATTGATATTCCATCCAACCAAAAGAGGCTTTGAACAAAAAACCACAAATTCCTATTGCCTGTTATCCAGCAAAATCCACTCTCCATTTGGACTATGCACAGCATGGAGGCTTAGATGACAGACAGTACACAGAGAACACTCACAGAAGAGTCAACTAAGATAAGTCAACAGATAAAATGATTGAGAAAAAAACTGAGGTGAACCCATAAAGTTTTGCCAGTACTTTCTCAACAAAGTGCTTGTTTTTCATCATAAAATGTTTCACAACCCATACATATTTTTCCAGGGTTGTCCATATAGCAACAATGATAATCAATGACATTGAAGGACTTAGTTAACTAAGTGCTTTTGTTATACAGCATCTCATTTAAAATGGAAAATATCAACCTGGGGGCATGGCTCAAGTGGTAGAGCACTTGCCTCACAGCACAAGGTCCTGAGTTCAAACCCCAGTACCACCAAAAATTAAGAAATAAATATATAAGTAAAATGGAAAAGACCTCTGTGAAGAGGTGACCTCATTTTCTCCATGTGAAAGGATTAGGTCCCTTACTCAAATCAGAGCCCTCTTCAACAGCAACATGACAGGCAGCAAGTACCTCAAGAGACACCTGTGTAAATGATTTTGTTTCAGCTGTAGCTACCAGGAAAGGAGGAATTTAAAATAAAGATAACATTTTTATTTAAAAAAGAGAGAGAGAGGGCTAGGAGTGGTGGCGCACACATGTAATCACAGCTACTCAGAAGGTGGGGATCAGAAGGATCTCAGTTCAAGGCCAGCCCAGGCAAGAATTGATTGATATCCCATCTCAATCAATAACCTGGCATGCTCTTGTCATCTCAGCTAAGTGGGAGGCCCTAAGTAGAAAGACTGTTGTTCTAGCCTACCCCAGGCAAAACACAAGACCCTATCCAAAAAGGGCTGGCATGGCTCAAGTGGTAAAGCATCTGTCTAGCAAGTGCCAGACCCTGAATTCAAGCCCCAGTACCATCAAAAAAAAAAAAAAAAAAGGAAGTGAGATATATGTATTTCAACTTGGGAACATGGGAGTTACATGCACTTTGTGGCACTAAAGCCAGGTAGCATAGCATAATGAGTTTTGTTCAAGCTCAGTCAGAAATAGCTCTGGCTTCTTAATCCAGATTTGCTTCCGATTTACCCTGTAACCTCAGAGATGTTTAAATAACCTCAGCCTCAGGTTTGCCAGTATGCAATATGAGGAAAATAATAGCATCTCTCTCAGGGATAGAACTAAATACCCTAAGGCACGTGAAGTATGTCACCCATTGCCCGGCACATAGCAGGTCTGATGAGAGGTAGCTGTCATGATGCCTCTGGCTCAAAGATCCCACAACTCCTAAAAGGGGCGGGGAGGGGAGCCGGAAGGACAGCCTGTGGAGTGAGGGGCCACATGGTCCAGATGGAGCTGCCAAGTTTGAGTTCAGAGGGTTCACTTATTTCTGCTTAAAGGTCATGAGGGGCTTAGAATTCAGAACAGAGTCACGACAAGGAAATAGGTTAAGAAAGAGTGGAGAAACACAGAAGGGAGTTTTTGCTCTTGGTCTTGTGAAACTGATGTTGGCAAAGACCGTCTGAGCTCATACAGGATGCTACACCTGTATGAGCTACCAACCTATTTTTGGAACTAAAACACTTTTAGGTTTTTTAAGTCAAATTTTATTCAATCAGTTTTTTCAATCACTTCTCCTATTCTAAAAGCCCTATACAGCATATACCTTTAGTTATAATAACTTCAAATTTATCTTCTCTTGAAATTTTGATATCCATTGATTGTACTAAAATAGAAGCAGTTTCATGAATACCAGATAACCAATAAATGTTGGTTCTGTGAATGCGAAGTATACCAAGATGTAGGAAAGTTGGGGTTTAAAATTACCGGCTAAACCCTGCTTTGTAGATGCTGCTGTTCTTTGCAGTTTTCTGCTACCAGCTATGGTCATCCCCACTGTGTTCATCAACAAAGTTATCAACCATGAGCCCTGGGGCTATGTCTCCTTTAAGTTGTTTGCTGACAAAGTTCCAAAGACAGCAGAAAACTTTCATGCTCTGAGCACAAGAGAGAAAGGATTTAGGTGTAAGGGTTTCTGCTTTCACAGAATTATTTCAGTATTCATGTGCCAAGGTGGTGACTTCACAAGCCATAATGTCACTGGAGGCAAGTCATTCTATGGAAAGAAATTTGATGATGAGAACTTCACCCTGGAGCACACAAATGCTGGCATCTTGCCATGACAAATAATGGACAAAACAAACAGTGGCCAGATTTTCATCTGTACTGCCAAGACTGAGAGGTTGGGTGGCAAGCATGTGGTCTTTGGGAAGGTGAAAGAGGGCTTGAACATCATGGAAGTCATGAGGGCTTTGTATTCAGGAACGACAGGACCACCACTGCCAACTGTGGACAACTCTAATGCATTTGACTTATGTTTATATTAACCACCATTCCTTCTGCAGCTCAGGAGAGCACCCCTCCCCCATCTGCTCACAATACCCTATCATCTTTGTGCTCTCCTTACTGTTCTTTGGGTTCTATCTTTTCCTATTTTCCTCCAAGTCTAGCTGTATTACAGAGTTAAGTTGATGATTATGAGTTAAAAAACTAAATAACAAAACCTTACCTGCTAAAGAATCTATGTAGGCCTATGTAATTGATATGTCTACAACGAGTTGTCAAGAATTGAACGTGGTCCCATGATAGTTGTGACCTTATGACTTATAAATAGATCCACTGCACAGAAGTTCTACCTTTCCTTTCCTCAACTTTCTCCCAACTGTCCCTCCTGCTTCAATAAATATATCAGTAATACTGGTATAGGATGAATTAGTTTATGTTGAAATCTTAGTGGGTTCTCAAATGATGCCCCTCTTCAAGCAAATTCTGAACCAGTTGAGAAATAAGAGAAAGGAGAAAGGCAGATGGTGAGCCAAAATGTCATGTGTATTACTGATTGTGTTGATATACTAATTGTGCCCCAAGTCTCTCCTCTCTCTTTGGGAACACATTTCCCAGGCTTCCTTGAATTTAGGTGGGTTCATGTGGGCACATTCTCCACAATGGGATATGAGTGGATATGATGCCTCCACTTGCAGACCTGGCCATACAACCTCCCATTCATAGTACTTCACCATTTTTAGTCCTTCTTGTAGGCAGGAATGGAGGTGGTGAGACTGAAGATACATGTTGGAAAGAACAGAGCAGAATGACTGCATGTAGCAGTTCCATCTCACTCCATCTAAACACCAGACGTGGATTATAACAAGACAAACCAATAAACTTCACATCTTTTGGTCTCTATTTTTGGTGTCTGCTGTCGCCATAGCTTAACCTACCTTAACTTATGATAAGGCTGACATTAGAGACAGCATCTTACATACATGTCTCGGTAAATTGCAGTATCAAGCATCTTATCCCCCCTAGTCTCTCTGAGCAGGGCTTCCCCATCCTCCTCCAACTTCTCACTCCCCATGCTGGCAGAAGCCCAGCAGTAGGCCTACCCCAAGGAGCCTCACAGGAATTGAAAATAACCATCCGGGTAGGTGCTTCTGGAAAACACTCGGGAAAATGTGAGAGGAATAGGATTGGGAGTGAATATAAAAGGAAATAAATACATAACTAAATAAAGGAATAGGGAAATAAGCTCTTTCTATGTTAGTCTGGACTTTAACCCTGATCCAAAACCAATTCTCCTCTGCTTCACAGACTAACTTTTGGCATCCTATCCACACACTCCCCAGCATCCAATCTTGGTTTGGCTGGATTTGTCTTTTCCTTCTAATCTTGGCCCACACAGCTGGGAATTTTGCAGAAGCAGAAGTCTGCCAAAAACAATAGCTTTCCTAAATGTCCACCAACAAGAGAATTGGTATATAAATTATGTAAGGCATCCACTCAATGAAGTATTATTCAATCATTAAACATGATAAACATAAAGACTTTGTAGCATCATAGAAAATGTCTATGAAATAATGTTACTGAAGAGAAAAAGCCAGTCATAAAATTGTAGATGCAATATGGCAACTACATTTAAAAATGTATACATGGCAAAACAGCTTTAGATGAAACTCAGAGAAAGAAGAGCAATTAGTAGGTTGGAGGAGTGGGACTCATCACATGCTGTATTGTTTAATTAAAGTTAAAACAATCAAAGAAACCACCTTTGCTATCCCCACCCAGTGACACAACAAAGAGAAGTACTACCGTCCCTCAATGTCTTCAGAGGGAAGCACCCCAATCAAGAGCAGAGGGGACCTGGCAGAGCTCCAACAGAGGCCTGACTCCAGATACCCGATGCCTGCCTGATTCAAAGTCTGAACACATGTCCTGCTGTTGCTTCCATATGTCCTCATTTTATTTTTAAGTCTTTTAAGATTATAAGCATTTTGCTTTTTGATGGTGGGGCTGCTTCCCTTAGTAATTCAGACATGCAAAGAGAAATATTCCTAGAGTTCTTCTCTGACAGCCCTGGTTAGTGTGACATTCTTACAGAGAGCTCATGGAAAAATCTATGTTCTCAGATCATTTGAACAGATCAATAGAATTCACTGTTGACAAAACTTAAGAATGCAGGACTTTCAGTCCTTTCACTGTTCAGAATGGTATTTGTAATAGAATCAACTTTGAGCTACTTTCCTGAAATGCACATGGAGAATTTGTGCGTAAAAACTATTCAGTGTCAATCGGATGCAAATTGATACATACTGTACATATTTCTTACTTCAAAACATTTCACGCCTTTAGAATGCACTTTTTCTATCTAACTAGTTTACTACTGTCTCCCCCATCTCTATCTCAGTGGCTTTGACCTCAAGGATAAAGGAAAAAGGCAACATCCTAGCTTCCCTAATATGAAGTTCACAAAGGGAAACTTCCCTCGGATATGGATGCCTGGCTCCAGGCTTTGCAAAATGCCCATAGAGTTAAAGCAACTTCATACAAGTCCTTAAAACAAAGGCGAGAAACCCATATTACACAGAAGGCCAGAAAGTCTGACAGCTGAACAAACGGTGGGGGTTCTTGCTCAGGGGGAAGAGAACTGAAAAAATATAAGCAGCCACTGGATAGGATTAATGAATTTTTAACTGGGGAATTTGACCCTAAAACTCATTTCTCAGTTCAGTGGGGTCAGGAACAATCAGGGAGAGCAGACAGATGTATGGACATACTGGGAGGCAGTGGGCACAGAAGCAAGTCCTGCTCCAGGCAACATGCTTCCCTGTAGTCTCACACTTGGCCTCTCTTCAAGGCTAGCCAGTGCCGATCTTGACCCCAGAAAACCTGTAATCCTTTTCACAATTTCTTTTCCCACCTCCACCCCTTTTCTGATCTTGCCCCATGTCAAGTACAATTGCTTAAGGCTCTACTACTTCTTGTTTTCTGCAATATTTTCTTCCTATCATGCTTTCTAATAATTATTATGCTGGCTCCCATGATTATGCTTGGAAAATTCCTTGAGAACAGTGAGTTTTTCATATGTATCTCTATTCACAATGTGCCTGGCACAGAGTACATGTTCAATAATTCTTTTTGTTAATGGTATCAACTTTCTAACATAGACACAGCCACAGTATTTTTCTTTTTCTCTCTCTCTCTCTCTCTCTCAGAAGGGCCATAGGGAAGAGAAAGGCTACGTTGCTCTTGACTCTAATGCAGTCCTCAGCAAGAAGAATGCATTGGAAGCTGAATGCATCTTTAAAATATTCTCTCCAGTGATATCTGACTTCTGCCACATATTCGTGGATGTTTCTTCAGAATACCATGAGAGAGAAGGGGCTGTAAAGTTCATGACCAGAAATAAACTTTTCAGCAGGTACAAGTGGTTCACACCTGTAATCCTACTTGGGAGGCTAAAATCAGGAGGAGTGCAGTTCAAGGACAGCCTGGATAAAGCGTTCCTGAAACCCCTATCTCCAAAACAACCAGAAAAAAATGGAGTAGAGGTATGGCTCAAGTGGTAGAGCACCCAGTTTTCGAGCACAAAGCCCTGAGAGTTCAAACCCCAGTCCCACCAAGAAATAAAAAAAAAGAATCTTTTAAATTACCTCTACCATAGTCCTGACTATTTGGCATGCTCTGGAATTCAAACAGTAAGCGCAGAACCTCACAGCATTTTGGAGGTATAAACTGGAGAAGGAGGCTATGTAGCATTTTCTTCTGAATCAATTAAAGCTTTGTGGTGATACTTCTAAAACAGAATGAAATCAAAAAAGGTTTCTCCCTGCCTTTCATGTTGAATCAATGAAATGTGAAAACATAAAAATCCACATTGAAAAATCAAAAAACTTTGATTCTATGAAAGGTATGTTGACTCCATCAAATGTATGTTGCTAAAACATTTTGAAATTTTGTAATGAGAATTAATGCGATGATTTCTGCCCCTTTTCGGGATGCCAATGCTTTTGCTGTGTTTTGTGAGTTAAATTTGAACATGCTCTTTGCAGGTTTTAAGTGAGTTAAAGAGTGACTATCAAGAAAGCAAGTCTTTGTTGTTATTGTTGTTGCTTGCAGTATTGGTGATGGAATTCAGGGCCCCGTATATGCTAAGCATGTCTTCTGACACTGAGTCTTACCTTCAGCTCCAAGAAAGCAAGTCTCATCAGTATAAGGCCACTAATATTAAACAGTATATTTTCAAGAGACAAAGTACCTGGACTCAGTTGGATGATGGACAAGTAGGAACACAGAGTTATGAAAAAGCCTTGTTATATTAAAAGTAAGAGGTCTTAAAATTCACTGCTAGGCCTAAAGGAGCTAAACTAGTCAATTTCTCTTTCCAGCAGGTGAATATCAGTATTTTATTAGTTCTGCAACTGAAGTGTTTTATAGGACTATTGCTAAGCTAGAAAGGCTGGGTGATTACAGGAGAAACATTGGCCTCACATTTGATTTCATTTGAAGGATAATCAATTGTTCTGGTTTGCCTGGAGTTGAGAGGTTTCACAGGATGCAGGACATTTGGTGCCAAATGTCCAGAATCTGAATATTGTCAAGGATTTATTTTAAGCATCTTTAGAAAATTGATTTTATGTCAATTGCAAAGGAGATATGTTTTCCCTTTCTAAAATTCCATGCATGGTGAGAACTCTTCAATGAGCCTTAATGAAGCAGGCTAACATGGGGGGAGTGGGGAGACCATCTTTGGTCACCATGATTTACAGATTCTGGATTAATGTCAGTATTCAATGACCACAAGGGGACAGGACTGGGAGCCACCACTGGTTCTGTAAGATGACTTTCTGAATTGTGAAAACAATCAAATCCTTTGGGTCAATGTGAGAGATGTTGAAAACTAGCTGTGTCTTAGAAAGCAACTTTTAGGAATTATATGAACTTAATATCTGAGATTGGGGACTAGTTAGAATGAGAGTGAAGGGAAAGTCCTAGGAATAAGATATTCAAGCAAACTAACCAAGTGATAGTGACAATCTCCCCAACTAGACTCAAAATCAAAAATGTAAGCAGAAAAATGATTGTTATTCACAGGGCAAAGCATTTGCTGAAGTAGGGGGCTACCATTTGTTTTTTAGATGTGGGAAGAACCAGCCAGAGGAAGCAAGTCATGATTGCTGGCAGAAAAGCAGTTCTGGAGCAACAGGGATTAATGTCATGTGGTTTCTGAAATCTGAACTTTTTCAAAAGAGTTTCCTTAAAAAGTGATTATGAAGGCCAGGCATGGAGGCTCACACCTGTAATCCCAGCAATTTTGGAGGTGGAGATAGGAGGACCAAAGTTCAAGGCCCCATCTCAAAAACAAATGAGGTGTGGTAGTTCACATCTGTAATCCCAACTAAACAGAAGCATAAGTAGGAGGAGCATCATTGAAGGCCAGCCCCCAGGGAAGAAAACATGAGCCCCTAGCTGAAAAATAACTAAAGCAAAAAGGGCTGGGGGTGAGACTCAAGTAGCACTTGCCTAGCAAATGCAAGGCCCTGAGTTCAAAACCCTAGTAACACACATACACAAAACAAACCCTACCTGAATATCAATATCCTTAGATTTAACCAACTAATGAATTTGTAGGAGTGTAAAGCCACATTTCTACTAAGTTTCCACTTTTTGTTGTGACAAAATATGTATTTTTTAATCAGTCTCATTTTCCAGATGGATAAAGAAGAAATTTCTAAGTTCCCTCCCCTGTTCCTTTTACCTTAAACAGCTCTAGTCTGATAAGCAAGAAGACAGCTCATGAGAACTGGCCAGCATTTCAAAAATCATATCCTGCAATAGAATTACAAATGATCCCAACAAGGACCAAGGAACAACACAGGTAAAGACACTAATGTCCTTGAATAGGAAAGTCTCTAGAAACTCACATTTCAAGAGGAAACAGAAGGATAGGGGAAGATAGCAGACAGAGAGAAAAGAGAAGTTGCCTCAAATCTCCAAGCATAATATCAAAACACCCAACACTCCCAAACAGCTGAGAAATGCCAAGCATGCCAAGAGAGCAGATACACATTTTTTGCTACCCGGGGAGTAAACAGAACAATAAGAATGTATTCCTGGCTGCCTGGGCTATAACACGATGCTAACAGAGGACAGTGAGAGAGATAAGAACTCAGTTTGGATTTTGCATCAGTCTGCTATGTCTGCAAGCATGGTTTTTATTCTGAAAATGGTGGAATAAATATTGGTAGATGTGCAAGGTCTAACAAACAGCACCTGGCCTTTCTGAAGTGGCTGGGTTCCCTGACTCCATAAACTCACACGCCTGGTGTAATGTGCTTTGAGAATGTGTAGTACTTTTGTGGGACTGGGAAACTAGATAAATGTGTTCCCACTTATCTAAAAAAGATGCAGATGGACCCTGTCAGTTATGGACTAGTGAGCTTGACATCAAAATCCAGGCAAGTTTCTGGGACGGAATATTAATAGGTTGATTTGTGAGCATATACAAGAGGACCTGGTGAATGCTAGGAGATATCAGGGGACCCATAAAGAACAAATCCCATCAAACAGATCACACACACGCACGTGCACAAAAGTGGGTTACAATAAAGGCTTCAGATGAAGCTGAATTGCAGAGAAGTCTATGGCAAGGTCTCTCATGGCATCCTTATGAAATAAATGGAAAGGCACACATGGAGACCAAGGATAAAGTCCCACTTAATGATGAGGGCAACTGGCATCTCGCCAACAGACTAGAAATTGATATAAATTAATGTATTTTGTCTGCATTGGGAAGTCTCTTCCCCAGTTTAATCGATAACAAATGATACCATTTTCACCGTCTGTGTGAACCAGGTGAAAAGGGAAGGAATACTTAGTACATCAAATGGAAAATTCTTAAAATTGTTTTTAGGGGAAAGTAACTGGAAGTGGTGGTGCTTTCTGAGAAAAACTATTTTGTGTTCTACTCGGTCATTTGATCACTTTTAGAAAGGTGGGATTGGATGTAAACATGTCAGGAAAAACTGATGAGTTAGATGTCTTCAGAAAATTCTGTGACTGTAGTTTATTCTGAATCAGTAAAAGATCACATCAATTAATTCTAGAAGGGTAGTCTTAAAAGTATTGTATTATACTTAGTATAAAGATTTTTTTGAATCAAGATTTTAAAAGGACTTCAAAGGATGAGAACAGCTGACTGATCTTTAAAGCAGATAATGTCCTACACTCAGCAGTGTTCAATGTCAGAAAGGTTGAGGTTGTGTCTGAAAGGCAACACTGAAAAGCTTCTGGGTTTTCATTACTAAGTGTTAAGCATTAATGCTAATCTTGTGAGAGACCCCAGAATTTCAAATGTGGATTTTGGGCTTCTTAAAGAAATCAACTGATATATGAAACAAACAAAGGGTAAACAAACAAAGGATACCCTCAATTCCATGCAGACTTGTTTTGTTCTGAGAACCACACACCATGCAGAACTAACAAACTGGAATGTATCCAGTAGAGGAGGTTCAAGGTGGTAAAGATTTGGTCTTATGAGGAGTACATGAAGGAACTGGGATGGTTAGCAGAAGAGAAGTCACAGGAAGTTCAGTCTTCTATTACCTGAAGGCTAAGTTATAGAATAGGGATCAGCTCTATTTTCCTCTCCATGGGATTGTATGCATGTAATAGCAAGGCTGGGAAAGACTAGTACTGAGGGAGGCCCAAAGCCAAGGTGGAATAGTTTCAAGGATAGGCACTTTGGAGCTAGAACAGGTTGTTTTTAAGTTTATGAAGTCCAAGGTTGCCATTTCTTTTAAACAATGGCCAAGGCTCAAAGCCAAAATGATCTGCAAGAACTAAAGCAAATGAGCAAGGCACAGAAAACAGCTAAAAGACTGAGGAGGATGAAAGTTCACCAGGTGGCAGTGACTTGCATAGTCACCCCACTTTTAAAGTTTTATTCCAAGAGGGTACTCAGTTTACAAATCAGAACATTTTGGAGAGAGGGAGGCAAACAGAGGGAGGGAAGAAGGGAAGAGAGAGAGAGAGAGAAAGAGAGAGAGAGAAAGAAGAAAGAGAACACACCAAATTCAAGCAGGCAAAGAAATTAGGAACCAAGATTCAGAATCAAAATGTGGAAGCCAGAAGAGGGAGTAAGCAAAACCAATGGCAGAGAACAGATAAAAGGATGACAGCCAAGGAACTTAGAGGAGTAAGAAATTGCTGTACCTACAGAGAAGGTTTATGTAATTTTCCTGTTTACATGGGTGAAAATATCCCATGTATTTAAAAGGACCAAAATTCTTAGCCTAGGGATTTTCCTGAGAACCATCCATTTCCAGGAGAAGACCTTGACCCTACAACTTCTGACTCAACAGCTAAGTTGCACCACTGTGAGCCGACAGACAACTGTATTGAGTTGAGTCTTTCTACACTCAATCAGAATCATCTGAAAGGCTATGTGAAACACAGATCACTGGGTCCCATCCTCAACTTCTGATTCAGCACATCTGAAGTGGGGTTCAAAACCTATATTGCTAACAAGTTCCCAAGTGATGCTCACGCTGCTGATCTGAGGACCACAGTTAGAGACCCATATCTCTATTTAAATCATGGGCCAGGTCTTCTAATTCCTGACTGGGTGCTAAGAGAGTAGGTCCCTGATTCAACAAGTATCACTCAGAGATTTGAGTAGGTGTTATTTTGAGAAATGTCATTTTATGCCCTCTGTTTCTTGATTAATTTTCTGGTGTAGCCTACATGTGCTTTTGATGCAAAACAGTTGCAATAGCAGAGACCTTAGAATGACCTTAGAATACTGATCTTGAGTGAGCATCCCCAAATTTTACTATAAAATAGATCTAACTAAAGAAACCAGTTGGAGCCTGCTGCATGATGTCAGCTTTCATTTCTGGGGTGGTCCTTGAAGGCTGGATAGCTGGTCAATGATCGCTGGACACCACAGAGGTGACAAAGTTCTCGGGGAATGCAGTTTACTATGCTGTGCTGGCAACTCCTTTTAACTGAGCTCAAAGGGTCTCTTCTGAAGAGAAGAAGGGTCCTTTCTTGTTCACATGTCCAGTGAATGGTCCATATCTCCTCATTTCTCACCTTCAAAGCATTACCCATTCAACTGTGTGGCCTGTGGTTAGGCTTATAATCATCTTCCAGGTCTTCTGTGAGAGGAAAGAGGACACCTGAAGCTCAGTTGAGGCAGGCAGGAGCTCCAGTAATGGCAGAAGCAGCAACTCTTGCATTAAGCAGGCAAGGTTCTAAGCGACAGGTTCATGGATGACAGTCATTGAATCAATTAGTCACTTTCATATCTAGAAATATATAGTAAAAAAAATGCTATTCCTTTTTCCTGCATAATGTGGATTAGTGCTGGCCCATCAATACTCTTTTTAGTGCATCTGTTTGGCCAATGGGAAGCATTTTCAAAATATGAGGTATCAATCAAGGAATTTTATCTGAGGTCATGCAAAACAACCCCCATAGTAAACCCAAACTAACCAGCTTACAATTATAAGTGAAAGAACATAAAATAAATTTACAAGCCTGTTCGACTGTTTCATAAATGTATCTCCTCTTCCAAAATGGAAGCACGGAGTTTGGATCCTGGCTGTGCCATTTAATGGTTATAGCCTTGGTAGCTGAACTTCTGTAAGTTCCAATCTCTTTATGTAACAAATAAAGATAATGCTAATACCAACCTCATAGGGTGTTAAGAGGATTCAATTAACTCATGCATGCAAAGCACCTAGAGCAGTGTCTACCATTCAGTAACCTGTCAATAAACATATTATGTTTGAACTGGATTTTTCTATAAATGACACTTCTTTCCAGAGGGTTTCTCCATTACCAATGGCCTCCAGGAAGAATTCTTGAGTGAGTCAGTCAATGCCTGACATTGATGTGTGACACTCCACCAGGCACCTCACTGCTATAACCAGCAATGCAGAGTAGAAAAGTTACAGTGTCTTATTTTAATCACTTAAATGCAAACATAAGACTGTGCCTCCTCTCTCTTAGAAATTTAGAAAAGTGGAAAACCCCAATGACCATACACCATAAAAGGTACAGTGACTCAGCAAGAGGTCTGTGAACTCTAGGGACTTCTGGGAAGACCTGGATCTCCCCAGCTTTCCATACCCAGGGGCTTTCCTCACATTACTGACCTGTTTGCAGTAGCTCAGCTGCAGCTTTGCACTTCAGCTACTGTCAATGTGTCCCTTGGAAATCTCCACTCAGGGCCTGGCATCAGTCATTTACCAAGCTCCTGGGTCGCCATCAGGTATGCCCCAACACCATCTCGAGCATCTTGATTACAGAAACTGATTGATTTGATTGTGTCTATAAATAGACATTCCCTTTCTAATCAATATTATGGGTAATTATTTTTTCCCATTTAGAATGATCAGTGAGTTTCACTATATTCTGGTTGCTTCATCAACTTCATATCAGTATGAGGAGATCTTTTTCAATATAACTGTGAAATATCCTGTGAGCACAATCATGTTCCATTCCCCTCAAAGGACAGTAAGGTATCTGCTAGTAAGCCACATGGGTTACAAATTTTTGGATGCTAAATTACATAAAAGTAATAGCAGCGTGTCTCCTAGAAAATTCCTGGTGAATTGACATCAACTGAATTTGCTCAGCCAGCCGTCTTGATGACCCATACACCTTAAGTCATTATTATATTAATTAGCTAGAATTGAGCTCATTTGGAGTAACATGAGCATTTTATATTTTGTTTTTTATTTTTGTGCCTCCCACACATGTTGGAGTGTGTATCCCTGGAGGAAGTAGTTACATTGTGGGCTCAAAGAAGTCCTTGTTAGAGACTTTGTTCATGTTGACAGTGTGAAGCTATGATCTTTAAATCATTTCCATAGCAGGTGCCTGATTTCTTGTACTTAATCACTGGCTCGTGAACAATACTGCCACCCTTGGGTAGTCCTGGGGGATGCTTTTCAGTGTAGGAAAAAAATTAGCATTGGTATGAGGCTGGGGTACCCACAAGAAAAAAAAATGAAACAATATTTGGTTGAGTTGCAAACTGGGAAAGAAAGGACTATGTTGTTGAGATCTCCCTACAATTGTGAGAAGGGAATTTTTGTTGTTTTAACAAGGACTAAATGAAAGCAGGCATTTTATGGGAGCTCTTGGGGGTTTCCATAGGAGTGGGATCAATGCACCCTCTCCAAATACTTGAGACACGACTCACGGATGAAATGCCACTTGATCACAGTTTGCGCATTGTATAATAGCGTTGTCTGAGATAATATGCTTCACTGCGGAAGTCCCTTTTGTCACCAAGGTCACTTTGAGACCCCCTCCCTCCCTGGTTTGCTTTTGTGGTTGAATGTCACCAGTGTTCTGATGGCCCCCATGTTGGTGTGTGATCAAAAGACATTTTTATCCCACTTGGTTGGATTGCAAATTATTACAGTAGCCTGGAAAAGCCTAGAAGAAAAATCTCTTTAGAGAACAATCTTGATATTCAAAGTCTGGAGGAAAGGCTCTTCTCTTTGATCTCTAAGTGGCTCTAAGCTCTGACATGCAGAGCTTTATAACGGACACTCTTTCTGCTCAGCATTCTGCTGGATGGGATGATATCCATTAAGCAAGTTGGTGCAGTCTGCATGTTGCCAGAGGACCAGACACTGTCCAGGACAGCAGGTCACTACCAATCCCCTTGCCTCCTTCAACTTTCTTCTCTCTTTCTACTACTATGGAAAATCTGAAATGCTTAGGCCAAGGCCAGCACAGCCCATAAGGAACAGAAAGAACTTGCCTACCAGGCTCCCTTCACATCCCAAAATATTTCTCCTGTTATCAGTTCTATGCCCAAAATCTCATAAATGGAGATGATAAGCTTTTATTGTTATCACTGCTTTACATGGTTTTCTAATATTTTGTTTATCAAACTGTACTTGAGAAATAATATTTCCTCCTTTGATGTATCAAAGACTAATAGAAATTCTAACCCAGTCTTCTGTTTGTTTAGCTCACACAGCATGGCTATTGATTTTAAAATTGCTTTTATTGAGTCCTGGAAGTCCAAAAACCCCAGACTTCTATAAACTACCAAGTATCATTTTCAGCTTGTAATGATCACTGGTCAGAACGAAAATAACTTTTAAATCCACATAACAAAGAACACAGGGGACTTCAAAGTCCTAATGGGCTGGGAAGGGAATTTCTCAAATGCAAGAAAGGGAAGGTGTTGTGGAAGGGCTGAGAATAAGGGACAAAAGGACCAGAGGTGCATGTTATCTAATGACATCTTCATAAGGAATATGTTACATTCAGATCTTAAGTTCAGTTGAAATGGATATTTAGAAATTCATGAAAATGTCACAGTCTAGAACAATTCCTGAAATACAGTAGCTTCCAGATGAATATATATATAATGGATGAATTAGGAAGTCAGTAGAGTGGCTTTTTAGTCCTGATATATACTGCTGTCTGGTCTCTATATTTGTATGACAGAAAGGAAAACCTGGAAGGAAGGGAGGGAGGGAGACGGCACTTTAATTAGAAGAAGCAGCCAGTATCTAAGCAGTATAGCACAAGATGGCTCTCCCAAGTCCTAGGCTCAGTCCTAACAGCAAGGAAATCAGGCAACCAGCCAGATAATCATTACTTGCCTTTTATATTTAAAAAAAACTTAAGAATTACTGATGCTTTAATAAAAATGAGGATATTGCAAAGCTATTAGAGAACAGAATATAATCTTGTGGTGTGAAATAATTAGCTTGAAATATGTCTCATACAGCAGTTTAGCTAAAAAAATAAATGTTATCACAGAGAATTATAGCCAGTCACAACACTCATAGTTACAAAATGAAGCAACACAGCAGAGGAATGAAGTTTCTTTCTCCCTTTATCGAATTTTCTCCACATATATACTGAATGGGTAATGTCTTTACTTACCCTAATAATTGCACTGAATTCCATCAGAAGGCATTATTTGAACCCTTGCATTTTAAAGGCTTTCTTAGCTGTTGTTTGTGTTCAGAATGACAATGTTCTCTGTCTATGGAGAGCCAAATGCCACTTACACAGGTGCACTACTCGCACAAAATCAAAAGTAGTAATTACTTGTTAACTGACACCTGGACCAACAAGAGCAAATAAAATGCACCCAGAAAGCTGAGGCCAAATGCTTTAAAACAAGGTATATAAAACTACGGCACAAGATATGGGCATCGTGACGTGAGCCTGTAGTCCCAGCACTCGGGAGGCTAAGACAGGAGGGTTGTGAGTTTCAGGCCAGCATGGTCTACAGAGTAAGACCCTGTCTCAAAAAAACAAACAACAAATTATAGAGGTGGGAAATAGTATTAAAACAAATCAAAGTATGGACTTAGGGCCAAATATTAACCTGTCCTGACATGTCTCATTCATTCATTGACATGATTCGTTCATCGATCACTATGTTCCACAAGTATTTATGGCACACCACAATAAGCTGGTTTCTGAGGACAGAATGATGATGAGGCAGTTAGAAGGCATGAATTACCTTTCTTTTCAGAGGAAAAGATTCCAGCTGCTACCAAGGATCCAGATTTGGGAGGATGATTCATTTCTGTAAATATATTGAGGTGAGATATTCTTTCATGAACTCCCAACATCTTAGACTGGAAGACATAAATGGGTAATAGGTATTCACTCTTGCCACTCCAACTCTTTCTCTAACTGATGCACATGAACTGTTGTCAATTCTCCATGACCACACAGCAAAGGAAGAGACAAAGTGATGCTGCCTTTTCAGTAGAATGCTTTTGGCTTTGCCAGACTGGAAAATTTGTTGATAAATTCCATTAACCTGAGGCTGGGGGACCCATGAGAAATAAATGAGACAGTACTGGTTGGATTTGCAAGCTGGAAAAGAAAGGAATATGTTTTTGAGATGTCCCAACAATTGTGAGGAGGGAATTTTAGTTGTTTAACAAAAGCTAAATGAAAGCAGGAATTCAAAAGCACTGCCCACTTGTCAGCTATGGCTATAACTGTATTTATTCTTTATCCTGAAAATAGAGTATCTTTTTTTTTCTCTTCTCTTTTCATACATGGTAAAACTAGTATCTACAATACCAGAGAAAACTGGAAAGCTTTTCAGATTTATAGGTGTTAGAGTAATGTGATGACAGAACTTCAGAAATAGCCTCTTCCTGTTTATAGGGCTCAAGACAGAATTAACTTCCAGAACTATGACAGAGACTGGCTTCTATGAGACGACATCCCAAGATTTATAGTGCTAAAGAAAAAATACTGATTAAAGTGAAGACAAGGTGAGTATTTACACCAAAGAAATATGCCTAAGTGTAAATATCTCTGTGGTATTTTCTCCATTCAAGAGCATGATTATTATATTATAATTGTGGGTTATATAATAGCTATATCGAGCCCAAGGACTAAAGGACAAGGAGAAGGAGAAGAGGTAAGGGGAGGGAAGGATGGGTTTCCACACATTCTGTATACTGCAGGCAGTGGCTAAAAGCATATGCCATTGACCCAATACGTATTTATAGCACCTACTTTATGCCAGGGCCTGTGTGAGGACGTGAGACAGAACAGTGAATAAAATAGAGCAGATTATTATAAATGGAAGGCTTATTATGAAAAATGAAGTGCAAGCTGCTGCTATGGGAACATATGATAATAGGTTCTGACCCAAATGACAGAGAAGCAGAGAAATCAGGGAGAAGAAAACAAGGGGACTGTCTTCCTTATGGAATTATGGTTGCAGCTTCTAATGTATCAGTCTGCTTTTCGTCACCATAATGAAATATCTGACAGCAGCTACTTAGGAAGAAAAGGAGGTCTATTTTTCTTATAATTTTGCAGACTCAGAGTCATGGCACCTGTACCAGCTCAGTTCTAGGGAAGACCTCATAATCAGTGGTAGATGGCAATGGCAGGAGCACATGACAGAGCAAGCAGTGACTTCTCAGACCAAGAAGCAGAGGGAGATAGGCAGGACAAAACTCAGGGGTTTATAACAACCCTGTCATGAGAACTACCAAGGAGGGACCTCCTACTGAGATTCCATTGGATACCTCAAAGACCCACAGATTTCCCACTAAGGTTCTGTCTCCTACCTGCACCACTCTGGGGCCAAGACTTTAATCATGATGGATCTTTGGAGAACATAAATCATATTCAAATTGTAGCATGAGATATCAAGATAAGTAATAGTTTAACCAGGCAAAGAGTAGATTTAGTTTGGGGTGTTAGAGAAAGAAACACTGAAACAGAGAGAACAAGACAGGCTCACAAAGTCAGTCTGGCCAGTGTCTATTTTTGTAAATAAGTTTTACTGAAATTCAGCCTGGGCTGGGGGTGTAGCTCAATTGGTACAGCATCTGCCTAGCAAGTTCAAGACCCTGAGTTCAAACCCCTATTCTTCCAAAAAGAAAAAGAAAAGAAACCCCAGCCTGCATATGCACTTAGGTATGTCCTATGGCCAGAGTCGAAAAATTGCAAAAGACTCTCTTGCCTGCAACACATAAATATTTACTACCTGACCTTTTACAAAAGAAGTTTGCCCACACGTCTTATAGTAAGTGCCATACTCATGCTTAATACTACCAGATGCTATAACAAACCATCCCCAAATCTCAGATATTACCTCCAAAAGGCTGAACTCTCTACAGCTATGGGAGTGGTGGATTTGGGATTTGCTTTAGTGTCACTAAAGCAGAGGCACTGTCTTGTCGTTCTGCTATTTCCTGATTAAAGATTCTGCACATCAAGGTGTTTTCAGGGGAACAGAAAACATGGTTGATGATGATAAAACTTCAGTCATCTAGAGTGATATAATTTACTTTTTCTCCCTTTTCATTAGCACCAAAATTCAAGGGAAAGCTAAGATAGGAAGTCTTCTGTCTGCTTGGGAAGAAAAGGAAATTCTTTGGAGGCTACACAGCTATGCCTCTAGTGCAGCAAACCAGATTTATTTAAGGAACTAGGGGAAGGGATCCTGTTGGTGGAATTTATTTGGCATAAGATAAGGTTAATAGGCAGGCAAAAGTCAGATTGCAGAGGGCCTTCCAAAACACATCAAAGATTTTAGATTTGAACCCAGATATGAATTGCAATAATTCTAGTGAGTTATGTGATCTAGCTGATCTGCTTCTTTGTTTATGTGTCTCTGAAAGGGTGGACAGTGCTAACTACTTCACAGAATCAGGGAGACCCAAAGCTTTTAAAATACATTCTTGGGCTTTAGTGTAGCTCAGTAGAAAAGCACCTGTTTAGCACATGCAAAGTCCTGGGTTCAATATCCAGCATCAAAAACAACAACAACAAAAAAGTTCAAATAAATAGAGTCTTTATGGTTATCTCTGGGGAACTGGCTCTAGGACTCCTCATGTATACCCAAATCCATGGATGGATTAAATCACCTCCAGATTGCTTATCACTGAATATGCTGTAAACACTATAAATAGTTGTTATACTATATTATTTAGAGAATAATCACAAGGAGAAAATGCCTATACATGTTTAGTATAGACACACCATCATAGAACATGGAACACAAGCAAGGCACAAGGTAATCAATTCTCAGATGTGTACTTGAGGGAGACTGATGGAGAGAAGTTGCAGGAGGCTACATCAGGGTGTGCCTACATACCATTTCATTCAAAGGGATTCAGTGTAGTGCTTAACTCATGGCAAATTCAAGTTTAGCTTTTTGGAATTTTCTGGAAATTTTTCCCAAATATTTTTGCTTTGCGGTTGGTTTTACTCACAGAAAAGGAGGGCCAGCTGTATTACCTAACATACAGTAAGGTGCAATAATAAATTGTAATTATTGTTATCAAAACACAGGAAACTCCCACTTCCTTTCCTCCAAACCAGTCTCTCTTACTCACTGACCCCCATCTGCAGAATAGTCTTTGCTGACTATCACTAAGTCTAATCACATAAAAAAGACATTGGAGCAGTGAGAATCATTTTTCTACCATTCCATTGGCCACCTTGCATTTGCTACCTTCTTTTCAAGAGCACAATTGCCTAGGGAACAATAAGGACCAGAGTAATGAGATAAGATGATGGGTTTCCTAACTCCTTCACCCTGTCTGGATCCAGAGAACATACCATTTGAAGCTAAAAAAAAAAAAACCCCAAACTTCTGTGCATATATGAATATGTATACACAACCAAATAGGACACAGCTAGAGCAATCAAACCCTCATTCATCACATCTGCCCAATACCCTATACCTTCACCCCTATCCTAATGCCTTTTTCATCTGCATCACAGTTCATCTTAACCTTTGGGTTTTCTGCATCATTTTAATCAAATGCTCCTGAGGTCTCCATCTTCTGTAAGAAAAAGAGTTTTTCCTGAGCTTAGGATAACACATTAAAAATGAAGAAAGGAAAAAAATGGGGTAATGTGGAGAAATAGCAAAATCTTTTTGAAAAGCAAGAGAAATGAGAAGAGATAAGATAAACAGATAGTAAAAGATTTGTAAGAGATATCTGTCTGACACAAGGACAGGTCAATGGAATAAAACTTTAAAGAATTTAATATTTGTGATATAATTCAATAAGGATATGGAAGATATTAAAATTAATTATGGTGGTTCAAATTATTAGCAATCTGGAGGAAAATATGCCCTCACCCACACTATATACACATAAACAGAACAAAAACATACCCCAAACAAGAAGTGGAAGAGTATAGTGATTAAGGCTGTAACATGTACAACTAGCACACGCCTGTGACTAAATCTCACTGTTCAATTTACTCAGCTGTGCTGTTTAATTTTGCAAATTATGCAATTGCTTTGTGCCTATTTTTCATTGTAAGTACATAAGCATGATGAAGATACTTACAAGTTTGCTGTGAGCCTTGAGTGAATGAATACACACAAAGCACTTAGAATAGTTTCTAATACACAGTAAGCACTCACTATATCCAAATCATTGTGATGGGGAAAATTACAATGAGAAAGTCGCCTCCATTCAGCATATTCTCCTCTACATTTCATCATGTCATATGAATGAGATAGAAAAATTAAAAAATGAGTAGGACATGGCTTATCTTTGGAGAGAGGAGTTTGCCATGTAACACGAGTTAGGAATCTGTCTACTTGTTCTTATCCATTTCAGGTGAGCTCTGGAGCAGAATGGGAGAGGCTAGCACAGCTTGAACATATTGCAGAATGAATTTCTTGTTCATGTCATTGGAAATGCTTCTAGCAATAAATCCATTCTGCTCTATGTATCAGTTGTCATTCGTCATTGTAGTACTATTCTTATGGGAAAACAGGTTATGAATAGTGAAATAACTACGACTAATAATAAACAAGGCTATTTGCTTCTTGCTTTAAGGGAAATAAATCAGCCAGAACTTTGTTGCATTCCCTGTTCCTTCTCTATCCAACTCCCAAAAGGAAGCTATCATTAGTGGAAAGTATCTGCAATTTAAAATATTTGACTGTTTCTCCCAAAATCAAGACAAATTGCATCAATAAAAAATTTTCAAATATTTCAGCATCTTCATTTCTACATCCTACAGAGAACGTAGGACATGTTCCAAAATGTAACTTCATAATTCATCAAACATATTTGTAACAAGTTTCATTTGGAAATGTTCTTCTTCTTTGAGTTTTTTTTAACCTACTTTAGTAGCATGCACTTGTTAAATCAGTTCAATCCTTCCCTGAGCATTAGGGAAATAACTTCCTCCATCTTCCAAATTTTAAGGGAAGGTGAACCTCTGAGCCACACCACCTGCCTTTCTGCTCTTGTTTTTCTTTCAAGCCCATACTTCTCTTCATGATTTGAAGTTGCAACCTACAGTGGTAGAGAGACTGCTGAATTATGATTCACTGGACTAGTGGGTAAGATTTTGCCTCATATCCAACTAGTAATTCTCTGAGCCTTGGCATCTTCATGATAAAAGGGAAGAATGTGTGAAAAGGTCTTTAAAATCATTTCTAAATATGATACACTATGAAGTAAACTTTCTGCATATTTTCATCCATAACCTGAACCTGGGATAATCATTAGTCCAGCGATTTACTTTGGAAACCTTACCCTCTTCCAACTCTGTTTGAACCACAAACATATATATTTGAAAATATACCCAAGAATTCACTTCTGCCAGCTTCATTACGGTTCCATTCTGTATATCTTGCTATCTATATACTATGGAATAGCTGAAACCCACATACAAAATTCCCATTCAGTGTTTTAGAAACACTTCAAGGACTCTGTTTTCCAATTTAAGCCATAAAAAGAGTATCACCTATTTTAATTCACTGGGTTATGATGAGTTGGAGAGAAAATTGAATGAATTATAAAAAATGCTATATACATAAAAATGAAAAGGAGACCATTACTAGAATTACTTTCTCTGAAAACTGAAAGACAACTACGAGCCACATGGGAATATCTTTATCATCATCATCATCACCACCATTATTATTATCATTGCTGTCACAGAATTAGTGGCATAAAAATTCTTGTTGGTCTTTTTTTATGCTTTGGCTAAGCATTGAAAATCTGGAACTTCTGTGGCCTGACATTGACTAAATGTACTCTATTGCTTTCTATATACTAATCTTCTTAGTGGTTGGCCACACTCAGAAAAAAATTGCCTCTGCCTTTTAATGTAATTACAGTGCAATTACAAAACACATATAATCTTGCTAAGGCTAGCCTTATAAATTAAACATATCCATTTTTCATCACAACCAAGAAACTAAACAAAGCATTCCAAAAAACTGCATGATTCTGATCTTGGTGAAATGATGAACTTTTCATCTCTCAGGTTTCAGTGTCACCTTTCCCTAGGCCATATACATTTGTCATTCTTTCTTTGCTTATATGCTCTCTCCTTTGTTCATAAACTTGTCATACTCTTATCACATATAACATTAATTTTTTTACCTTTCAGCCTAGAAAGGAGTGAGTTGATACAAACTTATCAATAAAGTAAAAATTTCTAATTTTTAATTTTGGTGCTCCTGAGGTTTGAACTCCAGGCCTCACAGTTGCTAGGCAAGCCCTGTACCATTTGAGTCATGCCACCCCACCCCCAGCCCTTTTTGCTTTAGATTTTTTTCAGATAAGGTCTTGTCCACGCCAGCCTCAGATTATGATACTCTTATCTCTACCTCCTGAGTCCCTGGGATTACAGGAGTATGGCACTATGCCCAAACTGTTTACATACAAATTTGTATGCTGCTAGACCCTTTCCAAGAATGTCTGCAAGAGCTACCCTAGTACTCCTCTGAAAAGTCTCATCCAAGTTCACCAATGTCTACAGGACCTAGTAATTGACAGATTTAATGGTTCCTTTATAATTTCTATCTCACCTGATCCCAACTATAAGTTCAGATGTGAATGACCATCCCTTTATTTTGAAAATCTCTTTTTCTTCACTTTCCAAACAGACAACTCTGCACCTGACACCCATCAGTCTCCTTGATTAGCAGTATGGTGCTTTGTGAGACAGAAGAGGGGTCAATGACTCTCCTCCTCCCGGGAGTAAGTCAAATCCCTACTTTCTAACTAGTTATTAGTTCAGAAAGTTAAGCCCAACTCAACCAGCACATGGAATTCTATTGATCAGAGGGGTTTAAGAATCAGAACACCAGGCCAACAAAGTAGAAGGGAAAGGTTGATGGGATTAAGTGAGAACCACTGAGAGGAAGCCTTGGTTTCCTTCTTATCATTGTGCTGGGGATACATTGTGGCATTTACAAAAGTTCTTAAAGTATATCAAATACATCATATTTGAATTCACCCCTCCATCATTCTGCTTTATCCCCTCTCCTCCCCCCCATTCCTGGAACTCTCAGCAGGTATTATTGTTCCATTTACATACATGTGCACACAGTATTTGCACCATATTCACCCTCCTACACCCTTTCCCCACACCCTCCCCCCTCCCAATGGTACCAACCCCCCAGGACAGCACCTGTTTCTATTCTATTTTATAAAAGAAAAAAATGATGTTTTTCTTTAAGCTAGCTATACAGGGAGTTTCCTTGTGACATTTCCATGTATATGCGTATTATAATCCCAATTGGTTCATGTCCTCTATTTTTCTCCTTTCTACTTTAGCCCCTTCTTATGGTGATTTCAAAAGGTATAAAAATTCTATATTAATTTTGTATAGAAAGTACATCAATATATTCACCTTCTCAGCTTCCTTCTTTTACCCTCTCTCGTATGTGATCTTCCCTTAGTGTGAATAACATTTCATAATATTGCTTATATTTGTATAATGTCTGTATTCCACATATGAGAGAAAACATGCAACCTTTGGTCTTCTGAACCTGGCTAACTTCACCGAAGATTCTGTTCTCAGTTCCATTCCATTTATCTGCAAATGACAAAATTTCATTCTTCTTTGTGGCTAAATAAATTCCATTGTATATAAATAGCACATTTTCTTAATCCATTCATCAGTAGTGGGGCATCTTCGCTGCTTCTACAGCTTAGCTGTTGTGAGTAGGGCTGCAATAAACATGGGTGTGCAGGTGCTTTTATTGTAACCTGACTTACATTCCTTTGGGTATATCCCTCAGAGAGGTATTGATGGATCATATGGCAGTTCTATTTTTAGTTTTTTCAGGAGCCTCCATACTGTTTTCCATAGTGGATATACTAATTTACATTCCCACCAGCAGTGTATCAGGGTTCCTTTTTCCCCACATCTTCATTAACATTTGTTATTGTTTGTGTTCTTGATGACAGCCATTCTAACAGGAAGGAGTGAGGTGGAATCCTAACACAGTTTTGATTTACATTTCCTTTATGTTGAAATAAGGATGTTGAGCATTTCCTAATGTGTCTTTTGGCCATTTGAATTTCTTCTTTTGAAAAAGTTCTGTTCAGTTAATTTGCCCATTTCTTCATTGGGTCATTGTTTTTTGGGGAGTTTAGTTTTTTGAACTCCCTGAATATTCTGGTTATTAATCCTTTGTCAGATGTATAGCTGGCAAAGAAAGATTTTTTTTCTCCCATTCTGTGGGCAGCCTCGAAGCCTTGATCTTCATGGACAGAAAGTCTTTAACTGTTGTAGTCATCCCACTCCCCTACCCTCACCCTGCTCAACAGCTTAGGGATGAACCCAGCACCCAGAGGAGAGTGCTTCTGAGAGAACCCAAAAGAAATGGAGCTGGGGGCTAGGAGTGTGATTCAAGTGGTAGAGTACCTGCTTAGGACACTCAAGGCCATTAGTTCAAACCCCAATACTGCCACACACATACAAAAAAATAAAAAACTTTAAAAGAAAAAAGAAGAAATGGCACTAGATGTGTGACTAAAACACCTGTTATTTGCCCTTCTCAGTTCTTGAGTATTTTGTTTCCTGAACAGACAAATTGACTTTATCATTATAATCATTTAGGGTTGTTTGACTGTTAATTGCAGTAGAAAATATGACTTGCTTTTCATAACACTGTCCTCTCCATTCTTGTCCTACTACACCAACAATTCTTTTTAACAACATTAGATGTTAGTTCTTTCCTCCATCCATCCCTTATGTATGCCCCAGGTTTCCACTCTTAGACTTCTCTATTTTCCCTTTCCTTGGCTTTAACTTTTGCCTATTTTAAACACACTTACTCTAAAGCCAAAATACCAGTCCAGACTTTTCTTCAAAGCTTAAGACACAGACTTGCGATGATTTCCTATATGTTTCCTTGGATTCAGCTTTATGGGTAAGCTGAATCTCTGAACCTGCAAATAAACATTTCACCTACTGCCCTCTTCATGCATTTCATAGGCTAGTACTGTGAAGTCACCATGCTTTCAACCTTGACTGTGCCCTGCCTGTTATCCCTCATGATCATCATAAGGTTTTATTCTAGTCTCATAAATATCTCTGCCTCCTTCAAAAGGCACACTCTCATTGACCTAGTTCCTTACCTCATTGTTTTTGTCTCTACTGGTCCTTCTCTTTTTCTAATCCATCTTACACAGTGCTGTAAATACAGGTCAATGGTAAAATGTAAAATATTTCCATGCTTAACAGCATGCACTGACTTCCTGTCACCTGTAGGATAAAGTTTATACAAATTAGCTGGTTTTATAAAGCCTTTTCCAACTAAATCAAAGCTTACTCATTCAATCTTATGTCCAGCCACTCCCTAAATATTAAGAAAGCCCTTGTTATACATCAAACAAGCACAAACTTACATGCTTCTTTCTTGAACCACTCATTTCCCTCTGCCTTCAATACTCATCTCTAGTGTCTGATACTAGTGTATTATTGCTCATCTTTTAAGGCCCAAATAAAATAGCATCCCCTCTAAAAAGCTTTCTTGACCACTCAGGAAAATTTCACCATTTCCTCATTTCATTACTCTAAGAACACAACTATAATATGACATGTACTATGAGAGATTAATACTTGTTAATACATGCTGCACCTTCCTTAGTTTGTAATTTCTTAAAACTACTATAAGTTAAGGTTTTTGTATTTTTAACTTGTTAAGATTTACTGCATGATTTGATATATAACAGATGCTCAACAATTATTTTTCAATCAAAAAAAAAGAAAGAAAAAACCCAGAATTATTGGTTAGCTATGGTGCAACTTCTCTGGACTCAGTTTCCTAATCTGGAAAATGACACAGGATTTGAGGGATCTGTGTTTCTTTTCATTGTAAAACATTCCATGCTTTTATGAAAATATTAGTGGAATAATCCAGTGGTTCTTTCACAATATATTAAATATTAAATTTCATAAACTGCTCTTTGGTTAAAAAATATGAATTCAAAGATGGAATTTTTCTCTTTCTTTATATGCATTCTCCTGTTGCTGGATGAAATGTGTTAGTTCTGGAAAGAAGCCAACACTAGGCTTGGAAAAGAGTTAAGAGCCAATAGAGACATTATTTTTAATTATATTAAAAGCATCTTGTAAATTTCCCATCAGTTACACCATAATTTCTCTCCATTAATCATGAAAGACAAATGTATCCAGTTTGGTCTCTTGTGAATAAAATTTGGGTATAGAATATGTCTTAATCTCCTCAGGCCCTTGTCAAACTAAAGCACACACATTCCATGCATGTGTGCATGTGTGTTTCTTCCCCTTACCCCTAAGAAGGATAGGGTTCCATATTAAAAAAAAAAAAAGTAAGTTTCTTGTAACACAGAGGAGGGGGATGAGTGACGGATGACGTATATGACAGTTTGGAGTAAGAGATTCAAGTCAGGGATGGGTAGTGATCATAGGAAATAAAGTCCTCACCTTTTTTCTTTTGGGGCAACAAGGCAGGAAGGTGAAGTAGCATTGTCAGGCTGAAAAACAGAGAGATAAAGTCTAATTCTGGCTCTGCCATTAGCATATTCTGTGACCGTGGGTAAGCCCACGATTACCAGATCTGTTCTTAGACCAGGTTTGCCACTCCCAACCTACCTCTTTGTTATCTGTGCTTCCTCCTGGGATTGCCCTCCCTGACTTCACAGTTAACATTATGCCCTTGGTTGTTATGAAAGGCCATCACAGGAAACAATAACATGAATTCTACTTCTAATATAAATATAAATCTGTGCTTGAAGAAGGACCAGAAAGTGGCATTTATTTCCTTGCTTTGAAATTCCATGTGAAAAAAATCACACAGAAATTAATTCCAGGAAAGCTGCCTTCTCTTCCTAGAACTTATCACAACAATTATATGTTAGTTCATTTTATATTTTCCCTTCTATCAAAATGCCCAAAGCCTCTTTTTTTCATCTTTTCAAATTTTAACTCTAATTACCAAAATAAAAATAATATATGCTTGCTATTACCTAATTGCACAAGCCTAGGCTTATCATTTTAAAATGTTAATATATTTTCAAGTTTTCTTCTGGGTATTTTGTTTTTACCCAGCTGAGATCATCCTATACATACAATTTTGTGTGGTTTCACAACATTATGCTAGCATTTCCCATATAGTTAGAAAAATTACTTGAAATTTGTCATGATTCATAGAAGGTCCAAGTTAACATATAGCCAAAACAGTATTAGTGCCTATCGTTAGTATCAGCATTTTCCTCCTTCCTACAGTTCTGTTGTACTGTAGACATCATTCGTTACAGGCAATTTGAAATTCTTCAGTAAAGTAGCCTTTGAAATTTCCTAATTACAGCTATTATTAAACTGGTTTTTCTACCATCTTCATAAAGATATTATGAGAAAAAACATAACAAGTGTTTTGTTTTCATTACAATCAGCTTGGTAAGTACTTTAAGCTCACATACATAGTGCTATAGTTTGCACATAGTTTGTCTCCATGTACTGGAGTCTTAATACCCACTGTGGCAGTATTAAGAGCTGTGGAGTAGGTAAAGTGGTAGAACACCTGCCTAGCAAGTGGGAGGCCCTGAGTTCAAACCCCAGTACCATTTAAAAAAAAAAGAGTTGGGGAACTTCTAAAAGGTGGGGTCCACGGGGAGTTTATCAGATGTCCTGGAAAGCAACTAATACTGGTCTGGTAAAGTGGGATTGTACTCATGAAAGTAAGTTTTCAAAAAATTCTGGCCCTGAATTTCTCTTGCTTCTTACCTGCCACGTGGTGGTATAGCCAAGGGGGACTTTAAGAGGACAAACAAATGGGGCCACCTAATCTTGGACTTTCAGTTTTCAAAACTGAGGGCCAAATAAACTCTTTTTAAATAAAGTATCCAGTCTCAGGTATTTTGCTACAGTAATAACATACACATAGGTTTTTATTTAAATAAGCCAAAAAATACCCAGCCTACCCAGTAAGTAATCACTGTTAACACCACAAGGTTCATTTGACTTAACTTCTAAAGAATCCATAGGGTATCCTCGGTATGACACCTACTTTTCTAAGTGTTACAAACTATTGCTTAGTATCCCATTGCAACAATTTTCTCTCTTGTCTGACTTCTGGAATCTTTCTTTTTCTAACTCTTCTTTACCTTTACTTTTCTAGTACATCTCTTGATTTTTAATTCCCCCAGTGATTATTACGGGAGGTTATAGAGTCACAAATTCAAGTCCTTTCGTTATCTTTCACAGCAACCAGAATTCTTTGTTGAAAAATCAAAACTCACTCTAGCTCAACAAAACAAACTCTAGCTCACTTGATAAAAAGTGTGTTAAAGGGTCTTTACTAATTGAATTTAATTAAAAAAGAGCTTTTAGACTCTCTCCATAAGAATTAGAGAGAAATAGACCTAAGAGGCTGGGCACAGCTGGCATCAAGAGCAGCAAGGGAAAAGATCTGGCTGGCTAGTAGGTTATCTATTGATGTTTTCTGCTGTAACAACTAGGTCTTATTTCACTGACCAGAAATGTGAATTCTGTTCAGACATCTAGGTCCAATTTTTACTCTTCCAAACTCTTCATCTAAACATATACAGAGCTTACGATATATCTGTAAATCCATAGAAACAAATTGGTTTATAGAGAGATGTATATACACACATTAATTTGGAGAGAATTTATTATTTCTACACAACAGTCACATGTGACAAAAGTGAATTTACATGTTATACCTCACATATGTATAGGCAATGACTGAGGAAGTGGTTTGAGCAGTGTACAGTGCCCAAAGGCAACAATTTTTAAGACATTGCCTGATACTTTAAAGTCAAATCCAGGATATCTAGTCCTTGTGAAGGTAATCAAATAGTCTAAACATAAAACAGGGACCCAGTACTGGTGGGCTTGATACAAACCAATCAATTAGAGAAGCCCAGAGTTGCAGGGAGGGCAATAGAAAGTAGCCAGAACCAGAAAGACCACAACCTCAAGTGGGATACATCTCTAAAGAAGTCTGCAATGTCATATCTCTTTTTGTGCATAAATAATATCAGAAATTTATCCAAAATTTGAAATTAAGGTTTAAAGGTTGGTAGCATGTCTTGTCAATCATTACATTGACAAAATTAAAAAATGGGGCAAAAAGCAGACAAGAATTATCTAGGGGAAAATATTTAACTCATCTTTTTTTTGCTATAAATTTTCTAAACCTAGTGAAGTTACTTACTAATCCTTTTTGTTGATTTGCAATGCAAATAATTTCAGTCCAGTGAAAGAGATAATCTATGGAACCAGATAATCCTATAGACTTATGATTTATTAGACATCAGACAGATTTATATTTAACTCAGCAATCTTACCCTAATATTTTCTTGTTAAACTGTACCTACACACCCTAGTTTCTTAAATCTTTTAAAAGTAGTCATAATATATTATAGCTCACTCATTAGTTGGGTTGTTTAAAAATAACTGAAGTCTAAGTCCTTCTCACCCAATTTTATCTGACCCAGTTCCTCTCTCCCTGTATTTCAGGGAGTCCATATAGTACACTTTCATGAATGGATCCCATCGTCCCCTGTCTTTATGGCCCACATCTGGATGTGGTTCTCAACTGTTCTCTTCTATAGTTCACTTCTGGTCATCTCAGAATCATCCTCCCCAGGTGATATTTGATGTCAGATATTGCCCCAAGCTTGGACATGAACCCAACCATTAAATTCTAAAAACAGAGCTTAGACCAGATCGAAACATACTATAGAATAGGCTTTACCTGGAAGCTAGGAGAAGGTTATGGGGCTCAGTTCATACTACTCTAATTTATGGTAACTTGGCTTTGGAGAAAACAGAAGCAGGTAGATCACCACAGCCTTCCCTCTGCCTTCTCTCTTGAAGCAGGCCATGAAACCCAGGAAGATTTTTCTGGCCTTCCCCCGAGGCAAGTCATAATATCCTCATTCATTCACGAGGTACCTTCCTTCAAATATGGTGGATGTATTTTGTATTCATGTATGAAAACAGAATAATAAAATTTGTTGAAATTGTTCTAAGAAGGGGGAAGGGGAGATGAGGGAGAATAATAGAGGGGATGAATCTAATTAAGGTATATTGTAAATGTCACAGTGTTTCTCCCATACAACTATTATATGCTAATAAAAAAGTTGCCCTCCTTATACCCAAAAGAAATGAAGACACAAAAATGCCACAAAGAGTTTGAACAAACAGGATTTGAAGAGCTCCTCTCAATTTATTGCCAGTAGATTATATGCTCTGTCCAATCATACTTCTTTATGACTACCTACTCTTCATTAAGCCTAGCATAAAAAAATACACAGGTTTCCCTGATTCTTTGAGTCTTCATTTCTGAAGGTTCCCATGTCATGTAAAACTTACATTAAATAAAGGGGTATGCTGTCAAAAGATAAAATTATAACAAATTTAATTTAAAGACTAATTGATGGGAGACTGAGATCAGGAGGATCGTGGTTTGAGGCCAGTTTGGGCAAAAGATTTGCAAGACTCCCATATCTCAACGAAAATAAAAGCTGAGTGTGGCGGTGTGCACCTGTCATCCCATCAATGACAGGAAACTTAAAATAGGAGGACTGCCATCCAGGCTTGCCTGAACAGAAAGTGAGACCCTCTCCAAAATAACCAGAGCAAAAAGGGCTTGGAGGCATGGTTCAAGTGGTAGAGGGCCTGCCTAGAAAAGCATGAATCTCTGAGTTCAAACTGGCTTGTTTCAAAATTCAGTTTGATTACATAACATCTAGCACAAGTGACTCCATTCTTGTTTTTTTCTGGTCTGTTGAAGCTAGTTCAGGAACCTAGTTTAAAACAATGGCCTCCCATGAATTTTGTTTAGCATGCTTTCTTTTCTCTTATTAATCTACCTTTTGTCGTAGAGTCCTTACCAAGGGTCCTTGCCATGGGTAAAGAAAAGAAAATTTCCCCTCTTACAAAGGCATAAGTGAGGTATGTTAGTCAGTTTTGCATTACTGTAACAAACACCAGAGACAATCAGCTTATAAAGAGAAAAGGTTTATTTTTGCCTTTAGTTTCAGAGGTTTCAGTGCAGGATTGGTTAGCCATTGCTTTGGGTTTGTGGTATCACATCATGGCAAGAACACATCCAGAGCAAAACCACTCATCTCATGGCCAGGCGGTGGGAAAAAAAAAAGGGGTGGGGGGGGAGAGGAACAGGACAGGGCCGGGTCCCATAATTCCCTTCAAGGGTACATGTCAATGATATGAAGACATCCCACGGGGCCCCACTGTTTAAAGCTTCCACCACCTCTCAATAGCACCACAATGGGGAGCATTAATCCTTTAATACATGGGCCTTTAGAGGACATTTAAAATCTAAACTATAGTAGGAAGTATCACATGTACATACATAATATGCACACACACTCACACACACAGGGTTTGCAGAAATACCTGTCCCTACCTCCCATCACTAAGCAAACCGTACCCCTGCTTTGGAGAACTGGGTCCCACAGGCCACTCCTCCCAACTTGAAGATCCCAGTATTATCAGGCAAGAGCCCCTCCTCAGAGGTCTAAATCACTCTCCATGAGTCTCCTCCAATAATCTAAATTTTAATTTTTCCAACATCTAGCTTTTGTATCCACAGCCCTAGAAGTGATTTCTTCCAGTTGCTACTTCTGAGAAACTTGTCTAGTCACCTAATTAACTATTTTATGCCTAATTAATAATTCTTATAATTGAAATTCTCTCTATTCAAACAACATCACGATTTGGTTCTGTCTCCTGTCGGGACTCTGACTGATACAATAGCAGATTCAATCCAGGCAGGTTTCAGAGCCTATTCTTAGTTACCATGCAGGGCAGGGAAAAACACAAAGTAAAGGAAGTTTTTTCCTCCCCTTTTCAACACAAACCAGCCTCTCCTCACACTTAATCTCACAATGCTATTTTCCCCATGAGGAAGACAACCTTGGACAAAATTATGTAGAGTAGTTCGGCCTCATTGTCTCCTTTCCAACATAGGATCTGGGCTCTAACTTTGCAAAATGTATATGGTGTTTTTCCAAAAACAAAAGAGCTGTTGGTCCCCAAAGGTGCTATCAACCCTCCAGTTCTAACAACACAAGGAAACACTGACATTTTGAAAAGAAAGCTGTTGTTTTTCTTAGGTTTCACATATCTCAGGCCCAATTCCTCAGGGGAACTCACAGTCAAAGTATTGTCTTCTGAAGAGCCTCTTCCAGAAAAACACACTTTTGAAGCACAAACTGTAAGGTAAACACCACAGCCTGATATGGGCAGCAGAGACCTATTCCCCCACTCTACCCTTACTCCTACCAAAGCAATCACCAGTAGTCCTGGTAATTTTTATCTGGAATTTTTAATTCATTAAGGCTGCTCTGGCAGCAAATATCAAAAACAAAAGCATTAATTAATACTATCTAAAGCAAAGAAATGGCACTGGCTATCTGAACCCAGTGTTGTATCTCAAAACCTAAGGGCAGATTTGAATGTTTCATCACATCTCCATTCTAATTTTTATCTTTATAATTCTTTCTACTCACCAACTTTTGTTTTGTTTTTCCAGCACACCCCTGCTCTTGAATTAACATGTGTAAGCCTGATCCCTGACCCTTTGGACAATCTATGTCTCTTTCTGAGTCTCCAGTTCAGAAACCATTCCTGTTCCAATCCCAAAGGCCAATGTGTTGAAGGCTTGGTCCCCAGCTAATGGCACAGTCGGGAGGTGGTAGAGCCTTTAAGAGGGGGATCTAGTGGAAGGTAGGAAGTTAGGTCATTGGGGATGTGTTCTTGAATGGGATATTGGGACCCTAGCCCCGTCCTCTATCTCTTTGCCTCCTGGAAACCATTAGGTAAGCAGCATTGCTCTACCACATGTTCCCCACCATGATGTTCTGCCTTGCCATGGGCCAGAAAATAATGGAGCCAAACAACCATTAACTCAAACCATGAGACAAAATAAATCTTTCCTCTTTTTAAGTTATTTATCATGATAGAAAGCTGACCAGCACAGGAACCAAGTTCTTCATTTTGGGGGCAATGAGCAGAGAAGGAGAAATCAGTAATGTCGGTAAGCCATCCTCCTATCATGTCACGACTGCACCTATCGTGGAAGTCTCAGTGCTTTTGTATTACTCAATTCTGTCAGGTATTAATTTTCAAAAAAATATCCATTAAATATCATCAGCTGTAGACTTCTGAATACTTAAAGAAAATAAGGTTTCTAAGAATGTTGGAGTCATTGGTACAATCATCTTGCTTCCAGAATAGGGAAAGAGAGAAATGACCCAAACAATTATGCACATATGAATAAATGAATAAAAAAAGAAAAGAATTGAGAAAGGACAGAACAGAAAGCATAATAGAAGAGGAAGGGCTTACCAAGTCATTAGGTACCCCAGGGGCATAAGAAATGCTAAGCAAGACTTACTATAATGTATACAACAGCACAATCCCACAAGTAAAATACTTAATATGCTTATAATGTTTATAGCATATAACCCAATAAAAAGCCTTCAGTAAGGGGGGAAAGGGGGAGAAAAGGGGCCTGTGTCATTTGCTGAGGAGCCCACCAGGGATTCACATGACTAGCAGAAAGGCCATCCCATGTGAGTTATTCCCAAGGCCAATGACACAGAGCACTTTGGGTGACTGACTGCCAGATGCTGGGAGCCCCTGGGGAACAAGGCACTTCTTTGGGCCCCACTCTTAAGAGATTATGTCCTTCAAGCCAACATCAGTCATCTCCAAACTATGACTCTCCAGTGTCCCTTTACCCCATCCCAGATTTACACACCCCAGAAGGCACAGACAGCCTCTCGGGGTTCTGCTTCACCACTGCGGGGGCCTGGGATGCTCTGGTGAATCTGTTCTTATCACCACAAGTCAAACACCACCTCTGAAAGAAAAAGTGGCAGTCCCTGTCTATGTCCCCAGACCCAAGAAGCACTCCTGAATGATGATTGTGCCCTCACTGAGAAGCCTACTAGGGCTTCTGGCCTCCTTCCCCCCAGCTTCCTGTGTCAGGAGCAGTAAGAGGGAAGGTTGTGGGAATGCTGGCACTGGGTCAAGTCCCCGGGAGGGGCCCTCGGTGCCTAAAACTGAGCGACATCCCAGTGGTTCATATTTGTTCCAAGTCAGCATCTTGCCAAGTTAATAGTGAAAGAGACCAGGCCAAACATTTTCCTAGGAAAATAATCAAAGAGATGATACACAGATAGTTAGTTATATAGGAGTATAGATAGCATATAGTATTGAGAATTTAAAAATGGGTATACCTATCAGTGAAACCCTAGGGCTTCACAGAAACAAATGAGGTAAAATGTTCTAATTATATAATAACAACTTCTATTTGTGAATTTTCACTGAACATCAGACCCTCTGCTAAGGATCTTAATTCTTTCACTTAATCCTTGCTACAACCCTAAGAGTCATTTCTGTTAGTGTATGCATTTTATAGAAGAGGGAATGAAAGCATAAAGATCAAGTGACTTCCAGGCAGACAGAGCTGGCAGGGGTTTGTGGGGAGAGGCTTTCCATTTCACTCTGTCTCAAGAACTACGCCATCCTTCCTCCTCAGCTTTGACCACATCACCCAGCACATCGAGGCAGTATGAAATCAGCCCAGTGTCCCAGCATCTTTTTCACATATGTTTTTCTGACCTCATGGAAAGATGACCACTGTGCCCCAGCACTCCATCAGCCTGACTGGAGAATGTGCCTCCCTTCCCTCCCTGCCATCATAACGGAGAAAGAACCCTAGGAGCTAAGGGGGCTGTGGAGCCTGGAAACCATCCCTGATGGACAGCCAGAAAAAATGAGACATTCCAGTGGCTGTTCAAACTTCAAGGCCCTCTGCTTTACATGTCTGTAATGCCCTCATTTGGCAAAGTTTTGAACACTTCTTTTAAAGAGCTTAGGTTTGTCTAAACATCAGTTCACCTAGGTAGTGTAACCATGTGGACAAAGCAACTCCTCCTAAACACTTGAGGACTTCCTCAAGTTCCATTACAACCTCAAGCTGAAGTTCCTGCAACTCCATTAAAAAGAGAATTTTGCCTGTGTTGATTGTGGCTTTGTGGCTAAAGGTTCACATCTTAAATTTCAACAACTACAGCAGCTCAGTTATGTTTGGGGAGAATTCACAGCTGAAATTTTGAGTATTTTCCTGCTTACCTGTCTTTTTATGACATTTTGGTCATGGTGGGAAAATAAACTCATGACTTAATAGATCTTTTTCAATTTTATTTAGAAACTCTTCAATGATTTGACTTCCCTACCAATTTCAAATATATTTGATTTCAGTGACATTGTATTTTAAAATTGTTTAATTTTATCTGTATTTATCAATTTCAACTTCTTGTAATAGCCAGGCACCACTAGCTTACACTTACAGTCCTAGCTAGTCAGGAGACAGAGATCAGGAGGATCTTGGTTTGAAGCCAGCCAGGGCAAATAGTTTTCAAGACTCTATCTCCAAAATATCCAATACAGAAAAGGGATAGCAGAGTGGTTCAAGTGGTAGAGCACCTACCTGGCAAGTGTGAGTTCAAATCCCAATCCCACTTTAAAAAAAATACTAAGAAGTATCCTCATGTTTACTAAGACACAAAATAAAAGTATGAAAAATCTTTTTAAACATTTGACCACAGGGGATATAATAATCTCAATTTTCTTGCCTGCATGAGGAATTATCCTTCTGTTCATTTTCTTTGAGACTTAATGACACAATATGTTACTTCATCCTGGAAAACTGTGAATAATAGAGAGAAAAGTGTGCTTTCTCAACTTGTATTGCCCTCTTGGGTTCTTTGCTCAAAGAATTGCATAGACTGAGATGCATTCTTCTGTGACAGATTCATAAACAGAACGATTTCCCAACAATATTGAATTGCCAAAGGGTGAAAACCTGATTATATTCTGATCACAGAAAATAAGTAATGGTTCCTTTTCTGTATGTGAATGGAGGTAAAATGATTAAAGTGTAATCAAACAGCTCTGATCTTTTTCAACCTATGAAAGCACAATGAGAATGATAACTTAGGTTATAGCAAAAATGAGGATAGGATGAGAGTTTAGAGAAAGAAGAAACTGTAGGAAAAAATTTTTCATAATAATGGAAGTGTCAAGAAAGCATACATGTGAAGGCACACACACAAAAACAAACTAATTTGTTTAAATCATAGAACAATCAACATTTATGCTTAGAAAATTAGAAGTAACTAAAACCTGAAAAAATATTATAGAATATTTAAGAAAAAGAGAAAATTTATTAGGAACTGATTGGAGGGGGAAAATCTAGGAAGATTGAGGAAGGAGGAGTAAATAGCAGAGTAAAAGCATTTATATAGCATTTTGCTATTTCAAAAGCATATCATATTATCTCATTTATTCTCCAAAAGTATATGAACCGGAGTGTATTTATTCACTTGCCTTGTTAAAGTGGATTCCAGAGACTTACTATGATATAATGAAGTATGACATGAATAATAAGAAGAGTGAGGCCAAAGAAGAAATAAAGAAAAGATAGAGATGATGTAAAACCAGAAATAAAGGTATTATTATTATTATTACTGTTACTAATATTCTACCACAAAATGAATCCAAGGCCAATGATGAAAAGTGGCAGATACTAGACTTAGGTCATTTAACTGGTGTTTTTTCTCTTAAAATAATAAGCAATCCTGAATGGAGGCAGGCTTTAAAAGTAAGAAATAAAGAAAATAGTTGGCAAACTGCCAAATTTTGGGGTGTTTTTTGAAGATAAACTTCTGAATGTATTTTCTCCAACCACTGGCATTACAGATCATTGCACCAAAGTCACTCCAAGTCAGTGTAAAGTTGTCTTAGAGAATCTTGTGAAAGGAGATGGTCTATCGGTTACTCATCTTTATCCTCCTTCTTTTTTGTGTTTCTTCCTAATCCACAGGTCATTTTTGTGTTCCCTCATGAGTACTGATAACTCTGTATAATACTACATGGTTCTATGATAGTTTTCATGAATAGTAATGTCCTAGAAATATCACTTCTGGACAGCGACCAAGGATGGAGTTTTCCATTCCAAGAGGGTATGTGTTGAATAATGATATACAGGACAGAAGGGCTTTGAATCCAAAGGCTACAGACATAGTCTTATTCTGCATCTGACTGCATAGAAATAATCCCACAGAAGTTGCTTTTGGTCTCTGCTATTCCCCTTCATCAAATCTAAAATTGAGATAATATCAATTGCTGTTGTCATTCAGCACATATGATTATTAAGTGAGATAATATATAAAAGCATTCAGAAGCAGGCTTAGTATACAGTAATTGTTAAAAAGAAAGCTCAATTGTAATTTCACAAATACTAGAAGTGATTGTTTCTGACAAAAAGGCTGTAAATTGCCTTTCTTGTCACCTCAATCTGCTGATTTACAGTGTTGACACAGAGACTGCAGGGAGAGGCCCTTGTGTTAAAGGGGGGGGTCAGCCAGCAAAGAAGGCAGGCTGCATTTCTTAGAGAATACTGGAAAGAAACCAAAACTTCCAGATAAACCAACTGATTAAAACTTAGCATCTCATGTTTATTGCGGCACTATTCACAATAGCCAACCTTTGGAAACAGCCCAGATGCCCTACAACTGACAAATGGATTAAGGAAATGTGGTTTGTATACACAATGGAGTATCATTTGGCCAAAAAAAAGAATGAAATTATGTTGTTTGCAAGTAAATGGATGGACCGGAGATCATATTAAGCCAAATAAGCCAGGCTCAGAGGGACAAAGGTTACAAAGTTTTTGGTCATATTTGGAAGCTAGTCCTAAGAGATATATGTATATTCACAGATACATATATGATCTTATACACACATATACACATATATATGTAAGTATACATATGTTTGTATGTATATAGAGAGAACATGATTGCAAAAGTGGGTCTGATTGAGAGGATTAGAGGAGGTCTTTGACATTCTCCTAGCTGGTTTTTCTTTTTATCTGTATATTTTTAAATATATTAATACAATTTTAGGAAATAAACCTGCCCCAGTTTAATTTTCAGTTCCCTAATCTTTTTCCTATAAATTCCTCATCCATGATTTGCTCTACTACAAGAGAAGTGAGAATCCTTAATCTGGTGGTTAAAGAGGGATTTCTGTACTTTGTATGTTTTACTTTCTTAGGCCAAGAAGAAAGCCTTGAAATACAGTTAATGTTGTAAATGGCTTTGTGTTACCTTCCTAGATAGAAAACACCTATGCCAATACAGACTCATGGAGCTACCCAGATTACATGTGACCAAGGCTGAACTCTTGATAGCTTCATGGTACACAGTGTTATTGTCCTTGACCCACAAGTCTCTTTATACCAGTATCATCAGCAAAAGAGGCGTTTAAATTTTACCTATCTTATCTAAGGTCAATTTAGTTTGCTCATATCTTCTATTCTTGTGTTACTGGTCTATACAATGTCTATTATGATCTGTATATACTGATTTCTGAGAAAAAGAAGTTTCCCCTGTGATCATTTTCATTTTGTTTCCTCAAAGCCAATGCAAAGCACTTCCATCATGTCAATAATTTCATTAACCCCTTCCAAGGATGTCTAAACAATAATTAATATTGACCCAGAGAAGTCAAGTGTGCTATTAAATGATCCACATTCATGGCAATGCTGAAGTTATGTGAGATTTACATAAAAAAGTGAGCTTGCTGTTAGCAAAGTGCAGTATGGCTGGTGAGGCACTTTCACAGACATCATTGCTTTTGTCCTAAAACAACCCATGAAGTGAGCAACAGACCACACATTTCTAGATTGAGCAGTCACCATGCCCAGTCAGTCACAACCAGCATGAAAGACACATGACATAGGGTAGCTCTGAATTTTGCTGAGTTATATATTTGATTTGTTTGTGCTATGAAAATAAAATATGGCAAATAGTCTTAAAGAACTGAAGGAACTTAGCCAGTTGCTCAACATTCATATCTTAACACAACCTGTTTAGTTGACGCCAATATAGATCACTCTTATTAAGGATCTGAAGAATAATTTAGATTTTAGTGTTATGTGGATGGGATGGAGGGTGAGAGGCTGGGAAGGAAAGGAAGAAGGAATTACAAAAGGATATAAGGACACTCTGGGGATAATAGTTACAGTCATTATTTTTATTATGGTGGTAGTGGCTTTACAGGTATATATACATATGCCAAAATTTCCCAAATTGTATGCCAACTAAATATTACAAATATGCTCACTAAAACTTTCACTATTACAATTTACTGAAACTTGAGAGGGAAATAATATGCTAGAACAGTATTTCTAAAGGCCTCATGGCATGTCATTCTCCAAAGTCAAGGTTCTAGTGTGTGATCCCTGTTCACAGACTGGGAGCCAAGGATCCAAGAGGTTAAGTGATTTGCCCAAAGATAGACACAAAACAGTGAAGTCAGAACTTAAACCTAATACTGATTCCTTAGTTCCCAAACTACTGATCTTCACAGAATACCAAGCTGAGTGTTGGACATGGCTCTAACAATCCAAAAAACCGTTAGGAAGAACTCAATTGATTCAGGTCATACAAGAGACAACTGTTGAGTAATCTAACAGGCATAGAATCTTCAGGGTATAGAAAACCCATTCACCCATGCATTTCTTCCTCAGTGTGTTCTCATTGCTCTTCTCTTACCTAAACAGTCTCAGCATAGCTAAGCTTCTTTCCCAAACCCTCCGTTGTGATATACCTCCTTGGTCCAACTACTGTACTCTACAAAAAGTCTTCTAGATATGGTATCTTTTTTTCTGTTTTTGAAATTGAGTCTCACTACATAGCCCTGGCTGACCTTGAAGCACTGATTCCTGCTTCAGCCTCCAAAGTGCAAGGATTATAGGTATTCCCAGTAGGTATGGTGTTTATTCCCTCATGATATCTTTCCCTTTCCTTTCCCTAGTAATAGCTAATTATCTGAGAAACTCGTGCATAACAAAAATCTAAATAGTGAAAATAGTCAGCTGTTCTCATGAAGATTTTTTACACTCTGAAAGAATTCATGGAGAATAGGTATACCAGCTCGAGCAAGATTTTTCTTTACTTAATGGTAGGAATTTTAGCTACTGGATAAGTAATTTTGGAAGATTTATGAGTTTTTTGTTATCAAATGATGACCATCTATTCCACTTATGGGTAAGAGATGACCTTTATCAATGTTAACAATAGTTCTTCTTCCTGGAGACAATTGCCTATACCAAGACCTAACTTTATCTAATAAATAATCCTCTCACTGACCCTTATCCAACAGTCAGATCAAACTGAAGTATTATTTGAAATAATACTGGTGCTTAGTGGATACTCAAAAAATACCAGTTGAACTAAAAGGTAGTCAGGAAATTATGGTGTCCTTTTGTTTCCTTATCTCTGAGCTTTTGATAAATCCCAGCTTTCTAATAAATGCTTAAAGAATAGAATGTCTTGGCCAGGCACTGGTGGCTCATGTTTGTAATCCTAGCTATTCAGGAGGCAGAGATCAGGAGGATTGTGGTTCAAAGACAGCCTGGGCAAATAGTTCTCAAGAACCTATCTCAAAAATACCCAACACAAAAAAGGGCTGGCAGAGTAGCTCAAATAGTATAAAAACTGCCTAGCAAGCACAAGGCCCTGAGTTCAAACCCTAGAACTGCCAAAAGAAAAAAAGAATAGAATGTCCTTCGGGCATATCCCTTGTTTCACTGAGCCTTTGAAAGGTACAATATGATGGGTTGTTCAAATCTGAGGTCATTAATTCATTCCTGAGTGGTAGATATACTATGCTGTTGACTGACTAAATGTGGTTCCCACATTTTTTATTTAAAACAGATAGGTGGCTGGGCACCAGCAGCTCACACCTGTATTTCTAGCTACTCAGGAGGTAGAGGTCAGGAAGATCACAGTTCCAGGTCAGCTTGGGTAAAAAAGTTCATAAGACCCCTCTCAACAGAAAAGGCTGGATAGGGTGGTGCATGCCCATCATTCCAAGTACTGCAGGAAGCATAAATACAAGAACTGCAGTACAGGCTGGCCCAGGGGAAAAAAGAGACCCTATTTCCAAAATAACCAGAGCAGAAAGGGCTAGGGGTGTGGCTTGAATGGTAGAACACCTGCCTAGCAAGTGCAAAGCACTGAATTCAAACCCTAGCACTGCCAAAATAGACAGATAACAGATAAGGAGTTCTATCACTTTAAAGACTGACTTGTACTTTTGCTCTGGAGGAAGGTAGGACAGATGCTTTCCTGGACAATACAGAGAAAGGTATACAACTGGTCCCTCTGTAGTTTGTGATTCAGGCTCTCAGATCTGGGCAAAGGGTCTTATATTCCAGAAGGCTGTTCTACCCAACTCTTAGTCCACTCAAAGATGATAAGAGCAGGACTGAAAAGACTAAAGAAATTGTCATAGAATCCTTGTTTATGCAACAAAGGGTTTTAATTTTTTAGAAGATGAAGATATGAGATATGTGATTTTGCCTCCAGCCTTAGAAAAACACCAAAGCTTTTATTTATAGCACTTGGCTAGTAGGATTTTACTAAATCCAAAAGTAAATGAACTTGAGAATCACTCCCATTTCCCCTGGAGAGAATTAAAGTGGATTTTTCTCATAATATCTAGTCCTGTGGTACAACTTTGTGTCTTATATTCAAAGTCAAGCCCTCTGGAAATCATAATGCAGAGCTTCTGGTTATCAGAACACTAAGAGAAGTAAACAGTGAGCAAGTATCCTATCTGCATCATGCTTTCAACATTATTTTCACCTTGGCTATTTTCCTTTTAATTTTTTCCCTCTTAGTGAGAGGCCACAGAGGGTCCAAACTTGGAAATAGGATTTAATACAATAGCCCTGCAGGCGGAACATTTGGAGCGCTTTTTCATTTCACACTGTGATCAGTTGGAGTGCTCCTCATCTATTTCTATTACTCACCAGGCTACAGCCAGGAAGCTAAATTCTGCAGAATGACATCTTTCCAGGTCTCCAAATTCAGCTATAGCCTTGTTCTCCCCACCCCTGTCTCTCTCCTAATTAAGCACTTACTAGAAGTGTAATAGAGGAAGTAAGTTGGTTGCCCATTTTAATTATTTATGTCCAGCTCTGGTTCTGCCTTTGAAATCCTATCTCCTTCCTTCTTCTTTGCATCAGTCCCGCCTGGCCTGAATTTGACATGTTTCAAACAATACATGGCAAATTTTATCCCATTAAGAAAAAGGCAGGAGGAGGAAAGGAGGAAACAATGATCATAAAACATTCACTTGTCCTTAGAGAGTGCTTGCTTTGAATCCCATGGAATCTTGTCATTGTCTAGAATCTACTTACATTATCATTTTTCTGAAAGATTATTTCAAACCTATCTGCTAAAATGTACAACTCCCACCATTCTTACTCTCAACTGGTGATATTATTTCCCACTTAACTCAGAAAACTAATCTTCCACAGACTTCCAAACACCATTGTCCACTTTCCCACCTATCGATGAACCAGCTCCTCACATCACTATCTAAGACTGCATCCTCCACGTGAGCATCAGATTCCATTTTATTTGCTCCAGGTCTTCACTCCTGAATTTTCCTTTCTCTCCTCCATCATCTACTTGTCACTCACTACTGGATTACTGAAGTCGGAATACTAACAGATAACAATATCCCTTACCACATGAAAGAAAAATCAAAATCTTCTCTTGCTTCTACTTTCTCCTACAAACTTATAGTAATGTCTTTGTTCCCCCTTGTAGCAAATTTCCTTGAAAGAGTTATCTACAATGTCTTCCATTTATCTATTTGTTTTAGCCCTTTCTCTGCTACTGTAACAGAATAACTAAAACCAGGTAATTTATAAAGAATAGAGATCTATTTGGCTCATGTTTCTGGAGGCTGGGAAATCCAAAGCATGGTGCCAGTGTCTGGGGAGAGACTTCATGCTGCATCATTCCATGGCAAAAGGGTGACAAGTTGGTCAGTCTTCCATTACTATGACAAAATACCTGAGAAAATCAACTTAAAGAAGAAAATATTTATTTTGGCTCACAGTTTCTGAGGTTTCCATCCATGGTTACTTGGCTCTGGTGTCTGGGCCTATCATAAAACATATCATCATGGCCAGCAGGATGTGGTAGAGTAAAGATGCTCACTTCATGGCAGCCAGGAAGCAAAAAAAGGGAGCTATAGACAAAGGAGCCAAAGACAAAACATCCCCTTCAAGGGCATGCCCCCGTGACCTGCTTCCTCCAACTATGTCCTGTCTCCTTAAGTGTCCACCATGACATATATCCCATTAAGCTGTGAATCCATGAATGAATTAACCCATCAATGAGTTCATATCCCTCATGATCCAGTCACTTCCCAAAAGCCCCACCTCTGATCACCAATATGTTGGGGACCAAGCCTTCAACACACATGCTTTAGGGGGATATTTCAGATCTAAACCACAACAAGCCATAAAGGCAAGGGCAAATGCAACTGAGCAAGAGGGGAGCAAAGTTGCTTTTTTTAACACACACACACAGGAAATTAATGTGTGTCAACTCCCTGTATAGCTTATCTCAACCAGCAAAAACCCTTGTTCCTTCCTATTATTGCTTATACTCTACAACAAAATTAGAAATATGGGCAAAATAGTTTCGGCTGGGTATTGAGGGGGTGGGGGGGAGAGGGAGGGGGCAGAGTGGGTGGTAAGGGAGGGGGTGGGGGCAGGGGGGAGAAATGACCCAAGCCTTGTATGCACATATGAATAAAAAAAAACCCACTCTTTGATAACTCACCCATTCCTATGATGATGATGCTAATCCATTCATGACATAATCACCTCTTACCAGGTCACACCTCTGAATACTGTTGCATTGGGGGTTGGGTCTCTAACACATGAATTTGGGGGATACATCCAGACCATAGCATCATTATCTCTTCTACACTCTCCAGTCAGCATCCACCACACCCCACTCCACTGACACTGCTTTCATCAAAGTCACCAATGACCTCTACATTGTTAATTCTCTGTCCTATTCTTACTTAACCTATTAGCAGAATTTCATCCAGCTGTTCACTGTTCATTCTCTTCAGGTGGCTTTCAGAACTCCACACTCTGTGTTTTCCTTCTATATTACCAGTGACTTCTCCAAGACCTTTGCTGAGTTTTATTCTTTCTATATGAGATTTTAGTGTTTGAATACTCCTGTTTCAGTCTTTGGCCCTCTGATTTTCTATCTACTTTCACTATTCATGATGATCTCATTGAGTCTCATTGCTTTAAATACCATCTACAATGTAACAATTCTCAAATGTATTTTTATACCTAAAATATTTTATTAGCATATAATAGTTGTACAAGGGATACATTATATTTACATATGTGCTTACATATATATTAGTAGATTCATCCCCTTCACCATTCTCCCTCCTCCCTCCTCCCCCTCCTCTTAGAAAATTTCAACAGGTTTCATTCTTCTATTTTAGTATTTGAAATATGAAATATATCTACTATTCACCTGCATTCCCCCTTTCCTTATGCCTGCGCACCTCTCACTGGTACTGACCCCTGAAAAAGACCTATCAAAGGTATATCTTCAACCCAGAATACCCATGTACACACCACAGTAATATATCTGCTGCCTCCTCAGCATGTCCATCTGCATGCCTACATTAATATCAACCCAATGTGATCAAAACTGAACTTGCTTTTCCCTATTCCCCAAGGAAGGCTCCCATAGCCTTTCTCATGTCTCTCAACATAAAAACACCTCATAAAAACACCTTAGAATTACCTTTCAGTTCATGCTGTCCTCCATTCAATACATGCAATCTGTGAGCAAATTCTTTGGTTCTATCTTTAAAATATTTCCAGAATTAGCCACTTCTCACAGCCTTTATTCCTAACATGCAGGCACAAAGAATCTTCATCTTGTTTGGAGCACTGCAATGCTTCTGCCTTCTCCATACTTGTCACAAACCAGCATCCAGATTATTCTTAGATGGTAAGTCAGAAAATGTAGCTTCTCTCTAGAATACTTGTGATTACTCCCAATCAATAGGAGTAAAAGCCATAATCCTTATGAACTACTTCCTGACCTCACCTCACCTTCTACTACTCTTTCTCCTTCATTCTATTCCAGGCATCCTAAGGTCTTTTTTCCTCAAAAATGCCAGACTTAAGACCTTTGCTGTAGCTATTGCACTTGTCCAAATGCTCTTTCTCCTTTCTAGTTAACCCTTTCTCTTCCTTTACATCTTTGCACAAATCCCACATGTCAATGAGGCCTACCAAGGTACTTTCTACTGTATCAACACTCCTGATTTCCTTATTCTACTTTAATGTCATCTCCATAGTCCTTATCACCTTCCAACAAACTTTATACTTAACTTATTATCCCTCTTAGTTACTATCTGCTTTCTTCAGGTAGAATGTAAGCTCCATGAGACCAGGGATCTTTGTCCTTTATTCATGGATAAATTCCATGTACCAACCACATAGTAGACACTCAGTAAATATTTAGTGAATGAATGAATGTGACTAAATGCACTTAGTGATATAACAAATAAATCTTGCTATTGTATCATGATGTAGATGATCTTATAGCATTATCCATAGCAGCCAAACAGTGATGGATGCTGTTTCAAATGTAACCAAACATAAGGAAGGTCAATGACTTATGAGAGAGACTGGGAGAAAATTCTGCCTACTAAAACCAATTTATATTGGAAGGTGTCCAACCTAGTCACTCTAGTGCCCATGGATTGCAACTCTGAATATAAATCTTAAAGACAACAAAGACATACAGAAGCCAAATAAGACAAAGGCTAAAAGAATGCAATTAGCAGAAGTCTTAGGTAAATCAAAGCCATGAAGCAATAGCTCAATAATAGATTAAGAGTCAAAAATAATGCAAAACCAAAGAGAGATTGTCTGAGAGTCCTATCTTATATGGTAGTGGGTCACTTCATGATAAACATGTTCTCAGAAATATGTTGTTAGGCAATTTTGCATTTATGCAAACATCACAGAGTGTGCTTATACAAACCTAGATGGAATAGCTTAATACACACTTAGACTATAGGTGTGAGTCAAGCCATAGAACCCAGAGCTCAAAACCCAGTCCCACCAAACAAAATAAGAAAGAAAGGATTCCACCTCACCCCTGTTAGAAGATTCCACCTCACCCCTGTTAGAATAGCCATCATCAGCAACACCACCAACAACAGGTGTTGGCGAGGATGCAGGGAAAAAGGAACCCTCTTACACTGTTGGTGGGAATGTAGACTAGTACAACCACTCTGGAAAAAAATTTGGAGGCTACTTAAAAAGCTGGACATCGATCTACCATTTGATCCAGCAATACCACTCTTGGGGATATACCCAAAAGACTGTTACTCCAGAGGCACCTGCACATCCATGTTTATTGCGGCACTATTCACAATAGCCAAGTTATGGAAACAGCCAAGATGCCCCAGCACTGACGAATGGATTAAGAAAATGTGGTATCTATACACAATGGAATTTTATGCAGCTATGAAGAAGAATGAAATGTTATCATTCGCTGGTAAATGGATGGAATTGGAGAACATCATTCTGAGTGAGGTTAGCCTGGCCCATAAGACCAAAAATCGTATGTTCTCCCTCATATGTGGACATTAGATCAAGGGCAAACACAACAAGGGGATTGGACTATGAGCACATGATAAAAGTGAGAGCACACAAGGGAGGGGTGAGGATAGGTAAGACACCTAAAAAACTAGCTAGCATTTGTTGCCCTTAATGCAGAGAAACTAAAGCAGATACCTAAAAGCAACTGAGGCCAATAGGAAAAGGGGACCAGGAACTAGAGAAAAGGTTAGATCAAAAAGAATTAACCTAGAAGGTAACACCCACGCACAGGAAATCAATGTGAGTCAATGCCCTGTATAGCTATCCTTATCTCAACCAGCAAAACCCCTTGTTCCTTCCTATTATTGCTTATACTCTCTCTACAACAAAATTAGAGATAAGGGCAAAATAGTTTCTGCTGGGTATTGGGGGGGGGAGCGGGAGGGGGTGGAGTGGGTGGTAAGGGAGGGGGTGGAGGCAGGGGGGAGAAATGAACCAAGCCTTGTATGCACATATGAATAATAAAAGAAAAATGAAAAAAAAAGAAAGAAAGAAAAATTACAAAACACTTAGGCAACATGGCATAGTCTTTGGTCTGCCAGATTTGCTCTGCAGCTTTGCTCTCACCAGATTTGCCTTGTCAAGTAATTTTCTCTAAAATCAGCTATGTAAATCTTCCAAAAATTCTCCAGCTGCATTTACTTCAGCGCTTAAAGACTTGTTACACTCACTTTCACATTGTGTAACAAATGATTCCTGAATCATTTAAGCCACCCAGAGCTAGCAGTAAATTCAACACTACAGTTGGGTCCAGCCTTTTCTTTCAATGCTGTAAGCACATTTTTTTTCACTGGCCATGATTGTCATGGTGCTGCAAGGAGTACATTTCCAGGTGTGGTCTTCAATGAAGATCATTACAAGTTTGCCCATATCTGATAAAGACCCTTGTAAGTATCATTTCCTTCAATGAAGCAGACCCATTAACAGCTTCTGTCACTCTGTTCTTGTTATTCACGATCATAGCTGTGGTGGAATGGATGGGCCTGGGCAGTGAGTAATAACCACCACTGATATTCTACCCTTGTAGTCCTTAATCACTTAAGTTTGTTTCTAGTTGAATCACTCAACATGGCCTCTCACTGGCAACTTTAGTTCTGGATTTTGCATGCTTAGAAGCCACAAAGAACAAAAGAATGGAAGTTTGACACAAGAGAAATGATGCAATCAAGAGACTCCATAAACATGATATATAAATCTGTGACTGACATAGTAAATAGAAAGCGTAAACTCTAAATTACTGAGTATAAGTGTAACATAGTAGATACATAAACCAGCAGCATAGTTGTTTATTGTCATTATCAACTTTTATGTGGTATACATAAATGTATGTGCTGTGCTTTTGTATGACTACCAACACAGTAGGTTTGTTTATACTAGAATCCCCGCAAACACATGCTGCACTATGAGTTACTATGGCTATGACATCACTAGGTGACAGGAGTTGTTCTTCTCTATCACAATCTTATGGGACCACCATTGTATATGTGGTCTGTCATTGACCAAAATATCATTAGGTGGAACAGGACAATGTTGGAATCACTGTGGTATATGGAATATGATTTCAGCTCTCCATAAAATCTGGTATTGATATGTTAGGACTTTACTTATATCTCTGCTTATTTCTTATGTACTCCCCTAATAATAAATTCCCATCAACTTGCATAATCTGAATTTTTTATTATTATGCTCTAAAATTGCTAGCTAATACATAACATCATCAAATCCTATCAACCTTCTTCCTCCCTAGCAATTCTCAATTAATACCAATACTCCTCAAAATTTTCCAAGAAATAGAAGGGAAAATAACACTACCAAACTCATTCTATGAAGCCAGTATTATACTCATTCCCAAAAAGATGGAACGAAAAAAGAATTACAGAACATTGTCTTTAGTGAATATAGATGCAAAATATCTCAACAAAACACTGTCAAATCAAACATCAAAAAGATCATACACCATGACAAGTCAGTTTCATTCCAGGGATGCAAGAATCATTCAATATACACAAATGTATAAGTGTAATACAGCATATAAACAGAAGCAAAGACAAAAATCACATGATCATTTCAATAGATGAAGGAAAAGCCTTTGACAAAATTCAGCACATTTTCATGATAAAAGCACTGAAGAAACTAGGAATGGAAGGAATCCTCAACATAATACAGGCTATATATTATAAAGTCTATACATAATAGCCAACATTATGCTAAATGGAGAACTGAAATCATTCCCACTAAAGTCAGGAACAAGACAAGGATGTCCATGTTCCCCACTCTTATTCAATATAGTTTTGGAATTCCTACCCAAGCAACAAGACAAGAGCAAGAAATAAAAATGATTCAAATAGGGAAGAAAGAAGTCAAACTATATCTATTTGCAGATAATATGATCCTATACCCAAATGATCCTAAAAAACTCTACCAAAAAATTCTTAGAAATCGAAACACTTTTTGAAAAGTAGCAGGGTACAAAGTTAATATACAGAAATCAGAAGCCTTTCAATAGACCAACAATGAACAGACTGAGAAAAAAAGTCAGGGAAACAATCCCATTAAAAATAGCCTCAAAAAAAGAAAAACACTTAGGAATAATTTAATGAAGGAAACTAAAGACCTTTTCAATGAAAACTATCAATCACTGAAGAGAGAAATCAAAGACAACACCAGAAGATGGAAGTATCTCCCATGATCATGGATCAGCAAAATCAACATTATAAAAACGACTATACTACCAAAAGCAATCTACATGTTCAATGCAATCCCTATCAAAATTCCAATGATGTCCTTCACAGAGAAAGGAAAACCAATCCTAAAATTCACATGGAAACACAAAAGACCTCGAATAGCCAAAGCAGTTCTGAGTAAAAAGTTCAATACTGGCTATATGACAATACCTGACTTCAAACTATACTACACAGCCATAATAATAAAAACAGCATGGTATTGGCACAAAAACAGACATGAAGACCAATGAAACAGAATGGAAGACCCAGACATAAATCCACACAGCTATAGCTAACTGATTTTTGACAAAGGAGTTTTCAAAGCACACAATGGAGAAAAGACAGCCTCTTTAACAAATGTTGCTGGGAAAACTGGATATCCACATGTCTAAAACTAAGTCTCTTTCACCCTGTACCAATATCAACTCAAACTAGATTAAAGACCTTAATATAGAGCCTGAAATTTTGAAACAATTACAATTAGGATAGGCAACAACTTCTTAAATAGAACTCCAATGGCTCAGCAACTAAGAGAAAGAGTAAACAGTGGGATTGCATCAAACTAAAAAACTTTTGCACAACAAAAGAAACAAACACTCTCAAGACTCAAGAGACTGACCAAAGAATGGAAGAAAATCTTTCCCAGGTATTCATCCAGTAAGGAACTAATATCTAGCATTTATAGGTAGCTCAAAATACTCAACCCCCAAAGAATCAACATAGGGAATTTTCAAAAGAAGAGGTACAAATGGCCAATAAATACATGAAGAAGCATTCAACTTCCCTGCCTATAAAAGAAATGCAAATCAAAACTACACTAGTATTTGCAAAGCCATGTTAAGATTCCACCTCACTTCTGTTAGAATGGCTATCATCCAGTACACAAACAACAACAAATGTTGGCAAGGATGTGAGGGAAAAGGAACCCCTATACACTGTTGGTGGGAATGTGTATCAGTATAACCACTATGGAAAGAGTATGGAGGCTCCTCAAAAAACTAAATATAGAACTGCCATACAATCCACAAATACTATTCCTAGGGCTATACCCAAAGGAATGTAAGTCAGGTTATAAAAAAGATACACATCCATGTTTATTGCAGCATTATTCACAATAGCTAAGCTATGGAAACAGCCAAGATGCCCCATAATTTATGAATGGATTAAGAAAATGTGATATTTATATATAATGGAATTCTAGTCAGCCATAAAGAAGAATGAAATTTTGTCATTTGCAGGTAAATGGATGGAACTGGAGAACATCATCTTAAGTGAAGTTAGTCAGGTTCAAAAAGCCAAAGGCCACATGTTTTCTCATATATGTGGAATATAGGCCCAGTACAAATACAAGCAATTTAATGAAAAACAGGTCACACTAAGAGGAGATCGCTAATGGGAGCAGGAATGTGAATATTCATTCTATACAAGAATGAATATAGAATTTTTAAACCTTTTGAAATCACCATAAGAAGAGCACTAAAGTAGAAAGAAGAACAGAAGGGATGAGCCAATTCAGGTTATAATACTTACATACATGGAAATGTCACAATGAAACATGCTGTATATCTATCTTATAAAAATTTCTTTTTTCAATAACAGAACAGGAAAGTAAAACAGGTCCTGTATGGGGGTTGGCACCAATGGGAGGGTGGAGAGTGTGGGAAAGGGTGAAAGAGGGTAAATGTGGTGGAAATATCATGTACTCATGTACAAAAATGAAAAAATGAGATATGTTGAAACTATTCCAGGAATGGGAGGAGGAGGATAAAGGAGAATGATAGAGGAGGTGAATTCAACTACAATATATAGTAAGAACTTTTATAAATGTCACAGTGTACCCTCAATACAATAATGTGATGGTAAAAATAAAAAAAACAAAAAAAGTACACTAAAATTTCATCTCACTCCAATTAGAATGGCTGTCATCAAGAAAACAAACAACAAATGTTGGTGAAGATGCAGTGAAACAGGAACCCTTACACATTGGTGGGAATGCAAATAGTTCAACCATTGTGTAAAGCAATATGGAGATTCCTTAAAAAGCTAAAAAATAAGAACTGTCATATGATTCAGTGATACCATTCTTGGGCATATATCTGAAGAAATATAGCCAAGCTATGGAAATAATCTAGCTGCCCTTCAATCAATGCATACATAAAGAAAATATGATATATATACAATGGAGTTTTATTCAGCCATGAGGAAAACTGACACCATGTGGTTTGAAGGCAAATGGATGCAATTGGAAGACACCATGTTAAATGAAGCCAGGGTCAGAAAGACAAAGCCTGTATGTTTTCTCTCATATGTGGAAGATATATCCAAAAAACAAACATACACACAAAAACAAACATGATCATATACAAACTTCTATGTAGAACACGAACTACTCTATGGAACTCTGTTGTGAGCACTTACCAATTGAGTATGGGGAAGCAGTACTCAGGAGACTCTTAGATAAGGTATATTACCACCTTTGTGTTTGGTTACCAAGGGGTTTGTCTCTTAAGGACATAAAAGTGTCAATAGTAGTAATAATTTTTCAAGAGCATTTGCAAGATGCCAAATATTCTATTAAACCCTTTCAATGCAAAATCTCATTTAATGCTCATAATTTTTTTTTTCATTTTTCTTTTACTATTCATATGTGCACACAAGGCTTGGTTCATTTCTCCCCACTGACCCCACCCCCTCCCTTACCACCCACTCCGCCCCCTCTCTCTCCCCCCCCCTCAATACCCAGCAGAAACTATTTTGCCATTATTTCTAATTTTGTTGTAGAGAGAGTATGAGCAATAATAGGAAGGAACAAGGGTTTTTGCTGGTTGAGATAAGGATAGCTATACAGGGCATTGACTCACATTGATTTCCTGTGCGTGGGTGTTACCTTCTAGGTTAATTCTTTTTGATCTAACCTTTTCTCTAGTACCTGTTCCCCTTTTCCTATTGGCCTCAGTTGCTTTAAGGTATCTGCTTTAGTTTCTCTGCATTAAGGGCAACAAATGCTAGCTAGTTTTTTAGGTGTCTTACCTATCCTCACTCCTTCCTTGTGTGCTCTTGCTTTTCTCATGTGCTCATAGTCCAATCCCCTTGTTGTGTTTGCCCTTGATCTAATGTCCACATATGAAGGAGAACATACGATTTTTGGTCTTATGGGCCAGGCTAACCTCACTCAGAATGATGTTCTCCAATTCCATCCATTTACCAGCGAATGATAACATTTCATTCTTCTTCATGGCTGCATAAAATTCCATTGTGTATAGATACCACATTTTCTTAATCCATTTGTCAGTGGTGGGGCATCTTGGCTGTTTCCATAACTTGACTATTGTGAATAGTGCCGCAATAAACATGGATGTGCAGGTGCCTCTGGAGTAACAGTCTTTTTGGTATATCCCCAAGAGTGGTATTGCTGGATCAAATGGTAGATCAACATTTAGCTTTTTAAGTAGCCTCCAAATTTTTTTCCAGAGTGGTTGTACTAGTCTACATTCCCACCAACAGTGTAAGAGGGTTCCTTTTTCCCTGCATCCTCGCCAACACCTGTTGTTGGTGGTGCTGCTGATGATGGCTATTCTAACAGGGGTGAGGTGGAATCTTAGCGTGGTTTTAATTTGCATTTCCTTTATTGCTAGAGATGGTGAGCATTTTTTCATGTGTTTTCTGGCCATTTGAATTTCTTCTTTTGAGAAAGTTCTGTTTAGTTCACGTGCCCATTTCTTTATTGGTTCATTAGTTTTGGGAGAATTTAGTTTTTTAAGTTCCCTATATATTCTGGTTATCAGTCCCTTGTCTGATGTATAGTTGGCAAATATTTTCTCCCACTCTGTGGGTGTTCTCTTCAGTTTAGAGACCATTTCTTTTGATGAACAGAAGCTTTTTAGTTTTATGAGGTCCCATTTATCTATGCTATCTCTTAGTTGCTGTGCTGCTGGGGTTTCATTGAGAAAGTTCTTACCTACACCTACTAACTCCAGAGTATTTCCTACTCTTTCCTGTATCAACTTTAGAGTTTAGGGTCTGATATTAAGGTCCTTGATCCATTTTGAGTTAATCTTGGTATAGGGTGATATACATGGATCTAGTTTCAGTTTTTTGCAGACTGCTAACCAGTTTTCCCAGCAGTTTTTGTTGAAGAGGCTGCTATTTCTCCATCATATATTTTTAGCTCCTTTGTCAAAGACAAGTTGCTTATAGTTGTGTGGCTTCATATCTGGGTCCTCTATTATGTTCCACTGGTCTTCATGTCTGTTTTTGTGCCAGTACCATGCTGTTTTTATTGTTATTGCTTTGTAATATAGTTTGAAGTCAGGTATTGTGATACCTCCTACATTGTTCTTTTGACTGAGTATTGCCTTGGCTATTCGTGGCCTCTTGTGTTTCCATATAAATTTCATGGTAGATTTTTCAATCTCTTTAATGAATGTCATTGGAATTTTGATGGGAATTGCATTAAACATGTAGAATACTTTTGGGAGTATTGACATTTTTACTATGTTGATTCTACCAATCCATGAGCATGGGAGATCTCTCCACTTTCTATAGTCTTCCTCAATCTCTTTCTTCAGAAGTTTATAGTTTTCCTTGTAGAGGTCTTTCACATCTTTTGTTAGGTTTACACCTAGGTATTTGATTTTGTTTGAGGCTATTGTAAATGGAATTGTTTTCATACATTCTTTTTCCGTTTGCTCATTGTTAGTGTATAGAAATGCTAATGATTTTTCTATGTTGATTTTATATCCTGCTACCTTGCTATAGCTATTGATGATGTCTAGAAGCTTCTGAGTAGAGTTTTTTGGGTCTTTAAGGTATAGGATCATGTCGTCTGCAAATAGGGATATTTTGACAGTTTCTTTACCTATTTGTATTCTTTTATTCCTTCTTCTTGCCTAATTGCTCTGGCTAGGAATTCCAGTACTATGTTGAATAGGAGTGGAGATAGTGGGCATCCTTGTCTGGTTCCTGATTTTAGAGGGAATGGTTTCAGTTTTTCTCCATTAAGTATAATGCTGGCTGTAGGTTTGTCATATATAGCTTTTAGAATGTTGAGGAACTTTCCTTCTATTCCTAGTTTTCTTAGAGCTTTTATCATGAAATGATGTTGGATCTTATCAAAAGCTTTTTCTGCATCTATTGAGATGATCAAGTGGTTTTTGTCTTTGCTTCTGTTAATGTGGTTTATTACGTTTATTGATTTTCGTATGTTGAACCACCCCTGCATCCCTGGGATGAAGCCTACTGGGTTGTGGTGAATAATGTTTTTGATGTGTTGCTGAATTCAGTTTGCCATTATTTTGTTGAGGATTTTTGCATCACTGTTCATTAAGGAGATTGGCCTATAGTTCTCCTTTTTGGAGGTGTCTTTGCCTGGTTTTGGGATAAGTGTAATACTGGCTTCATAAAATGTGTTAGGCAGTTTTCCTTCCCTTTCTATTTCGTGGAACAGTTTAAGGAGGGTTGGTATCAGTTCTTCTTTAAAGGTCTGATAGAATTCAGCAGAGAATCCATCAGGTCCTGGACTTTTCTTTTGGGGAGACTCTTGATTGCTGCTTCAATTTCATTTTGTGTTATAGGTCTATTCAGGTGATTAATTTCCTCTTGGTTCAGTTTTGGATGATCATATGTATCTAGAAATCTGTCCATTTCTTTAAGATTTTCAATTTTATTTGAAGATAGGTTCTCAAAGTAGTCTCTGATGATTTCCTGGACTTCCATGGTGTTTGTTGTTATCTCCCCTTTTGCATTCCTAATTCTACTAATTTGGGTTTTTTTCTCTCCTCATTTTAGTCAGGTTTGCCAGGGGTCTATCGATCTTGTTTATTTTTTCAAAGAACCAATTTTTTGTTTCATTCATTCTTTGTATGGTTTTTTTTGGTTTCTATTTCGTTGATTTCAGCTCTTATTTTTATTATTTTCTAGGAGTTTGAGATGTATCATTAGGTTATTGATTTGGGATCTTTCAATCTTTTTAATATATGCACTCATGGCTATAAACTTTCCTCTCAGGACTGCCTTAGCTGTGTCCCATAGGTTCCGGTAGGTTATGTTTTCATTTTCATTGAGTTCCAGGAACTTTTTAACTTCCTCTTTTATTGCATCGATGATCCATTGTTCATTAAGTAATGAGTTATTTAGTTTCCAGCTTTTGCATGTTTTTTGTCTTTACTTTTGTTGTTGAGTTCTAGTTTTACTGCATTGTGGTCAGATAGTATGCACGGTATTATTTCTATTGTCTTATATTTGCTGAGGCTTGCTTTGTGCCCTAGGATATGATCTATTTTGGAGAAGGTTCCATGGGCTGCTGAGAAGAATGTATATTGTGTAGAGGTTGGATGAAATGTTCTGTAGACATCTACCAGGTCCATTTGATCTATTGCATATTTTAGATCTTGGATTTCTTTATTGAGTTTTTGTTTGGATGACCTATCTATTGATGATAATGGAGTGTTAAAGTCTCCCACAACCACTGTGTTGGCGTTTATATATGCTTTTAGGTCTTTCAGGGTATGTTTGATGAAATTGGGTGTGTTGACATTGGGTGCGTACAGATTGATGATTATTATTTCCTTTTGGTCTATTTCCCCTTTTATTAGTATGGAATGTCCTTCTTTATCTCATTTGATCAATGTAGGTTTGAAGTCTACTTTGTCAGAGATAAGTATTGCTACTCCTGCCTGTTTTCGGGGGCCATTGGCTTGGTAAATCTTCTTCCAGCCTTTCATCCTAAGCATATGCTTATTTCTGTCAGTGAGATGAGTCTCCTGTAAGCAACAAATTGTTGGATCTTCTTTTTAATCCATTTTGTCAAACGGTGTCTTTTGATGGGTGAATTAAGTCCATTAACATTAAGCGTTAGTACTGATAGGTATGTGGTGATTCCTGCCATTTAGTTGTCTTAGTTGTTTGAAGGTTTGATTGTGTGTACCTAACTTGATGTTACTCTCTACTGTCTTGCTTTTTCTTATCCTGTGGTTTGGTGCTGCCTGCCTTTTCATGGTTAAGTTGGGTGTCACTTTCTGTGTGCAGGATCCCTTGCAGAATCTTTTGTAATGGTGGCTTTGTGGTCACATATTGTTTTAGTTTCTGCTTATCATGGAAGACTTTTATTGCTCCATCTATTTTGAATGGTAGCTTTGCTGGGTAGAGCATCCTGGGGTTGAAGTTATTTTCATTCAGTGCCCAGAAGATCTCACCCCACGCTCTTCTTGCTTTTAATGTTTCTGTTGAGAAGTCTGCTGTGATTTTGATGGGTTTACCTTTGTATGTTACTTGTTTTTTCTCTCTTACAGCCTTCAATATTCTTTCCTTAGTTTCTGAACTTGTTGGTTTAATGATGATATGTCGTGGAGTAGTTCTATTTTGATCTGGTCTGTTTGGTGTCCTGGAGGCCTCTTGCATTTGTATGGGAATATCTTTCTCTAGATTTGGGAAATTTTCCATTATTATTTTGTTGAATATATTACGCATTCCCTTCGCTTGCACCTCTTCTCCTTCTTCGATGCCCATGATTCTCAAGTTTGGTCTTTTGATGGAGTCGGTGAGTTCTTGCATTTTCTTTTCACAGGTCTTGAGTTGTTTAATTAATAGTTCTTCAGTTTTTCCTTTAATTATCATTTCATTTTCAAGTTCTGAGATTCTGTCTTCTGTTTGTTCTATTCTGCTGGATTGGCCTTCCGTTTTGTTTTGCAGTTCTGTTTCATTCTTTTTTCTGAGGTTTTCCATATCCTGACAGTTTTCCTCTTTAATGTTGTCTATTTTTGTCCTGAGTTCATTTATCCGTTTATTCATTGTGTTCTCTTTTTCACTTTGGTGTTTATACAGTGCTTCTATGGTTTCCTTTATTTCTTCTTTTGCTTTTTCAAATTCTCTATTTTTGTTGTCTTGGAATTTCTTGAGTGTCTCCTGTACATTTTGGTTGACCCTATCCAGTATCATCTCTATAAAATTCTCATTGAGTACTTGTAGTATGTCTTCTTTTAAATTATTCTTGTGGGCTTCATTGGGTCCTTTGGCATAGTTTATCTTCATTTTGTTGGAGTCTGGATCTGAGTTTCTGTTCTCTTCATTCCCCTCTCATTACTGTACTAATTTTTTGCTGTGGGGAAACTGGTTTCCCTGTTTTTTCTGTCTTCCCGTCATTGTCTTTGGTGTTGTTACTGTCCCTGTACTGTGTGCAATTAAGTATTTTCTAGCTTGCAATAATAACAATGGTAATATTTAGAATGGAAGGGTGAGCTGAGATGGAAAGCAAGAAGTTAAAGAAAAGGGGAAAACAAATATACAGACAAGAGGGAGAAAGCAGAACAAGGTATCAGACTAGAAAGTTTCAAAGGTATAAACAGGGAGTGTTAATGTACTAATCGACAGTAAGCTGAACAGACATTAGAGAGACAGAGAGAGGATTGAAAATCAAAGATAAAAAAATAAAAACTAAGTAAATGAAAGAAATATCTACATATATATAAATGAATTAAAATAAAATGGAAAATAGAAAATTAAAAAAAAAAACAAAAAACTTCCAAGTTTATATGCAATGCAGTTTCAGTCTTAATAATTTGGGTGTCGGTCTCAATCTCCAGTCCTGGAGTTGGTGCCTCAGATGTTGTTCTGTAGTTGTCTCATCAAAGGGGATGCATAAAGTAGAACAAAACTACACACTCACACACACACACACACACACACACACAAAAGCCCCACCAAGTGTCCCAAGTTCAAATGCAATACAGTTTCAGTAAGTTTTTCAGCTTGCAGGTGTAATTCGGTTGTTCTCTCATCAAAGGTAGGGAGAAAAAGAAAAAAAAGCGTCTGGAGGCAGTTCTGAGAGTGGTATCTGCAACTGTGGCTTGCCTGCCTGCTGCTCTCAGCCTGTAGCTGGCGGTGTTATTTATGCAGATCTCTGGAGTGAGCTAGCACTCACCTGGTCCCACAGGCTTTGTTTGCTCAGAGTTCTCCTGTGCAGGAGCCTCTGCTACAGGCTTTCCCCTTTCCAAGCACTGGGAAAGGTGACACTGCCCCCACGTTGTCAGGCCTGCGTGTTTATTTACAGTTCATGTGGGAGGTGGGTCTTCCCCCCTCTCCTCTGAAGTTTTCCTCCCACTGCCACTTTCAGAAGCTTTCCTGCTCCTGCTTACTGGGCAGTGCTGCTGCTCCTGCCGGCCACCATGTTTATTTACAGTTCACGTGGGAAGTGGGTCTTCCCTCCTCTCCTGTGGAGTTTTCCTCTCTCCTCCACTCTCACAAGCTTCCCCGCTCCTGGTTGCTGGGTGCGTGCCCTGCTCCCACCAGAGGCTCTCCAGCCCGCCCGGCTTGTTTATTTACAGTCCCTGGAAGGATTCCCTTCCCCCAATCTTCAGTGCTCAGGGTGCTCCACCCTCTTTCCAGCGTGTCTTAACTGTTCTTATTGCTTATTACTCAGTTTCTCTTTTTTTCCCGGATGGAGGTCAGTCTGTCCAGGGGGCTATGCTGCTCTGGTCCAGGCTTGTCTGTGGGGGTACCACGGTACCGCGAAGCTCACCTGGTCTGCGTCTTCCCAAGCCGTATGGGCGCCAGCCACTGGCAGCCCCTGGGGCCCTCCTCGTTTCTCCGTTTAACGTGAAGTGGAGATTCTCTGCACCAGCTGGAGATGTGGAGGGGTCAAAGTTTTGCCTTTTCTCAGTGATTATGCCTGCAAAGTGTGTCTCCAGCATCTCTCCAAGATTTCACTATAGGAGGGTCGCTTTCTGCTTCCTACCTCTAGCCACCATCTTGGAATGTCCTGCTCATAATTTTGTAAAATCAGGATTATAATTACATATATTTTGCAGGAGAAGAGGAGGAGCTATAGATTGGCTTGACAATTTGCCCATAAATACTCAGCTGTTAAGTTGAGACTCTTACTTCAGAGAACAGGATTTTATTCAAACAAATCCACACGGCACTCTCACAGGGATCCTAAAGTCCCATCCTCTGCTACCCCAGCCAGCCAGGAACTTATTCAGACCTTCCCCAAGCTTCGCACACCATGCGCCCAATAAGGGGAGTCCAGCAGAGCTCCAGGGAATCAGCCAATATTAGTTGAAGGTCGATCTCGTGGTCTACAGGTGACACCTGGTCGTCAGGAGGATCAAAATTCCTTACAGACAGTTCCTTCCTTCCTTCCCCTTCCCTCTCTCCCCTTTCTTCCCCTCTCTCTACTTCCCTCCCTCCCTCCCCTCTTTCCTCCTTACTTCCCTCCCTCCCTCCCTCTCCCCCCTTACTTCCCTCCCTCCCTCTCTCCCCTTACTTCCCTCCCTCCCAATCTCTTTTTATTCTTTACCTTCCAAAACCAGTAAGGAAAAATCATCAAAAAGGCAGCAAGAGTTTATACTGCAGCTGCCTTTGAGTTGTAGAACCTCTGCGCTCACTCAGTCACTCAGTTAGTGTTTCCCCTCTGCAAAATGAACTTAATAATAGCAGCTACTTTCAGGGCACACAGTAAGTATTAAACAAAATTCATATGTGTAAAGCACTTGGGACCATAACTTGCAAATAGTGAATACCACATAAGTGTAAGCTTCCATTTGGGGTTAAAATTAAATACATAAAATTCATAGCTTACTCCCAATCATTTGGAGGCAGATCATCTGCTCTGGGTTTTCCCCAGAAGAAACAGTGTGATGTAACAGGTTCTGAAGTCAACAAACCATAGCATCTCAGTTCAGTTATATGACCTTGGAAGTGATATTTATCCTAGGTAAGCCTCAACTTACTCAATGCCCAAACAGAGATAATAGTGTGTCATTCCCCCCACCTTCCCTTCCTCCACTCCCTTTCTCCTCTTCCCTCCCTCCCTTCCCTTCTCCCTTCCTTCCTTCCCTTTCCTTCCCTTTTTCCCCTCTTCCCTCCCTTTACTCTCCTTCCTCCCTTCCCCTTCCTTCCCTCCCTTTACTCTCCTTCCCCCCTTCCCCTTTCTTCCCCTTCCTTCCCAATCCCCCTTCTTCACTTTCCTCCCCTTCTTCCCTTCCTCGCTCCCCTCCTCACCTTGCTCCCCTTTCTTCCCTCATCGTCCCTCCCTCATTCCTTTTTACAAGAGCATTGCTATAGTTCCTGCAGGATGATTGACATCATTTTGAATGATGTCATTCAAAATGGCAATTTCTTTTCAATCTTGGCCACTCACTTTGGGACATCTAAACTTTAGATACCCAAGATTCAGTATTTTTTGTTTTTTTGGCAGTAATGGAGTTTGAACTTAAGGTCTCATGTTTGCTAGGCAGGCAACACACCTGAGCCACGTGCCCAGGCCTTTGATTTTATTTTTTGCTTTAGTTATTTTTCAGACAGGGTCTTATGTTTTTGCCTGGGAACAGCCTGGACCTCAGTCCTCTTACATATACCTAGTGAGTAGCTGCCTAGTGACAGGTGCACACCATCATGCCCATCTTTTTGCTTGAGATGAAGGTCCCACTAACTTTTTACTAGGGCTGGCCTTGAATCACAATCCTCTAGACTCTGCCTCCTGAGTAGCTGGGATTACAGTTGTGAACCACCACACCCAAACTAGCTATATTCTTTAAACCTCTGTCATCACTATCTATGCTCAATCCCTAGGTAATCTCATCCAGGCCTTTGTGTTAGTCAGATTTCAGATACTATAATAAAATAACTGAGACACTGATACTGGTGATGGGTGCATTGGGTTCGTGTCCAGGGTCAGTCAAAGAATGACAAGCCCAGACAATGAGCGAGTAGCAAGCAAGAGGGAGTTTACTGAAGTACAGAAAGGCAGAGCTCCCATTCAGGAGGGACTCAGAAAGACTGAGCCATGGCAACTGTTGTCTAGGAGTTTTTAATCTAGTTCTTGGGGCAGGTTTTACAAACTCCTGAAAACAGCCCTCTGTCAAGTGGGCCCTTGTTTTTGTTTGTTTTCCTCCCTTCCCCCAAGTGGTTGTTTGTCTTTAAATTTTAACTGACCTCACTCCTTGTCCTAGACCCACAACTGCATTCTCAATGCTATTTTTGTTCTCTTGCCCAACATCTGTTTCCTGCTGACTTCAGTCACTCTTTCTGGCTCCCAGGCCTGACTGCCTAAGGTCAACTTTCCTCCTAACATTTCCCCCTCTGAAGAGGAACACTTGACTGCTGTTAGAGAATAAGGGCAACGACTGCTCTAACTACTTCCAGCTGAAGATGGGTGCTGTAGGGCAGTCAGTCTGAGGGTCCTCTTCTGAAGGTCAGTCTAGGGGACCTCAATAGAAGCATGTGGAATATGTTCCAAGGGTTCCAATTCTACCCTGTCTGCCAGGTTTTAATCACTCTCTACCAGTGTGACTGAGAAGTTCCCTCACATCTTGTCCCTGTGCTGGGCCTGATCCGGTAGTGTCTAGCCAGATCCTACCATAGTCTCTTCTGCATGATCCATTGGGCCTCCCTCAGAATATCTGATAACCAATAAGAATTATGCATTGGAAGCTGAAGACGGTCCCTGTGGACTTCCAAGTTCTATTTTCATGGTGCATATTGCACCATGACCTTCCTGGTGACCCCATTCCCCAGTGACCCCATTCCCCAGTGACATCAAAGGAAGGATCTGACCAGGAGTGCTTACTTTTCTAAATTAGAAAATAAATATCATATAATTCCTCATGTATGTTCCTTCTCAGGATATACTCCCTATCTCAATACATAATAATTAAGATGTCTCTTCTCTTCTGGCAGGAAATGGAAGGGCAAGGGGGCTGTTGTCAAATGCCCTACCATGTAGACTATAGCCTCTAGAGATGTGTGAAAGATTCCATCCTAATAAAAATAACTGTCCTTATGGGGTTGCCACACATGGGGAATGGGACCTGTGTCGCTCTTCCCCATGCGTCTTGCCATGTGATAGCACTCATGGCAAAGATCTGTTACTTATGAGATGGGGAAACCTCTATGGGTTCTCTGTTCTATATTTTGGCACCAAGAGCAGGACAGGTGTCATGTGCCAAGAGGATAGCCCTGAGACCTCTAGAATCCAATCCTAAAATGTGAGTGGAGAGTTTTGGGGAAGAAGTCTGCAGAAAAGGGATCAATAGGCTGCATAGTGAGTGAGAAAGAGAACTCTTCTAGGTACACATCTGGGGAGCTAAGGAGCACCTTTGTTCTAAGAGTTCATAGAAAGGCCCAAGCACTGTGGATGAGGGTATCCCTCCCCTCAGGCCACAGAAGATCAAAGGAAGACAGATCAGGCTGGTCAGGCTCAGAAACAGCCTGAGCTTCCACAAGACTTGGTCACCTTTTGGGCTACAGATAGCACAGGTTGTCACTACCTTAACCTTCAGGTCCTTTCAGAGAGTAGCCCTGGCCAGGGACTTTCAGATGTCTAGGAGGACTTCCCTTCATTGACTAGTCTTAGATCCCCTTTGCAGAGGTGAATGGAAAAGAAAGAAGTAAGATAGGCCAAGGCCTGTCTTCTCAAGGGGAAAGACAAAGGCAGAGAGCTGCTGTTCAAGGTCCGCTTACCCCTAGATGGTGTCCATAATCCCGGATGATCCCCAAGGTTACAGTACTAGCTATGAGTGTGCCAGGTTTGTGTCCAGGGTTGGTTGAAGAATGATAAGCCTGGTCAATGAGCAAGTAGGAAGCAAGAGGGAGTTTACTGAAGTACACAAAGGCAGAGCTCCTGAGTAGTAGAAATTCAAAGACTGAACCACGTCAACTGTTGTCTAGGAGTTTTATCTAGTACTTGAGGTAGGTTTCACAAGTCCCTGAAAACAGCCCTCTGAAAAGCAGGCCCTTGTTTTTTCTTTACAAGGTCTTGGTGCACTTGTTTTCCTCCCTTCCCACAGGTGGTTGTTTGTCTTTAAATTTTAACTGACCTTGCTCCCTGTCTCAGACCCAAATCTGCATTCTCAATGCTGTTTTTGTTCTCTTGTCCAACATCTGTTTCCTACTGACTTCAGTCACTCCTTTCTGGCCCCAGCCCTGACTACCTACACTCCAGCTAGCTCCTAATGATATCAACTTAAAAGAGAAAAGATTTATTTTTGTTCACAGTTTTGGAAGTTTCAATTCATGGTCAATTGGCCCTGTTACATTTGGGCCTGTGGCAAGACAGTACATCAAAGGAGGAGCACATGGCAAAATTGCTCACCTAATGGCCAGGATGCAAAAGAGAAGAAGAGAAAGTGCTGGAGTATCAATATCCCCTTCAAAGACATGCCCCCAAGGGCCAGAAGACCTTCCAGCAGGCTCTAACGCTTCAAGTTTCCACCAAGCTGGAGATTAACTCTTTAACACTTGGGCCTTTGGGGAACACTTTTCCAAACCATATCACCTATGACTTTAATGCTATCACCACATTGATGACCTTCAAATTAATATCTCTAGTCCAAATGTATACATCTGTCTTTGACTTCATTTGTCCACAAAATTGATCCATGTACCTACTGGCAGAAAATAAATTCTTTATTTCTTCCAACTTTTGCTGCTCAAACATGTTCTGCCCCAAGCATCCTCAACTCAGTGAAGAACTACACTATCCTTCCAACTACTCAGGCCAAAATGTTTGACATTATTCTTGAATCTTCTCTTTTGCTCATAGATGCCAGCAAATCTGTCACATTTCTGTATACAAATACAAACTATATATGTGTGTATGCATATATGCATATAGTATATACACATATATGCACATAAACATATGTGTATATGATGTGTTTGCAATAGACTGAAGGGACTAGGGGATGGAGGGAGAGGAAAAGAATGATAGAGAGTAGATAATATTGAAATACATTGCCATCTGAAGATGACATAATAAGACACTGATAACTGTTAAATAATAGAGAGTGGGGAGGAAAGGATAAGGGAGAGTATAAAGTGGATTAATCTGACTAAAGTACAATATGTTCATGAGTGAAATACCATGATAAAATCCCTTTGAACAATGAATATATACTTTAAAAATGAGGGACAGGAATGTAAAACAGATCCTGTTAGGTTCACTAGTGGGAGGGTGAATGGAGAGGGTGAAAGAGGGTGAATATGGTCAATATACTCTATATACTTGAGTGAAAATAGAACAATGAAACCTACTGAAATTGTTTTAAGTAGGGGGAGGAAGGGAGGAAGAATGATAAAGCAGGAAATCTAACCAAGGTACATTGTAAGCATAAATGGAAATATTACAATGAAATCCCCTATACAACTAATATATGCTAATAAAAATGTTTTTAAAATGAATGCATACTATTTAAAGTGCTATGTTTAATTTAAAGTTTAATTTTCATTGATCTTATCACTAGTAAGTTTACATAAGTTTTAAAAATTATGTATATTAGGCACTTGCATTTCTTTCTGCAAGATATCTATTTATATGCATCAACCATTTTTATTGGCTTAGTCACTTATTATCTTTTGGATTAATAAATCTTTTTATAATACAAAATCTGACATGTTTACTCTGAAAACATGTTCTGAATCAATACATCTATCACCACTTTGACCACTACCACTTTAGTCCAAATTACTACCAACTTCTATCAGCATGGTTACAATAACTTTCTAACTGCTCTCCCAGATTCTACACTTGTCCCCTTACAGTCTTTTATCTGCAGGGCATTCAGAGGGACATTGAAATGCCCAGCATTGTTCTACTCTGCTTAAAACTCACCAGTGGTCTGTCATCTCACTCAGCGTGCTGTACAAGTCTGGCCCTGATTTCCTCTCTGACATACTGATTACTACCATCAGTGCCTTTGCTCACTGCACACAAGCCACACTGATGTTCTTGCTGGCTTTCCTGTCCCCTTCCTTTGAAAAGTCTTCTCAATACCTTGCTAGGAATCCTCTTCTCCCCAGACATTCATAGGGCATGTCTGTCTCCATCCCTGTTTATTCAGGTCATGGTTTAAATGAAATATTATTAGATAAACTGTCTCTGACCACTGCATCTAATACTGTATCTAACACACACATGCACACACAACTTTCTCTTCTATAATTTTGTCCTGCTTTATTTTTCTTCATCATATTATTCTGAATCTCTTATCTCAAATTTTTATTTGCTTCATTTTGTCCATTCACTCTGCTAGAACATAAACTACATAAAAAATGAATTTTGGGGGGTGGTACTGGGATTTGAACTCAGAGCCTTGTGCTAGCTAGGCAGGCACATTACCAATTGAGCCATACCCTCAGCCCTTTTTGCTTTTGTTTTGTTTGTTTTGACAGTACTGGTTTGAAAGTCAGGTCTCATTTTTAGACCCAGCCCAGCCTGGATCAGGATCCTCCCATTTACACTTCCCACATAGCTGGAATAACAGGCATGTACAACCACACCCAGCTGTCTGTTGATTGAGATGGGGTATCACTGTTTACCCAGGCTCTGAATCTCCACCTCCCAAATAACTAAGATTACACCACTCCAGGCAATTCCATCCTTTAAAATATAAATATGGGTGCCATGCCCATATGGTTTATGCACTTTCAGCACTGGTGGAGAAGGTACATCATGAATACTACCATCTTTGCCCTTCAGTAGGGTAGCCACCATGACCCATGCCAGACCAGACAGGGGGGATGAGGAGCACTGTACCAGAATGCAGATAACTGAACCTTATTCTGTTTCCCAGGTCTTTGCACTCTTAGCCTGTGGTAGGAGGAGCTGCCACCATGATCTCCAAAATGCCCTGAAGCTCAGTCTTCTGTTGTCCTGGTGAATAGTACCTTCTGTTGCTGTGATTGATCCATGCTAATTTCTTTAGCAGATGATCACAAGACCACACCTTTATGTTCTCCCCAAAAAGCTTTCTCATTTTTTTTTCCAATATGGTTAGGCTAAGTGTTCTGCTTGCTTTATCATTCTGACTTTAAGTAATTTTTGCTTTCTCTCATTTTACTAGAAGCAATCAGAAAAAGCCAAACCTTACCTTCAACACTTTACTTAGAAATTTCCTAAGACAAATATCAAATTTCAGCACTCACAAAGTTCTACTTTCCACAAAACACTAGAACATAAACACAAATGCACCCAAATTTTTTACTACCTTACAATAAGGACAGCCATTCCCCTAGTTTCCAATGTCATCCTGAGAGATTTTATTGCAATAAGCTGCAAATATCCGTATTTCTAACAAAATTCTATTCACAACTATCTTAAGTATTCTCTAAAAAGATTGAGCCTTTCTGTTTAGTTTTCTTCCTCTCTTGGACTCTCACCAGAATTGCCCTTAAAGCTCCATTCATGACAATGCAGATTTCCTCTAGCATATACTCAAAAGTCTTCCAGCTCCTCTCTACTATAGTAGTACAGCAGTTCCAAAGCTGCCTCCACATTTTAGGTCTTTGTTATAGTAACACTCCTCACTTCTAGTACTAATTTTGTGTCTTCATCTGCTTAGCTTGCTAAAATAAAAGACCACAGATTGCTAACTTATAATGAAAAAACACTATTTCTCACAGTTCTAGAGACTGAGAAATCCAAAATCAAGGTACCAACAGGTTCGATGTCTTTTGGGGGTTCATTTCTTGGTTCACAGATGTTTCTTCTTGTTTGTCGTCAAATGACAAAAAGTTCTCTTAGGCCTTTTTTAAGGGCACTACTATTAAAGAAGGCTGTGCTCTCATAACTGAATCATCTACAAAAGTCCCATTTCCTAGTACTATCACATTGATGATTAGGTTTCAACATATGTTTTTGAGAAGACCCAAATATTCATCTCTTAGCACAAAGATGCATAAATCATCTAACTCTTGGTTAGACTGTGACTCAGAGGCACAGAACTGTGTGGCATTCTAGGAGATGTTGAGAGGACATGTATCTAGGATGGCTGAGATATTTGTAATAGGCAGTGTTTATACAGACCCACTTATTAAGCCAAAAGATTTGATAAAGAGATGGAGAAAAGATGGTGGAGGAATAGATGCTTTCTGCGTCAGGCAGCATGAATAAGAGTTTGGATAACAAAGAAGAGACTACATACAGAAGAGCCAAAGAGAGGAAAGCACAGAAGAAACATAAAGAAGTAACTGGATATCTGAAAAATATGCCAAATTAAAAAGACAACACAGAAACAGTTTGCAGCGCCCACCCAGCCCTTCTCTCCCTGCAGAGAGGGCAAGACTCCCTGAAGCCAACTTGTTCTTATTTGACTGTTTCTCTCCTTTTTCTTTCATTTTCTATTTTCCAGGTATTAAGATCTAGATCCATCTCATACTAATATCTCCTACACCTCCCTCCCCTTCTTCCCATCTTCTACTCTCCCCAACAATACTCAATTTCTAATCCTCCTTATACCCTTCAACCAGTGTTAAGTTCTGAGACCATCCCCCTAGAAATAAGAAATTTGCTCCCATACAACTTTACTAGAGAGACAGATTATGGCTTCAATTATTCCTTATACATTCAAATACTTGGTTTATTGCTGAATATTTACCTTAAAAGGAATATTAGGTCAACAAATGTGAAAAACACATTAGAAATTCAAATATGAAAAACCAAGGCAATGTCTCACTCCAGACTCCCACCATAACATCTATACATTTGAATCCAAAAGTAATGAATTGGCCAAAATGTTGGAGAAAGAATTCAGAAGCCCACTGTAAAAAATTATCAGAGACCTTAAAGAGGACTCATATAAACAGATAAATGAAGTTAGGAACTCAATCCAAGACCTAGACAAGAAAGTCAGTATTGCTGAAGAAAAATTCAGCAAGGAAATAAAAATTATGAGAAAGAATCAAGCTGAAATGTTAAAAATGAAAGCCTCAATAAGTCAAATACAAACTACAATGGATACAAGATCAAACAGAAGAATGTTAGAGATGGAGGACAAGATTGAGAAGCTATTGCACACAATCATAAAGAAAAAAATTAATACATGTAAATACACAAACAAAAAATCTGCGACATGATCAAAAGACCAAACCTAAGAACTCACAGGGTGGAAAAAGGAACTGATATACAAATTAAAGGCATAAGAAATCTATTCAATGAAATAATAGCAGAAATTGTCCCAAATTTATGTAACAGGAGACATTTCCTGTACCATGTACAGGAGACATTTCAAACTCCAAATAACATAATCAGAAAAGAACAAATCCATAACACTCATAATTAAAACAGCAAATCTAGAAAAGAATGAAAAGATACTGAAAGTTTCAAGAGAAAAACACAGCTCACATACAAAGGTAAATATCTCCACAGACCTCTCAGCACAAACCCTAAGATCCAGAAAAGCATGAAGCAATATAACTCAAGCTCTGAGAGAAAATAATTGGCAACCAAGAATACTTTACCCAGAAATGCCGTCCTTCAACCTCAATGGAGTAATAAAGACCTTCCAAAATCAGGACAAGTTAAAGCAGTTCATGTCCACCAAGCCTACACTACAAAGACTACTTGAAGGAATAATACATATGGAAGAAAATGAAACAATCACAAATATGAGAGCCTAGGAAAGAATAAAACACAAGGAAAACTGTCAAACCTACAAGAGGTAGGAAAACAACAAACAAGATCAGCTCAGAAAACCAACAAAACCTGAAGCTGAACAAAGCCAAAAGCAAAGAACAATCAACACAATACTCAATCTGGGGAAAAAAGCAATGGAAACACAGAGATCAGAAAACACCTCTCAATCATAACCCTAAATGTAAATGAACTCAACTCTGTAATCAAAAGACCCAGATTGTCAGATTGGATCAAAAATCAAGATCCAACAATCTTTTGTCTACAAGAAACACACCTCACAACCAAAGACACACACAAACTAAAAGTGAAATGTTAGAAAAAGATTTACCAGGCATGTGGAAACTAAAAGCAAGCAGCAGTAGCTATTCTTTCATCAGACAGGTTTTACACAAAAAATAAACAGTCAGAAAAGATAAAGGTTACTTACATACTAAAAAGGGAACAATCCAGCAAGAAGATATAACAATTCTACACATATAAGCACCAAACATCAGAGCTCCCACATTCATAAAAACAATTATTTCCAAGTTTAAAGGAACAGATAGGACCAGATACAATAATTTTGGGAGATCTCAACACCCCACTCTCTTCAATAGACAGAATATCCAGACACCCCCCCAAAAAAATCAACAAAGATATTCTAGATTAAATACTACAGATGAAATGAATTTAACAGACGTTTATAGAATATTTCATCCTACAACAGTAGACTACACATTTTTCTCAGCAGTTTATTGAAATTTTTCCAAAACAGACCTCATCCCAGATCATAAAGCAATACTCAACAAATTAAAAAAAAGGCTGAAATAATCACTTGTATCCTAACAGACCATAATGGGATAAAATTAGAAATCAATGGCAAGAAAAACCACAAAAAAACATTCAAACTCATGGAGATGGAACTGCACACCAATGGGTCATTGAAGAAATTAGGAAAGAAATAAAGAAATTCTTAGATTCAAAGGAACATGAGAATACAATTTACCAGAACCTGTGGGACACAGCAAAGGCAGTCTTAAGAGGGAAATTTTCTTATAATGTACCAAATATATCACACTTGAATTCACCTTCTCCACAGATCTCCTTTGTCCTCCCACCCCCAATTACTGGAACAGTTTTAACAGGTATCATTTTTGCATTTACATACATATGTACATATTATTTGCACCATATTCATTCTCCAATCCCCCAACTCAGGGCAGGACCTATTCTGCCCTCCTGTTCTCCAATTTTGTAAGAGAAAAAAGATAAAAAATAAAAAGAAAAAAATGACGTTTTTGCTTGTTTGAGATAAGTATAGCTACACAGAGTTTCCTTGTGATGTTTCCATGCATATATGTGTTACAACCCCAAATGGTTCACCTCTTCTAGTCCTCTTCATTCCTTCCTAGTCCCCTTCCCATGGAGGCCCCAGCCTGTTTAAGATTTCTATATTCATTCCTGTAAAGAGAGCACATCAACCACATTCAAGTTTTTAGTTTCCTTCCCTTGTTCTATCCCTCTTGTACGAAACCATCCCTTAGTGTGCCCCATGTTCCATAATATTGCTGCATTTTTGGGGGGTCTATAATCTGCATATGAGAGAGAACAGGCAGCTTTTGTCCTTCTGAGTCTGGCTAACTTCACTTAAGATGATGTTCTCCAGTTCCATCCATTTACCTGAGAATGACAAAATTTCATTCTTTTTTGTGGCTGAGTAAATTTTCATTATGTATAAATATCACATTTTCTTAACCCATTTGTCAGTAGTGGAGCATCTTGGCATTTTCCACAGCTTAGCTATTGTGAATAGTGCTGCAATAAACATGGGCGTGCAGGTGCTTTTGTTGTGAGCTGACTCACATTCCTTCAGGTATATACCTAGGGGTGTTATTGCTAGATCATATTGCTAAGTCTATTTTTAGTTTCTTAAGGAACTTCCATATTGTTTTCCATAGTGGTTGTACTAGTTTACATTCCCACCAGCAGTGTGTAAGAGCTGCTTTTTCCCTGCATCCTCACCATTTGTTGTTGTACTGATAGAAGTAAGGTGGAATATTTGTGTGGTTTTGATTTGCATCCTTTATGGCTAGGGATGATGAGCATTTTTCTTGTGTTTTTTTAGCCATTTGGGCTTCTTCTTTTGAAAAAGTTTTCATTAGTTCATTTGCCCATTTCTTTATTGGGTCATTGATTTTGGGGGGAGTTTAGTTTCTTGAGGTCCCTATATATTCTGGTTATCAGTTCCTTGTCTGATATATAGCTGGCAAAGATTTTCTTCCATTCTGTGGGTGGCCTCTTCAATTTAGAGACCATTTCTTTTGTTGTGTAGAAGCTTTTTAATTTCATGTAGTCCTATCTGTTCATCCTTTCTCTTAGTTGCTGAGCCACTTGAGATCTAGTGAGGAAGTCCTTGCCTATGCCTATTGCTTCCAGTGTATTCCCTGCTCTTGCCTGTATTCATTTTATGGTTTCAGGTCTGATATTAAGGTCTTTAATCCACTTTGAGTTGATACTTGTACAAGGTGACAAACAGATCGAGTTTCAGTTGAAATTTAAAATACTTTAAAACCTATATTCATGCAAACTGGAAAATAAAGAAGAAATAGATAAATTTCTTGGCACAGATGATTCACCAAGAGGTCATTAAAAACAAACAGATCTATATCAAGCAATGAGATTGAGATAGTTATAAAGAACCTCCCAACAAAGAAAAGCTCAGCTCCTGAGAGATTCACAGCTGAATTCTACCAGCTCTTTAATGAAGAATTACACCAATGTTTCTTAAATAATTCCATAAATCACTAAAGGAAGGAATACCACCAAACACATTCTACAAATCCAATATAACCTTAATACCAAAACCACATAAAGATGCATCGAAAAAAGAAAGTTATAGGCCAATATCCCTGATGAACATAGATTCAAAAATCCTTAATAAAATACTGGCTAACAAAATCCAACAATACATTAAAAAGCTCATACACCATGATCAAGTAGATTTCATTCCAGGTAGGCAAGGATGGTAAAACATTCACAAATTAACAAACAAAACACAATAAACAGAATCAATGACAAAAAACAAATCATGTCAATAGATACAGAACAAATCTTCAACAAAATTCAACTTCTTTTCATGATAAAACCTCTGAAGAAACTAGGAATAAAAGGCACATTCCTCAACATTGTACAGGCCATATATGACAAACCTATAGCCAACATCATATTAAATGGGAAAAATTGAAACCATTTCCTTTAAAATTAGGATTGAGGCAAGAGTGTCCACTCTCCCCACTTTTATTTAGCACAGTACTGGAATTCTTACAGCAATAAGACAGGAGAAAGAAATACAAGGAGTTCAAATAGGGAAGGAAGAAGTCAAATTGTACCTATTTGCAGATGATATGCTCCTACACCTGAAAGATCCTAAAATTTCAACCAAAAATCTTTTAGATCTCATAAACACTTTCATCAAAGTAGCAGTATATAAAAATCAGTAACATTTCCACACACAATCAAAAAAGTCAGAAATAAATCAGAAAAAAATATCATTCACAATAGCTTCAAAAAAATTAAAATACGTAGGAATAAGTTTAACAAAGGATGTGATCAACCTATACAATGCAAATAACAAGTCACTAAAGAAAGAAATCAATGAAGATATCAGAAGATGGAAGGACATGCCAGGCTCATGGATCAGTAGAATCAATACTATGAAAATGACTACACGACTGAAAGCAATCTATATATATATTCAATGCCATCCCTATCAAAATTCCAATGACATTCTTCACCAAAATAGAAATTCAATCTTAAAGTTCACGTGGAAGCACAAAACACCTCAAATAGCCAAAGTAATCTTGAGCCAAAAGAGCAATGCTGGAGATATTACAATATCTGACTTCAAACTATACTACAGAGCTATAATAATAAAAACAGCACAATACTGGCACAAAAATGTGAAGACCAATGGAATAGAATAGAAGATTCTGACACAAACCTGTGCAAATACAGTCATCTGATTTTCGACATGGATGCCCAGGCAATAACTTTATGAATGAAATTCCAGTGGCTCAACAATTAAGAGAAAGTATTGACAAATGGAACTGCATGAAACTAAGAAGCTTCTGCATAGCAAAGGAAACAGTTACAAAACTGAAGAGATCACCTACAGAATGGGAGAAAATCTTTGTCATTTAATACATCTGACAGGGATTAGTAACCCAAATATATAGTGAGCTCAAAACTAACCTCTCAAAGAATCAACAACTCACTGAATAAATGGCAAATGAACTGAACATACAATTCTCAATAGAAGATGTACAAATGGTCAATAAACATATGAAGAAATGCTCAACATCCTTGGTCATAAAGGAAATGCAAATCAAAACTTTGGAAGCAGCCCAGATGTCCTACAACTGATGAATGGATTAAGAAAACATGGCATATATACACAATGGAATTTTATTCAGCCATAAAGAATGAAATTATGTTTACTAGAGAAAAGGTTAGATCAAAAATAATTAACCTAGAAGGTAACACCCACGCACAGGAAATCAATGTGAGCCAATGCCCTGTATAGCTATCCTTATCTCAACCAGCAAAAACCCTTGATCCTTCCTATTGCTTATACTCTCTCTACAACAAAATTAGAAATAAGGGCAAAATAGTTTCTGCTGGGTATTGAGGGGGGGGAGAGGGAGGAGGCAGAGTGGGTGGTAAGGGAGGGAGTGGGGGCAGGGGGGAGAAATGAACCAAGTCTTGTATGCACATATGAATAATAAAAGAAAAATGAAAAAAAAAAAGAATGAAATTATGTTGTCTGCAAGTAATGTATGGGACTGAAGAACTTCATGTTCAGTGAAGTAATCCAGGCTCAAAAATTCAAAGGTCGCATGTTTTCCCTCATATGTGAAAGGGAGATCTATAAGTTGAATGTATATATAGATACATATATGATCATATACACACACATACATATACATATATATATGTACATATGTATATATATATACAGACATATATATATATATAGTGAGAAAGAGAGAGAGACCAAAATTGTATTAGTCTGATTGAGGGGACTTCAGAAGGTAAGAGAGGTAAGGAAAATGTCAGAGAATGAAAAATACTGAAACAACCCATCTATACACTGTAAGTTTTTGACTATCAGGGGAGAATGGTGATAGAGGATGAGTAAGTAAGAGGGCAGGAAGAGGTTAATTTGATTAAAGCATGAACTATACATGCCTGAAATACAAAGGCAAAACCCCCTGGACTATCAATGTATACTTTTTTTTAAAAAATGAAGGACAGGAGGGAAAAATACGTCTTTTCTAGGGGTGGATACCAGTGAGGTGTGGGTAAGCACAAAGAAAGGGGAATGAGAGTGAACATGGTTGATGTACTTTGTTTCCACATATGAAAATATAAGACTGAAACCTCTGAAATTACTCTAAAGGAGTGAGGGTGGGAAGAGAGAAAATGATACAGGGGGTAAATCTTATACTGTAAGCACATATGTAATTATCACAATGTATCCCCCCATACAATTATTATATGCTGATTAAAAAACTTTTTAAAGATCTGATATGCAAGCCAAAATGTTAGTTCTTAAGAAAAAAATGTCAGTTCAAGTATAACGCTTAATCAGGGAAAGGATGCTAGAAAAAGCCCCTCAGAGTACCATAAGTAGCCAACAAATAGGCAGGGCTTTAAACTGAGAACAGGAGACATCCAGAAATCCAGGGACGTGGATACAGCACTAATCCTGGAGAAGACTGCCTCATGACAGAGGGGGCATTCACTCACTGGAAGGCAAACCTGAGTCCTGCAAGAACAGCAACATTCAATATGCTGGGGGAAGAGAGACTTGGGCATGAAAAATAGGACACATAGGGTGTCTGTGTCTCAGAGAAAGAAAAGCCTGGTTTGTAAACTTGGAACACAAGAAGCCACTTGGAAACTCATCTCATAAATCAAGTCTGTGAGAGAATTCCAAGATGGCGGCTAGAGGGAGGAAATAGAAAGCATGCCTCCTATAGTGAAATCTTGGAGAGATGCTGGAGACACACCTTGCAGGCAAAACCACCGAGAAGAGGCAAAACTTTGACCCCTCCACAGCTCCAGCCAGTGCAGAGAATCTCCACTTCATGTTAAATGAAGAAACCAGGAGGGCCCCCGGGCCACCAGTCACCTGCGCCCAGATGACTTGAGAAGACACGGACAAGTTTTGTTCTACTTTATGCATCCCCTTTGATGAGACAACTACAGAACAACACCTGAGGCACCATCTCCAGGATTGGAGGCTGAGACGGACACTAAAATTATTAAGACTGAAACTTCATTGCATTTAAACTTGGAGGGTTTTTTTTTCTTATTTTCTATTTTTCATTTTGTTTTCTTTTATTTTTATATATGTGTATATATATATATATACATATATATATTTCTTTCATTCACTTATTTTTTATTTTTATTCTTATCTTTATTCTTATTATTTTTTATTTTCAACCTCTCTCTATCTCTCTAATGCCTGTTCAGCTTACTGTCAATTAGTACACTAACACTCCCTGTTTATACCTTTGAAACTTTTTTGTTTGATTCTTTGTTTTGTTTTTTCCTACTTGTCTGTTTATCTGTTTTTCCCTTTTCCTTTAACTTCTTTGCTTCCCACACAGTACAGGGACAGTAACAACACCAAGGGCAATGACGGGAAGACAGAAAAAAACAGGGAAACCAGTTTCCCCACAGCAAAAAATGAAGAACCAGAGGGAAATGAAGAAAACAGATACTCAGATCCAGACTCCAACAAAATGAAGATAAACTATGCCAAATAACCCAATGAAGTCCACCAGAATAATCTAAAAGAAGAAATTCTACAGGTACTCAATGAGAATTTTATAGAGATGTTACTGGATATGGTCACATATCCATTTCTTGAGGAGACACTCAAGAAATTCCAAGACAATAAAAATAGAGAATTTGAAAAAGCAAAAGAAGAAATAAAGGAAACCATAGAAGCACTGTATAAACACCAAAGTGAAACAGAGAACATGATTAATAAACAGATAAATGAACTCAGGACAAAAACAGACAACATTAAAGAGGAAATGACCCATGATATGGAAAACCTCAGAAAAAAGAACGAAACAGAACTGCAAAACAAAACGGAAGGCCAATCCAGCAGAATAGAACAAACAGAAGACAGAATCTCAGAACTTGAAGATGAAATGGTAATTAAAGGAAAAACTAAAGAACTATTAATTAAACAACTCAAGACCTGTGAAAAGAAAATGCAAGAACTCACCGACTCCATCAAAAGACCAAACTTGAGAATCATGGGCATCGAAGAAGGAGAAGAGGTGCAAGCAAAGGGAATGCGTAATCTATTCAACAAAATAATAACGGAAAATTTCTCAAATCTAAAGAAGAATATTCCCATACAGATGGAAGAGGCCTCCAGGACACCAAACAGACCAGATTAAAATAGAACTACCCCATGACATATCATCATTAAAACAACAAGTTCAGAAAATAGGGAAAGAATATTGAAGGCTGTAAGAGAGAAAAAACAAATAACATACAAAGGTAAACCCATCACAATCACAGCAGACTTCTCAACAGAAACATTAAAAGCAAGAAGAGTGTGGGGCGAGATCTTCCAGGCACTGAATGAAAATAACTTCAACCCCAGGACATTCTACCCAGCAAAACTATCATTCAAAATAGATGAAACAATAAAAGTCTTCCATGATAAGCAGAAACTAAAACAATATGTGACCACAAAGCCACCACTACAAAAGATTCTTCAAGGGATTCTGCACACAGAAAGTGAAACCCAACATACCATGAAAGGGCAGGCAGCACCAAACCACAGGAAAAAAAAAAGCAAGAAAGTAGAGAGTAACCTCAACTTAGGTACACACAACCAAACCTTCAAACAACTAAGACAACTAAATGACAGGAATCACCACATACCTATCAGTACTAACACTTAATGTTAATGGACTTAATTCACCCATCAAAAGGCACCGCTTGACGAAATGGATTAAAAAGGAAGATCCAACAATTTGTTGCTTACAGGAGACCCATCTCACCGACGGAAATAAGCATAGGCTTAGGATGAAAGGCTGGAAGAAGATTTACCAAGCCAATGGCCCCCAAAAACAGGCAGGAGTAGCAATACTTATCTCTGACAAAGTAGACTTCAAACCTAAACTGATCAAATGAGATAAAGAAGGACATTTCATACTAATAAAAGGGGAAATAGACCAAAAGGAAATAATAATCATCAACCTGTATGCACACAATGTCAATGCATCCAATTTCATCAAACATACCCTGAAAGACCTAAAAGCATATATTAACTCCAACACAGTGGTTGTGGGAGACTTTAACACCCCATTATCATCAATAGATAGGTCATCCAAACAAAAAAATCAATAAAGAAATCCAAGATCTAAAATATACAATAGATCAGCAAATATAAGAAAATAGAAATTATACCGTGCATACTATCTGATCACAATGCAGTAAAACTAGAACTCAACAACAAAAGTAAAGACAAAAAATATGCAAAAGCTGGAAACTAAATAACTCATTACTTAATGAACAATGGATCATTGATGCAATAAAAGAGGAAGTTAAAAAGTTCCTGGAAGTCAATGAAAATGAAAACACAACCTACCGGAACCTATGCGACACAGCAAAGGCAGTCCTGAGAGGAAAGTTTATAGCCATGAGTGCATATATTAAAAAGACTGAAAGATCCCAAATCAATAACCTAATGATACATCTCAAACTCCTAGAAAAACAAGAACAAGCAAATCCCAAAACAAATAGAAGAAGAGAAATAATAAAAATAAGAGCTGAAATCAACGAAATAGAAACCAAAAAAATCATACAAGAATTAATGAAACAAAAATTTGGTTCTTTGAAAAAATAAACAAGATCAATAGACCCCTGGCAAACCTGACTAAAATGAGGAGAGAAAAAACCCAAATTAGTAGAATCAGGAATGCAAAAGAGGAGATAACAACAAACACCATGGAAGTCTAGGAAATCATCAGAGACTACTTTGAGAACCTATCTTCAAATAAAATTGAAAATCTTAAAGAAATGAACAGATTTCTAGATACATATGATCATCCAAAACTGAACCAAGAGGAAATTAATCACCTGAATAGATCTATAACACAAAATGAAATTGAAGCAGCAATCAAGAGTCTCCCCAAAAAGAAAAGTCCAGGACCTGATGGATTCTCTGCTGAATTCTATCAGACCTTTAAAGAAGAACTGATACCAACCCTCCTTAAACTGTTCCATGAAATAGAAACGGAAGGAAAACTGCCTAACACATTTTATGAAGCCAGTATTACACTTATCCCAAAACCAGGCAAAGACACCTCCAAAAAGGAGAACTATAGGCCAATCTCCTTAATGAACAGTGGTGCAAAAATCCTCAACAAAATAATGGCAAACTGAATTCAGCAACACATCAAAAACATTATTCACCACAACCCAGTAGGCTTCATCCCAGGGATGCAGGGGTGGTTCAACATACGAAAATCAATAAACGTAATAAACCACATTAACAGAAGCAAAGACAAAAACCACTTGATCATCTCAATAGATGCAGAAAAAGCCTTTGATAAGATCCAACATCATTTCATGATAAAAGCTCTAAGAAAACTAGGAATAGAAGGAAAGTCCCTCAACATTCTAAAAGCTATATATGACAAACCTACAGCCAGCATTATACTTAATGGAGAAAAACTGAAACCATTCCCTCTAAAATCAGGAACCAGACAAGGATGCCCACTATCTCCACTCCTATTCAACATAGTACTGGAATTCCTAGCCAGAGCAATTAGGCAAGAAGAAGGAATAAAAGGAATACAAATAGGTAAAGAAACTGTCAAAATATCCCTATTTGCAGACGACATGATCCTATACCTTAAAGACCCAAAAAACTCTACTCAGAAGCTTCTAGACATCATCAATAGCTACAGCAAGGTAACAGGATATAAAATCAACATAGAAAAATCATTAGCATTTCTATACACTAACAATGAGCAAATGGAAAAAGAATGTATGAAAACAATTCCATTTACAATAGCCTCAAACAAAATCAAATACCTAGGTGTAAACCTAACAAAAGATGTGAAAGACCTCTACAAGGAAAACTATAAACTTCTGAAGAAAGAGATTGAGGAAGACTATAGAAAGTGGAGAGATCTCCCATGCTCATGGATTGGTAGAATCAACATAGTAAAAATGTCGATACTCCCAAAAGTAATCTACATGTTTAATGCAATTCCCATCAAAATTCCAATGACATTCATTAAAGAGATTGAAAAATCTACCATGAAATTTATATGGAAACACAAGAGGCCACGAATACCCAAGGCAATACTCAGTCAAAAGAACAATGCTAGAGGTATCATGATACCTGATTTCAAACTATATTACAAAGCAATAACGATAAAAACAGCATGGTACTGACACAAAAACAGACATGAAGACCAGTGGAACAGAATATAGGACCCAGATATGAGCCACACAACTATAACCAACTTGTCTTTGACAAAGGCACTAAAAATATATGATAGAGAAATAGCAGCCTCTTCAAGAAAAACTGCTGGGAAAACTGGTTAGCAGTCTGCAAAAAACTGAAACTAGATCCATGTATATCACCCTATACCAAGATTAACTCAAAATGGATCAAGGATCTTAATATCAGACCACAAACTCTAAAGTTGATACAGGAAAGAGTAGGAAATACTCTGGAGTTAGTAGGTATAGGTAAGAACTTTCTCAACAGAACACCAGCAGCTCAGCAACTAAGAGATAGCATAGATAAATGGGACCTCATAAAACTATAAAGCTTCTGTTCATCAAAAGAAATGGTCTCTAAACTGAAGAGAACACCCACAGAGTGGGAGAAAATATTTGCCAGCTAACATCAGACAAAGGACTGATAACCAGAATATATAGGGAACTTAAAAAACTAAATTCTCCTAAAACTAATGAACCAATAACGAAATGGGCAAGTGTACTAAACAGAACTTTCTCAAAAGAAGAAATTCAAATGGCCAAAAAACACATGGAAAAATGCTCACCATCTCTAGCAATAAAGGAAATGCAAGTTAAAACCACACTAAGATTCCACCTCACCCCTCTTAGAATAGCCATCATCAGCAACACCACCAACAACAGGTGTTGGCGAGGATGTGGGGAAAAAGGAACCCTCTTACACTGTTGGTGGGAATGTAGACTAGTACAACCACTCTGGAAAAAAATTTGGAGGCTACTTAAAAAGCTAAACATTGATCTACCATTTGATCCAGCAATACCACTCTTGGGGATATACCCAAAAGACCATGACACAGGTTACTCCAGAGGCACCTGCACACCCATGTTTATGGCGACACTATTCATAATAGCCAAGTTATGGAAACAGCCAAGATGCCCCACTCTTGACGAATGGATTAAAAAAATGTGGTATCTATACACAATGGAATTTTATGCAGCCATGAAGAACAAAATGTTATCATTCGCTGGGAAATGGATAGAATTGGAGAACATCATTCTGAGTGAGGTTAGCCTGGCCCAAAAGAACAAAAATCGTATGTTCTCCCTCATATGTGGACATTAGATCAAGGGCAAACACAACAAGGAGAATGGACTTTGAGCACATGATAAAAGTGAGAGCACACAAGAGAGGGGTGAGGATAGGTAAGACACCTAAAAAATTAGCTAGCATTTGCTGCCCTTAACGCAGAGAAACTAAAGCAGATACCTTAAAAGCAACTGAGGCCAATAGGAAAAGGGGACCAGGAACTAGAGAAAAGGATAGATCAAAGAGAATTAACCTAGAAGGTAACACACACGCACAGGGAATTAATGTGAGTCAACTCCCTGTATAGCTACCTTTATCTCAAAAAGGAAAAACACTTGTTCCTTCCTATTATTGCTTATACTCTCTCTTCAACAAAATTAGAGATAAGGGGAAAATAGTTTCTGCCGGGTATAGAGGGGGTGGGGAGGAGACGGAGGGGGTGGAGTGGGTGGTAAGGGAGGGGATGGGGGCAGGGGGAAGAAATGACCCAAGCCTTGTGTACACATATGAATAATAAGACAATAAAAAAAATAAAAATAAATCAAATCTTTGAGACCAACGTGAGGCTGTTTTGTCCTGGAGGTGTGGCTCAAATGTAGACTGCCTACTTTGCAAGCACAAAGCCCTGAGTTCAAACCCCAGTCTCACAAAAAGAGAGAGAGAGAGAGAGAGAGAGGAGGGAGGGAGGGAGGGAGGGAGGGAGGGAGGAAGGAAGGAAAATCCTTAGAGGCTCTGTGTTGTGTGTTCCCAAAACCCACATCCTTAGGGAAATTTGAAGTTTGCTTATAGACGAGGGCCTAATATCCCACTCCAGGTAAAGAAATTATTTCTCCAAGGGTAAAAGAGGAGAAGAAAAGGGTTAAAAGAAAGAAGAGGGAGAGAGTATGAGAAAGAAAGGGAGCTGGGGGGTGGGTAAGCAAACAAAGGAAAATATCAGCGTGTTCTGAAGAGGAACCTGTGCATCCTCTCCAGCAGAGACCTGGGTGAGGACTGACACCAGAGAGAAAGGATGGTTTCATGTTACTGGCTCTAGGAAGTAACAGGGCTGAATACACTGGAAATGACTCCTCCTAGCACAGCTCAGAAGCAGGAAAGCTACCAAGAGTGGAGGGCCATGGGGACAAAAGACACCTCAGCATCCCATCCATGTGTCAGCAGGACATGTGGCACCTTGACCACTGACAAAAAACACCAGAGTAGTAGGAAATCCTCCAAATTCACTAAGATTAAATTCCTACCCACCAAAATTCTGATTTTTGAGAAAAGTCTTCTAGACTCAAATCTCCTCTTTCATGGCTGTCCCCATGCTGCATATGATTTTGCCCTTATCATTAACTTCTTCTCTATGCCTGAATAGATTAAAAACAGGAAGGGAAGATGGGAGGCAATTCTTTGACCACGTGAGAAGTGCTACTTTCACGCGGAAGTATTTTGAGGCTTGTTCTGTCTTCAACTTTGACCGATAGAATCACAAAATTCTCTTTATGACCCTCTTTTTCTGCTCCCCCCAGATTCCACCACACCCCTGTAAACTATGGAGATTATACTAAGTTGAAAGTAATTGAGAAGTATTACTACTAAGGAAAAGAGAAGTCATTAAACTATGCTTTACAGAAAAAGCTGGAAAAAATGCATAAACTACTGGCATGCAGTTCCCTTGAATACACAATGTAGTAAACAGTTTTCCTTTGTCTTAAATGGCTCTTTTTTCAAAACACAGTATTAAAAATCTCCTACGGCAATCAACAGTAAAGACAAAACACTGTCCAATAGGGTGGTGGCACTTTCCTTTATTCTCCTGTGGTTATCAGACTGCACAGATCTTAAATACAATAATCCTCCCTTGTGGTAGGATGGGAGGAATGTATTCCAAGATATTCCATGGATGCCTGATACACTGATAATTACCTAATTCTTTATATACACTGTGTTTTTCTACCCAAACATATGGTAAACTATGATAAAGTTAACTATGATAAGGTTTAATTTATAAATTAGGCAGTCAAGATGAACAATAACAACTAATAATAAAATGGGACAATAGTAATATCTTGTAGTCAAAGTCATTTAAAACTTATGAATTGCTTATTTCAGGAATTTTTCATTTAATATTTTGAGACCAAGGTTGCCTGCAAGTCATTTAAACCATGGAAAGCGAAATTGTGGGGGACTATAATGCAAAAGAAATGATGCCTGTGTCAGATCCTTTAGCATGCAAGAAATTTAGACTCAGTTCAAACTCAAGTCAGTGCTTATTTTCAGATTTTATTTTCTCACAATATAGAATGTCTTAATGTAAGGTTTAATTCAGTTGCTCAACCATGTCATCAGAGACTCAAGTGTTTTTCTTCTCTCTGCCCCTATGAACAAAGCTTTGCCTTGGGGCTGGCTTCCTCACAATCAGCAGCTGGAACAACAGTATATTGTTCATACGCAGAAACCTCAAGTAAATCTGTTCTTCTTGCTTGATTTGTTAGTACATCACCAGCACCTTCAGAGTAGATGCAAAGACTCTTGGCACACCAGCTGGAAATCATCCACATATGCCCATTTTCTGGACACACTTCAAATCATCTCTATGTCCTTTTATATTGTCTAGCATTGATGAGCTTTAAAAATTAATAATTGACACACAATCTTAGGTAAAAAGAGTTTTAGCCAAACATTTCATGTATCTACATATTTAGAAATTCAGCAGGTATTTGTTGACTGAATGAAATCAGTCAACAATCAACTGAATAAATCACATTGCTCTAAATCAGCTTAAACCTGAACCAGCCACTAGCAAGGAACAGAAGACAACCATCAGAAGTTTCCCATTCTCATCCAAGGGGAACAATGGTAATATTAAGGACAATCCTATTACAAGAAAATCTAACACACAAGAATTTCACCTTACAGTTACCCCAAGACTCAGGCAAAAACTATGACAGGAGAACTGCACTAACCATTCTTGCTACACCAGCAATCCCCTAATGCCAGGATAGCAGGCAATTTGACTTTTCAGAAAAATTGGTTGATTCAGGATTCAGATGTCCTGTTTTGTGTTTTTAATATGTTCTTATAGAGATAGAATTGTGTCCAATCCCCTCTAAAAAATAACTGTTTTCAACTCTTAGCTCAAAATGTCTATGAATGTAACCTTATTTGGAAATTGGGTCTCTGTAAATCTAATCAGGTTAACTTGGAGTATGATGAATCACAGAGTACCTGATTCAATGACTAGTGTTCTTAAATTTGGACATAGAGACCAAATATACATAGAAGCATGCCATGTGACAAGAGAGCCAGGGACTGAAGGATGTATCTACAAGCCAAAGTATGTCAAGGATTTCCAACAACCACCAGAAGCTAGAAGAGTTAAAGAAGGATACCCCTGTAGAGCCTTTGGAGAGTGATGTACCTCGTTGCCTTCCACTGAAATCCTTTCTATCTTTAGGCTTCAACTATGATGGGTTAGTCTTGCTAACAACATACATGGGATTTTATATTTCAAATGCAGGTTTTCCAAAATCTCTCCTGGCACCAACGACCACCCAAACTAAATTTATAATAATCTAAAGAGCAAATTGTCCACTCAGATTCTTAGCTTCTCAACAAATAAAAACCTTCATGTTTTCATTGTAGCATCCATTCTGTCCAGTTTGTGGTAATAGCTTAAGAGCCATAGCTAATATTGAATCCTCAGAAACCTCTTTCTTTCTATCCTTTCTCTTCAACTTCTAAAGTATCATAAAGCTACTGGTATAGAAATGGTTGGGTAAAGTCAACTTCCACCTGACAGACATTCACATATCCTGTGGTCAGAGTCAAGAGACATACATACCACCCTGTCTTCTCACATCTCCCCATTTCTGCAGCTAATGTCTCATTGAGTCATTCATTCATCCATTAACATCTATAATTAATATCTACTGAGACTGTACTGTTTCAGGAACTACTTCAGGCATTGGGAATATAACAAGATGAAAATGGATGAGAAATGTAATTTCTCACAGATGAAGATCATAAAGCAAAGAAGTATTGATAAATACTATAGCAGAAAATTAAGTAGAGAGATGAGAAAAAGAAAGCTTAGGAGGGAGTGTAATTTTAAAAGGCAAATGTAATAAACCAACTTCTTGTTATTTTACCAAAGTACAACAGCACTTTGTTGCACACATTTTTGGTTACTTTGAATGGTATGGTTTCCTCTTGATATTCTCGGAAGTGCCATCCCTCAGTGTCTCTGATCTTAACTTTCTTTCCCATTTCCTGGGGGAAGTTTCTTTTTCAACCCTAGCCCCTTCCCACTCGTAATCCTCCCTTCCCTTTGGGGCTAACGGTTGGAAGCACTGTGTTGGCTCTGCTCCAGCTACACTCTCCAAATACAGTACACAGAACTGACGAAATCTAACACAGAACTGACGAAATCTAACACAGAATAAAAAGATCTGTCACCTCCAAAAGTCTTCATTCTGCATACTTCATTTTGGATAGTACAAACATGATTGTACCACTTTTCTTTTCTGTAGCCACATTGCACTGTTGACTCACATATTACCAATTGGATTGCTAGGAAATTTTTACATCTCCCAACTCTTCAACCCCAGGTTCGCTCCAGTCCATGGAGTCCTCTCTCTTGATTTTATTAGCTTTAGAAAAAATTAAATGAGTTAGGGTAGTCTCTGTGGCAATCAGGACACTCAGTGTGTAATGACCTCTGGGTATCCTTTTTGCTCCCTGTACTCTGCCTACTTTATTCTAGAGATTTGATTAACAACATCCAAATCTGTAAAGCTTTAAAGTGCTGAGTTATCATTTGTCTATTTTTTTCCCTTCTAATGTTTAAAAAGAAATCAATTGATGGCAGCTCATGTTTCTGTCCTTTGCTTCCCTTGCCAAAGGTGAATCCCACTTTTTCTGAGGGAGACAAGCTGTGTGGCCACCCTGCAGCCTCTCCAGTGATAGATGAAGAAGCAAATCCACTCTCTTCTCACTGATCTGCCATCCTTCATGACAATTAAACTATGTGGCATTGAAGGTTAAACCTCTCTCATATCCAAGCCCAATCCAATCTTTTTATTCTTTACCTTCCAAAACCTGTATAGACAAATCATCAAAAAGGCACCAAAAGAATACATTGCAGCTACCTCTGAGTTGTAGAATCTCCGCATGTCACTTAGCCACTCAGTAACTGCTTCCCCTCTGTAAAATGGAGTTAAAAACAGTAGCTACTTTCAGGGCACACAGTAAGTATTAAATAAATTCATATGTGGAAAGCACTTGGGACCATGACTTTCACACAGTGAACACCATGTATTAGCTTCCATTTGAGGTTAAAATTAAATACATAAATTCATAGCTTGCTCCCAATCATTTGGAGGCAGATCATCTGCTCTGAGTTTCCTGTGATATAATAGGTTCTGAAGTCAACAAACCATAGTATCTGAGCTCAGTTGTATGACCTTGAAAATATTTATCCTGGGTAAGCCTCAACTTACTCATCTCCTAAACAGTGATAATAGCATGTCCTTCACAGCACTGCTGGGGGAAGCAGGTGACTTAAGTGCTCATATTAAAATATACATTGGATGTATGGCTTTGGATGCACAAAATGTATCTTGAAACCTTGATGGGGAAGACTCTTCTTTGAAGGGAATTTAATCATCCCGGAATTCCAGAAAGATACCTTAGCTCCTGCCTTGCCTTTTTTAACAAGGGGCCACATCTATTCTTCTAGCAGTCCAGGTTGTACTGTATCCTGGGCAGGAGGCAAAGTGTCCTCCCTGCCCCATGCTTGTATGTTTTCCCTTCTGGCCCTGTGATTTTCCAAGGCTCTGCTCACCCAACACTATGCTATCCTCTCTCAGGTGGACTACCTTTGCCAGCAGCCCATCCCTTACTCAGAACTGTCTTCTAAGTATAGCTCTAAACACGACAAGCCAGAAAGTTAAACTTCCCCAAAGATTATGAGCTTATAGGTCACCCTTTTTGGTTTGCTGATGGTAAAGGCTTTCCTTGAACAAGACCAATCAAACAGTAGCAAAAAGAGGGCCGCCTATCAAGCACTGAGGCCAAGTTGGCAAGAGTGGGAAGCAATGCATTTCACAGGCAACTAATCAGACATCAAAGTAAGTTGCCAAGTAGCCTGTGTGACCATGTGTGCAGAACTTTTTAGCTGCCTTAGGGGGGAAAATATTCCAGTATAACATCATATTTCTGATTGCATCAATCTTTCTCTGGATGCCTCAGCAATTACAGGCTGCAACTCTACTTGTAAATTATCAAAGCTAGAAGTACCTTCAGAATCATTTCTTCCATGTGGCTCATATTGTACATAAACCTAGAAATAAAATGACTTATCCATGACCACAAAGGCAAGAAATGACAGTCAGGTCCAAAACCCTGGCCCCAACTTTTGTTCTGTTATTCTCTCCACTGCATCATACCACCACCTATTCATGGTGAACCTCAGATATCTGCCCAATGATGATGCATCTATGTAAACAAAACTTCTCATTTTATGATTTCCATCCCTAATCTACACTTAAGGGAAAATATGTTTATACAGGGGGACTCTGTGTTTAAAACAAAGTCCAAAATGTTTAAAAAGAGCTGACCTTAAAGCAAGACATGCCCAAGATATGCTTTCACAACACTGTCAAACTTGAATTACTCAAGATGCATTTGTGCCCTTGTTCCTCCAATTTTCCAGGTAAATATCATTAGCCACCTTGAAGTGGGTCATTTCCTGCTGACAAGAAGCCCTTGACAAGACTATAGGCAGTTTTTAACCACCTGGTCATTAATCCCCAGATTCTTAATTGCTTAAACAAATAGTTTCCATGGTTGACTAAACACCAGAGTGAGTCCGTAACACCTGCTGATAACCAAAGTAGCTCCATGTGACATTCCTCCCACACTCCTCCCTTCAACCCAGGGAATGTGAGGAAGAGGTTGAGAGAACATTGAGGGTCGTGAAAAAGTTCACTGAGGGTGGTAGCTGAGCTCCTAATTCTCTTCCCAAAGGTCATTCTGAGAGCAGGTGAAACTGTAAAGCGTGGGCATATGTGAGAAACAGGTCTGGTGGGAACACACTTCAGTGTTACTGAGAATTTAGGTTAAGTCGCAGTTATGATTAAGCACACATCTTTGTTGAGAAGCTTTAAATAGAGAAATACCTAAAACAGGATTTGAGGAGCTCTCAGTTCTGGTGCAAATGGTCTCTTAGTGGTCATATTATGCCCACCTGACCATTTTGGTCTGCCTGTCTACATTGGCTCCGTTGTTTTCCTGCTAAGTCTTGGTTTTCTGGAGACAGTGACCCATCCCCCTCGCCTGCACCACCCACAGCCACTATTTGCATAGCCACCTTGGGTGCAGCCATTCCTCAACATGTGAATCCTGTCCTAGGTCACAGTTGATTGGTCCACCCTTGACCTCTAACCTGAAGTCCATCAGAGCCCCTCCCTTCAATTTTTAAACTTAAGGTCAGTGTTAAAGGCAGCATACTTCTGTTACACTTACTTTAAAACTCAGAGCACTCCATGACTGTCTACTGCCTTCAGGACATAGAGAAGCCATTCTGAAGAAAGAAAGAGAAAAGAGAAACTGTATGAAATGAAAAACAAAGTACAGCGGTGTACAACAGAGTTCCCATATAATTCATTCAATAGAGAGTAACTGTGGACCTACTATGTGCCCATCACTGGTAGGTTGTACCATCTCCTCCTGCTCAGAGCTTTGTGTTTCCAAATCACTGCCATGCTAGGAAATATGTACAGTGCCTACAAACAGGGACTATGCCATATTTATGAGATCATTGAACTTCTATTTGCAAGCAATTCACTGATGTTTTAGTCACTTGCACATCACATAGAGGCATCTGATATCCATTTTGTCTTCTTTACTTCTCACGATAAGTTAAGGAAGAGTATCATCAAATGTTGAAGTAGAACCAATGACAATAAGATAATTTGGAAATTATTTCCAAATACCCCCCCCAAAAAAAACCTATGCATTTGCCTTTCAGCACTTAGAATGCTACATTTTAATGTTTCAAAATTTTGGGTTGATCTGCTATAAATTCTTCTAGTACAGTAGGTTTTATAATTAAATGCTTGTTACAATGGTTTCTCTCCTAGGTATCTATCACTACACAATAAACCACCTTCAAATCTACTGGTTTAAATCAACAATTATTACCTCTCATAGTTATCAGGTAGTTGGGCCAAGGTAGATGGTTCTCATTTCAGAACTTGCACATCAGACTCAGCTGGATTCATATACAAAGCTTGGCTAACTGAACAACTAAGATGGCTCCTTGGGAGAGCTGATGCTAATTAAAGACTGGGATTTGAACCACACCTCTATGGGGTGTGGCTTTTTGTATCTGGATCTCCTGGCAGCTGCGTTTGAAGAGCAAAGAATTCCAAGAGGCTCTGGAAAAAGATGCAAGTCTTTTAGCTCAGAAATTATCTCTGATAAATATTATTGGCCAATAGTGAATCCTAGGACCGTCACAATACTGAGAGGCTTGAGTCATTGGAAAACCATGTTTAGAAACTTGCAATCACTGTCTACCTATGGCCATTAATGACTCAACTGCCTCCGACATGCACAACACATTCACCCCTTGTACAATCTCCAAGTCTCATCCCATTATGGCATCAGGTTTGGGTTTGTAAATCCGGGATCTCATCATCTAGAGGTACTAAAGAGTACCTCTCACCATCGAATAGGTACTAAAGAGACTCCTCCGGTGTAGTTCCTCAAGTGGGGTTTCTCAAGTACTACAAATTCTCTCCTAATTGGCTATTACCACTGAACAAGCCACTCAGAGTGGCTTACACATCAAGATCATCCCAGAACACTGGCTTACCTAGTCACTGGCTTTTGCCAAATATGTTCTCAAAAGTTCCGGAAATCACTTCTGCCATATTGTAGTATCAAGTACTGTGTATCACCTCAGACCAGCCTTGATTCAAGGGAAAGGAAATAAACTCCATTTCATGGGGGAAAGGTATGCATCAGGATAGGAGCAGATGTTGACCATCTTGCATGTATCCTTAATGCATTCCAAAGCCATAGTGCTCTCTTAGGAAAATGGTTCTTCCCTGCCAAGACTCAGCATCTTTCCTTGATCCCCACCCCCGAGAACACTTATGTGTCCCTTATGTTTGTTCACATAATAGGTACACATATAATAGCAATTGTTACTCCCTTTACTAAGATTACTCATTTTAGCTGTGCATCTCCTTAATTAGTTGCTAGTGCAAGCCTCTGTCTTGCTCCTGTTGCATTTCCAATACCCAGTGTGGTACACCTCATATGGTGGACCCTCAATAAATATTTAATGAAATAAAAATGGAAGCTAGTGGTGTCTACAGCCAACCTTGCTGAAGCTATCCTTTGGCTTCAAAGGCAGAATGAAATCCTTGGTTTTTGTTTTCCCTTTTAATTTCTTTTCCCTCTAACTTTTCCCTAAACATGTAATAGCAACTATTTTCATATTAATAACATCATCAGAACTTGTCTTGAATCAGTTTTTCCTGCCTCAGCTCCTGTGGCTCCAGGAGTGATTATCATGCACAAGACAGAAAATGGGAGGGGCCTAACCTGCTCTGGAAAATGAATCCACCATGAGGCATCAGCTAGGAGCTTAATAGGGAGCATGATCTTCAATTTGCTGAGTGTAGCTCTACAAGAAGCCCTGAGCTGGGCTGTGACATGTCATTTCTCAGAGGATTTCAGCTGCTGCTACAGGAAGGATTGATGACTCAGATAAGAGATTTGAACACAGTCCTCTTATAAAACAGAGGGCTAGGGCTGTCAGGCTAATTGGCATTGCAGGCATGTGTGTGCATGCCATACATAACAATGCCTGTAGATTATACACACAGTATAAAAGGATAGACTATGTGAGGATAAAGCAAGAGCCAGAAGGACAAGGACGACAGGCAATCTAATCCACTTAATGGGTCAAGAAGCTTGATGCTGAGCCACCAATGCATCATTTCATAATGGTAATGAAAAAGACAGCAATCTATATCTCCAAATAACATTAAGGTAGATTTGGTTTAGAGGCCAAACTAAGTTGATGTGAAATTTACGAGACTGGCTGTCTCTTAGATATGTTTGCTTGGTGTGGGGGGAATACATTCAATTTCTTTTTTTCTTTTGGAAATCATTGTGAATTAGATATTGCATCCAAGGTGGGTTTTCCAAATACGTGGAAAGCTTATTCTAGTACTGAGGATGCCAATTTTACAGGTGAGTGAGGTCTCTTAATGGCCCTTTGGATATTTTGTTTCTTGTCCAATCTTGCAGCTTGCAGGGAACAAGCTCACAGAGAGAGAGAGAGACAGAGACAGAGACAGAGACACAGAGACAGAGACAGAGACACAGAGGCAGAGAGAAAAGCTGCATGGGGTTTAAGCTAGAATTTGCAGTAGGGCATGTTTCCGAATCATGACTTTAGCAGCTGATCCTAGAAAATATCTGAAATGTCTCTTGATGATTTGTACAGTGTGCTTCATGTCTGCAAATTCCATTACAATATTTCTATGCAAAACACTACTGGAAAGGAGCTTTATATCTAACCAAAGTTCTCATGCATCCTCCACAGTAACAACAGTACATTGCACTGCAAATATGCAGGGCACATTAAGCTTTTTTCTTCTTATGATGCTTCGGCCGATATCAGGTAGCAGTCACAAAGGGTAATGAAGTCTGCTTTCAACACATCGCCGTTCCCACAATTAGGAACTGATTGACCTTCACTTTCTGCTGCACCTGCAGAGAAAGGGGACCCTGACAGATCATGCAATACAGAGCACGTGCAAGTCAAATGCCTTGAAGTAGTAATGAGTTTGTCTCTGCTGCATGGGATGGGAGGTTTCACTCCAAATTTACTCCAAATTTAGAAATATATTACTGCAGGTGGCTCATGTCTGTAATCCCAGCCACTTGGGAAGCAGAGATCAGGAGAGTCACAGGTTTCTTTTTTATTTTTTATTATCATATTATTGTTGTACTAGGGGGTACATTGTGACATTTACAAAAGTTCTTACAACATATCACAATTGAATTCACCCCCTCCATCTTTCTCCTTTATTTCCCCTCCCTTGGAGGGTCATGGTGGAGTCCATCCCAGACAAAAATACTTAGTGAGACCCTATCTCAATGAGTAAGCTGTGCCTAGGGGTACATGCCTGTCAACCCAGTTATATGGGAATCATAGGTAGGAGGACTGCAGTCCAATACCAGCCTCAGGCAAGAAGAATATACTATAGATCAAATCAGAAGTTTAGAGAGGAATTTGGGAAAACTAGCTTTAAAAAAAAACTCATCAAAGGATTTAAACTACTTTATGAGAAATATTACAGTAATAAGTGGAGTCATTTCACCAACTTCTTCCACAAATCCTTTTCACCTCTCCTCCTCATCCAGTCTTTTCAAATATCTCAAAAAGTTGCTGCCTGATCTTCACTCCTAGTGTTGGTCTCAGATACTCGTTACTTCTGAACTGTAAACCCCTGGTAAATGGTCACCTTCCTCTGGTCTCTTCTACTAATTCCCTCTCAACAAGGTTTCCAGAACAAGTATATTAAAAAAACATTCAAAAATATGTTGTCAAACACTGCAGTGTCTTTTTGTTGGCTCCAGACTATGAAATGCACAGTCTTCATAGGTGAAAAGTTAGGGCAAGGGCCAGACAGCCTCAGAGGGTCCGAATGACTCCCTTTCCCACTCCAGCCATGGCTGACTGCTCATACTTTTCACTTTCTGTGTCTTGTTGGGTCTGGTCTTCTGGTTTTTGGTTCTTTTCTCTTTTCTCTCAAATTCCTCATTCCCAAATCAAATATGACCCCATCAGAGTAGCAGTTTACCTACAAGAAAAGTCCATCCAGTTGCCTGTGTTTTTCCTTCAGCATGTTAGTCAAATCTCTATCATTCATGAATTATCATCTGTCCTATGATCATTAGTTACAAGCCTCTCTGCTCGATTTGATTAGGAATCCTTGAGGGCTCTCAAGCAGAGTTAGTCATCACAATGATATTTGACTTGTCTTTTTATGTTTCTCAGCTACTCATGCATAAATATAGAACTATTTTATTTCTACCCCAGTAACTACCTTCAACTGGGCTACATTAATTGCCCTCTTCTCACTATGCTCTCCTAACAGCATAAACCAAAAATGAATCTCTAATACCCATTAACATAGCAGAAACTGTTATGATCTGGCTCTAAGACATCTGTTCCTTCTTTTTCTAATCTTATAGTCCTCAAATGTGAGAGGAAGGAAAAGGGAATTAGAGGCTGAAGTTCTTTACTTTTTCATTGCTAAGACAAAACACCCGAGACTGTGTACTTTATAAAGAAAAGGGGTTTGTTTAGCTCACAGTCATGGAGGCTGAAAGTCCAAAATCAGATGGTCCCATCAGTTTGCTCTCTGGTGAGGGTCCCTTTTGCTGAATCACAACACAACAGTGACATGGTGGCAGAAGCATATGTGAGGGGAAGATCATATGATGAGACAGAAAGCCAAAGAGAAAGGGGCCAGTCTTGCTGTTTTTATAAAAACTGCTTTCACAGGACATTAATCCATTCTGAAAGTAGCTCCCCCGATGACCTAATTACCTCCCACTAGCCCCACCTCTTAAAGGACCAGGCTTCAATACCACTGCAATGAGGCCCAAGCTTCTAGCACATGAACCCTTGGGGGACAAACCACATCCAAACCATAGCAAGTTCTCCCTGGATTGCAGTCCAGCTCCATCAAATGCTGGTGGCTTCAGATTAATGGTGTGAATGGTATTGTTCAGAAAAGGTTGGCCTTAATCCAGCACCCTTCATAACTGAGGACCTCTCCCAGAGGGTCCTGCCACCTGTTAACACTACGACTATGTCTCAGGTTGAACAGGATGTTGTTGGGTGCAGAAGCTCACAGGCAGACCCACAGTGGCTGCTTCTGGTAAACCTGGTGCTCTTCACCTGAAGAAAGTGATGGAGTCATCTCTCCACTTTCTATGTACAGCCTCTGAAGAGCTGCAATGAGATACAAGGTGTTTCATCTTTTCCCCAAAACTTTGTACGTCAGTCTATTTTAAGTCTGGTAGTGTGGCCTATGCCAATGGGGCCTTTAATCCTCATAAATGTCTACATCTGAACTGTCACCATATGCATAAGCATGTGGGACTGAGGAGAACAATGCAAGCCCTGCCCCAGGATCCAGTGCCCTTGAGACAGTCATTACCCAGGAGCATCAGTAATTCTGGGAGGCTGATAGCTCAGCCCACACTCAGTCAAGGACTGGGATGCCAATCCCCACATCCTGATGTAGCCTTCAGTCTTTATAAGAAAGAAATCGTCTCGGAACACCCCTTACCCGGCTGCAGGTATGGGAAGCAATTGCTCCTCACCCAGAACACTGTACTGCCCCCTCAGTGCCCTGCTCCCTGACATCCTCTTCTGAAAGGGGAAGGTAGCAGGGTGGCAGTGGAGTTAGGACACATGCTGCCTGGCGAAGGGCTGCTGGCCTCGCGGGCTGAAGAGTATATGGAATGTGGTATGTAGGGCCTTTTTCTTCAGCTACAATTCTGGAGCAGGGAGAACCCTATTTTGACGCACTGCTAAATGCCTTAGAGTATAGACGTGGACTTCTGCTGGGCTTTCCGCTGTTTTTATAATATATTCTTTTAAGCATGCTTCCCTGCAGACCCTGGAAACTCTTTAAAGGCACATCTTCATTTTCTCTCTCCATTTCTCACCACAGTACTGAGCATTTTGTGGGCATGCAATCAACATCCGATATACTATTTCCCAATTCCAACAAAGCTGAAGTCCCAGGATCATAAGATGCCAAGGTCCTCACTTTTCTGAAGAAGCAACTCAGGTCCAGAAAGATGAGGTCATTTATCCAAGGGCACACAGCTAGTTGGGATTCCATTTCTCATACAAATTCATACACTTAACGGTGCTGCAGCAGCAGAAGTGAGCCAAGCATATTTGATGACTGGCCTTTGGAGAGAAGAAAGTGGGTAATGGAAAACACTGTACAAATTCCAAAAGTTAATTTTTTCAGATGAAGCACATTTTTCATTCCCTGATCTGGTAGGGTTTGCCAGTGTGTGCCGTGACTAATGTTGGCCTAGCCCAGACGTCCTGTTTTCAGGGCAGCATGACAGATTTGTTGGCATAATTTGGCTTTAATTCATTTCAGGCCAATCCTGGAAACCAGAGGCTCTGTCATGTCTCACTGCAACATTAGCTCCATTTTTCTGACGTTACTCCTCCTATTAATAAGCAGGAGCCACTCAATAGGTCAATCTTAACTGCCTGCTGCAGGTGACAGCCAGAAGTATAAATAACTCTTCTCATTTAGTCTTTTATTCTTTTCTGGGGAAAAGTAGTGGTTGTGTTCTCTTATCTCGAGTGGACTCAAGACTGATAAGCTCATTCAAGACAGCTTACATGATTCCTTTTTATTTTTTATTGTTGTACCAGGGTTACATTGTGACATTTACAAAAGTTCTTACAATGTGTTAGAGTTGAATTCACTCCCTTCTGTGATTATTGGTGAAATGAAATGTCCAGGGTAGACTGCCTGAAAAGGGGCAACTCCTATAGTACCATCTCATGAATTCTTGGAGATTTGGGGCTAATAAAATATTTCTCCAGGACCCCAGTTGCAACCACAGTTAGCTCTATCAATTAGAGCAGAGTAGTTGGAACCAGATATATTATCCAGGAAGTTTTTTTCCTCCTGCTTTGTCTGCAGCTCACTTATCTAGAATTCCCAGAAGAACAGTGAGAAGGAAGAGATGTGGAAAGAGGAAGTCTGCAGGTGCACACAGTCTTACAAGTGTGGGTAATTCCTTTGGGGCACTCTAACATTGTGGAAGAGAGAGAAGTCTCTGGAAACAGTTCTTTTGGAGGAAACATTTCATGAGTTAACAGCCTCTTGGCATGGACACCTGTCTGTATTGTTCACCTTCATGCATTGGGCAAGGTCTGATCTAAAATTTTATTCCTAGGCCAAAGTCATCCTTGGTAGAGAAATGGAATCCACAACCCTCTATTTTCTGGTGAGTCTTGTACACAGTCATGAACAAATTATCACAGCCATGGAGACCTAGAACAGTGATTAGCCAGTCTGTACTGAGTACCCACATACAAATCTGTGAAGAAAGGAGCACCCAGTGAATGGCAGAGGAGCACCCACAGAGACATGGGGAGCAAGGGAGAGGGTACTGCCCCGAGCCGAGGCATGGATGCTGGCAGACATCTATCCAATAAAAGACCCGTATATGCTTTTTAAATTTATATTTTAAAATTCACTTACTCACATATTGCCTAAGATAATTTGAGTATTTAATGTGACACTTAAGTATTTCATGTGATGCTTAGTGAATCTATTTGACATAAAATTGAAATATACTCTTCCATGGACTGTTAGGCTATATATCTCATACCTAGGATTTGCACACCATGTCTATTTCTATGCTTTCCCAGAAATATACTATATAAAGTGCCCTATCTTTCTCAACCAATTCTTCTCTATTCCCTTCTTGAGAAGTCACGTGGAAAAAAATTAGAAATAAGTAGCTATTCCAGAATGGAAAAGATGGGGAAGATATATTGTTATTGATCAATCACACTTTTCTATGGGAAGATATGAAATATTCTAGGACAGAAAGTCGAAAAATAACTGTTTATTTTCAAGCACATTTGCAGAAAATAAAGCAACAGCAGAATTTTCTGAGACAAAACTTAATTTCACAAGATCTGTTAAAAGAAAAGCTGTTGTCTTTATGTAGGAGCTGGAAAATTAGGAATTTCCTTTTGCTTACTACTTCCCTTTATTCTTATTATAATGCCAGACTCATAACCATTACTTTTGTGACACAATTACGCAACACTGCAGAGGGGAAATTAGGCTGATTTTCCCATTCATTGCTTGATGTGACTTGGAGTCCCTAGTGCTACAAGAAATGCCACAGAGAAGGAAGAGTCTGCTCCCCTAATTTCCATTTCACTCTTACGTGTGGGCAGCCAAGAATTATGAGCAACTCCTAATGAGGTGTTCTCGTAAGATTTAATATGTTTCTAGGCTGCCATCAATATAAGACTAAGCCTTTAGTATTCTTATAAATGGATCTTTCCTCTTCAAGGATCATTTTAGTTGCTTTCTGTCCAAAGACTCACTTAAGCAAATGCATTACCTAGAGAATAAAAGAGTAATGATCCCTTTTACCTTCTAATTCATCTCAGCCTGAAAATCCTTAATATTATAGGAAGAGGTGAGAAGAAGACGCAGGTATTTAAGATAAGAGGGGGAAGACGCTCTAAGAAAAACAAGGTAGAAAAAGGGAAAAGGAGCTACAATTCCTTAAATGTTTACTTCATTCTAACTACTCTTCTAGATAAGAGGGTAACAAAGAGGAAGTTAAAAAATTTCCATCTCCCCCAAAATTCACAAACCAGCAGGGAAGACAAACATACATGAGCTAGAAAAGTGTCTCATGCATTGATATCTATTAAATGTTGGCCTAATGACTTACCTATAGTAAAATTCTAATTCTCTCACTGCATCATACTGGTTCAAATTCTGGCTCTACCACTAACAATCTGTGTCACTTAGCATATTTGTTATTGTAAAAATACTTTGTACAGTGCCTGGTACATACTAAGACAGTAGACAATATTACTCTTGTTACCTGCCTCTCCCTTCATCTCCTATCATGCTGCATCTTCCTCAGTTCAGTCATCCAGAGCCAAAGGCTACTTCCTGACACACTATGATATTTCTCATCTATAAATCTGTGCTTTTCATTCTATCTTATATAGGGTGGTCTTCAACCTGATTGAGAATACTTAGAGAAAACACTGTGGGTTTTTGCCTTATATTTCCTGCACCTAGCACTTTTCTGGAACAATGTAGACACTTAACAAATATTTGTGTACTTGAATTAACTATATATAATTCTGAATAGTATGAATAAAACTGTACACTATCAAAGTAGAGAAAGTGTGGAATTCTTCAAAAGGAATGACTCATGGAAGGTTTTCTGTGAGAGCAGATGGATTAACTTGTGAACCTTAAAAGAAAACACATTGAGGAATGGAAGTTTGTTATATTCAAGAGTTAAAATGACTTAAGAAAAATAGGAGTGGGCTAGGGGTATAGCTCAGTGGTAGAGCACTTGCCTAGCATACGTGAAACCCTGGGTTTGATCCCCAGCACTGAAAAAAAAAAAAAGAACTAAAAAAAAGTAGAAGTGTGGCTTCAAATATGGTCCTCAAGGCAAGACAGGAGATAGAATGGATGCTCTCAAAGTAGTGAGCCAAATGGAGGAAAGAACGGAGTCACAGGTTTATTCTCTAAGCAACAAATTCTTTTCATTGTAAGAAATTGCCCAATTTGGAATGTTTGTTTTAACTTCTTCACTGCATCCATAACATTAGTTTTGTAAACTCATGAGCATGAGGAAGGAAAGGTCTGTGCCATTTTTCAGACATTAGATTGGCCAAAAAATAACAAGCAATTCTCACTGCTATTAAATCCCCTTTCCACCATCCACATCTCCTTTGCCAGAGCCCAGTATTTCCTATAACCAGCAGGGATCTTCCCTTCTTCATCCACACCCCGCACATGCCTGCTCTAGCTCATCTTTTGGTGTGAGCTGGTATAGACGCCATTTCAAGCAACTGACTATTCATAGAGAAGAAAATTTTTGCCAGAGTCATATTTTTGTAAAAAATTCTGCAACAGATCAGCTATTTTATACATAAATGGGTAAGAAAATACTCCAGAGGAAGCAGATTCAGTAGAAGACCTAAACCAAGGCAAAGCCCCAAACTTCCCATGAGGTTGTCTGCTGGATGATGACAAGAGGTTGGCCCAGAAGATTTAAAGGCCTGCAGGAGGTAAAAAAGGGGCCCAAGCAGAAGGATCAGCTAAGACCCAGGCAGAAAGTTCTTAAAGTGTTTGAGGAACCACACTAAGAAGAGGGCAAGGCTGGGTATGGTGGTACACACCTGTAATCCCAGTGACATGGGAGGCACAGATAGGAGAACCATGGTCTGCAGCCCTCACTGGGCAAAAATGCAATACCCTATCCAAAAAATAAGGAAAGCAGAAAAAGCGCCAAAGATGGGGTTCAAGTGGTCTGCTAGCAAGCACAAGTCCCTGAGTTCAAACCCCAGTACCTCCAAATAAAAGTCTTCCTACATTCTTTTAAGAAAATATCAGTCAAGGGCTGGAGGTGTGGCGTAAGTGATAGAGTGCCTGCCTAGCAAGTGTGAAGCCCGAGTTCGAACTCCAGTACTGCAAAAAGAAAGAAAGAAGTTATCAGTCCAGCAATAGAAGAATTGAGGATACAACATTCCACAGAGGGAACAGGCAAAAGTCTAACGTTACTGCAGTGGAGCTAAGCATTGAGCATAAAGCGAAAAGGAGTGCTGAGAAGTGAGATTGGAAAGCAAGATAGAAGACCTGAGGAGAGCCCTTGTGAATAATGATGTAGATTTGGGACCATGCCCTAAGAGCAAAAAGCAGCCACATTAAGCAGAAGAGTGATATAATCAGGCTGGAGTTTTAAGAAGACCACCTTTGTGGATAATGGTATGGCTGAAATACATAGTGTAGAAGGGAAGGGACAGGAGATAGCCCTGAAGAAGTCAGAGTACCAGATTGTATGAAAAAAGGTCTAGGAAGGTTCTCTTCAGAGGAAGAAAGAAGGGAAGGAGGAAAACAGGGAGGGAGGAAGGGAGGAAGGTAATCCACCATGCTTTAAGATATGTTGGCATCAGACATGTCTCTTGGGAACTGTTCCTCCCTATCCCACTAACTTCATTCTCTTAATCACTGAGGCTGAAAGTTACTTTCCCTTCTTATCCTTAGCTTCACAATGACAGGCAATTTATACTAGTGCTTCTCACTACCTGAATGTGCCTAAGAATCCTCCCGTAAGTTGAAGATGCAGACTCTCATTCAGTACACTGATCTGGAACAGGGCCTGAAACACCGCATTTCTAATGTGCTCTCTGATAATGCTTATTCTGCTGGTCCATGAACCATACCTTGAATAACAAGGCCATGGATAATTCTAGAGCTAAACAGAAGGTATTTTTGGATTTCTAAACACAGCTAGCAGAGTTTAAGAGGCAAAACAAACATAATCAGCAGATTATGCCTTTGTGACTTTGCTGCCTGTTTTCAGAAAACCTGGGTGTGACATGCTTTCCATAGAGACTTTAGAAGATATTCAATGTGCAACTTAATTGAAAGCAATTCAACTCCAACACTCCAGGAGGAACCAGTCTGGAGCCCTTCTGACTGTGATCCTACACTTCAGTGACACCTACTGGTGGAATAATGAATTACATCTAAGGAGGCTTTGAGGAAAAAAAATTGAGTCAACTGAGGAAGTTTTTGACATTTATAACTTTACCTGAAGTGCACTGTCTGGTTGTAAAAGGAACATAATAAAATAAGATGCCTAAAATCTCTTGATAAGTGTTAGGGTCTGGGCATTGATATGCTAATAAATGTTTAACATCCAGCTCTCAAGGTAGGAAAATGTATATATTATCAAAGAATTGCAGCATAAAATGCACAAATAATTAAATGTACAACACATTGTTTTGTAGACTCTATATAAAAATCAACTCTCACAGAATGGCTTACCCTATTTTTACCAAACTTTCATATCAGTTGTTAATCTACAATTGCAATTCTGCCATAATTTGACAGAAAAGGACCACAAACAAATGCCTGATCACTACACAGTTTAAGAAAGAAGTCACTCAAGTCATTGATGTGCACATGAGTGTAGATCCAATATGAATGTTGCTTTATATTTTTGTTTGCATTAAAAAGAGAACAGTGAAACAACAAAGATCTATGTTGGAATGTATTCTCCCATTAACTTGGTTTCTTTGACAAATTGGATAATAGCTTTGAATAGTGGAGGACTGTTTATAGTGTAATAGCTACAGATGTGATACAATTTTTAATTGGAACCACAGTAACATTTCTAATTTTCTTGAGTCTAGATTGTCAACAGAATAATAACTCTAGCCTGAGTTTGTCACATTTTCCAGCTTTCTTGTTATAAATACTTCCACTGTGAAATGTAAAGTCACTGAATGTGGAGTTAGGAAGACATACAACACACTGCTCCATAGCACTCCTATCATATACCTATGAACAACAGAAATAACCTTCAAAGTACAGGTAATAAAAAAAATTGTGCCAGGAACCCAGAGATGGTCCTGAAATCTCAGCAATTGGGATGCTGAGGGAGGAGGATTGCAAGTTCCATGCCAACCTGGGCTACACAGTGAGATCCAGGTATGTCTGGGCTATCTGGCAAAACCTTGTCTTTAAAAAAAGAAAATTTTCGTAAAAATAATTGGGAAGTAATGAATTTTGTGTATTTTAACCTTTGTTTTAAAATATAACTTATTTAATTATAATTATTTGTACATATTTATTTATTATTATATATTTTTATTTGTTATATATAATTATTTACATTATTTCATTTTTAAGCATAACTTTTTAACAACCACCTCGCAAAACTCCAAAAACCTGGCAGTGGGTTCTTTTGAGTCAGTTAAGAGCCAGTTCCACCATGCCTAAAGCTCTAAGGGATGGCAAAATTTAAGGATCCAGGGAGGATACTTTATGGAGTTAGTCCTAAGAAAGTCCTGTCTCAGCTCTTGACCAGGTAAATAAAAATAAAATACAATGGCAGACAATGTCTTGGAATCACAGTAGAATATAGAGGAACTGTCCCTGCGTGAAGAACAAGATGAGAAAACAATTTAAGTTGTCTTACTCAAGAGTGACACTTTATCAGGGACATTGGAGAGATGAGGCCAGGAGGCTAAGGCAATGGTAAAGTTGCCAAAAGGGAACAGGACAGTAGGGTGATGGAATCCTGGTGGAGACACTCTCTTCCAAACCTCCCATCACCAAAAGGGTAATGCGAATGTTAGAAAAGGACAGTTAAGATGTTCAGCTCCACTGCACTTTCACCACCAGTAAGGACAGAAATGGGAGCATATTAACCCCTGACATCCACCACTAGCCTAGAATTCCTCTAAAGAAAGGGTAGAATGACAAAGCCTCTGCCTTTTGCTCCATGTGAGTGATGAGTCTTAATCTATTTATTTCCATCTAAAGGAAAGAGTGCCGATCTTTGTTTAGTTAACTAGAAAACTAGAAAATTGGTGCTGGGGTGCAGCTCAATGGTAGAACACAGGCTTAACGTGTGTAAGATCCTGAGTTCAATCCCCAGCACAGAAAGAATGGAAAGAAAGGAAGGGAGGAAGGGAAGGAGGGAGGGAGGGGAGAAAAAAGAAAACCTATAGATTAATGGACAAGAAAGAGATTTTACAAATCATCTAATCCAGTCCCCACATTTCACAGAAAACTGTAAAAATTTTTGTAGTAAAAGTAATAGTAATGTTATTAGGACAGGAATTTAGTATAACAAGATAAAAGTGGGGAGAAATGGGGAAAAAGGGAGAAACATTTCCTGCTCCCCATGCAAGAAATGGGAGTAAAGACTCAAAATGGCAGTCTTCATCTCTAGTTTTATTCTTTCCAACCTGGAGGAATGCATATGGTCATTAAGATAATGGTTCTGAGTGGCAAAGATGGGTGCTGAAACAGGGAGGTGTCATCCAGACCTACTCAAATCACAGGGACAATACATCTGCTTTAGGATTTCCCTTTGCTAAACATGCCTTTCATTCTTTTTGTCCCTCCATCCATCCAAGGAGCCATGGAGCTTGTTATTTTCTCAAAGAAGAAGGCAGATACAGATAGCCTTAAGTCTCCCTATTCGTACAACTTAGCATCTAAAAGGAGATGAGAGGAGATACCTAACTGCTCTGGCTTTTTAGTTTTTACTTTCTAGTTTTAATGTCTGAGTGTGGCCCTTTTAATATTTGTTAAAATAATATAATATCCCTGTCTCCTCATCTATCTATCCTATCTCATATATCACTTATGGCTACCTGCTATCTAACATTCCCCACTCAACTAGAGAAACTGAACTCTTTTAGGTAATGAAAAATCATAGTCAGTCTGGCTACTTCCTGCTGGTGTAGAGCATAGGCCTAAGTCAGGAGTCTCTTTCTTTTGCTCTCTGTTGATGTTGATAGAATCCCAAGTCACAGATGATCCATGACCCTGTAAAAGGGAGTATATCCTTTGGAGATTATAACCAATAGTGGTTGTGTTTAAGGAAGTCCAAGCTCAAGGTGTCTGCAGGGTTGGTTTCTTCTGAGGCCTCCTTCACTTGCAGATGGCTACCTTCTCACTATATCCTCATGTCTTTCTTTTGTTCATACACATATCTCGCATCTCTACCTATGTCCTAATCTCCTTTTATAAAGATATAAATCATATCAGATTACAGCCACCTACAACAATCTCATTTAGTTAAATGCCTTATCTTCTTCTTTCCTTCCTTCCTTCTGTTCTTCCTTCCTTCCTTCTGTTCTTCCTTCCTCCTTCTGTCCCTCCCTTCATCTTTCTCCATTCATTTTAACAAATGTTTGTAAAGCCCAAGTATCCATTCACAGGTAAATGGATAAAGAAAATGTAATAGATATAGATATTGATATATGTTCAGCCTTAAAAAGAAATTATGACACATACTACAACATGTATGAAACTTGTAGACATTATGTTTAGTGGATAAGCCAGAAACAAAAGTCAATATTCCATTATTCTACTTATATGAGATATCTAGGTTAGTCAAATTCATAGAGACAGAAAATAGAATGATGGTTGCCAGGTGCTGGGAGGAGGGGGAAATGGAGGGTTATTATTCAGAGTTTTACTTTGGGAAGATTAAAATTTTCCAGAGATGGATGATAAAAATGCATATTGGCATAAATGTACTTCATGACACTGAACTGTGTACCCAAAGATGACCAGAATGGTAAATTTCCATGTTATGCATATTTAGTACAATAAAAATATCTAAAAAGAAAACAACTGTGAACACAGCCCCACTAGAAAAGGTGAAGTGAGGGGCCTAGAATTCTGCTCTTACAAAACATAATTAGGTGTCCCTATATCCATGCGTGGAGGTATCAGAGAAGGCAAAATAGGGAGCCAGGACTTCTATTCTCACTGACTAGTAATAAAACACCCCTCCCTCACACACACACACACACACACACACACACACACACACACAGAGTCAGTGGAAATGATACAGAAAGCACAGACTTCCCTCTTAATTTGCCTTTCCTTTTCTTGCTAGCATGATTTTAGAGAAAGTCTAGTGGAGAGTTATGATGTTCACCACTGCCCAACAGTAAGGAAATCCCACTGCAGTTTCAGTTGATGCCAATCACATGGGAAGCTGATTTCCCCCACCCCATCAGTAATGAGATGCCAGTATTTCACCTCCAGCTGGCAGTGATGAAGTAATATATACCTCCCCTTCATCTGCTAGAGCAATGTTAGAGAAAGTTAGCTAAAACAAAAGGCTGAAATAAAGTTCAGATCTCAAAACATAATTTTTAAATGTCTAGGTTTAATAAAAAAATCATTAAATACTCAAAGTGAATGAAAAAAAGAGAAATCAATGGATGCAATTACCATGACAGAGTCATTATAATTACCTGGAAAAAAGTTTTAAAAAGCAGCAACAATTTTTTTAAAAATGTTCCAATGAGCAATATAAGCATGCTTGAAACTAGTGAAGAAACAGAAAAAGGTTCAACCAAGAAACTATAGTTTCAAGAAAGAAACAGATGATATAAAGGAAAGCCAAATGGGAACTCTAGAACTAAAATGTATAACAGTCAATTTTTTAAAAGCCAGTGAAAGGTCTGAAGGTAAGGATGGAAGGGATGGAGGCAAGGCTCTGTGAGTTGCAACGTAAAACAATCAGTTATCCAAATAAAAGCACAGGAAATAGATAGAAGAAAAAAAACACAGAGCCTGGAGACAGTTGAGTTCTTCTTTTTTTGGTGGGCGGGGGGGATTGTTAGGGCATGGGAGATTGTTTGCTTTTGTTTTTTGAGACAGGATCTCACTATTCAACCCATACTGGCCTTGAACTCATGACCCTCCTGCCTCATCCTCCCAAACGCTGAGATTGCAAGCATTGCCACTGTGCCCAACTACAGTTGGCTTCTTTTTAAAATCAATGGTAGACAGAAAAAAAGTGGCATAATATTTTTTGAAAGGAAAGAAATATCAAATCGGAATCCCATACCCAGCAAAAAAGCATCCTTGAGAAATGAAGGGGAAATCAATAAAAGAATTTTTTGGGACTGGAAGTGTGGCTCAAGTAGTAGAGTGTCTGCTTTGTAAGCACAAAGCCTTGAGTTCAAACCCCAGTCCCACAAAACAAGAATTTTTTGTCATAAAACCTGTAGTAAAAGAATGCTTTTCAACAAGTTCTCTAAAATTATAAAAGAAGGAATATTGGAAAATCAGGAAGGAAAAAAACACAGTAGGGAAACAAAATAAGCCTTTATTTTTTCTAATTTATGTTTGCTAGCTGAGACAAATATAACACACACTGTCTGATAAGGTTGTAAATCTATGTTGAAAAAATATTTAAGACAATAGTATTATAAGTGAAAAGGGGTAAAGGGAGACATAAAAGGAGGCATGGTTACTTTACATCACTGAAATTGGTTAAATGACAACACCAGTAAGTTGTGATAGTTTGTGATATGTGGTGCAAAATCTAGGGAAAAAAACACCAAAAATATGAAAGAATACACTTTAAAACATCGCAGAATAATTAAAACAGAGCTCTTAAAAATGTTCACATACCACAGAAGGCATAAAAAAGGCAGACAGAGATATGAAAACCAAAGACAAACAAAAACCAGGAAAAAATGAAATGGCAGATATATATATAGATAGATAGATAGATAGATAGATAGATAGTTAAGCTATACATATAAAATTATATTAAATAAGAACAGGCTAAATAAACCCAAAAAAACATGATTCAACTACATGCTGTCTGCAAGAAATTCTGTTACTATACAAGGATATAGGCATATTGAATATAAAAGGATACAAAAAATATATCATGGAAACAATCAAAGAAAAGCAGTGACTGGTATATTATTTTGTGATAAAGTAGAATTCACAGCCAATCAGACACACATAGGTATAGTATGTAATGACAAAAAGGGCAATCTGCCAAGAAGACATAGAAATCCTAAACAAGTACATATCCAATATCAGAGCTAGAAACATGAGGCAAAAATGGCTAGAACTGAAAGGAATGGATAAACATACAATTATGGTTGGGGACTTCACTCTTTCAACAGTTACAGAACAATTGGACAGAAACCATAAACCATACAGAACTCAATGCACCAGTAACCAACAGAATCTAACTGACATTTATAGAGCCTTCTTACTACAACAGAGGGATTCACAGCCAAGTGGCTGAGGAATATATACGAAAATAGATCATATCCTGAATCCAAAAACAAACGCAAAAATTTGAAAGCACTGAAGTCATATAAAGTGGGTTCACTAAACACACTAGAATCAAACTGGAAATCAATAACAGGAACCTATCCAAGCACTTGGAAATTAAAACAACACACAAATTATCTTTAGATGAGAAGGACTTAAGAGAAATTAAAATTTATTGAACTTACAAAATACTCAAGCAAATGCTGAGATAGAAATTCCTGGTACTAAATGTCTTAGTTCCATAAAAGAGGAAATTAGAATAATTTAGAGTGAAAGGAAATTCTCAAGTCTATAAACCAAGCTGACACCTCAAGAACCTCGACAACAAAGAACAAAATAAATCTAAAGTAAACAGATGGAAGGAACTACAAGAAAGAGTAGAATTCAATGAAATTGAAAAGAAAAATAATACAGAACACATCAATTAAAAAAATTGCTCATTTCTAGGATAGATAAATAAAACTGGCAAATCTTTAGCAAGACTGACAAAGAGGAAAAAAGAAAGAAGAGAAATTACCAGTATCAGGAGTGAAACAGATCCTACAGACATCAAAAAGATAATAAGCAAATATTACAACCAACTAACATGTAAGTTAGTGAACTGACTTCCAAAAACAACCCACAAACTACCAGACTCACTCATTATGGAATAATTTGAATAGTCTTATAACTATTAAGGAAATTGAATTTGTCATTTTAAAACTCACAGGAAAAACTTCTAAACCCAAATGTTAAAAGAAGAATAACACTGACTCTATATGACTCTATACTTTCTCTTCCAGAAAACTGAAGCAGGAACGATTCATTTTATATAACTATCAGCATTCTAACACCAAACCAGAAAAAGATAGTACAAAATAACAACTACAGACCAATATCCTTCATTGGATACAAACACAAAAATCCTTCATAAAATATTAGCACAGAAAATTCATCAATACATAAAAATTATGATGCATCATGACCACTGAATCTTAACCAAAGGATGGAAGGATGGTTCAATACTTGAAAATCAACCAATATAACCCACCATATTAACAAGTTAAAGAAAGCCAGGTATGGTGATGAATGCCTGTGATCCCAGCTACTCAGGAGGCAGAAATCAAGAGGACTGCAGTTTGAGGCCAGCCTGGGGCAAAAAGTTAAGAGACCCTATCTCAACAAAAAAGCAAGGAATGGTGGTACATATCTGTAAATCCCAGTCATGCAGGAGGCAGTAGATAGGAAGATCATGATCCAGCCCAGGCAAAACATGAAAAATAACTAAAGCAAAAGGACTAGAGAAGCATGACTCAAATGGTAGAGCATCTGCCCAGCAAGCATGAGGTCCTGAGTTAGAAGAAGGAGAGTAAAATCAGTATAATCATTTCATGATTTATCATATAGCTATAGGCATCTAAACTATATTGTATTAGCTGAATGACAGATATATAGCTCAATAAACAGAATAGAGAACCCAGAAACAGATTCAAATATGCCCAACCGATTTTTAATAGATAGACTTTACTCTAATGGCTTTTCAAATTGAAAACAAATGTACAGAACAGTTGGTTACTAATCTTGTATTGAAAGCAGTCAGAAGTTTCATGATACCAAATAAAACAGTCTATCTTGAAGGTTTCTCCAGCTTCAGTGTTCACCAAAATGCAAAAGGAAAAAGTAGAGGTCATTTTCAAATAGCGCCCTGGCAGGTGGAGGGAGAGAAAGCTACTTCACACTCGGAGAGCAGGGGATCTAAAATGAAGACCCTCCAAGCTTGTCTGGCTCCTGCAGGTGAAGCCAGACAGACCTTGGCCGGCACCTGGGAACCCGGGGGTTCCGGCTTCAGCGACACCTCACCAAGGGGAAGGCCAGCCAGGGCTGGTGTGCGCACAGGTGCAGCATGTGTGGTGAATGAAGGTGACCCAAAGACAGTCACAGAGATGCCACCGTAACCACGCAGGTGCTTTGTTTCCTCCATGTCTTCCATGTTCCAAGTGTTCTGTGGGGTGGATGAGAATTCAGGTAAAAGCCACATTGGGCCTAGTTCCTTCGGTGACTTCAGGTTTTCTCCTTATCTTGTGATTTTAACTGGTTTTTAAAACACGCTGACTTTCGGTTAACCAGCTGCCAAAATTTGCAAAGCCCAGTGGCTTCCAGAGGCCAGGTGTCTGAGCTCCTGATCTCAGTACAGAAGGGTGAGCTGATGCTTTTTTCACAATTAAAAACACACAAAGCTGAGTGGTGTTGCATAAGAATTCCAGAAACTACTTCCATTTTTATTCACAGCTGCAGGCTGTGTCTATGGTACAACGCCCTGCACCAACCCACGGAGGCAGCATGTGACACACAAGACTACAGGTGCACGTCTGTCCCCTGAGAGGAACGCAGAGAGTAGAGAGGAGAAAGGGGTGGAGGGTCATGGTGGGGCCTCTGGTTCTCTTCTGGTTCCAGAGATGATCGCACAGCCAGTTGAGTCCTCATGGAGCCTGTCTTCACAGTGTCATGGATGATCTAAATGGACCAGCTCCCACAGCATAGGTGCAGCTCCAGCTTGTAGGCCATGCTCCTGGCATTAGGAGATCCTGCTTGGTGGCAAACACCAGGAGGACGACATTTGGAAATTCTTCCACCAGCATCCTCCTAAGCTGATCACCCTCTGTCACTGATGTGTCCTGCAAAGATCCAGTCATAGGCATGCTGGCAGCAGTGCAGCAACAGTAACTGGATCTTGTCCTGGCCACCCCCTGTCTCTTGTACTCCATGGTCTCCACCTTGAAACCCATGGTGATCAGGATTTCAGTGAGCTTCACTTTGTGGAGAATCATTGTCTTCTCCCCAGCATCCAAGTCACCCATGAGAACACACACTTCTTCTTTGCTGGAAAGCTCCTTGAAGAAGTTGGCAAAGATATTCTCCACACTTGCAGACAGTAGAGACACAGTGCACAGAAACTTGACTGGTGGCTGCCCTCAGCCTTCCATTCCTTTGGCTCTCACCTGCCCAACTGATATTTTGACAAAGGTGCAAAAGCAGTTAAATGGAGGAAAGATGGCCTTTCCAGCAAGGAAGCCAGCAAAGAAAGAAATGTCCTTCAATCTAAGTCTCAGAGTTCATAAACATTAACTCAAAATACTTTACACAGAAGTAAAGTACATTTCACAGAAGATACACAGACAGAAAAATGAAAAAATGTGCAATCCTATTTACTATTAGAAAAATGCCAATTAAAACTACGATGAGATATCATTACTCATGTACATTGCCATTCTTGCTGGCAAAATTAAAAATAGTGATAATGCTAAATGCGGTTAAAGATGCAGAAACACTTGGGTCATACATTAGTAACACGGTTGTTATAGCCACTCTGAGAAACAGTTTACCAATTTCTTTAAAAACTAAATAAAACATACAATTGCCATATGATCCAGCAATCATACCTCTGGTCACTTATCCCAGAGAAATTAAAACTTATCTTCATACAAAAACTCTATCAAGTTTAATTTTAAGACATTTAATTGACTTCTTAAAGGTTACACAGAAGTATAAAAACAGGTAGGACAAGATCTCTGGTCCTCTGTCCATCATATCTGGAATAGCATTTAACTTTTGTCCTCATCTGATGGATAATGGCTGCCCAAAGTTCTGTCCTGAGAATAATTCTAAGGCCCTGGGATTCCCAGGTCAGCAGGAAAAGTTTCCACATTGACTGCAGTTGTCCACCTGAATGTAATCAGCAAGAATGGCAATGACAACTTTACCATTTGCCAATCTTAAATTGAAATAGAGGTATACCTTGTTTGATTGTGCCTTACGGTCTTGCAGTTCACAGAATGCAAGTTGAAAGATTGTGTCAACTCCATATCAAGCAAGTCTGTAGGCACCATTTTTCCAAAAGCACATGCTCACTTCATGTCTTTGCACCACATTTTAGTGATTTTTGCAATATTTCAATTTGTTAAATTATTATTGTATATGTTATGGGGTTCTGTGATCAGTGCTCTTTGATGTGACTACTGGAATTATTTTAGGGTACCAGGAATATCACTCATGTGAGACAGCAAATTTAATTGATTAATTAATTGTTGTGGGTGTTCTGACTGCTCCACTAACCAGGAATGATTCCTCCATCTCTCTTCCTTGCCTTTGGCCTCCCCCTTCCCTGAGATACAACAGTATTGAAAACAGGCCAATTAATAACCCTACAATGGCTTCTAAGTGTTTGACTGGAAGAAATAGTTCCATATTGTTCATTTTAAATCAAAAGTAAAAATGCCTAGCCATAATGAGGAAGCCACGTTGAAACCTAGGAGAGGCTCTATCTAGGCCCCTTGTGCCAAATAGCCATCCCATGAATATAAAGGAAATTTCCTGAAGGAACTAATCCAGTTCACACATGAATGATAAGAATGTAAATCAATCTTACTGCTGATACAGAGAACATTGTCCTGACCTGGACAGAGTATCACACCAGACACAACATTCCCTTAAACCAAAGCCGATTCCAGAACAAAGTCCTAAATCTCTTCAATTCTATGAAGGCCGAAAGATACGAGGAAGCAGAAGACAAATCTGAAGCTGGCAGAGGTTGGTTCATGAGGTTTAAGGAAAGAAGTTGTCTCCACACCATAAAAGCGCAGGTACAGTAGCAAGTGCTGGTGGAGAAGCTGCAGCAAGTTATTCAGAAGATCAGGATACCTGATGAAGGTGACTACTCCCAAGAATAGATGAAACAGTCTTCTATCAGAAAAAGATGCCATTTAGGCCTTGTATGACTACAGAGAAGAGATCAACGTCTGCCTTCCAAGCTTCAAAGGACAGGCCGACTCTCTTGTTAGGGGTTAAGGTGAAGCCAATACTCATTTGCCATCCTGAAAATCCTAGAGCTTTAAGCATTACACTAAATTTTCTCTTCCTGTGATCTGTAAATGGATTAACAAAGCCTGGATGACAGCACATCTGTTTACAACATGGCTTACTGAATATTTCAAGCTCATTGTCGAAACCAGATTCTTGGGGGGAAAAATTCCTTTTCAAAATACTGCTGCTCATTGACAATGCATTCGTCACCCAAGTGCTCTCTGATGGTGATGTACAATGAAAGTAATGTTCTTTCCAAGTGTGATAACACAACACCCAGGCTGCAATCCATGGATCAAGAAATCATTTTGACTTTCAAGTCTTATTTTAAAAATAAATTCCATAAAGTCAGAGCTGCCACAGATAGTGATTCCTCTGATGGATGTGGGCAAAGTAAATTGAAAATCTGGAAAGGATTCACCACTCTAGAAGCCATTAAGAACATTTGTGATTCGTGGGAGAATGTCAAAATACCAACATTAGCAGGAGTTTGGAAGAAACTGATTCCAACCCTCCTAGATGACTTTGAGTCCTTCAGTGGAAGAAGTAACTGCAGATGCAGTGGGAACAGCAAGAGAACTAGAACTAATAGTAGAACCTAAAGTTGTCACTGGTAAAGCTTTTACAGGTGAGAAAAGAAATTGGTTTCTTGACAGAAGTTACTCTTAGTGAATATGCTGTAAACATCACTGAAGCAACAGCAAGGTTTTGGATTCTCACATAGGATTAGTTAATAAAGCAGCTCAGGCTTTGAGAAGACTGACTAATTTTGAAAGAAGTTCTGCTGTGGATAGAATACTATCAAACAGCATGGCATGCTATGAAGAAATCTTTCATGAAAGAAAGAATCAATTGATGTGGCAAACTTCACTGTTGTCTTACTTTAAGAAATTGCCACAGTCACCCAACCTTCAGCATCCAGCACCCTGTTCAGTCAGGAGTCATCAGCATCGAGGTTAAGACCCTCCACCAGCAAAAGGATGATGGCTCACTGAAGGCTCAGATGAGCCTTTTATTTTTGCTGGTACTGGGGATTGAACTCGGACTTGCACCTGCTAGGTAGGCACTCTACCACTTGAGCACCATAAGGTATTTTTAAACTAAGATATGTACATTGCTTTTCACTATTGCATACTCAACAAACTATACTGCTGTGTAAACATAACTTTAATATGTATTGAGAAAACAAAAAATTGTGAGTCATTTTATTGCAATATTTGTTTTATTGCTATAACCTGGACCCCATCCCACAATTTCTCCAAGGTATGCCTGGATAGTGTTTAACTAATCATGAACCAAATCAAGTACTTGGCGATTACCCTTCATTATGACAATAAGAACACCAAAGAAGTAAAATATGAACAAGCCAGACCCAACTTTATTCTCTAACTTTTCCATCTTACCAAGTCCATCTTTGCTTTCAGAAATAATGGAGTACATATTTCAAGTCCATGAGTTTTCTCTTTAGGTGAAAGAAGTTTACTTGTGCAGTTATTTCTCACAAACATCTTGATGCTAATGGTATCCTAGAAAAATAGAATCATTATAGAAGAGAAAATATCTGACTCCAAAATTTGAAGTAGAAATCCTTTCACATTCATCCATCAAGCTCAAGTGTTCTAAGGATACCTGGCCTTATTTTAAGAAATACTTGTGTTCTCTCATATTGCAGGGAGTGGTAAAGAGGGAAAATTGGGTGTAAGGTACTCCAAGCCCTCCCATCCTATTTGCCCTTCTGCCTATGCAAACTGTTACCTCAGTGTGCTGTGAATTTATAGGAGTCTTTTGGAGCTTCCCAAATGAACAGATTCCATTTTTCTTTGTCAGTTCCTTTGGTCTATTAATATCAAAGAGCATAAGAATGAGTAAATGGAGTCAAATTAAAATGTCCAGGTCTTGATGTGTTTATGTTTTGAGAAGAGGGAAAGAAGCCAGCTTTTTAAATCCTTCACCACTGAGAACAAGCTGTGCTCAGGGATTTGAATTCATTCCTGACTACTTTGGTCCTGTGTGCCTTAAGACTTGACAGTCTGAAGCCTCGCTGTGAGGTCCCTTGGTAACCCCATATGGATGGTTAATGGTAAGGACTGAGGACCAGACTGACTGAGCAGGCCTGACACTTGATCTTTGGGGTGAAACTTATGCTAACAGCTCACAGTGTGCCCTCCGAAAGATTTCCATGGCCTTTGCTGCTGCCAGTCTCCTACCTTAATGGCAGGCACCAAAAGCTTCAAATTACAGCAGCTAATTGGATGAAAACGGAAATGCATCCTTCTAATGGAGTGAAAGATTAATGCCTGGATTCTTCCCTTCACTTGCTGAGGCAAAACAAAAACACAGATGAAGGTTGTGATGTGGAAAAGTAAATTAGCTCACTCCAGAGCCACAGAGTGTGTTTGGATAAAACCTAAGGTGTCTTAGAGACTAGAGACCCATGTAGAGAGGACAGAAACAGCCTGAGACAGCAGCTACCAAATTATCCAAGAGACAGCCTGCCAAATCCCTGCTCTGTATAAGTTAACAGTGCAATTTTTCTCCATAAAATGGGTAAGTAACTTTGTACCTAAAGATAATTTCATTTATGTCCTGGTTTTATGACATTTTTATAACTGTGACACCCTATATGAGTCCCAGGAATAAATAGAGCATAATAATAAGAGGCATCAAAATAAAGATTTAATATGAAATTGTTTAATACAACTGGGATGCACTATACAGCCAATGGGGCATATTTTTCATGAGCAATCTATTACTCCAGTAGATTTCTTGCAGACTAATCTAGTCTGTATTGAAAGCACACTTGCACTTGATTCAGGAGAGCAGGTTCTTGTTATATCAATCTATTTTATCTAAAGAGATGCAATTAAAAATATACATATGGAGTGATTTCATCTTTTTAGCAAATTACCCCAAAGAAAAGTGCAATATTACACTCAAATTCAAAGGAATTTGAGAGTGAGTTGAATCGGAATTAGGTCATTTTCTGAGATTAAGGCCATGGGTGATTGTCTTCTGACACTTAATCGCCATGTGTGATATATTTTAATATGTTTTTATACTCTGTTTTTGAAGGGATGGAATTTGTGAGTGCCTTAAGGAGGTGCCATGATTATGGCATGGGGACAGTGAGGAGTGGAAAGAGAGAAGAGATAGTAATAAGGCAATTATAGAACTTGGTGTTAAATAATAGCACACCACTTAAGTTTAAAGGAAAGGGAAAAAAGAAAATTCTGTGAGAGGTACTCATATTGTCCAGTTATAGGGTAAACTTCCTTAGTTCTTACCTTACTGCTTTTGATAAGCTTCAGATCAATGATATCCTTCATCTTCTATCCTGTGAGTGTTTGGTCACACTATCCACAGACAAGCCCATCTCTGTCTAAGCACCAATTAAAAGTGGAACCTTGGATTATACTCCTCACAAATTTAGAAGAGAACTGTCAGGTGACATGCAAAATATACCAAGCTTATGACTAAAAATGCTTTGGCTCATTTTATTTTGTTAGCTAAAGGACCATGAAGTATACCCTTTGGAAAAAATATATTACAGAATGATTGTGAACTTTGCTTTAGATCTAGATACTGCCACTTACTTGCTGTGCAAATTTGAATGTCACTTGATACTCATCTATTTTCCCATCTGCAAAAATCAGAATGATAATATTTCCAACTTACTGAGTTGTTTTAAGGCTGAAATCACATTTTAGTTATCCATAAAACTGTTAGGTCTGATATAATTGGTGATTATCCTAAGGCATCATATAAACACATGATATAAACATATCAAACAGCCCACATGAACATTAAAGCAATCAAAGGGTCATCATGGGTTGATTAGTCAGAGAAAACTTCCAAGAGATTCTAGCAATTGAAAGGAGAACAAGCTCTCCATCAGATCTGAAATTACAACACATTGTTGGTATTTGTAAGGCATATATATCTCAAAGGATTTCTTGAATGCTTTACTCAACTCTCTGATACTTAGCAATACAATCCATTCTTCAAAATATTTATCAAAAACCAACTGGCTTCCAAGTGTTCCTTGTCCAGGGCCTGTCACCACGTGCACAGAAACAAGAGATCTTCTCTAAAGCCCTTCCAATCCCAGAGGCAAACATGCAGCCCCACCTTGATATCTACAATCAACACTCTGAACAGACACTTTGCTTCCTCTTTTGAAAGTGCTAATGAAAAAAGCTTACTTTGTTTGGCTGCATTTTCTCTGATAATTTATTTTCTTCCTTTTAATGTATCACAGGTTCTCCTTAGAACCCATATATTCTCTCCATATGTCCACCATCAGCAATAAAACTTAAATTATCCAAATTAGTTATCCAGGCTTGACTTTAATTTCTATTTTAAAGTTTAATGCATTGAATTAAAGGCGTCAGTTCATGAAAGTATTGCATATGCTTACTGCTAATTTTTAATAGAGAGATGTCCACAATGCAAACAAATTTGTAGATATTCAAGCACTTTTTCATCTGTTCATAGGCAGGTTTTTAATGAAAGAAGAACATGTTACATAACATAAATCATTAACTTTTGTAGTAGAAATATAGTCAGGATTCAAATTAATAAATCTCTTCATTGATTTGCTCTGCCAGGCACTGTGCTTAGTACTGGGAATGTATAGAGAAAAAGATACCATCTAATCTTCAAGGAACTCAGTCTACAGGAGATAAACATGTAAACAATCTAAAGATAATACAATAAGTCCTTTCATAGACATTGCAGAAGTAGTTTCTCCCATCTCACCTTTCTCCTTCTGGTGCCAGCTGCATACCAAACTAGCATAAGACAAAGTAACAGAAGACAGATGATATTTTATCAAGATAATTTACAGAACATGTATACAGTCTTGTAGATGCTACATAATCCAGAACATTGATGACAATGAACATACTATCCCTGAGCCAGTGAAAAAAACTGGAGGAAAAACTAACAAAATCTGGCAGAAGTGTCACTCCCCTTCCAAGTGAGTGTGTACACATGAGCTTGCCCAATTAACTGTAAGACCATTTGGGGAATGGGTTATCCATATTGAAATATAACCTAGTGATCACATAGAAAACAATACAGAGTGTGGAATGAGAGAAAAGAAGAAGGAACCAACAGGCTCTGAGAATATTAAGACAGACTTCACTGAGGAAATAGAGCTTAGTCTTGCAGGAAAAATCACCAAGCTGATGTTCCTGGCAGAGGAAATAAAACAGTACATACAAAGGTGTAGGGGTAGGAAGACAGCATGGAGTGTCCAGGCAACCTGTAATCAGTTTGTATAACCAGGGAACAGAAACATACCAGTGGGGAGAAGAAAGAGGTATGCATGGAAAGTCTGGTATGGGTTATAGAAGAAAATCTCTGGCCTAAAGATGATGAGTGCTCTTAAAGAATAGTAAGTAAGGAAGTGTTTGATTTAGAAGGGAAAAACACTCTAAATGGGAGATTCATCACAACCTGAGGCTTTGGTGAGTCCCATGTGTAATGATCCAATATGGCCACATAATTTTCCATGACCACGTTCTCATGTACTCCCCAAAACAGAGGTAGAGTCCTTACCACCCAAAGAGTCAGAAGCAAATGGAAGTGAAAATCCCCAATCAGCTCCTGAACTAAAATTGTAGTTGACGAGGCCCTGAACTAAAATAGTAGCCAAAGGAAGAGACAGGTGTGAATATATTAAGGACATAGATTATTTTTAACTGACATAAAGTAATTGTACATATTTATGGTGTACAGTATGATATTTCAATACATATATATGATGTGTAATGATCACATGGGGTAATCAGCTTATCTGTCCCCCAAGACATTTACATTTCTTTGTGTTGGGAACATTGAAAATCCTCTTTACTATTTTGAAACATTCAACTAATTGATGTCATCCACAGTCACTCTGCTGTAACTCACAGATAGGAGTCATTCCTGCTATCTGAATGCATCCTTATACCCCTAAGCCATCCTTTCTCCATCCCTCCTTCTCCTCTACCCTTCCCAGACTGGTGTAATCTGTTTTCTAGGATGTAGATTATTAATTGGGTTGAACAAAAATGGGAAGAGCAGACAAGGAAGGAATATAGGATAATTCACAGATGTATAGTTTTGGTGATTAGACAGCTTATAGACAAAGATCCTGATTTCCACTTTGCTAAGTTCAAGGAGCCTATGATGCATCTAAGCTTCCCAGTGGGTAGCTGAACAGACAATACTTGGATCAAGATTAGAAGTATGGCATGAAGAGGAAAAATATTTGGTGTCAGTTAAGTGATTGCCAAGGGCAAGGATCAGGGAGTATTGCCTACAAAGGGAAACTATGAGACTAATTAGGATGAATAAATGCTCTGAATTCTGATTGTGGTAGTGGATAAACGTCTGCATATATGTGAAAGAACTCATTGAATCTGAAATGTGTGTGGTGATTCATGCAATCCTAATGCACCAAACAATACTTTAAAATGTTTAATTCAGAAGTATGTTAATGAGAGTTTAAAATGTGAAATAGACAACATAGGTGAGAATGGTTATAGTCTGAGATAACAGAAGCTAGAACTGTATATCATGGGTAGAAGATGAAAACTAGCCAAATCACTAACAAGTGTTTAGTCATGGCAGAACTTTATTATTTTAAAACTCCCTGGAAATGTATATATATGTCTAGTTCCATTTCATTTTACAAATGAAGGAATTGGGATTCATAATGAGGTGAAATGCTTTGCTGAAGCATTTGAGTAAGCAGAGCTGCTTGCTCATAAAGGCAGACAGTAACCAAGGAAGAACAGATACAAACCAGGACTCCTGGGTCTGGGATGGTGCTATCTTGGACTATTCCAAAGTGGGATTCAGTGTGAATGACACTTAACACCACAAAAAGAAACCCCATTGCAACCCACTGAGATTGAGTCATCTGTCCTAATTACTGCCAATGTGCACAGTGTTTATAAAATAGCCATGTGTCCCTATAAGCTTGTAAGTGACCATAGGAAGCAAAACCACCTTATGAGGAAGGAAGGAGGTGGGCCTAGTTGCCACTAGCTGAGATTTCGGAGTTTGAAAGGAGCAATATCTGCATTGATATGCTCAAAAATGACAGGGTAACTTCCTGTCAAATAGACAAATACCTACAAAGCAGTGATTTCCTCCTCTGTGATGATACATCTCTGCAGATTGAATAGGCACTTTCTGACAAATCAAATAAATGAACATGTTCACATGCCAGTGAAAATTAAGAAAGAGGAAGTGTGAGGAATCTATTTCGTACTTACCAAGTTAAGTACTGCATTTAAATTTTTATTTTGTATTTTTTAAAAAACAAACTCACATAAGTGTACTTGTACTTATAATGAAAAGGGAGAACTAAATGTTGACTTCATCTGTGCCTATGTAACAGATGGAACCACAAACATCTAGGGGAGAGAAAATACAGACAGATATGGTTGTCATGGTTTCTTTGAGATGCAGTAAACATAGGGACCCAAATGGTCAATGAAATCCCCTATTGGGAAAAGCCACATGGTGCTCCTTTTTTTCTTAGATAATTACCAAGCTCACTTTGGATGACTGGAATTAGTGGGAAATAAGAGAGTACATATACTCTCACTCACCCCTGGCTATTCTCAAATTAGATTCTCCAGAGACTGTCCTAGTCCCCTATATAACAGACATCAAGCAATGGCTACCTCAGATTAATCAATTACCTGGTAGATAATGACTAGGACACAAATAAACATTAGAAAAGCTGTTCTCTGTTTCTCTGGAAAACAGCAAGCACCCCTGAGACCATTTCAAAAGATTCATAAATCCTGGTAGACACAGTCAGGCTCTCAGTCCCTAGTGTCATTTTCCAGTCCTCTTCAAATTCATCCAGACACATTCTGGGTAATATATAAATAGTACATTAGCTTAACATACCTGTATTGTCAAATGTTTCCCCATACTATGTATGGGTGTTAGAAAAGCAGGGAAAGAAGGCAGAGAGGGGTCCCTTCTCAACAGCCTTTTGGAGAGTAAAACTGAAGTCCAGTGCAATGAAGACTGTGCCTAAATGATGTCAAACAGGCAAATGTTGGAAACATCGTTTGGCTGAACTCACATGTTTTGTCTGGAGGCTCTGATCAACTTGACACAGACTAAAGTCTTTTCCAAGGTCATCCCAGAGGCTGCCAGAGCTGAGATCACTGTTGAAACCCTAGTTCTACAGCAGACTCCTCCTCACTGCCGCCAAAACAGATTCTTTCTAGTCCACACAAGATTAGGGGTTGTTCTCCCTTTGTTTTCCATGCCCTCTAGCAATGACCTTTCAGTTTTCTAAAGGACTGTGCAGCTTGAGCAAGGGTGTGTGAAGATGTGGGGATGCGGTTTTGTGGATCAGACATCAGTTCTGGAGGAATGGACAGTGAGACTGAGGGCACTTGAGCCAGCAGACACAGGGAAAAAGGGTGGCTTCATCTTGGCTCAATGACATGTCTCCAGAAGCCAAAAAGTCACGGAGTAATTTTTAGGTTGCTGAAATATATCTCTCTCTTGAGTCTATCCCCAAAGCCCGAAGCTTGCAACATCTTATTTCCTGTTTGGGGATTTCCTGAAACTGAAACGGCAGACTTGGGCCTCTGAGAAGAAACCCATAGAAAGCCTGTTGTGTGCGATGACTATGCATCAGCTTTCCTGTACAATCTGCCACACTTAACGCTCTTTATCTCCTCTAAAAGTGCTTTTTAACCTTCTTCTTCACTCCCCATACCTGTCTGTTCTGTGTTGTCATTTCCCCAAACTTTTTGAAACACTGAAAGTGTTTTATTGTAATACAGATGGTCCCTGACTCAGGATGGTTCAATTTACAATTTTTTCAGCTTTATGGTGGTGTGAAATTAATATACATTTAGTAGACACTGTACTTCAAATTTTGAATTCTGATCCCTTCTCACACTAGGGATGTGCAATAGGACACTCTCTGGAGATGTTGGGTAGCAGAATGAGCTACAGCTTCCACATAGCCACATGATCACAAAGGGAGACAACTGGATCTCTACAGTGTGCTTGGTTCCTAAGCTATGAGATTTGGTATGCTAAATGCATTTTCAACTTACAATATTCCCAACTTGTGATAGGGCTATGCAACCAAATCCTAAGTCAAGGAGCATCTTTATAATAAAGTCTATTTGGGGATACTGGTTTTTCAAAAGGATGGGGTAGACTATGAATTTTGAGTGTCGGGATTCTCCATAGAAAACAGAACCACAGGAGATAAATATGGATGATATTGCTATGGATATAGACACAGATAAGGAGATTTATTACGGGAATTGAATCATATGATTATAGAGGCCAAGAAATCGCACTAATCTGTCATCTGCAGGCTGGGGAGCCAGGGGAGCTGTTGGTGTCATTCCTGATCCAAGACTGAAGGGTTGGGATGGCAGAGAGAACTGAGTGCAAAAGTCCAAGAACCAGAAACATCAATATACAAGGACAGGAGAAAATGGATGTTCTGGCTCAAGAAGAGATAGAGAATTCACCATTGCTTGGTCTTTCATTCTATTTGGGCCCTTCAGGGACTGGATGATGCCTGCTCCCACTGGTCAATCTTGTTTGAATCAGTGATCAGTACCTTGACACAAATGTTACTCTCATCTGGAACCATGTTTACACACATCCCTTAACCTAGCCAAGGTGATACACAAAATTAACCAACATGCATCATGAGCAACACTGGGTTTGAAATCTGGACTTGTCCAAATTATTTTATGAAACATTGGACATTGTGAGTATGACTGGCATGGCCTGCTTCATCATCATACACAATAAAGTCAAGTCACATTTCTTTAAATATAAGCTTCTATTTTCCCTATGGCAAAAGGTTTTTAATCCCCTTTTCTAACTCTTCTGATAAACTAAGAACTTTAGAGAATTATTCATTCTTGTTTATAATTGCCTTACATAGAGAAAACTGGAAAAAGATTGTTTTTTGCACTGAAAGACCCCATTTCCTACCACTATTATGTGTTTGCTATCATATATACATTTCTCTCTGCATTTGCCTCCTTAATTTCCTTTACTTCTTGACTCCTTTTTCTTCTAATTCTTTTCCTCCTTGTTATAGTTTGGATCTGAAGTGTTCCCCAAAGGCCATGTGTTTGGTCCAAGCTGGGTGCTACTGGGAGGTGGTAGAAGCTTTAGGAGGTAGGGCTTTAATTAGAGGAAATTAAGTCATTGAGGATGTACCCTTATAGGAGATATGGGCTCCTGGCCCTTCCTCTCTCCCTTTTTCTCTCCCTGCTTCCTGGCTGCTATAAGCAGTTTGGCTCCACAATGTGCTCTCATCATGATGTTTCACCTTGCCACAGGCCCAGAATGACAAGGCCAGGAGACCCTAGATTGAAACCTCTGAAACCATGACCTAAAATTAAGTCCCTTCTTTTCCTTTTAAGTTGATTATCTCAGGTATATTGTCACAGAAACAAAACATGTTTTCTCTTATTGTCTCAATCTCAGACATTTATCACACACATACACACACACACCACCACCACCCCCACCACCACCACCACCATCACCACATAACACTGTCTTGTTAACTTGGGTGTCAAACTGGAGTTACCACTCCAACACCTAGACTTGCTTTTCCTGCATAGGCTCCATGCAGGGATCACTGGTGTCAGAGAAGACATCTCTTCAATTCATCAGAGAAGTTCTAATAATATTAAACTTCAAAAAAGAAGGAGTCCATGAGTTCAAATCATGAAAAAACAACCAGGTAAATCTAGATTATGGGATAGTCTACAAGATAAATGGTTTTGACTCTTCATAAATGTCAGGATCACAAAAGACCAAAAACAAGGAAAAACAAAATAAAGAAACTATACCAGATTAAAAGAAATTAAGGATACATAAAAAATAAATGCAATGCATGATCTTTAACTGGATCAGGGATTGAAAAGAAAGAGCCATAAGAAATTATTGTTTAGGGCAACGGGGAAATTGTGAATGTGGACTGTGTATTAAATAACATTATATCAGTGTTCTTGGGTGTGATGATGGTATTGTGAGTACCATTTAAAATTCTATTATAGTCTCAATGTTTGTGTTCTCTCAAAACTCATGTGTTGAAGCAGTAACTCCCAAGATGAAGGTTAATAAGTCATGAAGGTAGAGCCTTCATGAATGAATTTAGTGTCCTTATAAAGGAGACTTGAGCGAGACCCTCACGCCTTCTACCATGTGAAGTTACAGAAAAAAGATGGCCATTTATGACCCAAGAAGAAAGCCCTCACCAGACACCAAATCTGCTGTACCTCAATTGTGAACTTCCTAGCCTTCAGAACTGTGAGAAATTTCTTGTTTATCAGCCACCTAGTTTATGGTATTTTGTTATAGCAGCCCAAATGGACCAAGACAAATGCCCTTCATGGAAGATGGAGGGATGGCATGTCACAATGTCTGCTACTTACTTTCAAATGGTAAAAAGGGGAGAGAAAAAGACAAAAAGCAAATGTGGCAAAATGTTATCAGTTGGGTATTACTGAAGAATATCCAAGTGTTAGTTATATTGTTCTTACATATTATTTGTGTCCTAAAATTATTTCAAAGTAAGATGTGGAAGGGATAAGGATTGTGTAAGGTGAGAGGAAGGATCTGTGTTCCAATAATTTTCCTCCCAGAAGAGAATATAGCACCTATTCTACTTCCCCATAACTGGCTTTTGACTTTTGCGTGGTTTAAATATGGTTTGTCTCCTGGGAAAACATGATGAAATTACATCTCATGAAGAGGGTGGGAACTTGAACTAATTATGGTGTTTAAATGTGGGGCCTTATAGGAGGTGATCAGGATTAGATTACTGTCATTGGGTAGAGCTCCATGATTGAATACTGGTGGCCTTGTAAGAAAAGGGAGAGAGACCAGAGGACACACACGTTCCCTCTCTCTCACATGTGATACCCTGCACAACCTTGGGGTTCTACCAGCAAGAAGCCTTCACCAGGTGCAGCCCCTCATCTTTGGGCCAGAACCATGAGCCAAAATAATCATCGTTTCTTTAAAACTTACACAGTCTGTGGTATCGTGTTGTTAGCAACAGAAAATGGACTGATACAACTTTTCCATAACTGAGGTGTTTGGTGAAGGCACTATTCTTTCCAAGTACAAGAATTACTCACTTTGTCCAGAACAAAGGAAGTTCGAATGCCTCTCATCACCACAGGTAAGAGGTTGGCTCAAGAGGTTCTTGCTGGAGCACAGACCATCTCCACCCAGGGCTCTTGGGGATGTCTACCCCTAGAACAAGAAGCTACTGGTAAATCTTACATAACACCATCTCTCAATTAAAAAAATAGTAAGTTAAAATTTTCACCCCACCATGGATGTTACTTGAGTTTTATTTTGTTTTGTATTATAACTACAGGGATAAACAACAACAACCTACCTCCAAAGGTTATTGTGAGGATAGGACCCAGCACTTGACACCCTCAGTCACCTTTTCCTTCTTCCAGCACCCCATCCTTAGAGACTATTTCTAAACACAGCCTTTGCTCTCTTACATCCACTAAATCTTGGGGTGCTTCATTCTCAATGTATGTCTATTGTCCCCTTTTACCCTCAAAGTGTCCCAATTTAGATGATGAATTCTAACATCCTCCTCCCTATTGCCCAAGTCTTTCTAGAAAAAAACATTTCCTTCTAAAGAGCACAGCAATGGTTACAGAATGTTTTCAACAGCCCTTCCAGAGCAACTACAAAAATAAACAAACACACATATGGGGGGTAGGGGTAGGACTGCCACAGCAGTCATGATTCGTGTCATTGTTTCTGCTCTACCACTTCCAGGCTAACCAGAGGCTGGAGATGGGAATTTAAATCATGAGAACAGAAGTAGACCATATCTGTGATTAACTTAGAGATGCTCACATAAGCGAGCCACATTCTCTCAGACTGGCAAGTTCTCTCAGGGGTGGAATGAGCGTTCATATTAATGGTGTGTGAACTGCATAGACAGTGATCGAATACAGCTTGTAAAATAAAACCCTTCACCCTTTTTGAGGTGCTATGGCTAAGTAAATATTGACTCCCTTTGGCCTCTGTACTTAAGGTGAACAGATGTGGATAGGCAGAGAACCACTTGCCCCAGTTGGCTGCTCTTCCCAGTTCCCAGCCAGAGTTCTTGTCAGAAATCACCCAATGTTGACAGAAGAAATGCTGATTCTCCCAGCAACAGGAATAAACAGTGGAGTAAAGAACAGGAAAAGCATTTGCTTCTAAATTGGCCAGCTTAATTCAGATTTCAACTTTTAGTACTTTTAACACATCTTGCTATTAGTATAGTTCATTTGATACACTCTGTAAATATAGCCTGTACGTACCACATAGAGTTGTGAGGACTCAGGAGGTAAATTCCATCCCACTGGGCTATTACAAAATAAAGAAAAGCTTCCTCAAAGTGCTTTACATTTTGCTAAGCATTTTAATCTTCATTCCCTACCAGAATTAGAAGCTCTATGGTAACGTGGGTCTATCAGTTTTATTCACTGCTGTATCCCTGTAGCCCTTCATTTCTGGCACACAGTAAATGCTTGATAACAATTTATTAAATACATTAATAAATTCTAGGTTGCTTGATCCAAAACAAGGATTTCCTGATAGTTTTCATATATACATACAATATTTTATATAATATTTTTCTTTTTTTGGTGGGACTGGGGTTTGAACTCAGGGCTTTGCATTTGCAAACCAGGTACTCTACTGCTTGAGCCACACCTCCAGTCCATTTTGGTCTGGTTATTTTGGAGATGGGGGGGGGGGTCTCAGGAACTATTTGCCCAGGCTGGCCTCAATCTGTGATCCTCCCAAGTAGCTAAGATTATAGGCATGAGACACTGACACCTGGCTTATTTTTTTCCTTATTCCTTAATTCATGTTTTTGTTACTTCTCTATTAAAAAAAAAAAGGCTTTTTTCCTTTGTTCATAGCTCTGATTATCACTTATCCTATTTTTTTCAAATAATCAATATTATTTAAACCCTCCCTTATGGAACTCTTCAACTGAAAAAAAAAGTATGTTTTTAAATTGTTCTCTTTCCAACATACAGCATTATTTCTACCTTCCTTAGAAGTATAAAGTATACATGTCATTGTTTAAGCCTTTACTCAATGTCAAGCATTAACATTTGTTAATATAACCACCAATCTCACCAGGAAAGTCTTTTTTTTTTTTGAAGATAATAAAATCTTTATTTCAGTAATTGGGTCTCACTATAATTTGTAATCATATGATCTCCCAGTAAATCTAAATTTCCAACTTATCTGACGTACTTTAAATAGGATCCTATGCCAAATATCAACATGAGCAAGCATGTCCCATGATGTCTAACAAAGACCTGAATACACTTCCAGTTTATCACTTTGCTTCTGACTCTCCCATGAAAGACATTGGCACAATGAACACTAGGACACATTTATAATTTTTCTTTGATAATTCAAGTAAATCTGGAAATGGAGAGAAGAGAGTATCAATGCTTACATAGTCTTTGAACACTGGGTTTGTCAGATTAGGAATTCCTGCTAATCCCTGGTCTCAGCATCTTATTTGTCCTGATTCCTCATAAATTGGAGAAATAGGACCAATTCTTCTATCTTTCACATTGATTATTTCTTTCTAATATATGACTTTAAAAAGTGTACTCAGGTAGGATTTTTTAAATCTGTGACCAGCCTCTCCTTGTTTTCCAGGTAATAGAAATAACCAATAGTTTGAAATTTTACAAAGAAATTAGAATAATTTGACTCAGGTCAAAGTGTACTTTTCTTCATGAAAAACAAACATCAATCTAAAAAGTTTTCTAGTGGGATACCAAAAATAGAGTCCTCAAGTTAAAAAAAAAATCCTATTGATTAAAACAGTGAAGACTGAAAAAAATCCCTCCTTAAAAGAAAAAAACAGTGAGATGTTATTACCAAAGTGGAAATGTTACATTCCATTTTCAGTCTATGTCTAAATATTAGCCCCCTGGAGTTACTTCTCTGGTGCTGTTCACTTTATCCCTTCTCCCGAGAAAATGCTTAATGTTTTTCAAATACAGTTATTATCTATTCATTGCAAAGAATAGTTTTAATCAGAAAACTATTAAGAAAAATTAAAAATCACTTGTAATCCTGTCACCTTTGTCAAGCTAGCTACTATTCTCTAGTAAGTTTTTATTATATGCATAGCATCATCTTATTCTACATACGCACATAACTGTGAAGATGGATCCACATTGCCATGTAAGTATTTTAAGTCTATACTATTCTCCTATGTGTTAGCTATTTTTACTCTAATAAATAATACTTTAGTAACTATATCTGTTCATACTCTTTGCATATTTATCTGATTATTTCCTTAGGGTAAAGTCTTAGTTGTGGAATTGCTAGGTCAGTGAGGCATATGCTTCTTTTTCCAAAGAGTTTTTTTTTAATTTTTTTTTATTGTTTTATTATTCATATGTGCATACATCGCTTGGGTCATTTCTCCCCCATGCCCCCACCCCCTTCCTTACCACCCACTCTGCCCCCCTCCCTCTCTCCCCCACCCCCTCAATACCCAGCAGAAACTATTTTGCCCTTATCTCTAATTTTGTTGAAGAGAGAGTATAAGCAATAATAGGAAGGAACAAGGGTTTTTGCTAGTTAAGATAAGGATAGCTATACAGGGAGTTGACTCACATTAATTTCCTTTAAGTATTGGGAAGTTGTCAGGTTCAATGGGGTAGATATTAGTGTTCCAAAAATTTAATTTTTACTTGAAAGGTAAGATTATTTTATCACTGGCAAAAATTTCTATCGGTCTCAAAGTGACAGGCTCACTTTGCTTTCAAGAAAATAATTGACAAAAAAACTCCACCAAGATTGCATATGCAAAGTTTGCTAGATATTCTCTTGAGTAAAAATGATGTTCCACGGAAAACATGGCGAGAGTAGCTAACAAGTCAACCACACAAGAGCTTTCCCTGGAGACACCCGCTGTACTTTGGTGTGTACTAGAAGTGTTTTATGTACTCTTCCAATTTTGTCACTCAGAATAAAAAGATAGGTACTCAAAGTTTGAGATTTCATATGTAAAACTGGCCTGTTTCCCTCTTGTGAGCAGACCCATCAAGTGAGTTTACTCTGTATGTATAGGAACCAACTCATGTTAGGTTTATTCTAAAGGCTCTTGGGACAATGTCCCTACCTCAAAACTTACACTGATGGTCTTTGAATTTATGAGCTCAATCTGGTTTTTAAAAATTAAGGAGTTCATGATAGTAAAATTCTGAATATCCATAACAGCTAGATGGGATGGTTGTAAAATCTTCTCTGGTAAGCGAGTTAGGATGATGTGGTTACATTTTGCATGGTAATTAGAGAACAAATTGTTCAAATGCGCAAAACCCCCTTGCAGGCATTAATCAATGTCCAGTTCTGACTCACTTTGTGAACTTCAGAGATAAGAACTGAAATGCTTATGTCACTTTGCCAGGTAATAAGGAACAAGAGTAAGTAACAGAAAAGAAGCCCCAGGAAGATGGATGAAGGGAGGTCTCTGTCCATGAGGACTGTTCAGATCCTTTGCATGATACAGCCACATCTCTGACTGACCACAGCCTTGACTCTTAAACCCAATAAGTGAAAGGACAAAAATCCTGGGGAGCTAATTCTGCCCCTCCTCACACATCTGCTGCTCACCAGTCTCCTCAATAAGCTGTACCACCAGCATCACAGGGGATGCTGATGGGACCACATTTTATAGCCAGAGAGGTCACTATGATCTAAAAGTCAGCTACCATCCTTTTAGTCTGTAGTCTTGCATTCAAATCCTATGGAAAACAAGAGAAAGCTGGTCTGCCAGGAAGAGGCCTGCCTGGGTTTCTCTTTTCTTTCTCCTTTATTTTCTCCAGTGAATGAATAGACAAAGTCAGTACCATTTTTCTCTCCTTTTCTTGGTACAGGCACACTGAGTGGCCTGGTCCCAAGACTTGGAATTGGGAAACAGAAAGGCAGGAAAAGACCTTCCTCTTAGGCTTCAGTCTGAATCATATGCTCAAACCAAGTTTTAACTAGAGATCAGTACGCCAGATTCATTTGAATTTAAACAGCTACCATTAAGAGGTTGTGTCACTAATATTTTCTGGGGTGTACAAAACTCCATCAGAAATTCAGTGGAAGAGAAAGTCAAAGAATACCGTGGACATCACCCAGTCCCTGGTTTCACAATCACAAAGCCCCACCTACAACCCTTCACACTTCTCTCTCTCATGTCTCATTCACATCAGTTCTGGTGCCTAGCACAATGCCTACTTCATAACAAGTATGCGTCAAATAACCAAAGCACAAAAGGATATTGCCCCTAGTACTGTCATTAATCATTCCCTTTCCCTGGAAAAATCCCAATCAGGGTCTCCAAAAACAAAAGGGTAACGGCTACAGATAATTCAAACAAGTACAGCCAGCATTTATTAAGCTAAGAATAAATGTTAGCTTATTTAATGATCACAACAATCTTAGAGAGGTTGGATATGATGGTAGATATCAGAATACCTATCTCATAGATGAGCAAAGTGAAACAGAAAAGCCAAATTACTTGACCAAGGTGGTAAAGACAGTACATTGAAGAGTGGTAACTAAGACTAGGTCTTTGTTATTCTAGAGTCAGTTTATAATCCTATATTCCCTTTGAGTTTTTCAAGCACTTTTAAATCTCCGTAATCAGAAGAAAATAATAGAATTATGCTTATTACCATTAACAATAACAGAAATTAAAACAGAAAAATTTCCTACAGAAGGGAGAGTTTTAAAATATTTAAGATCACAAAATTAGTTTGAAACATCAATTAATCATCATTATTCCTGGCTTAAGAATTACCATACTGTATACTTTAAAGATTCCAAGAAAGATTGCTTTATGGTATTCAATTATCATTCACTGAAAATTAACACTAGCGTTACAGACTGAATGTTTGTATAGTCTACACCCCCCCCACACACACAATTAATATGTTGAAATTCTAACCCCAAATGTGATGGCACTGGGAGGTGGAGCCTTTGGGAAATGTGTAGGTCATGAAGGTGGAACCCTCATAAAAGGGATTAGTGCCCTTATAAAAAAAAATCTCAGATTGCTCATTCAATTGTTTTGACATGAGGGGCAGCCATCTATGAACCAGAAAGTAGACTCTCACCAGACACCAAACCTGCCAGCACCCTTGATCTTGTACTTCCCAGCCTCCATAACTTCATCAAGTCTCTGACACTCTGTTACAGCAACTCGGATGGCCTATGACAGAAACTGGTATCAGGAGTACTGCTACACAAATAACTAAAAATGTGCAAGTGGTTTTGGAACTGGGTAAGATGTCGAGACTGGAAGAATTCTGAAGCACATGCCAGAGAAAGCCTACATTGTCATGTATGGTTAAGGGTGATTCTGGTGAGAGCCTGGGGTTGGGGGAAAGAGAAGAGTTGTACAGGAAGTTTCAATTTTTTTTTTTGCGGCTAATCTCAGTTACTCTGAACAGAACACTGTTAGAATATGGACAGTAAAGTCATTCTGATGAAGTCTCACGTGTCAACAAGAACATGTCATTGGAAAGTGGAAAGAGGTAATACTTATTATAAAGTAACAAAGCACTTGGCTGAATAATGTTTGTGCTCTGGGTTTTTTTTGAAAGAACTTGTGAGTGATGAAATTGGATACTTAGCTGAAGCTATTTCTAAGCAAAGGTTTGAAGGTGCAGCCTGGCTCCTCCTGACCACTTATAATAAAATGTAAGAAAGAAATGACTTAGAGACAGAATTTCCAAGCAAAAGAACCCTTAAAAATCTAGAAAGTTCTCAGTCTATCTATAGAAAAAAAAGAGAGGCACACCAAAGGTGTGCCCAAATAATGGATCAGCCATCGCAAAGAGAAGCCAGGAACTGTTCTCCAAAATAATGACCCCAAAAGTGACTAAGACATCATCAAAGTTGCTATTCCCATCCCAGATCCAGAGCACAAGAATGAGTGGGAGGAGCAGAGAAGCGTCAAAGGGACCACTGGCACATATCAAACTAAGGCCCTTGCTGCTCTGGCATTACCTCACATTGCAGGCTTCTCTCCCTGCACTCAGCACACACTCCTCAAATGCAGCTCCAGTGGTCTTGGGAGCATTGCAGGCCCCAGAGGGAGCAGGCAACAATCTTGTATGGCATGCATGAAGTGCAGTCTCCACTGGCACACAGAGGGCACAGGGCTGGAGATATTGCCCCCTGCACCTAGGTTTCAAGACCAGAGCTACCTGGACACAGGGATACATAGAGAGTCGCTGGGGACTGCCTCACCAAGCCATGGGTGAGGGGGTGCTTTCTATCCCAGTGGGCCTGGGAGAGCACTGAAAGTCAAACAGGATTATTCTCAAGGCTCAGGTTCTAATGGAATTTTCCCCACTAGGTTTGGGACTTACCTAAGGCATTTTTTTCTTTCCCATTTCTACCTTTCGGATTGGTAATGTCCATCCTATGCCTGTCATCATTATAGCTTGAATGCTCATAACTTAGTTAGCTTTGCAGCCTGAGAACAATTTTCCTCAGGATGAAACACATCTGAGTCTTACTCATATCTGATTTAGATGATATTTACACGAGAGTTTGGGTCTTAGACTTTTGAGTTGATGCAGAAATGAGATAAAACTTTTGAGGCTGTTTGAGGACATTAAGGATTTTTGCATGTTACAAGGCCAAAAAATTGGAGGGGTCGGGGACTGAGTATTTGTGTCCCCTAAAATCCTATGATGAAATCCTAACCCCAAGATGATGGCTTTAGGAGGTGAAGCCTTTGAAGAGTGAGTAGGTCATGAAGGTAGAGCCATCATGAATGGGATTGGTGCCCTTATAAGAGACCCAAGAGAACTTCTTCATCCCTTCCACCAGGTAAAGATGCAGCAAGATGGTCATACACGAAACAAAATGTTGGCCTTCAGTACACACCGAATCTGCTAACACCTTGGTCTTGGACTTCCCAGCTTCCTGAATTGTGAGAAATAAGTTTCTATTGCTTGTAAGCAACCCAGTTCATGGAATTCTAGTCAACTGTCATCTTTAGCAAGAATTATACTTTACCTGTGACTCTTTCAAATACCCAATATTACATCAGGCATTCCAAGTTCAGGTCTGTCCTGTGCTTAGATTTATACAGTGTACTATAGATACTGAGCTGATCCTCCTATGTGTAATATACAATGTGTGATGTGTGACTAAAAGAAGGACACTCATTTTTGTTTGCATCTTTTATTTTTTGAGCAATGAGTAGCACATAATACATATCCAAGTCATTGCTTACAATGATAAAGACAACAACCAGTATTCAAAAACTAGTTTGTTCTTAACAGCAACAAATAAGCCAATCAGTATTCAGGTTCTGCAATGTTATATTTGTTACATAATTGAAAGTCAAAGTTGCCTCCATTTTCAGGTGAAGAAGTGAAAATTACTGACAAGCATTAGTAATCATTTCCTTCCACTTTTCTGAAGGAATTCGGTACACCTTGTCACATCACTTTGAGAATCTGTCCTTGCAAACAATCCAAGTGAAATTCACTGAGGCACTAAACAAAATGTGGTACTGTACAAAGTTGTTCACAGTCATAGTCATTCCTCACAAGTCCTGTGAAGCAGTTCACGTCCACGCCTTAACCATATTTCACAAATGGAGATCGTGAGGTAAAGAGAAAGGTATGGCATGATGGGATTGACACAGGCAAAATGTACTAAGGCATTCAGAAAGCATAATTCTCATTTGTAGATAAGAATCCTGCTACTATGCAGGCCTACTTCATTCCACAATTGTCAGAGACAAAAAGGCATCATCATATTAAACACCCAGTGACAGAAGCAGCATAAACTAAATAAAAAATAATAAGTCTCCAATCTGTGGTACCCAGAGGCCCAGTGAACCCCTCATTTATTTTCTTTGAAATATCCTCTACCTTCAACCCCATGGAATTCTCCCTCCTCCATAAAATTTTTATGTTTCATTAAACAATCAATGATTATATTTCATTAAATTTGGACAGAAACTTTAGAAAAGTCTAGGACAATTTTTAACCTATTAATTCTTGAAAAAGAACTAAAACAGAACAACATTTCATGAAGTACTGAAGTTTAAGACATATATGCACATATAAGTACTGGAGATTTGTTTAAGGCCATTATATAAACTTAAGCTACTATTATATCTTGCCAGAGGCACTAAACATTGTCCAGGCTTGCTTTTGAGGGTTCAAAAAGAATCCCACTTCACTTAATGTACAGTTTAAAGCCTGATCTTAAATAAACAATCCATCTTTCTAACCTTTACTACTTTTGTATTGTCAGATAAAATGGTAAGGAAATATTGTCCTCTCCATTCTCAATACTATGTAACAAATGTGTTCCTTCCTTCAAAGCAGAACTTCTGTTGAGTAACACACAGTTACTCTAACCTCCTTTAGTAGTTTATGGTTTAGTAAAAACAGTTACAAAACTAAACTTCTTCAATTTTGATAAATAAAGATTTACACAGAGGACAATTTTGCAGACCAGCCCAATAACTGCTTTTTAGATGGAAAAACTAAGGCCAAGGAAGTTAAGGCTTGATTGTCCAAGATCATATTTAGTTAATGACAGATCTGGAATTGGGAAGAACCTGTCATAGATACCTTCTACCACCCAGCAAGGTGACCCTTCTTGTTCATCAAGAATGTGCTGGGTTTAGCTCTTGTTTCTTACATGGCTGCCATAGCCAGAGAGAGTGAAGAAGACATTGCTCACTGCCAGGCACACCAAGGACACTGGCCTGCAATGAAAGGGTAGCTGAAGGGCTAGGGACACAGCTCAGCCTACCATGTGCAAGGCCCTGGATTCAATCCCCAGCACCTCAAGAAAAGAGGTAGGAGGAACTGCAGCTACAGGGCTGTCTTTAATTTCTCCTTTACACCACTGATGTCAGAGACTCTTCAGTCCTCTGAGACTGACTGTGCCTTATGTCTTTTCACAATAAATAATACAGAAGCCATGACACATTATGGCTTTAGTGTCATCTATAAGCCTCCTCACCATCTCACGGAAGAAAAGCTAATATTGTTTCTGCTTATCTTTCATGAGCTCCAGTAGACACCCTAGACAAGACAGCTGGACTTTCCCTATAACAGGATCAGAAAGCAGTAAATGTTCACAAAACAAGTGTCTTTGGCTGCCTACCAGCATGGGTACACATCATCCTGAAGACAATCAGCTTTGATACAATGCAGCACTTGGGGCAGTCACTTCTGCTCTCACCTTTATCAAAATCAAGAAAACAAACAAAAATGGGGGCATGACTCAATTGGTTCAGCACTGGCCTAGCAAGCACAATAACCTGTGTTCACAAACACCAGTACTTTCAAAAAAAGAGAGGAGAGGGGAGGGGAGGGGAGTAGAGGGGAGGAACAAAGAGAGGAGAGGAGGGGAGAGAAAAAGAAAACAACAGTAAATGCTGCAGGGATTGGGGGGTTATAGGGATAGGGGTTACACAGTGTCGGTGGGAATTTAAATTAGTGCAATCACTCTGGAAATCAGTAGAGTTTCCTCAAAACTCAAAAGAACTATCATATGCTATGCCACTTCTGAGCATGTAATGGAAGGAATGCAAGTCAGCATACAATAGAGATTCTGCACAGCCATGTCTATCACAGCACTATTCACTATAGCCAAGCTATGGAACTGCCTAGGTGCCCATCAACCAATGAATAAAGAAAATGTGGTATATATACATATGGGAGTATTATTCAGCCATAAAAAAGAATAGCATTTCATGCTGTCTGGAGGAAAATGAATGGAGCCGGAGATCATCATGTTAAGCAAAATAAGCCAGACTCAAGAGACACAAATATTGCATGTTTTCTCTCATATATGAAATCCAGTCCCCCCCAAAAAAATAATGACAGAAATGTAAAAGGGGGACTGTATAGGAAGGAAAACAGTGAGGTGAGGAGGGCAAAAGGAAATGAAGGGGGATGAATAAGATCAAAGAACACTGTATGAAAATAGAATAATGACACCTACTAAAAATTGTAAAAAAAGAAAAAGGGGGGGCACAGGATAAAGTAATAGAGGGGGTAAATTGGATCAAAGTACATTATACACATGTACGGAAATATCACAATGACACCATTTGTACAATTAATACATGCTAATAGAAAAAGGGTATTAGAAGAGAATAAGAAAGAGCAATAGAGGGATAAATACGATCAAAGTACCTTATATGCATGCATGAGCAGGCATATATAATGAAACCTCTGACTTTGAACAATTATTACATGCTCATTTAAAAAGAGTTGGTTCCAGCCTTATTGAGGAAATTCAGCTATCTACCTGAGTCAGATAATTCTTACTATTCTACTACATAGTGTAAGGAACAATTGGTGACATCTCACTGATCAAATTACTCAAAAAGGAGTAACATCTTTACAAGGCATTCCACTTTGAAAGGAGGCCACTATAGAATGTGATGAATATACAAATGGTTAGGGATGGGGCTGAGGGTGGAGAGGGAAAGTAGACATGCTTATGTCCTTTTGACTTAAAGAGCAACAGTGGATGATCTTGACACAGCTTTTCTTACTCACTTATATTCAACAGATGGAATCTCTCATTGCCAAGTTCTAATGTATTTCATGTTCGTGTTTAGCAATGAGACACTGGGCTTGCCAAGTACCAGTAAGTTGCTGATGGTGAGGTGAATATTAAAAATCCACAGCCAGACCCTCTGCTTCCATCACAACAAGGAAAATACTTGCTCTAGGTTACATGAATTTCCACAGAAGGCAGCAGGTACGGGTCCAAATATGTAAACTGAAGGTGACCAATGTCCATAAAATATATTTGCTTTTTTAGTAGAAAAAATAGAGGCAACTCCTCAGGGTAATTCACAGCTATTATTTGATAGGGCTCATTGTGAAAATTATGGCAATTAATTTTTATACCGAAGGATAGTAAAGGATAGCTATTATATTCAAATGTTAGGGAAATCTAGAAAACAAACCTCAAGAAGGCTCTAGCTTGTGTCAGTCAGGTGCTTCTTTGAAATTAGTCCTTGAATACTAGGGCCCAAAACTCTTGAGATGAAAAATTTTGATTCCTCTCGACCAGCCACCTTAGTGCCTGGGCTTCTTTTTTAGATTGTTGGAAGCTTGGTATCCACATCTCTCGCAAAGAGTTTGCACGTGGGGACAGAATAGCTGGAGATGAGAAAACAAACATGGTAGGCTCTGGGCAACTCAAGTGGGTAATGTCTGCCTTCCATCGTTTGGGTAGTAAGCCCTGCATTAAGAGAAGGAAGAAAAAGAATTAAACCACATGATAAGGAAGCACAAACTCCATGTTTCTACTTCACAATAATAAAACCCAGCACACACTTTCCCTAAAGCAAATAGCTTCCCTCCACAGAGTCTCAACAGTTACACTGTTGAAGAGTTGAAGGGTAAAGAAAATACCTAACACTTATGGAGACTATTCAGTAGTCTAGGCTAGATGCATGCATTAATTCTTGTGGCAAGCAAATGAAATAAGTACTACCTACTTTATTTCACAGAGGTGGGAACCAGGGTTCCAAGGGTTATAAATTTTTTTTTTCATTTTTCTTTTATTATTCATATGTGCATACAAGGCTTGGTTCATTTCTCCCCCCTGCCCCCACCCCCTCCCTTACCACCCACTCCACCCCCTCCCGCTCCCCCCGCTCAATACCCAGCAGAAACTATTTTGCCTCCAAGGGTTATAAATATTGTCCCAAACAAGTTCTGTCCAGATTCTAAAGCTTTCCTCTCTCCCTTGTTATTTGTTATTAATTTCTTTTTCTCCTGCATGCTACTGCAACTACCATTCTCCCTACAGGAAGACTTTTTAATGTGTTTAATACATTTCTTGATATTTTGATATTGGATTTGTTTTTGCAAAATTTATTCTCATTTTTGGGGTACTGAGTTTTAATCAACTTAGACATTACTATGTACTTTACTCCATTTGCTATTTTTTCACTTAGCATAGTTTTTACATCTGCACTCAACTCTGCCCTGAGCTAGGATGTCTCCACCAAGCAATAATAACACCTGACATTTGTATAGTAACTCTCAACTTCTAAATGCTTTCATGCAGACCTGTGCTGCTACCTGCTTGGTCCATGCTTTCCCTTATTTGTTTTCCTGCTCTCGTGACTAATGCTCCTGAGTCCTCCCTTGGCCACTGTAGGCTACACTTGCAGTCTTTGAATCCCAAGTTACAGCCCAAGTGCTTATAATGGCCTACAAGTTCAAAATTTGGTCCTCTGATAATTTTCTCAGAGAGAAGGAAAGAAAGGAGAAAGAAATGAATGGAGCAAGGAAAAAAAGAATGCGAATGGGAAAGGGGGCAAACTCCAGAATAGCAGGCTGAACATACATATCTAATTTCATTTAATGAAAAACCATTAAAATGAGAGTAAAAGGATGGTTCTCAAAAGGTGCTAACCTGCAAGAATTTAGAGACTGGAAACATGTAGGAGGGTAATAAAATGCTGAAGAGTAGAAAGGAGGTAGAATAGCAGTAAACCATAAGGCAGCATAGTGTGAGCTGAGAAGCAGCCTGTTTTATACTACAGAATCTAAAGCATAAAAGTGGAACAGGGTCAATAAACTAAAAAGAATTAACAGAAAGTCCATTCAAGCAGCAGATGCTCAGGTCCCCTCCTCTACTGTGATGGCCTCTTCTGTATCTGACAAAGGCCTAGAAGTTTATTCTCTGGAGAAGTGAAATGCAAGATTTGGATAAGAGGAGGCAAGGATGAGGGCAGTGGTGGAGTACTGAGTACAGAAAGATTCAGTGAGCACATAAACGCTGGATATTAAGACCCTCATGCCATCTTCTTGTGATGTATTCCCACAGTGATGCCTGCCAGGACCCCATGATCTAGGCAGGAAAACAAAGGGTCCTTCTCTGGGGAATGTGGTTTGTCCAGGAAGACATAACTCAGACATCCCCCAAAAAAACAACTCATCCAAATCACCCTATAATGAAGATCTCAGCAATATGCACCATAATATGAGCAGGTTACCAAGATTACAAAATATCAGGCCAGGTGTTAATGGTCTGGCCTAGCTACTTGGGAGGCTGAGATTGGGAAGATCATGGTTTGAGGCCAGTCTGGGCAAATAGTTCATGAGGCTCCCATCTTCAAAAAAAAAAACCAGAGCAAAATGGACTGGAAGCATTGTTCAGGCAGCAGAGTGTCTGCTTTGCAAGCATAAAGTCCTGAGTTCAAACCCCAGTATCAAAAAAAAAGACTATAAAATACTGGAGAATAGTAACTAATGTGAAAAACAGACACAAGACAAGGAGAAGAAAATTTTTAGAGAAATAAAAGATCAATGAAAAACAGAACCAAATAACAGAAAGTTAAATATTCAGGGAATAATAAGTGAGATGCTAGAAATTGGAGAACTAATAGCTGAAATAAAACAATAGAAGAGTTGAATGACAAAGTTGAGAAATATTCCAAAAAGAAGAAGAAAAAGATAAAAAGAGGGTAGGACATGAGGCACGGCTCAAGTAGTAGAACACCCACCTAGCAAGCACAAGGCCTTGAGTTCAAACCCCAGTTCCACCAAAAAAAAAAGATGTAGAAAAGCACTTGAATATTAGACCTCCGGATCAGTTCAACATTAGTGGACTAGTCTTGGAGGTCCAATACATAAATATTAAGAATTCCAGGAAAGACAACGAAAAGAAAACATCTAAGGAAACAATTTTAAAACATTTCCCCAAGTTGAAGGTCCTCAGTTTCTGAAAGAAAGGGCCCACTGAGAGTCCAGCGCAATGAACACAGTCTCTTGCCAAAGTACAGCTTCATGAAATTTCAGAACATAGGATAAAGAAGAAAACCTGCAACCTCCCTGGTAGGATCTAATTCAAAAACCAAAAGTTGGGATGGCTTTGGATTTCTTGACAGCAATAGCAGATATTAAAAAGAAATGGTTAGATTCATTGATAAATATTAACCTTAAAGAGAAAATGGACATTTGCATAGACTCAAAATACCTTCCCCCAAATATTTAATTACTCAATAATTGTGTTGCTTTTAATGTATGTCCATTGATTATTTGATATTCCTCTCTTAAGCAGCTAAATTCCCTTCTTGTGAAAGTGGGTTGGACTTAGTAACTCAATGGAAAAGGAAAAACTTCACAGTGGAAAAACTTAGCAGACACCACCTTAACCAAGGGCCCAAAATTAGTATCACGAGTAGACCTGTTGGCATCACCCACCCCCAGAAAGGTGATGCAACAAGGATGCTTTCATTCCACAGTATTACTCCCCAAATCAATAACCCAAGTGTTTACCTAAGAAAACATTGGACAAACCATATGAAAGGAGATTTCACAAAATTGTGACCAGTCCTCCTCAAAAGTTACTAAAAATAGGGAGCTCCTGAGCAACTATCACAGACTGGAGAAGAGTAAAGGACACGATGGCTAAAACACAACCTAATTCCTGAATCTGGTCCTGGAACGAAGGATGTTACTAAAATATGACATCTGACTACAGTGAAATAATTCAAGTCATTCAATCATTTATTTAGCAGCCATTAAATAAACAACAGCAGTGAAATAAAATATAGTTATTTAACAGCAGTATAATAATATTAATTTCTTAATGGTGGCAAATGTACTGTGGTTATATAAAATGTTAACATTAGAAGCCAGGCAAAGTGTATACAGAATTCTGAGCTTACTTTACAGCTCTTCTATAAACAAATGTTTTTCAAAGTAAATTTTTTTTTAAAGGCAATGGTAAAATACTTTCAATAATCTGAGGAAAACTAACATTTTGGCAGTTTACATTCAACTAAACTACTGATTAAATGTTAAGAGAAAAATGAAGATGTTTCACATATTCTCCCACGTGTTTTTTCTCAGGAAGCTGTTGGAGTGTATGATCAACAGAAACAAGAAGTAAGCAAAGAAGGAAAAAAGCACACACAAAACAGAAATGTCAACACAAGAAAAAGGAAAGGAAATTTACAAAACACTGGAGAAGAGGACTATCAGGCTGATGTTTTACACCAATTGAGAGAGTAGCCAGTACACAGAGAAGTCAGAAGGCTCAGGAGAGTTCTCCAGTGAGATGAGATAAATGGATGCCTTATGTATTAGTTACATTTTTTTAATTGATGTGACTAAATAGCTGAGAGAGCAACCAAAGGGAAGAAGGATTTATTTTAACTCCTGGTTTCAGAGGTACCCCATCATGGCAGGAAGAGCATGGTAGGGCAAAGAATAGAGCAGAGAATTCAACTCACGGAAGCCAGGAAGCAGTGAAGAAGGGAAAGGGCCAAAGCAAGACATGTCCTTCAAAGACACATCCCAAGTGATCTATTTCCTCCAACCAGGCCCCACCTTTCACAGTTTCCACACCTCCCAACAGTCTATTTGAATTCTGAATCCAGATGGGCGCCAGTGGCTCACACCAGTAATCCTAACTACTCAGGAAGCAGAGATCAGAAGGACTGAGGTGTCTGGGTAAATAGTTTAGAGACCTTATCTTGAAAATATCCAATACATAAAAAGGTTAGTGGAGTGCCTCACAGGGTAGAGCACCTGCCTAGCAAGCATGAGGCCCTGAGTTCAAACCCTAATACCACCAAAAAAAAAAATTATTAATTAGAAGGAAACAGACAGCTATACAGACAAGGAGAAAAATCATATTATGGGTCATCTCTGAATAATTTATACAGCCATAATCACATAAGCACTGAATATCAAAAATAGTGTAAAGGAGAGGTTACCATGGGGTGAAGGGGATCAAAGTACATTGTCTGCCTGAAAACACACAGAGAGATAGACAAGGAGATGACTCAACACCAGCACAGGTTTATTCAGGAGAAGAAACCTGAGGTGCCCACTGATGCTTACAGGGGATCTATAGGAGAAGGACCTGGTAAATAGTGGAGAAATTTTTTCATTGTGGTTGTCCGTTGTCCACTGCTGTAGGTAGTTAAGAAACTAGGGCTTAAATTCTACCACGGGTGCTGAGAAACAGGACATTTCCTTTGGGGGCCATCACTACTGGAGATAAACTCTAGGATCAAGCAGAGTTTACGATGGCGTACGTGATGTCAAGTTGAGGCCTAATATACATTAGATATGAAGATACTATTATTAAAACCCACGAAACACTGCTTGAAAAAGGGGGGAATGAAGGAGAGAGGTTAAGGAAATTTAATGGGCAGAAAACCTGTTCAAAGTGCACGTATGGCATTATCACAATGAAATCCCCTTCAACTATTAATATATGCTAATTTAAAATAGTAAAAAAAAGTAGTATAGGGGGGTGCTGGTGGAATGACTCAAGGATGGTAGTCTGCCTGCCTAGCAAGCACGATGCCCTGCATTCAAACTCTAGTACCACCACCACCAAAAAAAAAAAAAAAGGAGTGTATAAAAGTGTTATTTACAAACATGAAACAAATACCAAAATGATTAATTAGCTAAATATTGTGGTTGCTTCTGAAGAGGAAGGAAAAAGAAAACAAAGAAGACAGTTATGCTTGTTAAATAACTTTGTAGAATTGATTATTTAACCTATGTGCATGAATCTCTTTTTCTAAAAATAAAATTTAAAGGAAGATAATGACATTAGTTCAAAACGCTTATTATAATTATTATAATCGTGATACAGCTCAAACACAGAAAGCAGAGCAATAAAACCAATCTGATTTGGATGCTACCTATGGTTGGATCAATATATTCTCTTTTCCTTAAAATTACCATAGGAAACATGAGAAAATACTAGGGGTACTTATTCTGAAGAAGAGAGGATGTTGGGTGAACATAGTTTGTGTTCAAGAATCTGAAGGAAGTGGAAGTGTGAATTAACTTGCTTAGTAGACCATGTTAAATCCCAAACCCTCACTTTTCTTAGGAACTACTGGTAGAGGATCATTGAGTTTGGCTTCAAGGGCCTGGAACTAGGGCAAGAATTCTTTACCAAACTCAAAAAAAAAAAAAAAAATCAATGACCCAATGAAGAAATGGGCAAATTAACTGAATAGAACTTTCTCAAAGGAAGACGTCCAAATGTCCAAAAAACACATGAAAGAAATGCTCAACATCCCTGGCCATAAAGGAAATGTAAATTAAAAACCACATTAAGATTCCACCTCACTCCTGGTGGAATAACTATCATCAAGAACCCCAACAACAACAAAATGTTGGCGAAGATGTGGGGGGAAAGGAGCCTTCATACACTGCTGGTGGGAACGTAAATTAGTACAACCACTATGGAAAACAGTATGGAGGCTCCTCAAAAAACTGAAAATAGAACTGCCATATGATCCAGCAATACTTCTCCTAGGCATATACCCAAAGGAATATAAGTCAGGTTACAATAAAAGCACCTGCACACCCATGTTTACTGCAGCATTCTTCACAACAGCTAAGCTGTAGAAGCAGTGAAGATGCCCCAGTACTGATGAATGGATTAAGAAAATGTGCTACTTACACACAATGAAATTTTACTCAGCCACAAAGAATGAAATTTTGTCATTTGCAGGTGAAGGAAAGAACTGAAGAACATCATCTTAAGTGAATCTTAGATTCAGAAGGCCAAAGGCTGCATGTTTTCTCTCGTATGTAGAATATAGACCTAATACAAATATAACCAATATTATGAAATATTTTTCATACTAAGGGGAGGTCACATAAGAGAAAGGGTAAAAGAAGGAAGTTAACAACATGGGTATGATTGATGTACTTTCTATATGAGAATAAATATAGAATTTTTAAACCTTTTGAAATCACCATAAGAAGGGGACTAAGGCAGAAAGGAGAACACAGGCGATGAACCAATTTGGATTATAATACATAAATACATGGAGATGTCACAATGACACTCCCTGTACAGCTATCTTAAACAAACAAAAATGTCTTTTTTCAAAATGGAAAACAGGAAGGTAAAACAGGTCCTGTCTAGGATTTGCTCTAGCGGAATGGGGAGGACACAAGGAAAGGGTGCAGGAGGTGAATGTGGTGGAAATATCACACTCATGTATGAAAATGGAAAAACGACACCTGCTGAAACTATCCAGGAATGGGGGAAGAAAGGAAAAGGAGAATGATGGAGGGGGTGAATTCAATTATGATATATTGTAAGAATTTGTGTGTGTCACAATGTGCCCCCAGTGCAATAATTTGATAATAAAAAACATAAAAAGAAAAAAATGAATTTTTCATCATGACATCACTGGACACAGAAAACCAGAATGCAAACCCAAATTGCAGACCATCAGGAAATGTTCAGACTTAAAATCTGGGAAGTCTCAATGGTACCAAAGGGAAGTTCAAAAACTTTGGCCAAAGTTCATGGTTGGGTGAACACTGTATCTGGAGTAAGACCAGAACAGAATCTAGTAAGGACGTGCCAAGAAGATAACCACAAACAACTTTTGAAAGGTCATTAGTACAAACGCCAGGCAGTAAGTATCCTGCTGGACCGAAGAATCAGAAGCAAGAAACAAAGAGCTGAGTACAGACATTGGGTTCTATATAAAGCACAACCTGACTGCAAAACTGGCAAAAGATAAAATAGGTTGTCTTTTTAAAGTAATGAAATCACCAGCACTAGAAATGTTTGCAGACAACTTGTTCATGATCTCTGAACTATCAGTCACTAGTAATTATAGTGATCACATAACCTCGATGGACTTTCCAAAGCGTAGACCCTGCAGAGCTGTTTATATGCCAATTTCCTTGCATACTCACTCAAGAGAAGGGTACCCCCCTCCACTTGGCACAGTGCAGGAGGGGTGATCATATTCTGTAAGGGCCATTTGAGAAGCCCCTCCAACCTCTCCAGATCCTTCACTCATACAGAGAAAAGCCTTACTAGGGAGGAAGAGATAGAAGGATTGCAGCTTGAAGTCAACCTGGCAAACATTAGCAAGACCCTACCCCAAAAACAAACCAGGCATGGTAGTATACACCTGTAATCCCTGCTACTGGAGAGGCAGAGTTAGGAAGATTGTGGTCCAAGGCTGACATGGGCAAAAGTTTGAGACACTATGTGAAAAGCAAAAAGATTGAGGCATGACTGAAGTGTTAGAGCACTAGCAAGCATGAGGCCCTGAGTTTAATCACCAGTACCATCGAGAAAGAGAGAGAGAAAGAGAGAGAGCGCCTTAAACTATTAGTGATACTAGTTACTAGTAGAAAATCCTTTGCCCCTATATCCAATGGAAAAAAATCAATTGTTTCAAGGATGGGGGTGAAGCAAATTCATCTGACTCATGGTTGGGGGAAACACAGCAACTATTTTGGGCCTAAAATCCCACTGTAATGCCAGAGGTCATCTTGAATACATCACTAAATGGATAAACCTCCATTTAGATTGATCATGAGAAAAAAATAATACCACAAGCAAATGGTGCAGTATGCAGATATTACAGACATTAAAATGATAAAAGAATATTAAAAACAGGTCAATCAGTTTAACAACTTAGGTGAAATTTTTAAAAATTCCTTGTAGCTTATATCTACAAGCTTTCAAGAAGAAATAGATAACACAGATAGCCTCTATCTATTGAAAAAATTCAAAATTTTTCCCACAAAGAAAAGCCTAGTGGTGACTTCGCTGATAAATTCTGCAAGATATTTAATGAAGAAATAGTACCAATTCTGTATCAACTCTCCCAGAAAGCACAAGAGAAGGGGGCATTTTCCACCTTATTCTAGAGGCCGGCATTACACATATGAAAACTAGACAAATACATCAGAAGAAAAGGTAGTAAAGGCTTAGCAGTAGAGCTCACACAGGGCCACCTGGGGAAATGTCCCCATCTGTGTCTCCCTACGCAAAGCTATCCTGGCACTCGGGTTGCTGCAGCCATGATCCCAGGAGTACTGGCCACTGCTTGAGGTGGCGACAGACCTTGTTGTTGTCCTTATTATGCTGGTTACAGAAGGACAGAGGGTCATGAAGGCTTCTACCCAGTCTTCAAAGGAAGGCAATGTATAACAGGGCCAGAATCCTTGCAGGAAGTCCCAGAGAAGGTGAAGCATGAGGCTATGAGGGTGGAGCCGGCTACACAGTGGAGATCCTAGGAAGCTAGAGATGCCAGGAATGTGGAACAGCTGCAGATGAAAGCTGCAGGCAGTGAGCTGATCCTGCCCAGGAAAAAAGCTATGCAAACAGGGTGCAGGACTGCCCAAGCCCCTTGGAGCTCATTTCACACCACAAATCCTGCATGCTGGATATGGAGCTGCAGAATTTAATACTTTGCTGGGTTTTAATCATGCTTTGGTCTGATCCTTCCTTGCTATTCTCCTATTCCTTCTTTTTAGAATGAAATGTTTACCCTATGTCATTGTGCATTAGAAATACACAATTCTCTTTTTGATTTTATAGGGGTCTACAGCTAAGAGTCTGCCTTGTGTCTCAGAGACTGAAATTGGATGTGTGAAAAATGCTGGAACTATGAAGTCCACAGGGACTCTTGGAGATGGACTAGATGCATTTCACATTATGAGATGGACATGAGACTTTTGGAGCCAGAGGTAAAATGTTACAGCTTCAGGCAAGGTGTTTGGATGTCAAGTTGACAAGGGGTGGCCTTGTGGCAGTTAACCTTGATTTTCAATTTGATTTGACTGAGAAATGCACAGGAGATCAGTTAAGCACACCTCTGGGAGTGTCTCTCCTGAGAAGATAAGGCCCACCTTGAACAACACCATCCCATAAGTTAGGGGCCCAGATGGAATAAAAGGGAAAAAGAAGAAAGCCCCCTTCTCTGTTCCATCAGGCCCTCCCTGCCATGACGGACTGAAACCTCTAAAACTGTGAGCCATAACAAATCTTTCCTCCTTAAGAGAAATCATGATCATAATTCATTATTTAATGAATTTAAAAATAGCTATGTGATCATATAAATGGATATAGAAAATTATTTGACAAAATTTGACATTTATTCATGATCAAAATTCTGATCTAAGAACAGAAGGAAACTTTTCTCAATCTGGTAAGGGATGTGTAGTAAAATCCTACAGTTAATAAAATACTTAATAATGAAAGATGATTGGAAACAAAAAATCTAGTCCCAACAATACTATCCAATACTGTAATAGAGGCCAAGTCAGTGTAGTAAGTTGGTGTAGCAAGGGGAAAGAAAAAAAAAATAGATTGGGGGTAAAAATTTAAATTGTCTTTATTTGTAGACAACTATTGATCATTTGTACAGGAAAATCCCAAGAAAGCTATATAAAATACCACAAAACTAAACAAAGTTGAAGTATTCAAAGCTGATACATAAAATCAATTTTTCTATATATTAGCATTAAATAATTGGAAAATAAATCTTTCTAAAACCGTTATTTACTGTAATAACAAAAAATGTTAACTACTTAGGAATATGTCTGAGCAAAACATTACAAAATTTGTGCATCAGAAACTACAAAATGCTATTCAGAGAAGCTGCAGAAGACCTAAATAAATAGGTAAGTCATGCATATGGATTATCTCAACATGTTTGTCAATTTTCCCCAAATTGACTCATTGTGGTTCCAAGGCAAATCCCATCAAGCATTTTTGTAGAAATTGACAAAATGAGTCTAAAATGGAAAATCTAAGACCTAAAATAGTAAAAATATTTTTAAAAACAATAAAACTGGTAAGCTGACATCCCACTCAAATCTCCTTATGAAATACTGTATTACCAAAATACAGATATATTGAAAGTTCAGAAATTGATCCATATAGACATGGCCAATTGATTACTGGGGGAAAAAAACCAAAGCAATTCAATCAATAAAGTATTTCCAGCAAATTATTCTGAAACAACTGCATATCCAAATAAGCAAATCTCAATTTTTACTTTATACTACATTACAAAAATTAACTCTAAGTGAATCACAGACCTAAATTAAAAAGCTAAAACTATAAAATTTCTAGAAGAAAACAAAAGCAAATCTTAGTGACCTTGGGTAACACAAATATGTTTTTAAATAGGACACAAAATGCATAAACAACAAAAGAAAAAACTGATAGACTAGACTTCATCATAAATAAAATTTAAAGCTTCACACTTAAAAAAGATACCATAAAAACTGATGACAACACACAGACTAGAACAAAATACAGTATTTTTAATTATATAATTGACTTGCATTAAAACTGTATGATGAATTCCTTCTTTCTTTCTTTCTTTTGGGGGGCACCAGGGTCTGAACTCAGGGCCTCATGCTAGCTAAGCAGGAGCTCTACTACTTGAGCTACTTCACCAGCTCTTTTTGTGATGGGTATTTTCAAGATAGGGTCTCATGAATTATTTGCCAAGCTGGCTTTGAACCTCAATCCTCCTGATCTCTGCCTCCCGAGTATCTTGATGACAACTAAACAATTAAAAGATGTTCAGCACACCAGTCATTAGAGACATATATACAAGCCACAGTGAGATATCATTACATCCACTGGAAAGTCAGAAATTAAAGACTGACCACACCAATTGAATTTCATACAACGTTGGTGAGAATGTAAAATTGAACAGCTTTGGAAAACAAGTTTCGTAGCTTTCAAAATGTTTAATACACTTCACCATTCAGCTTATACATACTAGATATTTACAGAAAAGAACTGAAAGCATATGAATGTTCTTAGCATTGATTACAATAGCCAAAAACTGAAACAACTCAAATGTCCATTAGCAGGCAGGGGATAAGCAAATTTTGGTATATCCAAACTTCATAAATGGACTATGACCTGCCTTGATCCCCATATCCTGGTATTAATACCCTATAATCCCATCCCCTTAATCTATTTAGGCTGCTGTAACAGAATACATTGAACTGGGTGCCTTAAACAATAAACACTTTATCAGAATTGTGGAGGCTAAAAAGTACATGATCAGGGCACCAGAAAATGTGCTCCCCAGCAAGGGCCTGCCTCTTGTTTTGTAGATAGTCATCTTCTTGCTGTGTCATCACATGGTAGAAAGAGAAAAAGAGCCCTCCAGGGTCTGGTTTATAAGGGCACTAATCCCATTCACTAGGGCCCTACACTTATCACCTAATTTCCTCTCAAAAGTCCCACCTCCAAATACTATCACATTGTGGAGTAGGGTCTCAACATATGAACTGGGGGAGGGGGATACATTCAGTCATAGCACCTTGAGTGTGGGTGTTACTTCTCAATTTGCTTCTGACCAACAAAACATGCAGTGATGAGAGGGTGTGTGTCTAATTACATACATAAGGCTATATGCTGATCTTGCTGTAGTCTCTGGCTTACCTGCTGGCTCTGAGGGAAGATGTGACCATGCTGGGGAAGCTTATATATTAGGGAACTGTGTGTGGCCTCTTGGAGCTGAGGACAGCTGCCAGCCTTCTATTAGCAAGAAGCTAAGCTCTGAGCCTAACAATCTTGAGAAAGTGAACTTGTCAAGAAGCATAAGTTTAGAAGTAACTTTCCTTCCCACACTGAGCTTCAAGTACAAATGTGGCTCTCACTACACCTTGATTGCAGCCTTGTAGCAGACCCAGCTAAGTTAGGCCAGAGCCCTGGCCCACATAAAATGGGAGGTGACAACTGTACGTTGCTGTAAGCCACTAAGTTTGTGATACTATTATTACACAACAATAGGAGAGAGGAAAGGGGAGAAGTAGAATAGAGAAATGGGAAATTCTTATGACATTCTAACATTTTCTTCCACTTCCAAACAGAACCATTTAAACTATTATCAGCTGCAGGCTAAAAAAATAGAGGAATTCAAATTTTCTTTCAGCTCTTCTTTGGCTCAAAGAGAAAAAAAGGAAGCTGTACTTAAGAAACTTACTTCAAGTTGTGCCACACAAAAGCCATAACAAATCTTATGAAATAAATGCAAATAAGAACTGGTCTTACTTTGCTGGTATATTTTATCTGCTTTCCAATGGTGAGGACATTCGCATTTTAGAACTGTAACTAGTTCACTGAAATGAGAGAAAAACCTTCTAATCATCCTCACTGACCACCTCTCTGGGAGGAATAAGAGCTCAATGGAGGATAGTATACATTATCTATTTTTCTTCAGAAAGTCCAAAGAAAAGGCTGCTGAATTATGCCACTTTCAGGTACTCTGAAATACCACAATCAGCTGCTGCTGTTGGGAAGGAAAGAATGAAGGTATTCTCCTCTAGTTTTTTAAAAGCTTTTTATCCGTATCATTGCATCCCCTCTTCTGTGCTCTGCAAAGAACAGGAACAGGCAGGGTTTGCACAGTTATTTCAGTTTCTAATGAATACAATCTACAAGCCTGGAAAGGATCTTGAAATATTACCTACGCCAGTCATCACCCTCAGAAATTCTGTATTTTCTGCCTTTAATATATTTTGAGATCAAATAATTGGCAGAGCATGGGCAATTAATGTGGTTTCTACTCTCTATTTTTGTAGATGTGTGTGTGTGTGTGTGTGGTGTGTGTTTTCCTGTGATGTGGCCCCATAAATTACATCATGAAGGAAGTCATCTCAGAAAGCAGGATACATTCTCTGAGAATAATGTAATATTTAGTGTTCCTGTTGCTGACCAAGACACTCAGCATGAAATAAATGATTTTATGAGTTAAAATTTTAAATCTGTCTTAACATATATTAAATATATAAGAGCCCCAGATAATATCTACATAATTCTACACACTATTTAGGTTCATGTTTGACCTGAAATTAATATGATATCCAAAATAAACACTTCAATATTTAACCAAAATTATTTGGCTTCTGAAAATGTGGGCACCCATCGTATCACTCATCATACCCTTGCAGGATTAATCATGTGCATGATGTACAGAGCCTGCAAAGGTAAGTCTTCATCCTTCCCTCTCCAGCTCCCTGTGTCACTGCCCAAGCACTGCCCAGGTATCCTCCCAAAGAAAGGAGAAAGGAGAAACTGAAGATCTTTGGGAAGAAGAGCATGACTTTAAGCTTCATGCATTCCCCAGAGAAGGCCAGGGTATTACATGTGATAGGTAAATGGTATGTGGGGAACACCTTATTTTTTTAAAAATATTCATGAGAAGTTAAAACTTAATCATTCTGTTTCTTTCAACAAATGTCATTTTAACAAACTCAATTGTACATAAAGTGAGACATTCCCATTATAAATAAAGCAAACCAACCTAGAAATCTGAAGATGTCACTAGGTACTTTATAATTTAATAAAAAGGAGTGTTTTAAGACATTTCCATCATTATTTGAACAGTCACTCTACATACAAGGTGAGCATCCCTAACCTAAAATACAAAATCTAAAAATCTGAAATTCAAAATGCTCCAAAGTCTGAAATTTTTTGAGCATCCATGTGATATTCAAAAGGTTTCAGATTTTGAAGCATTTCAGATTTTGGATTTTATGTATGTATGTATTTAATTTGGACTGGGGATACTCAACTGGGAAAAGCTATGTAAAAATTTCAAAACTGACAAAGTTCAAAATTGGAAGGAAATACTTACAGTCCCAAGCACTTTGGGTAAGGGATACTTAATCAGTATTAGTAAGGCTGTGTGTCTGCCCAAAAGGGCAAGAGCAAAAATGGGGGTGAAGAGTGGAGTTAATTATATGAGTGAAAGGAAAATGAATTTCAAGATGACAGGCTACAGGGGCATGAGAGAAAGAGTCTGGCACCACATGTCTTTGCCATAGTATTGCTGGAGAGTAAAGGATTAACCATGTGGATGATGTGCAGAACATGTACATTTTTTTTAAGCTTTCTTCCCTCCCTCTGTAGCCCATTTATGTCACTGCCTGGCACCTGGAACACACGCATCCTCCAGAAGAAAAGATAAAGGAGAACTGAAGGGTTTCGGAAAGAAGACATGACTTTAAACCTCATGCATTTCCCAAAGACAGTAATAAAATATTCAAGCTTCTTGCAGAGCCCATCCCTCTGCTAGGAATGAATGGGCAGCAGCAGAGAAGAAAGAGCAGCACCGTGCGGATGACAGAGACCTTGAGATGGCCTGCCTTCACCCCTCTGCCAGAACTCGATTCACTTACCTTTTCCTGTAGCCTAATGTTATCCCAAACCTTGCTGCACACCATACATTCAAATGCATCAATGTAATTGTCTTGGTTGATGTCTTGCACTCCCCATTTTCGTTCCTTGAGAGCTGTCAGAAGTCTCTGGTTGGAGATCTCACCTTTCAGCTTCCATTCTACATAGGCCTCGTACAATCTGTCATCATAATCCAGTCGTCTGATGTAATCTGCCAGCTCTCTGGGGTGTGCAAATTCCGATACAAGAATAGCACTTCTATTACTTGGAAGCCAGTCTGTGATGCTGGGAGAGCCATAATACACAGGGACTATCCCCAATTTCAGTGGTCTCCAGAACTTCTCAGTGATGTAGTCATCACAAATTGCATTCTCAAAAGCGAGGATAAACTTATACTGGGCAATGATCCTATAAAATCCATCCGAATCCATAGAGGCTGGATTTTTCAGCTGCTGAGGGAGTTCTTTGTTTCGTAAGCACTCACCGTAGGAATCCACCTTAATGTAAGTCATCAGTTCACGAACATAGCTATCCCTATCTGATGGTGGGTCACAATCTGACTGCACATACACCAGCGGAGCAAGTCTTTTCCTTAGGTTATTTTTGGACTGCAAAGGAACTAGGTACTGGAGTGACTTCAGGACTTCTACACCCTCCAAGTATTGGGTAGTCAGTGGCAAGTGGGAATGCCTACTGAATGTGGCTGTGTAGTTAAACAACGTTATAACTGGCTTATGAAAAAGCTTGTAATTGTTTTTCGGAGACTCTTCATGAAAAAGGGCCCAGTCATGATGGGCTTTCCGAGGCAGAGGTAAGCTATCTATGTTAAAGTCAGTACCTAGGAAGACAAAATAAAATATTAATTTGTGTGTCCAAAAGAAGTTTGGGGGCTTGGGATGTAGCTTAGCAGTAGAGTACTTGCCTAGTGTGCAACAAGGCCCTGGGTTCGATTTTCAACACAAAAATAAATTAATTAATTAAATTAAATAACAAACCCCACATAAAAAGTTTGCTACCTAAGATTTGAATACAGGTCATAAATAAGAGGAACGTGCAATGCCATTGCAAAGTGCCTGGCAGCCAATCGTGTGGCTTTCACCCCAAAAACTACTCAAGGAGAAGATCACCAAACAGAAGGACTATCTTATTTTATGAAAAGGCCATGGTAGAGTCCACCAGATTCAAAAGAAGATTTTATTCCACTTACTCTTGCAACTGGCTTTTCATCACAGAGCTATAGTCTACAGGAGGGCAGGAGAAATAAAGAGATCAAGATAGACGGTTCTTAAAAAAAGAAAAGAGCAAAAGAAAGGAAGTCAAAAAGGAAAAAGCAACCAGGGTAGCAGATTGATTAACCAGGGGAAAAAAGTGAAATCATCTAAGAGTAGCCAGAAGAAATACATAGGATAGATTTTTTTTCATCCAAAATGATCAATTTCAGCAAAGTGCAGTTAATCAATCTTAGTCAAAATGGTAGACAAGAGGCTTTTAAAGACAAAAGAGCTGATAATAGCACTATGTTGCAGACAACTGCAGGATGGACATGAATTAACAAGCACATCAAGAAATAAAGAGGCATAACAGGATTATAATTAGGAGTGAATCTGGCTTCCACAGGATTAATTGGAAAACCTTTGAAACATGATAATGTGCAGACAGAAGTGATGGATGTGGTAAGCAATGGTTTCCTGACTGTGTGAGTAGAGATCCATTCAGGAAGAACTTACTTCTATGATTGAGGAGTAAGAATTAATATATCACCACAATGTGTAACTTTTTAATGTTCCTCACACTGATGATTTTGAGTTTTTAAAAATAAACGTAAGAAATAGCAAGAAAAAAATTCACCATCCAACACCCACTGGAGGATTAAAATATACCACATAAATACTTAGGTAGAATAAAATATATTCTCTGGGAAGGCTCAAAAAAATATTTAATGCCAATGAACGCTCTCTCAAATAAATACAAATTATTTGTTGCCAACAGTATATCAATGAGAAATCAATTAATCAAAAAAGGTTTTTAAAAAATTAAGTATCAGGTAAGATTTTGTTAGAGGATGTATCCTGAACACAGAGAAATTGCTGAAAACAAAAGCACTTCTATCTTGGTAACAAGGCTTTTATTTTCTATCACCAGCAATGTGTAACTAACATAAAAATGGGTGTAATGTGTGCACTCATTTGACCTGTAGCATCGAAAAGAATACTCATCTACATACCTGAGATGTAATGACAGGCTGAGTTGGGTGATTGGCAATGGTTAAGTCATTGATACAGAAAAGCAAGTGGACATGAAAGTGAATTTGAGAAGAAAGGCAATTCATCGCATTGAAGTGGTTCTGCTCAGAAAGAGTCTAGGATGATCAATGGCCAATGATGAGAACTGGAACCCATGAAATTGAGTTAGAACCCAAATAAAGTTTCCACCTCTGGCACAACAGGGAATCAAGGCCATTTACCAGAAGAGAAAGTACTAGAGTCCAAGCCATAGAAACAAGAGGCAGGGCTCAAAATGTTAAGATGAGAAACTGAAGGGGATGTGATTAAAACAAAGGAGATCCAGAATTAACTGCAGACACCAGGCACAGGGTTTTATGTGAGTGACTCCAATACCAGTGGCCGTACACTGCTAACTACTAGTGGCACGTGGGTGCTTCTGAATCTGACTAAGTAGGGTGCACCACAGCAAAGATCCAAAACGCAAAATGTGGAAGCAGAAAGACACAAAGCCTGCTCTGAGTTCCATCTTTGCTCATCTACATCAGTGAAGGGCACAAGGAGCTAAAAATGGCTGTGTGGTTCATTGGTGGCTACTTTGTAGATCCACTCAGGTTGTGTTGGTAAAAGAGATGAGACTTGAAACCTGCACCAGTCCTAATGGGCCTGTCACTCATTATAGGTTCTCTATGCCTCCAGCCAAGCTGCTATTAGAATCTCAAGGTTTGAAGGAAGGGGAGAAGAGGATGGGCCCCTTGCATATACAATCTTCAGTAGGAAAAATAACCTACAGAATCTAAGCAAGAAATGAAGCCAAAGGCTGGGGATGTAGCTCAGTGATAGAGCACTTGCCACCATGTATGAGTCCCTGGGTTTCATCCCCAGCTCCTCAGCATGGGGAGGGAGGGAGATAAGTAATACATCTTAAAAATGAAAGTGTGGAGTTCTCATATATCTCAGTTCTGCTCAGTTTACAGAGAGAAGAGTATTCGTCAATAGTGCGGAAATGACCCCACCTTTCTAGGACTATATCCCATATCTGCTATTTCAAAAAGCTTTTTCTAGCAACCCACCTTATATGCAGATTTATTACATGTGGTTTTGACCATGCTTGATCAAAAACCCTTGGTCCTTCCTATTATTGCTTATACTCTCTCTTCAACAAAATTAGAGATAAGGGCAAAATAGTTTCTGCCAGGTAGCAAGGGGGGTGCGGGGGGGGAGAGGAAGGGGATGAGGGGGAGGAAGGGAGGGGGTGGGGGAAGGGGAGAGAAATGACCCAAACAGTGTATGCAAATATGAATAAAAATAAATAATAAATAATTTTTTTAAAAAATGAAAAGAACTTTCAAAGCCAAAAGTGTTAAATTCCCACCTGCATCATGCAGCGCAGTGGATGCAGGTGAAAACTGCCTCCCCAAACGCAAATGGCAGCCAAAAAGCAAGAGAAAAGTGAATGTGCTCAATTTAAGTGACAAAGTGAAAATGTGAGATCTGCTGAGAGATGGCATGTCTTTAGCTTAAGTTTGGGCAGCACTATGGAAAAATGAATCAAGCATCTGCAAGATTCAAGATAAAGAACATGAAATGAGATTTAGTTTTTAGCGAGCAGTATTAATGTGTACAGTAATTTGTGTGACAGTAATGTAGCCCACTCCATGTGGTTTCACATTGTGGATGCTCAGACATACTGTGTGTGCAATATAGGTAAATCTGAGTACTTTTAGAGCACTGACCTCTATGCATCCTGAGCATGCACGATTTTCCCTCAAGGGCGGTCTCCTTGGAACCATATTCCTACAGATACCAAGGGTCTGCTGTACATACAAAAACAACACAACTTACAAGCTCCCCCCCTGCTGCACACACACTATCACATTAAAATAAGCTTTCTGTTAGGTTCTTTCAAACTACAGTTCTCTGCAGAACATTAAAAATACGTCACTTAAAAAAAAATGTCACTTTGTCCTGTGAGCTTCTTTCTTGGGCCTAGAACCTCATACGGGAAATACTAAAATTAGAACCACAACAGACCTAAACTACCATACTGGGGACATAACGGTCTACAATACAAGTGTCAATGTTGGATGATTTCTAAAAGACACTGGATGTGGATCAGGAAACAGTGAGTCATTTAGCTGTACCCACATCCAGGCCAATGCCTTTATAATAAGAGTTGGAACTGAGATCCTTAAAGAAATGGAAATCAATTAACCTATGGTGAATCCATAAAAATGTGACTAGTTTGTATGCAAGTTCATTATTTTACAAGTCATCTTTGCTGCCTCTTAGATTTAACAACTTCAGATTCAAACTTTGATTTCTCTGGGTTATTTTGTGTTTATGAATACTGACATATTTATTTGTTCCTTTAAACAACAGCTGATGAACAGAACTTAAGTACTAAAGTGCACTATAAAGGGAATTTCAACCTGGAATACAAATGGAAAAAAATTAATGCTGGCAAATGATGCCAGATTGCTGACTACAGAGGCTGAATTTGAAATACCAAAAGCAAAGGAGTGACATACTTTATGGGGTGTGTTTATGTCCCTTTCCTTCCACAGGAGCACATATGCTTCTTTCATTATTCCCACACAAACTGCAGAAAGCAGAAGGCAACATGCATTATTCACCCCACTTGACTCACAATGGTTAGATCCACTTATTCAGAGTTGAAAACCCCAGATAAGGACCAGGATTTCAGACCGGTCGATGGCAAAGGACAAGAAGAATGAAAGGCCCTGCTACAATGTTGATTTTATTGAATGAATGAATGATCCCTGCTATCCTAAAATGTACCCATAAACATATTCACCAGCTTAGTATTTTAACCCAGCTTGCTTACAAGACAATGTGCCTTAATCTGGAAAAGAGAAGTGTCCCCCCGCCCTGAAAGTATTCTCCAAAGGTAATTTCTATTTTTAAAAAAAGAATCCCTACAATAAAACTGGATGTCCTACTAAATGTGGTCCCACCAAAAATACCACGCAAGGAGAATTAAAGCTTTTAAGGAAAAACAATGAAGACCAAAGGATTGTCTTGTGTCATGTATCCGCCGCAAGGTTCACTGACACTTTTAAAGCCTTTCACATAAATTTTCATGACTTATCCACACAATTTTGTCAAATTATTTATTTTCTCCAAGGCTCTGAGTGTTAACTAAAAATTCCAAAGAACGGTGCTGGTAAGACTGAAAGGATCTTATTACCTGAGGCTGAATTCTGAACAAAGGAACTAGCCACATACACCACTGTGGATATCCTGGCACTAGCCAATTCAGTGGACTGTGCCAGGCCACTTGACTTGAGAGCTCTCAAGTTAACTTCTAGGCCCATGTTCCTCCCTCTCTCCTCATTACTTCTCTTCAAGAGTTCTTTTACCTGGCCCTTAATCAATTGTTTATTATACAGCTCTCTCTCAATTACACATGTTCATTAGGCATATGTATTTTACTCCTGGGCATGAAACTTTTCAAGTTTCCTTCTGGAGTTTGTCCTGTAGGCCAGTCAGGAACTCTGCAGTCCTCTTTCTAACAGGTGTAGGGCCTGAGGCAAGAGTACAAATAGAGTCTTACATACCACATGCCTAAATATTTAGGAAATACAAATCAATCTAGCAAGCTGTTAAAAGTTTTATCCTTCCACCTTTGCATATATATCAACATGCCTAAGTGTGTTGTGTGTGTGTGTGTGTGTGTGTGTGTGTGTGTGTGAAGCCATAGTCCACACAGATTACAAGTAACACATGTTAGAACTTAACATCATTTTAGCTGAAGATAATGATTCTCTTTGGTGCTGGGTTCGCATGGAATGAAGACAGGAGAGGGAAGAGGGTTCTCCCCGCCCTAGGTGCTTGCTGACTCACCTAGTCCTTCTGCCTTCCCTGCCAAGCACTCAGGACCACCACAAGTAAGACACTCATCTTCTTGCCCTGCTCCCCACCAAGTCCACATGCCTCTAGAAGCAAGCACTTAATTGTGCTGCCTCTAAGGCTCTTCCTCATCTGACAGAGTCCCCAAGGACAACCTCTACTCCCATCCCTGCTGGCATTAGGCATTCAAGTTCCTCAAAAAAAACAAAACAAAACAAAACAAAAAACCAGCAGCTGGAAGGCGATACTCACATTGAGAACTCTGAGATCCTCAGAGCTAAAGACTGTGGTGGTGTTTGGCCTCCTTCTTCTTCAGTCCTGGTACTATCCCACACTATGCAGGACCAGCCTGTGTATCTTCATGGGGACACCCCAACCTACAAACCCAAGTTCCATCCCAACCAGTCTCCTCCCTTCACCAAACTAGTCAGGCTCCTCTGAGGCCCCCTCACAACTAGGCCTTGACCTTGGCTTGCTAAGCTCAGTTTTAGCAAAGAATCCTGACACATCAGTTACGCAGCTCTCTTACCCTGGATATCTGATCAAGTTCCTCCTCCCCTACATTTGATATCTGAGCCCTTGGATTGCCTTTAGCAAGAACTTTCCAATGCTTGATATCCTCTCAATAGTCCATCCACTCACCCCTCTCACTCTACTGGCTGACTATAAATTCCCAGCCATCTTTGCTATATTCAGAGTTGCACTGTTTTATGCTGAAGTCTGTCTCCCCTATTGCAGTAATACAAATAAAATGGTTTAGTGTTTTTAATAAGTATCTGGTACAAAACTTTTCTTTTACAGCCCACAACTTTCCTATCATCCTTTGGTCAACCATCAAGTACCAGGGGGAAAAATAAACCAGGGCAGAGGTAGTGCAGGTTCTGGACAGGGACTCTAGGCCTTTGGGGCAGAGAATTCTGAGTACCCATACTTGGATGTTGTGTCCTCCTCTGAGGAGTTGGCATAGGCTCTTTGGCCACAGTGGGCACAGGACTTTGGCCCACAGACCCCTAGCCCTGGAAAAAGGGGCACAGGTGGAGAAAGACCAGAGTACACCCTTCTGGACAAGTCCAAAATTCCACAGCTGAGTTTAAATTGCCAGTTATCCTCCTCGAGCAGTTACTTGCAGTTGGAATTCATGCACTGAACAAACAGGGACCTGCTGTACAGTGGTGATTCCTTAAACCAAAAGCACAAATTCAGTTTTAAGACCTCTGAGCAACTATATGCAATAAGGTTGGGCAGGGAGAGGGGAAGGGTTATTTCCATTTAGTACATTTCACCAAAAGTGACTCCTTTCCAATGCTCTATTCTGTAGCACCCTGATGATGTTTAGGTTTTCACTATATTTAATTTATAGTCCATCCACATCATTACCTGGAGCTTCAACCAGACACCTAAAAACCTAATAGAAATATCCACTTGGATATTCCACACACAAGTACAAATAATTACCAGGACTAAACTTGTCATCTTCCTTCCAAATCCGACCCTTTTCCTGTCTTCATTTTCTCTATTGATGTCACCCACCAAAGTTGTTTTGAACTTCTTCAAATAAGCTAGGTGGCTCCATCTTTGAGTATCCCTCTTCTTTTGTTTCTCCCTTTCTTAAAGAGATCTCAAGTGAACAGAACTGGGGTATTCCTAATCCTTGGCACCTGTTCTTAATTCCAACAGAGGACCATAGAACATACAAAGGAGCTGCCAGTTAGAAGTACTACCCTGAGATCTGAGCTTTCACATGCTGGATTATGTGTGATCAGAAAAAAAAATTACATTCATATTTTTCAGCAAGTTGAAATATAGCAATTCCAAATGCCTTTAAAAAACAAACAAACAAGATACACACACAGGGAGTATTTCGCTCCCAAAAAAAATCTCCCACCAAAATGGACCAATGCTTTACATATGAATTCACCACTAAAACAAAGAACTCAAAGGAAAGACCTTCTTTCTGATGGATACTAATTTTTTTCTAGATACACCAACGTCCTCTAACACACCTTCCTCTGGAATTTCAAACACCAGGTTTATATTTTAACGGTGTTAGTCCAAGGTCACAGACCTTTAAGCTAAACCTCAGATCTTTTTCCTAGTAGGAAACTGTGTTTGTTACTGGTTTGTCCACTGCTCAGCTCTACTCTTGCCCTTCTGTCATTTCTCCAGGTCCCTGGACAATTGGCTTGTAATTAGATCCTGCAATGGGAGCATTATACTAAGACTGGGTGGTGGGAGGGTAGAGAAGTAACCTCCCACAGCAGAGCCTCAGAGACCTAGCCATCCCATCACTCTGAGCCAAGCTCCTCCTTGCCCTGTGTTTCTCCAGTCCAGGGGTAGCCCTTCTGCATATCCTTTTCCTCCTTGCTTTTGCTCCACCAGCACTTCAACCCTCATGCAACCAATTTCTGTAAATCCCCACTATATGAAATACCTGGAATAATTTCTGTTTTTCCACCAGAATATGAATAATACACAAGCCCATTTCCAAAACTTAGTACTGCTGGTTGCAACTTATTATTCCAAGTTTTGTTGCAAGTTTCCTCTTTCTTGCTCCTCTACTTTTCCAAAAGTACTGGTTTTTTTTTTTTTTTCTTCATGATTCTATCCCTTGTTACTGGCATCTTAGGCTTCTATTTTCCCCTCATAGAATCACCTTCCTATTTATTTCTCTTAGTGCAATGGGTTAGAAGGTGGAAAAGGAAAAAAATGTATGCTTCCTCTTTAAGAAAGGAAATACAAAGTCAGAAAATGAAACTCCCTTTAAGAAAAGAACTATCATGTTACTTAAAATCAAAAGCATATTCTTCATTCAGATATTGTGTTGTAAATTTCTTGTCTGTTCTGCAAATTAAAACATGCTTAGAAAAATAAGATCCAAATAGCTACAAAGAGCAATCAGTTGGTGTGAAGGTCTCCAGTAAAACTATGTTTGACTACATTCTAAATTTTATTCTAAATTACAAATCCTCTCCACTGCAACTCTTGACAATATAAAAAGAGATAAGGACCCTCTTGTTCCTAAAAGATTGTACTACAGAGCCCTTAACTCATCTGAAATGAAAACTATGGCCAAAAGACCTTAACACTTGTAAAACTGGCAAGATACAGGAGACAGCATTAGTTTATAAATTACACCTATTGTAAGTCACTTCTACTATAACTAAACTCATATTGACCTCTGAGTTTTCCTCATTTCCTGCCATGAATTAAATCATTTGCTTCACAAAGCCCAAACAAATGTTTGGGACACCTTTGTTTGAGACAACTATTAAAAGTGCTACTCCCTGTTACAGCTGTCTACAGTGAACTGAAAGCAAATTAAAGTATTTCTGACAGTTTGTAAGTCCAAGCACAAAGAAAATCAATTCAGTTTCTCCCAAGAATTAGCAAAAGGAAGAATCCAGTGTTGTGAAGAGGAGAACAAGTTGAACAGAGCAGGAGTAATAGAGGCCAAAGGCACTGCCCTGATGACAAAATAGGCAATGAGATGGCATTAAGGGCTTAGAGTCTCAGAATGTTCTGCTGAACTCCAACAAGAATCTTCATGACAAGGCTGCTGCACTGTGTAAAGGGTTTAGGAGTAACTCTAGGAGCATGTGAAGAATCTGTTCTTAGTTATTAAGGCCATGTTCTGGTGCTTCCTTGGATTACGTCCTGGTTACTCTATGGCATCAACATACCTGGAGACAGGAGACATTACTACTGATTCAGACAAGCAGAGCCATTCCTAAAAAGCTTGGTTTTATGAGAACTACTATTTGGAAAATGTTAAGATGGGAACTCTGGAGTGTCAAAGATGAACAAAATAAACTCTAAAGGAGTAAATGTTAAACCATTTACTTATGGTTTAAATGTTAAACCATTAGCTGAAATTCAGGCTATAATCACATACATGCACATAGTCACTGGGGAAGGAAGAAAGGAGTAATTATTTCTGACTAGTCAAAGAGTTTGGTGCTGAAATACTAATAAATACAGAGAAAAATCAGCAATCAACAATAAAAAAAATAAGGTTCCACTATTAACTCAGGGCAAACAAGGAAAGTAATGATTGTATTTACTGATTCATCTGTGAAAATCACTTGCATAATCATAAAAATGTAAGGAGTGAATTCTGATCTTTCGAACATGGTCATTAACTGTAAGCAGAGGATGGTATATGAAAAGGGCAAGAGAGTTTGCTGAACAGGAGAGGGTAAAAATCAGTGAATGCTCATCTTTCCAAGACAGTTAAGACAATGTTGACTATTCAGACAACTGAATCCTAACTACTTAGGAGGCTGTGATCAGGAGGCTCACAGTTAAAGACCAGCCTGGGCAAATACTTCACAGACCCATCTCAAAAATAACCAGAGCAAAATGGACTGGAGGTGTGCATCAAGTGATAGAGTCCTGATTTCAAACCCTAGTCCCAACAAAGAAAAAAAAATACTGAAAACCATGAAACAGTAATATCAACATGTTAGTCATGGTTTGGTATAACCACCAAAAGAGTCAGCTAATCATGCTGATGGCATACATATGTACTACCAGCACTTGGGAGGCTGAAGCAAGAGGATCATGTTGGAGGCCAGCCTGGGCAACACGGTAGCATCCAGACACCAAAAAACAAAAACAGAAAGGAAAAAAAAGAGTCAGATAAAATTCTTCAAAAGTGATAACCACAAGAGATAACCACTTACTATGTAAACTTGGTGCTTGTATAGCTTTAATAAGGCTAAAAATAAAATGAAAGAAAGACAATATAGAGAACGTATCCTTCTCTACACCCTAGCCACACACATGGCAGCTTCTTTGTATTTCTGTATTTTTTTAAAAAGCTGGATGGATGAAAGAGAGGAAGGGAGAAAGGGAGGAATACAATGTTTTCCTATACCTAGTTTTTTAATTTGTACTTACTGAAAGAGCTCTTTTGGATTTACTTATGGTTTAACTTTTGTCAACATTTATAAAAAGTATGACTTAAACTGATTAAAGTCTCAAAATTTCTACAGAGTATGACTCCTCTGAATAATTTTTAAATCTCTGATATCTACATTTTCCTATAGAGATTTTGTTCCATGCCATTAAGACCGTTAGCACCACAGCACTAAGCTTCAGAGTGCTCTGCTACCATCTCTGAGATTTTCTTTGAAGCTGCTGACACCCGTCCCCAAGTTTGATGTTGATGCTTTCTTGATATTACTAGAAAGTGTCAAAGTTTTCAGTCAGCAAGTAGACTCATTTCCCTCCTCAAGCAGTCCTTAAATGGATTGCAGATGGAAACATCTGGCTGCCACTGTTCCCCCACCCAGATGGAGAAACATCTCAGCTGGAGTCTGCTCAGGCATGTACAAGTGCATCCCTGCTGCTGACTAAGTTGACAATGAACTGACAAATACACACTGACTTCAAAGATGTTACAATTTGAAAAGAGAAAAAAAATTAAGATTGAGGAAAGTGGTTTCACAAAAATAAAGACATGTATGGTTATGAACCTGGCATGACTGTGTAATCTCCTGACATTATGGAGATGCTTACATACCAATGCACGTATAGCTACCCACTGACTGTTCACACAGGTATTACTCCATTGTGTGTGTGCAGTCACTTCAATATTCTCCCAAGTTTTCCCACTTTGTGGGGCAAAATCGATGTAATGAAAAGTGGGTCAAGAAACAGCTATTTCCATTAAGTTAGGTGTTCTGAATCTTCAGGCACTCAATGCTGCTGATATCTTTAACAGCAACTAAATTTCAGTGCACACTGTCCATGTATGTGCCTTAGAGCATCAACTGTTAGGACATTTTACAGAAGTCAATGCTGAATACAGCAGTCAGTCTTGAAGCTAATTAAGTCAAAGGTTTATCCTCTGAAATTAATAATCAGGACACCAACTGTGCATATTTTTCAGAGCATGTTTATTCACCAGGTAGACGTAGAAAGTGCCTGACCTCAGTTGGAAGCTATGACCTAGAGAAATAAACTCCTCATTCCTAAAACTCACAGTTTTCCATTCAATTTAATCATCTTCAGAGTCTCTCTCTACTCAGGGGAGAAAAGATGCAGAATAAATCACTGTCCTCCAAAGTATCACATCTAGGATATCCGCAGCCTGATTTTCTCCTGTATATGTGTTATCACTGAAACAACAAAAAACGTGGTCAAAAATTTTAGGTACCTGAGTTGGGAGAGTGGCTCAAACAGTAGAGTGCCTGAGTTCAAACCTTAGTACCACTAAAAAAAAAAGAATTTTAGATACACATTAAGTATCCCTAGTAATACAAAATACTTGAATTGCATCTTATCGGCTTAGTCCAATTCTGTAAAGGAAGAGAAATCTGACCCAGCTCTCCTACAGGACTCAAAAAAAAAAAAGCAGTATGGTAAAAGCATAAAGCAAAGGACACAAATGTTTTTATTAATACATGCTTAATACAAGAATATTGAACGAAAAACTATTAAAGAAGGAAGGAGATAGAAAGAAAGTGGTAGAAAAGAAGCAGCAGCATCCATATTACCAAAAAGAAGGAGCATTCAACAGGGGGGCTCTTCCCACAGTATGTATATGCCTAAGTGAAAGCATACTGTCCATTCACCAATGGAGTTACTGCTGGCAGGTCTTGAGAAAAAGAACTTACGGTAATATTAGTTTATATAGGATAGGATTTTGCCCCCCAAAATCCTATCCTATAAAGACTATAACTCAAAGAAAGAACATAATTTCTCCACTGTGAGAAAAAAATCCCCACCTACACTCTAATCATGATGAGCAAGCCTGACAGGCTTCATGGCTCAATTCCTCCTGTCTTTCAAAGCTGAAGCACACGTGGGATGTGCACAGAGCACATGCTTGCCTCAAACTGGCTAGGCAGGCACCCTACCACCTGAACCACTCCATCAGCACTTTTTGTTTTAGTTATTGTTGAGACAGGATCTTGCTTCATGCCCTGGCTGGCCCAGACTGCAATCCTATTTGTGCTTTCCCATGTAGCTGGGGTGAGAGACAAGAGCCACTACTCCCAGTCATTGCTTGAGATGAGGTCTTGTGATGAGTTCACATTTCCAGCTATTAGATTTTGTGATTTAGATTTCTACCTAATGAGGTCAACAGTTTATGTGGCCATAAAAGGATATATTAAGTTAGGGGAAACTGGTGAAACAAACTGGTAAGAAAATTATCACAGTCTTATGAACTTTATTCTACTTCATTTTCTCAGACAAAAATAATAGTTTTAGAGGGAGGGGGCAAGGGTCAGGGGGAGAAATGACCCAAACAATGTATGAACATATGAATAAATGAATAAAGAAAAAACAAAAAATATAGTTTTATTTTAATTACTGGTGATAACAGTTCATGATACATTAGTGTTGATACTACCTCATTAAAAATAATAATAAAAATATAAGCAACACTTTGGTATCCAGTTATTAATACTCTGCAAAAAATTTTATAAAGTCAAAGATTTGAGAATTGAAAGGAAAATGAGATTATTAAGAAAATACTAAAGAACTACATACTATTTTTATTATTGTTCATTGTGGCATTTACAAAAGTTAGCTCTTAATTTGAGCTTTGGTATGGAAGATCTTTTAGTTGGACATAATTTCTGGATTATTTCATTAGTGTTTGTTACATGGAAACATTTTAGCAGTCACCAATATAAAAACACTAAGATTCATGCTAATTCTGAGCTCATGTGGAGTCCATGAAATTGTAACTGGCAAATAAATCAATAACCCAAATGTCTTGGCTTGACTGAGAAGTTTTCTATAAATCAAATGTGTAAGGAAACAATAAAATTTTATTAAAAGCAAATTCCCAATTTGATGTTTGAGCATACAAAATTCAATCAACCCCTTTTATTTTGTTTCAAATTTTTCAAGTGTTAAAAACATTCAAACTTGGAGGAGAAACTGTTACAGCCTTTTCAAAGGTCAATTAACAATATGTATCAAGATTTCACTTTAATTTATGCATTAACACAGCAATTTAGACATTTAGAGAATAACAGCAAATATAAGCAGAGGCATACAAAGATATTCACATCTAGCGGTTTCAGTTTGGATATGTCACCCAAAAGCCCATGTGTCATCAACAGCTTGTGGACTACTGGGAGGTAGCAGAACATTTAGGAGGTGGGGCCTAAAGGAAGGAAGTTAAGTTACTGGGACATGTCTTTGAAAGGGATATATTGGGAGCCCGGCCCCTCCAATCTTCTGTTTGCTTCCTGGCTGCCAGGAGATGAGCAGCTTTGCTCTACCATACACTCTTGGCCAATCTCATGTGCTGCCTCACCACAGGCCCAAGCACAAAGCAGCCAACCGACCATGGACTGAAACTGTGAGCCAAAATCAATCTTTCCCCTTTTAGGTAGTTTGTCTCAGGTATTTTGTCAAAGGAATGAAAAGCTGACAAACATAATGACATAACATTAAAAAAAAACACAGAAAAAACATAAGAAACATGGATAGGGAAATAGCTAAATAAACTTAGACACATCTATACTATGGAATCAACATAGCTTTAAAAATAATAAAGCAAATTGATATAATCAATCAGGAAAACAATCTTTGAAACATGCTTAAATAGAAAAAGAAATATGTATCTACAATGTGATTCAGTTTAAGGAAAAAACAAACAAAACTTTATGGGCTGAATTCAATTATACATAAATATTGTAAAAGAGTAGCCATTAATCTGGCTGGGGTGGGGCTTGTGAAAGCAAAATTCAAATTTTATTTTTTCCTGGAAGATTTCCTCATTGTTTTGATTTTACCACACATCATATATTCATGCATTACCTGTGCAATTTTTAAAAGTCAAAATATTAAAGAAAAATCAACAGTATCTTTCTAAAGAGAAACATAAAAAAGCCTCACACACTTAGTGAAATATGTAAAGGCTCATAGATACACTCCTAAAACTTAGTGAAATATGTAAAGGCTCACAGATACACTCCTAAAACTGCCACACCATCCTCAGTGGTACTTAGGAAATACTACTCTTGGAATCTTGCCTGCTTAGAAGAGTGTCGTATTACAGAATTTATGTGGAAAATTAAGTGGAACAGTAAAGTGCCAGGGATCTCATCTACCCCACAAGGGAAAGGGCAGATTATAGTCTACTTGCACACCAGCAGGTGAGTGTGCTAACATCCAACTAATGAAACACTTCAGATGTGAATGACAGATCCACATCTCAGAGGTTCACTTCCTCTCAGAAGCCCTGTTAGAACAATGTTTTGTAATTCAGCTTAAAAACTGGGTTGGATTTTTAAAATTAAGGAGACATAAAAATAATTAAGCTGGAGTCCATCAAATCAAGCATCTTGAAATAACAATGTATTTATTAATCTTAGTGCTTTCAACTACGTACTTCTTCATTTTCATTATATTTAAATACTACATGTTGGCAATGTTGAAGCTCTTAAAATAGTATTCTGGAAGGCAGAGAAGTAATAAAACAACAAGTTCATAATAAAATAGGAAAGTAAGCTGTAACGAATGCAAAAACATTTTTAAACCAACTGTAATCAGGTAAGTGATGCCTAAGATCTCAGCAATCACCCCACACGGGTTCTGCGTGTGGCTCAGTGCTTCAAGATAAAGACAGATAAAGTGCCCTCATGTTCCTTATAGAACCTCCTAATGGGGGCTAACTCATCTAAATTTACCCTGGACTTACCCAGTTTTACCACTGAAAATCCCATATCCGGGGAACTCCCAGAGTCTTGGGCAGTTCACTCCCTGACCAAATTCCTATCAAACAACAAAACGCCAAGGCTTTTAAAAGCAACTGTGCTCAGCAGGTCCTTCTCCTTGTCATTTAAGTTTACAACATAGGCTGAGAATCAGAGTTTGGTATCTTGGTTGGAAAACAGAGACATCTCAAAACCATGCTGGGCAAAAAGATGCCACACAAGAGTACAGAGTGTCCAATCCAATTTATGTGAAGTCTTTAAATTGCAAAACTGACCTGCAGTGATATAAATCAGAAGAGCAGCTTTTGGGGCAGTGGGAGGAAGGGGAGGTGAACTTACAGAGGGCCACTAGGGCACTCTCTAGAGTGATGGACATGTTCTATATCTTGTTTGGACTAGGGATTACATGAAACAGTTGTTCAAACTCTCCAACTGCAGGCTTAAAATGTGTGTGTTTATTATGTGTAAAACTCACCATCAAGAAAATTGATTTTAACCAGAGACTACCTGTTCACTTGTTTTTATTGTGGCACTATTCACAATGGCGAAGATATGGAATCACAGGCATCTATCAACAGATAGATGGATAAAGAAAATGCGTATATATACACAATGGAGTATTATTTAGCCATAAAAAAGAATTCTGACATTTGTATCTATGGAACTTGAGGACATTTTGTTAAGTGAAATAAACCAGACACTGAACTACAAGAATAGCTGGGCACTGTGGCTCACCTGTAATCCCAACTACTCAGGAGGCAGAGAAGTTCAAGGCCCGTTTGGGGAAAAGTTAGCAAGACCCCATCTCAATAAAAAAAAAAAAATCTGGGCATGATGGTGCACACCTGTGATCCCAGCTCCATGAGCGGCGGAAGTAGAGGATCATGGTCCAGGCTGACCTGGGCAAAAAGCTAGAGACCCTTTCTGAAGAATCACTAAACAAAAAGGGCTCAAGTGGTAGAACACCTGCCTAGCAAGCAGGAGGCCCTGTGTTCAAACACCAAGACTGTCAGAGAAGAAAGACAAGTGCTGAATGTCCTCTCTCAGGCGGAAGCTTTAAAAAGCCAGCCTGAAAGCCCCACAGTGAGCACCAGAGATTAGGAAAGGCTGGAGAGGTTGGAGAGGGAAGCTGCACCTGATGCTATATGGAAATATCCATGCAACATGTACAACTTGTAGCATATATAATATGTATTAATGGGGTTCAGTGAGGTATCCAGAAACACACAGAACCCATTGATAAGTACAATTAATATATATTAATAAAAAATTTAAATAAGCTAGCAGGGTGGTGCCCAACTATAATCCCAGCACTCAGGAGGATGAAGCAAGAAGGATCTCAAGTCTGAGGACAGCCTCGGCTACACAGTGAAACTTTCTTTGAGAGAGACAGAGAGAGAGAGAAATTGAGAGTTAGATTTCTGCAGCCTCATGTTCATTGCAGCTTTATTCACAATAGCCAAGAAATGGAGACAACCCAGTGTCCATCAACTGATGACTGGATTGAGAAAACACAGTATACATACACAATGGATACTATTAGGCCAAAGAATGAAATTCTGTAATTTGCATCAACAGAGATGAGCTAGAAGAGATCATTATATTAAAGGGAACAAGCCAGCCACAGAAAGACAAGCACCGAATGATCTCACTCAGGTGGAAACTAACAAAGCTGATCTCACAGAAGCTGAGAGTAGAATGGAGGGTCTCGTGTGATGTGGCACAGGATTGTGACTACAGATAACAGTATACTGTGTATTTTTAAAAGCTAAAAGAAAGGGTTTTGAATACTTTCACCATAAGGAAATTATATAAGATAAAAGATGTTTTTAATCCGACTGACTTACTGAAACATACATGTATATACAACATATACAAGTAATGAAAGAAACAATCACGAAGCCCCTTTAATATGCTGAGTTTTTATGTTTATGTTTTTGAGATTAGATATCACTAGGTAGCCCAGACTGGCCTTCAACTCACAACCTTCCGACCTCAGCCTCATGAGTGTTGAGATTATAAGCACGCACCACATGCTGACTCAATTTTTATGTTTTTATGTCAGTTAATTTAAATGATTTTTAGGAGTTGGTTTTAATGTTGAAACAACCATCTCTATATGAAAGTAATATAATACACTGTACTGTAAGCTATTGAATATTAGGGGAGCATGGTGATAGAGAATGAGTAATGGGTGGGAGGAGGATTAATTTGATTAAAGCATGATAATATCTAGGCCTGAAGTATCAAGGTGAAACCCCCTTGGACTATCAATATATACTTAAAAAAAATTGCAGGGCAGGAGATCTTTTCCAGGGTGTGTACCAGTAGGAGGGGGTGGGCGCAAGGAGGTGGAGAATGAGGGCAAAGATGGTAGATGTGTTTTGTATCCATACATGAAAACAGAAGAATGAAACCTGCTGAAATTGTTCTAAGAAGAGGGGAGGGGTGAGGGAGAATGATGGAGAGGGTAAATCTAAGTAAGATAAATGGTAAGCATATATGTAAATATTACAGTGTATCTCCCTGTGCAACTATTATATGCTAATAAAACAATAGTTAAAAAGTTGATTTTAAAAAGAGCAAGCTCTTTTGTCACCACAGAGATGAAGGGCAGGCAGGAACAGTATCGTTTAGGGAGGGATGCTACTAGCGGGATTCCTGAGTCAGACAGAGGCTTGAGCAGATCAAAGAACTATGGTTGCTTTCAACTCATTTCTAAGCAGCAACATATCACCTGTCTCCCTCATCTAAAATCAATTCAAAATTCATTCCGAATCTGTGCAGTCCTTCAAAATGGGAAATTGTACAGATTCCCTCTTTGGAAATATCTAAACAAAAGCATAGCTAATACTCTTTCATTTCATGAGTTTTTATCTACAAACTCATGAAAAGACTAGAAGATGGGAAGCACGACAGACGGGAGGGAGTACAGAGTCCAGTGCCTTCAGACAGTGCAATAGAGCAGCCCAACCTGTACAGAGATCACCCAGCTGTGGGAACCTAATTTAACAAAACCGTGAGGTCAGGAGGTGGTCTCCACTCTGATCTTAATGCCTCACTGGCTTACTTCAAGGAAGTGTCGAAGAGTTGGCTATGGACTAGTAATAGAGGCATAAACAGACTTTCAGGACAGAAGGGTGGGACCTCTGAACCCAAGAGGGGACCAGAGGATTCAAACATGCCCTTTCATGCATCATTTGCTTTTTCCAAATGGAAACAGTCCTTGAATATTTGATGTTCGGAGATAGCTTTCCCTGATCCAAGGATGCCATCACTTTTCAGCTTCTCTTTCCCTTGACTTCATTGCTGCCTTGGGAACTGTGATGCCCTGTAGATGGCTGGCATGTGTGGCTAGAGTTGACAGAATCTACAAAGGAGGAGCTGTCTGTTAGAGGTGGCTCAGGGACAGGAAAGCAGCCCAACCATTGAATAGCCTGTAGGGAACCTTCTATGAACTTGCCCTGAAAAAGCCAGAAAGAAGTCTCTCACTTGTTACCTATTTCGCAAGGGATAAGGTTCATGAGCCTTTGGGTGTGTGTGTGTGCACGTACATTTCCATGTGCCAAATGTCTGCTGGTCCCTGTCAGCCAGCAAAGCAGCTCTTTATTCTGTACCAGTGGAGCCAAACGTCTTCCCAGAATTATTTCCCAGTTGGGAAATGGAAAGTTGTTGGATTGACTCTTCCATCTAATGGTATATAACACCTAGTACATGGTGGAGATCCTGGCCAGTAAAACACCAGAGCCAATTCTATCCTCTACAACCTGAGAGTTAGGGTGGTATGCAGGGGCCCCAGTGCAGCACTGTCTGCCCAGGCCAGATCCTCCAGGCAAGCTGTCTGTTCCTGATGACCACCTCAGCAGCCTCTGCACTCCGGTTTCCACAATAGTGGCAGTCCCCTCTGCCTAATAATGAGCAGCACAGAGCCGCTGCGCGTTATGGTCTGGGCCATTCAGATGCCAAACCTTGAAAATAAATCCTCCCCCAGTAACTTGGAGCTAGTGCTCAGGAAAAATAATGGCACCACAGAGATATCACTGACTTTGCATGAAAGGAATTAGAGGATTAGAACTGGTGAATGATGTTATGAGAAAAATACCACATTCACTGATCCAAGGTAAGAAAATTAAGATAGAATAACAGAAAATGAGGACGAAGGGGTGAGACAGGGAACACTAAAGCAGTTTTAATCTACAGGCCAAAATGGACCACAGAATCCTATATTCACATTTTATTACTCTATCCCCTAGCAGATAGGGTAAAGAAGGTGTGCTGCTGTTAACTTTACTGAATGGCTCTAGTTCAAAAAATAAAGTTACACAGTACCATTAGTTAATAAGAACACAGATTCTACATTTTAAAAAAATCTTCATTTTGGATTTAAAATAATACCCAAACTGAAAAGAATTAAAGGAGAACACATCTTAGGACCAGCTCTAAGTGATGCACCATTGAATTTCACCAGGAGGCATCAGAGAGCTCTGGAACTCGAAAGTTCTTCATGGTACTTGCTCAGCCAGTCACTACCCACAGCTCTGAAGAGACATCCCACGATTCCCAAGTGTTCGTTCACTTATCGGACATGAAGTCAAATCCCTTCACACACACCACGCAGTTGACTCAAACCAGTCACAGAGTCAACATGTGAACACTGACTAAATAACATCGTGCCCATCCTTACTGAACACACATTCTTACTTTTAGACTAAAGAACAAAGACAGTAGAATCTTCAAAATTCATGAAACTCGGTTTCTTTAAAAACAGCAGTACCAAGTTAGTTTTTTGAATGAGGCCTCAAAACATCTTCAAAGACATTAGATACAGTGCCAGGGAAAGTGAAAGTGACACACTGAAAATTAAGAGTAAGTCAAGGGCAAACACTTGAAAGGTCTCAAAACCTGAGCACTCAGTGGTGACTACACAGGTAGAATGGCAATGTGATCCATCCAATCACTCTTCCACTTCAGAGGCATGCAAGCAGTGAGAAGCAGAAGCAGCAAACACTAGCCAATCCTTCACAAGGAGCCTGGAGCTGAGAAGTGTTGTCCTGGGTCTGAGTAGGTCCCTGGCATGAAGCCTGTCAAGCTAACACCTGGGAAATACCCTTTGTTCCTCTTGCATTGCTAACCATATCTCCACTCTGCCCATCTGAGGAGACCCGGGGTGCTAAGGCATTACGGTAATGAGTCCATGAATAAGAGAACGAAAAAGCACAAAAAAGAGAACTATTTTACTTCCTAGACTTGTAAGACCATGATATTTATTTTTTCATTTGCTTATTTACATATATTCGATTGTGAAAACAAAAATACGTCTGTGCTTCCCCAACATCCCCACACTGAAGCCTTAATATGATTGTATTAGAGGTGGGGCCCATTAGGAAGCAATTTGGTTTAGATGAGGTCATGAGGGGGTGGAGTCCCTATGATGGGATTTCTGTCCTTAGAAGAGTAAGAGACACCATAGCTCTCCTTCTTTCTACCATGTGAGAACACAGGACATGATGGCCATCTGTGAGCCATGAAGAGAATCCTTCCCAGACTTGGGATCTACAGGCCCCATGCTCTCAGGCTTCTCAGATTCCAGAACTGTGAGATATGAATGTTGTTTAAGCCACCCAGTCTATGGAAATAGACTGCTGCTATAGCAGCCCAAACTAAGACCCACCCCTATCTTGGAAAACTATGGAATGGTCCTCTTGTCCTCTTCTGCCATCATCTATCCTTCTCTAGTTACTCTAGCGAATGTCTTACTGCATCAAATAAGGTAGCGAGTGATTAAGTGAGCACAGTTCTAATGTGATAACGATGCTGCTGAAGGTGTTGGCAAACTTTGCCGTCACACCCCATCTACAAAAGCAGATTCTAATATAAATAACGAATGTGAATGTACCGTAAGTATACCTCATCCTCTAAAATAAGCTAAATAAGTGTGTCAGATATGGTTCTGTGGTACAGCACTTGCCTACCATGTGTAAGGCCCTGAGTTTAACCCCCATTACTGCAAAGATAAACTAGATAAGTAAATTAAAAGGGATTAAGTAGGAAAATGTTATAAAAATGAACTCAATTCCTATGAATTATCTGTATTAGTCAGATTTCTGTTACTATAACAGAAATTTCTGTTACTATACCTGAGATAACTTATAAGGAGGAAGATTTATTCTTGCTCAGTTTTAGAAGTTTTAGTCCATAATTAATGTTTTGCACCTGTGACAACATATCAAAAGGTGGGAGACTGCGATACAGCAAAATCACTCACCTCATGGCCAAAACATAAAAGAAAGAGAGAAAGGGACTGGGATCTCATTAACTCATTTGATGGTATACCCCCAATGACCTAAAGACCTCCCACAGGACCCCACTTGTCAAAGGTTCCACCACCTTCTAGTAGCACCATGTCAGAAACCAAACCTTCACCATGTGGGCCTTTGGGGGATACCTAACATCCAAACTATAGCAGTGTCTTTCCTTCACAGGAAATAAGAGCTCTACATTTATTGCCAAAATCTAACAATCTAATCTCTCATAATTTAGCTACACTCTTTCCTCTTTTATTCCCAGACACTACATTACCTTATTTCCTTCTCTACTTACTTTTTAATCCCCAAAACTCACAAAATCTAAACTCCCTAAACATGCAGGGTCAGTAAAGCCCACTGAGTGGACGTTCTTCAATCTCCCAGATAAACACAAATTCATCTTTCTCCCCATACCAAACACCACTAAAATGACCACACAGAGAGAAAAAAAAGATACAAATGCGCAAGAACACAGAACTGGAGAAATGAGTAAATCAGATGAGGGATGTAAATGTACTGTTTGAAAGCTGGGGCTAATGGACCCAAGGGAGGAAGGTGCTGGGGTAGGCAAGGCACAAGTGGGCAGGGGATGCTTGAAAAGTGCAGGACTGAGCAGTGACAGGGGCTGTGAAGGGCAGATGAAAAGACTGGGCTTAATGAAAAATCTAATTACAAAATAATCAAGTACCACGTTCCCTTCTTCTTACATGCAGCTTAGGACCAATGTACAGGAGGCAGGGTTATTCTCAATAGTTTTGAAATGAAAATCTCCAGACTTGGTGAACTGTCCAAAACTGACCATAGAGTGAGGCGAACATAGGAGGCACAAGGGGAAATGCAGGGTTTGAAGCCCCAGGACCTATTCCCGCCCCAGGTTCCAAGATGTTAGCAGATATAAATACTTCCCTTCAGAAACCAAGTCTCAGAGAAATGACCCACGTTACCTGCACTAATACTTAAAAGATCCTCCTAAGGACACAGCAGATTCAATCAGTTTCCCCCAAAACCCCCAAAGAAAATTAAACAAAGAAAGAAAATGTAGGAAAAAAAATTATAAAGTATTAAAATGCCTTTCATTGAAGATGTTACATTACATCCACAAAACAAAAACAGTAAAAATCAAATTAAAAGCAGTAGAAGAAAATCCTTAAGTATAATAAAAGAATAGGAAATAAAAACAGAAATCTCCCAGAAAACAGAACAAAATGACAATGTGGTAGAAAAGAGAAAAAATGTAAAATGTGGAGAAATTAATCCAGGAGCTCTGATATCTACTTAATACTAGTTTCAAAAGTAGAGATCAAGCCAGGTGTGGCAGTGCAAGACTGTAATCCCAGAACTCTAGAGGCTGAAGCAGAAGGATCATGATTTCCAGGACAACCTGGACTACACAGTGAGTGAGAGAAGGGAGGGAGGGGAAGGGAGGGGAGGAGAAGAGAAGATATGATCAAGAAAATACTGAGACATATTTTCAGAGCTGAGTAACACAGCCTCCAGAATGAAAGGCTTATTACTAAGTAAGTACCTGTTCCAAGAAAGAAAAAGGCTCATACCAAGCCATGCCCACATGAATTTTTAGGAAAATGGCTACTTAGAAAGGAATGAGAAGCAAAATACTACCAGACACAAAAAGTAGACCTGATATAAAGGTTAACCCAATTCCAGACACCAACATATGTGGTGTCTTCAGTTAGCATATGTGGTACCTTTCTTTCCAAGACATAATACAATATAGTCACTCACCCCAAATCCACAATCTAACATAACTTAACTAAACTGGCCTGGGTGACTTGCTAGACACGAAGTTCACTTACAAAAGGAATCAGAATGACATCAGACCTGTAGAGGACAATGGAACAAAGCGGCAGTATTACATTTGGAGAATGTAGAAATATGTGTCTGGGCAGATTCATTAAAAATAAACCAAATAATCACTTGTCTCAGGAAATTAAAGTGTTTATTATTTATAAATGTGAACATAAATTCTGGGGGAAAACACTACAGGATACAGAAGTGTAGCAAAGTGTATTTACTTATTTTTACTTATTTATTGAGTCAAGAGTCTTGCTACGTAGCCCAGGTTGGCCTTGAATTCAAAACCCTCCTATCTTGGCCTCCTATAATCATGGGATTACAGGATTATGCCATCATACCAGAAGAACTACTTTTTTATTTTAAAAAATATTATTTAATCTTTAAAACTAAATTTGGGCATGCGGCTCAAGTGGTAGAACACTTGCCTACAAGTGCTTTTGACTAAAATCAAGTGTAACACTCCTTTGATAAAATTAACAAAAATTTTATTCCTTTAAGATATTTTGTTATAGTGGTATACAACCTCAACATCTTTTTTCTTTCATGTAATGAGATGAAAAGAATTAAAGGATGTTATCTGGACATTTTGAAAAAGCACCCTTGGAAATGACAGAATTCAGTGGCCTGCTCCATTACTAGATTTCACTGTACATACTGCCCTCTAGTGTCACTTCATGGGAAAGCACCTTAAATTTTGTAAACTAAAATTAGCCTAAACCTTCAAGTGCCACTTTCTCTCTCCTTCTTGGACTCTCCATTGTCTCCATGTGGTCAGTCTCCTACTTTTAGGACCTAGAACTCAAGCTGAAACTATTAGCTTTATGTTCTCAAAAGGTTTTGATGAGGTTAATGGTTAAATAATAGGCAAATGTGTTCTGAGTTCCAAACAAATGTTGGGGAAAGAACCCTTTGTTTCTCCTCAGCACCTGGAGAAGAGATGCCTCCAAGAGTCATCAGAAGTCTAACTCATAAGAACAGTAAGTGAACCTAGTAACTCATAAGAACAGTAAGTGAACCTAGCAATGACTGCCTTCAGAACTTTTTTTTTTTTTTGCGGTGGTGGTGGTGGTTCTGGGGGTTGAACTCGGGGTCTCATGACTGCTAGGCAGTCCTTAAAAGCAACTGAGACCAATAGGAGAAGGGGACCAGGAACTAGAGAAAAGGTTAGATCAAGAAGAATTAACCTAGAAGGTAACACACACGCACAGGAAATTAAAGTGAGTCAACTCCCTATATAGCTATCCTTATCTCAACTAGCAAAAACCCTTGTTCCTTCCTATTATTGCTTATACTCTCTCTTCAACAAAATTAGAGATAAGGGCAAAATAGTTTCTGCCGGCTATCGAGGGGGTGGGGGGGAGAGGGAGGGGGTGGGGTGAGTTGTAAGGGAGGGGGTGGGGGCAGGGGGGGAGAAATGACCCAAGCATTGTATGCACATATGAATAATAAATAAATAATGTATTTTTTATTGATGTGGTGGGGGTACATTGTGTCATTACAAAATTCTTATAATATAGCAAATATATCATACCTGAATTCACCCCCTCCATCATTCTCCTTTATCACCCTTACCCCCATTCCTGGAATAGCTTCAACAGGTCTCATTTTTCCATTTACATTCATGTGTACACAGTATTTGCACCATATTCACCCTCCCACACCCTTTCTCCACCTCCTCCCCCTCCACAGAACCACCACCACCTGTCATCCCTTGAGCTTCAAAGCAAAGCTGTTGCAAGCAAGAAGAAACTGGCCTCTGCCCTTTCTGCAGAACCCATCTGCATCATTACAGCATCCAATGTATTAAGGCAGGATTCTCTCCCGGAAAAAGCCTCCTTGTGCCGAACAGGATGTCAGGCCACAAACTGTGAGCCCTTCGTAGCTGAGACCTCTCCAGCCACCTCTTCCTAACACAACCTAGAAGCTCCCCACTCTCACTCTATTTTTTCTTCTGCATAAGCTCTTCTTTTGCTTCTCAGTTCCCTCTGTGACATTTCTCCCTCCCCTCCTCTGTTCCTGATTAAACAGCCAAACTGGATTCACAGCTCTCTGCTGCCCCCTCTTGTCACCAAATGGAACAGGTCACTGTTGTTACCACAAATTTACTCGTTCTAGTTTTTAACAACACACAGCATTTATTGAGGGCCTTCTGTGTGTCAAGCACATGCTTAATATTAGAAATACAATAACAAGTCACGCACAGAGGCCCACAACTGTAATCCCAGCACTTGGGAAGCTGAGACAGGAGGATTGTGAGTTCAAGGTCAGTCAGAACTATACACTTAGACCCTGTCTCAAATTAGCAAAGAAAAATTACAGTATTAAGCAAATTTGAAAAATGACCCTGTCCTCACGGTGCTTACAATACAGTAGAAAAAGGTATACACTAACCAAACAATCATATAAGTAACCCCAGAACTCAGAGGTGTTACAGAATGCTATGAAAGCTGATTTGATCTAGTCACAGAGCTCAATAAAGGCTTCCTGGAGGTGGAGACACAGGCTGAGATTGAAGAATGAGTGGAATAAACAGAAAAAAGAGGGAAAAAGAACATTCCAGAGGCAGAAGCAAAAAAGCGTTGGTGGTATAGTGGTGCACATAGCTGCCTTCCAGAGGCAGAAGCAGCATATGTTATAAGGTCTATGGTAGGATTAAGCATGGTAATTACAAGGAATCAAAACCAAAACAAACACACACACACAAGTGTAGCCAAAGAAATGGGGAAGAGTAGAAAAGCAGCAGAAAGGGCTCAATGGCTACACGTGGGTGAGCTGGTGGCTTCCTTGTGGGTTCAGGTAAAAGGTTATGGCAATTTACAGTCAAGATGTTAAAGTAAAGGTTGAGAGAAGTGAAGAGATTTGAAAAAACATTTAGAAAACATTTTCAGTATTTAGGAAGTACTGTAGAGTGCTAGGGGTATAGCTCAATGGTTAGAGCACATGCCCCAGCATTTTTTTTTAATGGTACTGGGTTTGAACTCAGGGCTTTGCACTTGTGAGGCAGGCTCTCTATGGCTTGAGCCATACCTCCAGCACTTTTTCCTCTGGTTATTTGAGAGACAGGGTCTCACTTTTTGCCCAGGCCAGCCTGGACCTGATCCTCCTACATTTGAGCCTTCCCACCATCTCTGGGATATCAGATGGGCATCACCATACCCAGCTTTTTCTTTTTGCTGAGATAGGGGTCAACAGGACCTTTTGTCTGGGCTAGCCTGGAACCATGGTCATCCTGAACTCAGCCTCCTGCATAGCTTGGGGTGACAGATGTGCTCCATCGTGCTCAGCTATTAGTTGAGATAGGGTCTCATCAAGCATTTGCCTGGGCTGGCCTCATACCTGATCCTCCTGATCTCAGCCACCCAAGTAGTTAAGATTACAGATGTGCGCCACAAGTGCCCAGCTTGTCTAGCATTCTTGAGGTCCTAGGTTCTGTCTCCAGAACCAAAAGAAAAAGAAAAAAGAAATTCTGTAGAGTCAAAACAAAAAAAAATGTTATGATGGACTGGATACCCATAGAGGGTAAGGCAGGAGGAGGCTTAGTTTCCTGACTTGCATAATAGGTGGATACCAGAGCCTCTGAGTTTGAAGGTGGTTGGCTGTGTGATTCATAAAGTGTGGGAAGCACACAATGGGTTATTCAGTCCTGGGGCTCAGAAGTGTGGAGTGAAGGGGCACATGAGTGTGTAATCTACACATGGGCCGCTGGCAGGGGTCATATAGGAGACCTTAGGACAGGAGTCTCAACACTGAACAGTACTCTATCTTAGGACATTTTGTGCTGCTATAACAGAATACCACCAACTGGGTAATATATGAGGAAATTTATGTGGCTCACAGTTCTGGAAGCCAGAAAATCCAAGACAGAGGAGCCCATCTGGTGAGGACCTTCTTGCTTGGTCATCATGAGAGCATCATGGAATGGGTGAGAGAGCAGGCACAAGAGAGCTGAGCAGGAAAGACTCAACTCACCTAAATGACAAATCCACCCCCTCAAGTGACTAGCCCATTCCTGGGAGAAGGACATGCATCATCCATTCATGAGAATAAAATTCTCATGACTTAACTACCTCTTCTTAGGCCCCACCTCTCAACACTGTTGCCATGGGGACTAATTTTCTAACACATGAATTTTAAAGGACATGCTCAAACCACAGCAGACACCTGGGGGCACTTCTGGGAGCTTTCTAAGGTTCTCCAGAGTTAGGATGGTGGCACAGGTATCTAACAGTGACTTGGGATTGCTACTGCAATCCAGTGGAAGGGGTCCAGGGAGGCCAGGCATCTTGCAAAGCACAACACAATTCAGAGAAGAAATGCCCATATCCCACGTATCATGAGACTAAAAAGGCCTGTTTTTAATTATCTGAGTGTGGACTCTAACCTCATCTTACATATAAACATAAGGCTAGTACCCCCTGCTTAGATTCAATTTACACTGAATTATACAGAAATGTAAAGAATCACATAAGTTAAGGGAAAAGTAGAGTCTTGTTCAGTATTTACCCAGTTCAGAAAATCTCATCACTGCTCATGGGAACTGAGTGCCACCAGTGTTCCAAATGTTTGGTCACTTCATTATGCCTTCTACATACCCAAGCACATATATACAGAATTCTTATTAAATGTAATTTATTTCCCTTATATTACAAACAGGGCCTTATGTACATTTCTGATTGCAAATTGTTATAACAAGTGGGCATTTAGAAAACAGGTATTGTGGTTCATACCTGTAATCCCATCTAACAGAAATTGGAAGGATTGAATTTTGAAGCCAGCTCAGGAAAACAGTTAGTAAGACCCCATCTCAGTAAGTTGGGCATGCTGACACACACTTGAGGTTCCAGCTACATGGGAGGCCATAGGTAGGAGGATCACGGTCCCAGGCAGGCCCCCATCAAAAAGTGAGACCCTACCTGAAAAACAGCTTTAAAAAAAGCAAAAAATGGCAGTAGTGTGGCTCAAGTGGTAGAGCACCTGCCTAGCAAGTGCAAGGTCCTGAGTTCAAACTTCAGAACCATCACAAAAAAAAAAAAGGCAGGCACTCAGGCTGATGGGACTGTGAACCCCCAACCCAGGGAGAGAATTCAGAATATTCAATGACCAACCTGAGAAGGGAAGCCTTGCAAGGGCGGACAGAGGAGGAGACAAACCAGAAATGCTGGGTGGGAGAAGCAAAGAAAGGGTATTTCAGGAAAGAAGACATAGTTAGCAATGTCAAATATCACTAGTCAAACAGGACAAGAACTAGATTACCTAGCAGTATGGAGGAGTTGGCAATTGGGATGTCTCTAGAATGGGGAGGGGGCAAGAAGGCGGAGATGACTCTGATATGTTTCTTGGGAAATTTAGGTTATAAAGGAGGAATGACAGCTGTCAAGGAGAAGGTGAGTTTGAGGGGGTTTTTAAGGATAAGTTTTCTACATGTTTCCTAATATGGTCCTTGTTTCTTCAGTGGAAACTGATGGCCTGGCTCCCTCTGTTGGCAAGTGAGGGAAGGAAGAAGGTGGGGTCAGGGAAGGTACCTGGAAGTAGCACCCAGATTCATTCTGGTCCCCTCACAGTACAGGTCATTTTAGAGAGCCCATAAAATTCACGGTATGGTAGTTCATGAAATTACATTCAAGTCTGAGAGTTCTGAATTAATCCCTAACATTTAAGTTTCAAAGACTGCCCAACTCAGTCTGCTGTCCAAGACAAAAAAGATTATTTAAAAAATACTCCATACAGCATTTAAGATTAGTGAAATTTATGTGTTTTATACCTCAGTTTAAAAAGAAAATTTGATGCAGGCTTTCATTATGTAGCCCAGGCTGGCCTCAAACTCATGATCCTCCGGCCTCAGGCTTCTAAGTGCTGGGATTACAGAAGTGCACCACTGTGCCCAGCATTAAGTTTTTAAACACTCTCTGTAAGTATTCTCCAACTGTAGAAACAATACGTTCCTGTAGATCAATCCTTAAAGAGATTACAGATAAAGTCAAGTGTGGTGGATAGCCCAGTGTACCTGCGGAGCACTGGTTTACTGGCAGTGCTACAGATGCTGTCAGTGGATCTGGCTTACCTAGACGTTGCCTAAGGGACCAAACGTGACCCAAAGTGCCAAGGCAAACTGACCAATGAAAGACAGGAAGGAGACGGGGAGAAACTGGAAAGTTCTTCTTACTCCTTGTTTTCCATTCCAAGACACATTTTCATGTTTTCTAGTGAAATGGTACCACTTTGTGTTTTCTTTTCTTCCTTTCTGGCATCACCCTGTTCCCCTCACTCTTGCTCCCTGAACTGGATCTCTACAAAGCTCTAGCTAGCTCTAGGGAATCCTAAGACAAAGAGTGAGCTAAAGAGAACTCTGTTAGAAAACAAAAGAGGAAAAAATAAATAAAAGAGTATCTGCTTTTCAAAAGACTAGTGGGGAAACACCCTGAATTGTACAATTTAAATAATTTTTTTTAAAGTCTAAAACATACAGAAATGACTTTGGATGTTTTTCACTTGGATTTACTGACTAAATACCCATGGCTTCATCAGCAAATGCAGGAATCTGAGGCATGTGTGTCTACATGTTTAGATGCTAGAACATTTCTGGCAGTGACCGATATGACCACCTATCAGCTGCACCCTTAGATTTTCACCACATGCAACTGAAATACATAGTTGGATGTCAAATTTAGATGCCTATACTCAGGAAAGGACAATGTGCAGACTTCAATAACTTTAAGGATTAAATATTTATGTGCCTGTGGAAGCAAAGTATTTAGTGGTCAATAACTCACTGATTTTTTCACCTGTCAAGAAGGAAATGAATAACGAAATCTATGCATCAGTTGGAGACTAGGCATGGACCCTGAGCTGGGATATAGTGGAATTTGCACAGCCTCTCCATGGCAGGAGTTTGCATAATCTCTCTTACTCTCATTCTTCCCAGCACCTGGTGTCTTGACCTTCGTTCCCACATCTCCTTGAAGAAAACAACCTCTGTGTCCGCATACCAGTCCCCTGATGCAAAACTAGATAAAGTACCAGAACTGTCTGGAGACTCCCTGATGCCAGATTAATCAATACCTTAGATAAGGCGTCCTTCGTGCCGTGATGATTCCAGAACTGATGTGTTGTAATTAAGCTTCATTAGCTTTAGGAAAATTAGCTCACCAAACCTCATTCCTTTTACCTTAAATCAAAGAACTGCTGAAGCTTGACTTTTACCTGAGTGTTTTCCTTGTACTGACCTATAAAATAAACACTCTGGCTCAGGCAGGCGCTCACGTTTTCCACCAGAAACATATAGCCCTCCTGATCCCAGCTTTTCTGTTTTATGTCTGTATGTCTGTGTGTGTCTTATTTCTCATTCCCCCGCCGCTCTTAGTCAGGCTCGTGCAGCACACCCACGCAGGTCACAGGCAAGTGGCACCCATCCTTGGGGCCTGACTACAGGAGAACTCATTGGATAAGGCAAGGGAACGCTCTCCAAAGGACGCGTCCACAAGGAAAATGTGGTAAGGGGAGAGCGCAATTCTGAATAGAGTCGGGAGGAATAAATATGAGACAAACTGGATCTAAAGAAAGAGATCGCTATGTACGTATGTTTAAAACTAAAGGTAAATCTAAAGTCTTCGATGTCTAAGAGTGTACTCGAAATTAATTTAATTGTTTTGTCTCATTATGTAAATTTTGTGTACATTGATGTATTTGTTTTGTGTTTCCTTGTGAATTGTGTGTATGACTATTGTATGATTAACTTACTAGAGACAAAAAACTGATAGTCTTATTAAAAACTGAGACTGACCTAAAACACTTTCCTAAAATTGACTCTTGCCTCAGCTGTTAAAATGAGTCCTAAAAGAACAAAATGGGACACTTCTCAATCTGCTCCTAAAATTTTTTTTAAAAATAACCAATCAATGTACTGTGGCCACTTAGTTAATTTTTACATGTTCTTGAGCTCTTGAATCTATGCGTGCTTAAATTGACATTTATGGCATGCCTAATTTAAAACCTTTTTTTACATATGCATATATTTAAACATCTTTAGGAGGCTTTTTTTTATAAAATTATTGTAAAGAAATACAATAATTTCTGTTCTCTTCTCTCCTCCACCTCTTCTGCTGTTACTTTTAAGAGAAACCAGTTTTTTAAAGGCTATGTTAATCAGGTCTAACTAAATTACAGGCATTATTTTATGGACAGTAACCGTAATCTGTTTCATTTTGTCATAAGTGTAATTTACATTCAATTTTTTTATAATTAGATCTATTAACAAAAGGTGTCTTTAAAAATGAGGCTAAATGAAAAAACAATTTTATTTAAATTTAAAATTCTTATAAAAATTATTTTTAAAGTACAAGTTACAAAATGAACAAGTAGAAAAGATACAGATAGGTATTAAATGTATTTTTTGAGGAAAAGTTAAAAGAAAAAAGGAATGTTTTTGGATGAGAAAGGATTTTGTAAAGAAGGTTTTGTCCTAAAGATTGTTCCAAATATGGAGAGGAGGGATAAGGACAAGCCATCAGAGGGTTTAGAATGCTGTATGAAGGTCTGAGTAAGTTTTAAAAGTGTATAATAAATGTTTCGGCGTCTGATAAAGATAGAGTTGACTATAATCTAAGAGTTACCTAAAAGATTTTTTAGGGTCATGTCAAACTAAAACTAATGGGATCACAGGCATTGGCCCCCTAACTTAAAGAGATCTAAAGTTAACGATGCTGAACTTTTACAAGCTTGTGTGCACGTGTTCCTAATTGTAACAAGGAGCATTAGTGCTGCTGTTTTGATACTATCAGTCATAATTATTCTCCTCAAATTGCAATCTGCAATGGGAATAACTAAATATCCAAAAAGTCCGAAACTACTTTTCAGTATTTTAACCATGGCTATTCTAAGTCTTTTCATTCTCAGTTCTTCTTCAGAGCATTTGCAATTACCCAATACCTATTTTCAATTTAGTTTGGCCTTCTAAATATTTACTTTTGATGGCTTTTTTCAAAACCTTTAACTGTTGTCCGTTGACATTCTGCAGCATTTTTAAGTTGTCAGGATATCATCTATAGTCCAGACAGAACTAAAAATGGATGCCAGGTAAGCCCACTTCTAAACCTCTTTTGTTGCTTCAGCTTTAGAGCCTTTAAGACAAAAATTTCATCAGGCTTATATTGTTCATTACACAGATGATATTTTACTTAGCCACCCTGATTTAAATATTCTTCAAAATCTATTAGCTCATGTGCTCGAACAATTGCCAAAATGGGGCCTTATTGTAGCTCCAGATAAGGTACAAAAACAATCTCTCTTTTCATATTTGGGACAGCTTATTGAGGGACTGACTACCCACCCCCAAAAAATAGAAATCTGTAAAAATAATTTAAAAACTTTAAATGATTTTCAAAAATTATTAGGTGATATAAATTGGCTACGTCCTGCCTTAAAACTTACCACCCGTGAACTGTCTCCTCTCTTTAAGATCTTACAGGGAGACACTCAACCATCTTCTCCTAGATATCTCACACCGGAGGGTCGTATGGCCCTAGGTAAGGTTGAATAAGCTATTCATAATTCTCAGATAACTCACATTGATTATTTTCAACAATACAGCTTATTTTACCTACTACAAGTCTACCCACAGGAGTTCTCTGGCAGACTCAGGGAGTACTAGAGTGGCTACATTTACCTCACTCCCCTGCTAGAGTCATCACTCTTTACCATAATATGGTAGCAAAATTAATAGCCATGGGATGTTTTTGCACTGTACAACTACTAGTACTAGAACCATCCCTTATTATTATTCCATTTACCAAGGAACAACAGGCTTGGTTATGGGTACTGACACCATGTTGCAAAATGCATTAGCAAACTTTACAGGACAGTTTGGAGAACATTTGCCTCCCTCTAAACTTCTTAATTTTGCTTCTCAAGATGTTTTTATATTTCCTCACACTATCCGAAAGGATCCCATACCTCAGGCTCTTGTGATTTTTACTGATGCTTCAGGTTCTGGAAATGCTGCTTACTTTTCCTCTCAAGGACAAAAGGTTGTACAAACGGGTTTTTCCACTGTTCAGTGTGCTGAACTTCAGGTTGTTGTATTGGCTTGTCAGGACTTTGCTCATGTTCCTTTTAATTTGTACACAGATAGGGCCTATGTATACGGTGTGGTTAAAACTACTGAAACATCTTATACAGGACCTGCTAATGATGAACAACTTTTTCATGTCTTCCGTGAGTTAAGGGCTTTATTACAACAACACCAACATCCCTATTTTGTGGACCATCTCCAGTCCCATGCTGGCCTTCCTGGGCCGTTGACAGAGGGCAATTGCCAGGCCGATGCCTTGGTTTCTCCATTAATTTTATAGGTGGATACCTCATCACCAGTAAACCAGGGCATACAAAGTTATTCTCAGTTCCACCAAAACTCCAGAGCTCTTCGTAAACATTTTCACACCACCCAAGAACAAGCTCGTCAGATTGTTAAGTCATGTTCAAAATGTGCTCCTCATTTGCCTGTGCCCGGTGAGGGAGTTAACCCTCGTGGTCTTCGTCCTCTAGCATATGGCAGGTGGATATTACTCACATTCCATCTTTCGGATGACAGCGTTATGTCCATGTTGTCATTGATACTTATTCTGGTTTTGTTTTTGCCTCTCCAAGATCAGGGGAAGCAACACGCCATGTCATAGATCACTGTTTAGCCGCCTTTGCTGTGGTGGTCAAGCCGCTCCATATTAAAACTGATAATGGCCCAGGCTATACATCTACTGCCTTCAAGGCTTTTGTTCCTCCTACAAAATTCTTCATACCACAGGCATACCCTACAATCTACAAGGCCAAGCTATAGTGGAACGAGCTCACCAAACTTTAAAAGTTCAATTACAAAGACAAGAAGGGGGAGACAGCTAGCTCCCCTGCCACTCAAATTAACAAAGCTCTTTTTACTTTAAAATTTTTAAATTGCTCTGAATCTTGCTTTACTCCAGCTGGAAAACATTGCAATAAACAACATTTGCCACAGGTATTGTGGAACGATGTAATGACTGGGGCCTGGCAAGGCCTTAGCCCGGTCTTGTTATGGAGCCGAGGCCATGCTTGTGTTTTTCCTGAAGGTGCAGAAAGCCCATTTTGGGTACTCTCACGGTTCGTGAAGACCCATGGAACCCATCAGCCATCAGATGCAGAAGCTCCACCTGATGGAGGAGGAGAGGAGCCCAAGCCTGCCGAAAACCAAACCTACAGAGATCCTGTCACTGAAAGCAATAAGGAACCACCCTTACCAGTCCTACAAGAGGCAACATCATCACCTTGACAAACGCAGTAAAACAACCAGGGGATCTACTGCCCCAACTTGGGGTCAAATAAAATGCTTGGTGGATATGGCCAAGAATGCCATTAAGGGGTGGGGACAGGAAGAAACTCCTGCTGTTCTTCTGCTAGCTGTGACTGCCATCATTATTCAACAGGTGAATGCTGCAGAGGCCCAGAACTCAGTACACTGGGCTTTTGTGCCTCATCCACCTGTGCTTCATGCAGTTACCTGGAAAAGTCCTTTTATATCAGTTTTTACTAATGACTCTGAGCTGGTAGGAGGTCACTCCAGTGGACACCTGGTTCCTACTTTCACTAATTATAATTTTACAGGACAAGCTGTTGCTTTACCTATAGATTTGGGAAATTTGCCTTATTGTCTCCCTCTCAGGCCTATTTGGAAAAATGCTGTGTTATGGAATGATACTCAGTTTCTTGATTAGAAGCTAGAGTTTTTCAGCTTTAATGTTAGCCATATAATGCTACACACTGGCCTCACATTCCCCGCTGTCATGACAAATGCAATCCCTGGCACCCCCCATAAGGGAGCCTCATGGGAACAATGTATATTTGCTTCTCCAATGGCTAATAATATTACAGGATATAAGCTTGTGTATTGGTCTCATAAGGAACTTCTGAAACTAATATTATGGGGTATTGGACCACCCCTCTGGTGGGACCGGACAGAGGAACCATTCAATCAGATATATGGAAGCCGGAGCTGCTACTGCTATTATCAATCTAAGTAGCCATTCATGCAGCTCCGTTATTAAAGGCTCGCAAGCTTGTGTTCAACATCCCTTTGCTTTATTGGCTGGATCAATTGACATCTCTAAAAATAGAACTATTTTTGATATCTCTTGTTCTAATTGTAATTTAACTTCATGTGTGGACAATTACATAAATGGCAGCCTACTTATAGTAAAACAAAGCCCCTATATCTTGGTACCCACAAATTTCATGGGACCATGGTATCATGGAGGACTACATGTTATCAAAGAAATAAAATCATTATTAGTAAGAGAAAAAATATTTTAGGGCTCTTAATAGGAGGCATTGGGTCAGCCAGCACTGCTACTGCTGCAGTAGCCCTCTCCCAAAACATTCAAAATGCTCATTACGTCAATACCTTAACACAAAACGTCAGTTATGCCTTTCAACAACAAGTTGCTGTAGATGAAAAAATTGATATCCGTTTAAATTCTCTAGAAGCTGCTCTGCTGGCTATGGGATGAAGTTCAAATGCTGAAATTCCGTCAAGATTTACTGTGCCATGCAGGCTTCCAACATAGTTGTGTCACCGCAGCACCTACAATGCCATAGACTTCCATGGAAACTCGTTAAAGCACATGCCATGGGAGCCTGGGAAAATAACAATGATTACCTTAACCTACAAGCCTTAAGACATCAAATTTTAGCTATGCAGTGAGCACATGATCAGCTGGCTGCTCCTGCAGATACAGCAAAACCAGTATTAGATGAATTACAAGGATTAACCCTTTAAATATTCTGAAATATTCCTTTTGGTATTTCATTGGCATTGTATTATTAATGATTTGTTGTTTGCTTACTTTCATTCAGAACTCAAAAGATCAAAAGGCAACTCCTCGGATTAAACATAGAATGTGCATCTATTTAAGAAATAGAGTAGGGGGAGATGTTGGAGACTAGGCATGGACCCTGAGCTGGGATATAGTGGAATTTGCACAGCCTCTCCATGGCAGGAGTTTGCACAGTCTCTTCTCTCATTTTTCCCAGCACCTCGTGTCTTGACCTTTGTTCCCACATCTCCTTGAAGAAAACCACTTCTGTGTCTGCATACCAGCCCCCTGAAACAAAACTAGATAAAGTACCAGAACTGTTTGGAGACTCCCTGATGCCAGATTAATCAATACCTTAGATAAGGTGTCCTGTGTGCCTTGATGATTCCAGAACTGATGTGTTGTAATTAGCTTCATTAGCCTTAGGAAAATTAGCCCACCAAACCACATTCCTTTTACCTTAAATCAAGGAATTGCTGAAGCTTGACTTTTACCTGAGTGTTTTCCTTGTACTGACCTATAAAATAAACACTCTGGCTCAGGCAGGCACTCAAGTTTCCCATCAAGAACCTGCAGCCCTCCCGATCCCAGTTTTCTGTTTTATGTCTGTTTGTCTGTGTGTGTCTTATTTCTCATTCCCCCGCCACTCTTAGTCAGGTTCACACAGCACACCCACACAGATCGTGGGCATACAGATAGATAGATAGATATAGATATTTAGGTATATAAGTATAATATGTATATGTATATAGTCAAAGTTCTTCCATGTGATGAAGCCCTAGATGACCACTCTTCTACTCAAATCTCACCCCCACATTCTCTCCCTCATCTCCCCTTAGTCTTCACAGGACTGGGCCTTAGGTCTGATCCCCAGTAATGGGGGTAGAATGAGCTACCTGATAGCATCCTATTTACATATTTCATAAGCTCCATGAGGCATGGCCTGTTTTGTTTAGTAAGACCAGCCCATGATACCAAGCCACACACAAAATAAGTATTTCTTAGCTGCCATGTGTGTAAATGAATAAACAATAGGCTCCGACATAGCAAGGGATCCATCCTGAGACAACCTCAAGTTCTCCCAAATCATAATTATTATTGTATATTATCTCCTTGAAAAATGGAGTTAATATAGACTATTTCACCTACATCTAAGCCACCAAGTTAGTCCGATTTTCCACTCTTTTGATCTATTTAAATGGCTATCTTCTGTCTAATCACCACAGTTTAAGGTACCTGACCTTTGTCTTCATTTCTATTATCAGCTGACGTCCATCAGAGGGGTTGATTTCTTTCCCTAATGAGCAAAGTTTTTAACATTTCAAGGGAGTTCTAGGATATGGAACAGGTACAGGTATATAAGATAAGTCCATTGAGAGATGGACGCTGGCTGATCATGCCCAGCAAGCAGTGACTCTCCCTGGCACTCCTAAAGGCCAGGAGACTGCTGTCTGTGCTCTAGAAAAATCTAGATGTGAATGTAAACCTGTGAAAGCAAACTCCCACTGCCCTTTCTCTTTGGTCTACTTTGTTTTTACTAAGAGCGAGGAGAAATGCAGCAACTAAAGCCGCACTTGTACTCTGTGTGTCTGAGATAAGATTGTCTGCACTGTACTGAAGAATGGAGCTGCCTCCTTGTCTCGAAGATTTGTGGGTATCACAGAATCTGCCTAGGACTAGATCAGTGCCAGCATTTCCATCAACCCAAATTGCTGAAATTGCATTCCTAAGCTCTGTCCACCACTTACTTCCTCATGCCAGTCAGGAGGGAAGTGCCTGATTCTTGGCACTTGTCCCCTCTTCACTTCTTTTCAGAGTTAACATGAGAAATACATTAAGATTTTCAGTCACTTCTGCTGTTTCTCCCATTCTTCTGTTCTCATATGTCATACAGGAACAGAGAGGGCTTAAAAAGGAAGGAGAGGCTAAGTCAGAAACAAGACTAAGAGAATTCCTAGTCCTAATTGAACAACCCTTAAAAGCAAACATTATGAGGCTTACTAAAGCCTTTGTCCTTATATAAAACTAAAGCTAGCAAGACTCCATTAAATTATTGTTTTAGTGGAAAGGTTAAAAATCAAGCAATATTAAAAGGTAATCTTTTCCAGGAAGGAAATGAATATCTTAGCTGTAAGATAGATTAACTTATTTAAAACTAACATTTTTGCTAAAAGGTACCTTATGAAGCAAAAAAAAAAAAGCCTAGAAATTACTTAATTTATTCATAATTTTTGTTACTGCTTTTGTGCTTAACTCTCTCCTGAGACAAAATACCTTTGTTAATTAAGTATTTATTATATCAAATCAGTAACTATGCAGAGCTTTAAAAGTAAAATGCTGTACTTTCATTGGGTGGTGACAGGGGACAGCAGTGTGCTGCTCCATCCCCACTCCCATTCCTACACAACAGAGGTCATCACTCCAGCTCCTCCAGGTGTTTCTTCTGTATTTGCACTTTAACAATATCTGAATGACAAGTTTTTTTCTTGTTTTCTCAGTGTTAGCTAATATCCACTATCTTGGTGTTATGGAAGATGTACATTTACCTGTCTTCTACCACTCCACACACTTGTCTTCTGCCCTCATCCATTTTTTATTAAGTCTATGTCTAGTGTTTTCATTATTACAAGTATAAATACTGTTCACTGCTGAATCAAACCATTTTGTTATGGTTTTTACATTGTCTTTCTTTAAAATGTTTTGTTTTCAAATCCCTGGCTAACTCTTTGCACACCTTCCAAAATCTCTGCAACAAGCTTCTCCAGCCCCTCTCTCACATGGACAAACTGTCAAACCTCTGGCAGATCATGAGACCACAGTAGCAGAGGTTCTCAAGGAATAAGCCAGGGCTGGGCCCCTGAGAATTAAATTTTTTGCTTGCTGGTTGTTAACCTATGATCTTAAGATGAGCTAGGTTTTGGGGACCACTGGTTTGTAGTAAAATTAGGATTCTCATAAACTCTCAAGTTTTAGAAATTTAAATGGTAAAGAAGCTTGGCTTGGTTCTTTTTTCATTCTAGTATCATTTGCAAAAACATTGTAGAGATGGAAACTAATTAGATACAAGTTGGAAGAATGACCTACACTTTATAATACATGAACAATCTACAAGACTCAGCATAGGTTCTATTATAAAGACCAAAGTCAAGGCCAGTGTTTTGATTTTTTTTTTTTTTACTCTCCTACCAAGTACTCAGACAGCTGGGTGACTACTGTGTTTATACCTGCTTCCTACTGGACATAAAATGATACCCTCTGTTTTCATGACAGTCTTTTCTTCATGTTATTAACCTTAGCTACCACATCTTATGTAGCTAAAATGATAATCAATCATATCCAACTTTATAATAAAGGTTGTAACACCAAAGTCCCCAAAGTGGCCAGGCTGACTTCCTATAGTACCCTGCTAAGCATATGACATCCACGCTGTGGATCCAGACCTTTAAGCAACCTGAGTATATTTTCTTCCTCCTTTCCCAAGATTTTAGGAGAGTCAATTCTTATTTTCCTGACTCTTGTCAGACAAATCATGAATAAGCGTAAGTTCAGAGTTAAAAATAGTGAAATGATGAAATAACTGTTCACTAGAGTGATAGGAGCTTTTTGTTTGTTCTTTGTTTTGTGCTTTCTTCTGAAAGGGTATAATCCCAAAGCAACAAAGAGAGATGTGACCGCTATGAAAAGCACAGACTCAAGAAGGATGAAACTAACACCCACAGTGGGGGAATCCAATGAGTGACCTCATCTACCTGGGAACCCCCAAAATGCTCAAGAATTTCATGACATCAAGGTACATCCACAAGTAGAGTGACAATGGAGCTAAGTCAGCTGAAGTGAAAATTAAAAACCCAAATCTTTTTTAAAATTCCAGGCAGGTGAGCAATGGCCCCTTCCTTTCCCTACCTGACATGAGTCCTAGAGGTTTTCATTCTTAGGAGACAAAAGAAAGGGTCTTTTGTTTGCAGGTACCAGGCAGACTTATCATACCGAAAAAAGAAGACTTAAGTAGTCATTTATAGGCTAGCTATTGAGAAGCCTGGCTGGCTTTCCCCCACTCAAATTCCAGAAGGTTGGCATCCAATGTTACCCTCTGGGTTGAAAAGTAAAAGGAAGCAGGGTGCCGTGCCGGGCGGCTCACACCTGTAATCCTAGCTACTCAGGAGGCAGAAATCAGGAGAATCTCAGTTTGAAGCCAGCCTGTGTAAATAGTTCATGAGACCCTATCTCAAAATACCCTTCACAGAAAAAGGCTGGTGAAGTGACTCAAGGTGTAGGACCTGAGTTCAAACCCCAGTACTGCAAAAAAAAAGTAAAAGGATCTTCACTGGGGAATCTAACCAACCCAAAAGAAAAATCCTCAAAATACTGACATAATATAATAATAATACAATAATGAGCTCCACATAGCTGAGCTGTGATTTGTAATTATGTGAATTAAAATCATGTAAACCCTGAATAATAACCTAACTAAAATCCTCATCTTCCTTCTTGGGAAGTTGACAGGTAATACCTGAAATTAAAAAATTACAAAATTATAAAGAATGATAATATAAGCATGTTACTTAGAAAACAGAGAACTAAACAGCTGAAAATGACTGTTTCTATACAAATGATTTGTTTCTATAAAAATGGGGGCAGATTCTTCTGTTTCCTGGAAATAAAACTTATGCCCAAATGTATACTTGGCTATGTATATGAATAAATGTGATAAAATGTAATTTAAACAAAACATGGTTTTAGTTATAGGGTCTGATAAACTCCTGGAAGAAGAATGCCAGAGATGACCTGGGATAAATAATATAACATCTCAAACTCAGCAAAGATAAGAATTACACATATTCCCATTTCCTCCTCAACCCATGTAAGCATCACATTTGTGTAATTCATTCAATCATTTGTTCAACAATGTTGGCTAAAGTCTCCTATAGGCCAGGCACTATTGTAATAGTGAGGATACAGTGAACCCAAGTCCATGTTCTTCCCAAGACTGGTAAACTAGCCACCAACAACTTCCGGGGTGACATGAAACAAAAAATAAAATAGGGTTAAGAACTTACACCATCAGAAAGCAGTAAAGAGAACACTACTCTAGAAAGAAGGTGAGGAAAGGAGGCCTCTGTGAGAAACTATATTTCTGCCCTCAGAAAAGACCTAGAGCAAAGGAATAATGAGAAATGGGAGATGCCAGCCCAGGCAAAAGCACAAGACCCTATCTGAAAAACAAACCAAAGCAAGAGTTGAGGGCATAGCTCAAGAGGGACAGAAAAATACAGAAGGACACATTAGGGTTAAAAACTGAGGAAACTGGACTGGCAGAATGTCATCTGGATGATCAGAAAGGAGCTCACTGATGGTTTCAGTTTTAGTTGTGATGTTTTATTTCTCAAGCTATGTGGTAGGTACATAAGTGTTTACTATGTTATCTCTGTATTTGTATATAACTGAAACACATCTTAGGGTTTTTATTAAAAATGGGAAATTAATCCAGGCTATCAGGTATGACAGCACAAACCTGTAATCCCACCACTCAGGAGGCAGAGAGGACAAGTTCAAGGCCCACCTGAGCTACACAGGGAGACCCTGTCTCAAAAAACAAACAAAAATTGGAAAACTAAACTCAACACTTAATTTTGCTTCACCCCAAAGTATAGCACAAAGAGAGAACCATAATCTCTTATCCGAGCTTTTAGGACCCTGTTTCAAAATTCAGAATTTTGGGGTTTTAAAAGGGTGTTACAATGTGATCCCACATACTATATATATATATATATATATATATATATATATATTTGATTTGAAATCAAATGATGTTCAAAACAAGCACTTGGTGCTACTCTGGCTGCTGTTCTCTCATGACAAATAAGCTGCCAACCTGGCCTGGCCCAGAGCCCCCATTCCTGAAGCCTATGCAGACGGGCTGCATGGCTCAAGCCCCAGAGCCCCAGCAAGCACAAACCCAGGTACTGACAAAATAAATGACAAATAAAAGGGAAAAAAAGGAGTAAAAGTGGGAAGCAAGTGGATTAGCCGGCCTTTGGACCACTTAGCCAGGATCTGGATTTTTAAGTACAGGACCACCAAAAAACATAAATAAGTATGAACAAAACTATTACATAAAATTACCTTCAGGCTATGTGTATAAAGTATATCTGAAACACAAAATAAATGTTGTGCTCAGATTTGGGTCTTGTCCCTAAGATATCTCATTGTTGATGCACAAATTTTCAAAAACTAAAAAAAAAAAAAAGAAAAAAAAAGAAATACTTCCAGATAGTCACAAGCATTCTGGATAAGAGATACACTTTTACATCTGTCTGGGTTTGGTGATTCTTCAATTCCAGCACAATGAATTATCAACCTCAAGAACTGGTGAGGCCAGCCATGGTGAGGAGATGGCAGCACAGAGGTTCGAGGCCAGTCCAGGCAAAGGTCACAGGGACCCTATCTCAAAAAACAAACTGGGTGTGATGGTATACTTCTATAATTCCAGGTATGTATGATATGAAGGTGAAAGGATGGTGGTCTGAGGCCAGCCGTAGGCAAAAATCTTGAGACCCTATGTGAAAAATAAACTAAAGCAAAAAGGGATGGAGATGTGGCTCAGGTGGTAGAGAGCCTGCCTATCAAGCATCAAACCCCAAACTAATGAATGCCAACTTGCTCCTGAAAGCTGATGCTAAACAATCCTTTTAATCCAACATCAAAGAAATAAAGAACATCATGCTTGATCTATATCCAATTAAACACCTGCCATGGAAAATCCAAATATCCTTCCATTATCACAAGTGACATTTTAAATTGATAAGCAATATCCAAACACATGAATAGCAAATTCGATAAGCACAACACCTAACTTGAAAATGTGAGAAGAAATATCTCTTCTCCACAAATACCAAGTGACCCAGCCAACCACATCCATGCTGCTCAGGTTTGTTTGGTTTTAGTTTTTGCTGAGGGCTCAGGCCTTCCACATAGCAAACTTGGGAAACTAGGTGTGCAGTGTCTGCAAGGGACTTCCACCATCTGTCTTGGGAAATAAGCAGTAACCCTGCTCTGAGTAAGACAACAATCCAAGGGAGCATAGGGAAAGCCCTACTCACCATAGAAGAGGAAAGCCTTGGTCATGTGATGATGGACGTAGGTGCGGTTGATGGTAAAGTAACACACATCTGTCCCACACTGGCCCAGTCTCCCAGTTTCACCGGTCAGTGGAGACCACCAGAGCATAATGGGGTAACTGCCAATTTCCAACGTTTTCTTCCCACTCAAGGTCAAGGCTTCTTTCTTAAGAAATGGATTGAGAAGTTTAGGCTCTCCTTCCACTTTTTTATATCCATCTTGCAGATTGGAATTTTTCAGGCTCTTCCTCTCAAACTTTCCCAGCTCAACCACTACCTAAAAGTGAAGACAATTATAACCAGAGTCAGACTGTTTCATTTTCTTGGGTATATCTCCCATTCATCTTGATGATGTAGTCACCAATTATTTTTCTATTGCTACTGTAACAAATTACCACAAGCATACTTACTTAAAACAACATGTATTTTGTTATTATACAGTTCTAGAAGTCAGAAGTTTGACTTCCCTGGATCAGCAGGGCTCTGTTCCTTTCTGGAGACTCTAAGGGCAAATCCAGTTTCTTGACTTTTAGAGGTGACCCACAATGTTTGGCTCATAGCCCCCTTCCTTCATTTTTAAAATAAGCAATGCTGCATCTCTCTGACTCTTCTGACATTACCTCTCTCTCTCACCACAGTCAGAAAAAGATGGGGATGGAATCCAAGCCCTTGTACATGCAAGTCTACTAGGGGCTACATCCCAGTCCTTTGTTTTTTGAGACAGGGTCTCACTATATAGTTCAGGCTGGCCTCCAACTCTCAATCCTCCTGCCTCTGCATTCTGAGTGCTGGGATTACAGATGTGTACCACCACACATGGAACTCTCTACCCTTAATGACTCATGATTACTTTGGGTTTCTGTTGATAATTCAGGTTAACCTGCTGTCTTAGTCCATTCTGAGCTGCTAGAACAGAATACCTAAGACTGAGTAATTTATAAAGAACAGAGATTTATTTCTTATAGTTCTGGAGACTGGAAAGTCCAAGGTCAAGGGGTTTAAGAGAAGGGAAGGAGACAAAAGTCATCCTTTTACCAGGATATTCCAAAATATCTAACGCATGCCTATGGTAGTGGTAGTAATCATTCATAAAGACAGAGCCTTCATGTTCTGATCACCTCTTAACGGTCCCACCTATCAACACAGTTGCATTGGGGATTAAGTTTCTAACACACGAACTTTGAGAGATGCCAAAACCTTTCCCCTCCTGAAGGTGTGTCATGTTAATCCCATCTGCAAAGTCCCTTTTTTAAATTTATTTTTCTTTTTTTCTTCAATTGTCTGAAATTTCTGTATGAGGGGACCATTGAGTACTGTTAGGTCTGAGTCACTGGACAGCTGGGCTATCAAACACAGTAATCTGGAGGGCAGAGTCGGTAGGGCAGTTGTTCTCCAAAAGTGCTGCCTTTTCACCAGACTTCAAGATTTGATATTGATATGGCGTACATAAATATGTTAGGAAAGGGCTAACCTATATGTAACTGAAATTTTAGTACTTTGTTCAGACTACGAAGTAAATAAACAGGTTGAAGAAAGGCACATTTACATTTTTATGTAGCCAGCCCTCTGTACTTACAGGTTCTGCATGCATGAATTCTACCATTTGTGCATCAAAAGTATTCAAAGAAAAAACTGCATCTGTGCTGAACATAAAGAATTTTTTATTATCACCATTTCCTAAATAATACAGCATAACTGTTATTTAAATAGCACATTGTACTAGTTATTAAAAGTAATCTAGAGATGATTTAAAGTATATAAGAAAAGTCAGGTCTGGTGGCACATAACTGTAATCCCAGCATGGAAACTGAGGCACAAGGACTGAGTTCAAGATCAGCCTAGTAGAGCATCTACCTAGCAAGTACCTCCAAACAAACAAAAAAAGATCAGCCTATGCACTGTGAGTTCCAGGCCAGCCTGGGCTACACAGCAAGACCCTATCTCAAAACAAACTAACAAAAAATATATGGAAGAAGAGCAGCCAAGAACAGTCTCTTTTTTATGTGCTTGCTACTCTTGGTATGGGAAAAGGTCACTGACCACTGACCACTGATCACATGGAGTCTGTAACTTTCATTAGATTTTCAAATGTATCCAAGGACTGCAAAAATATGAAGAACCACTAAGTGAAGTAGTACTCCCTAAGCAGTAAGGAATATATTAGCTTTAAAAAAATCATGGATCCCTGTGACACCAAGGTCCACATTAAGCCAGCAGATCAATAACTGAAAACTGAAGTTTTAATCCTCGCCAATCGCTTTCTCAGCATTTTTATAATATAATAATGGGCTCTTCCCCAGAAGCTTGATGGAATAAAGCAGATTTATAGCCCAAACTACCTTTTCATTTGACCTTCCCCTGTGAATGTACAACCAGTAATTTTTTTAAAAAAAGGCTTTTAAAGGGCCACAGGATATAACTTCAAAGATAAAATTTGTTCCACATTTCTGATCAATGTCTCCTATGTGAAGTATAAATTCATATACAATAACATAGATCGTTTTAATGACAGATTTTTCTTTAAAAGAGCTCTTGAAAATGTATTTCTCCTTTTAGATATGCTTACTTACAGGAAATATGAGAGATAGAAGAATTTATTAAACTAAACCCCAAAGATAAAGTCAGCTAAATCCATGATCTAAGAAACTCAAAAGGACAAAAAAAGCCAGTTTCTTCAACAAATTTATGACATGGAGTAAAATGTGGGGCAAAAGAAACTCCCAAAAGAAAAAATAATCACAAAATTCAATTCCTGCAACATACAACAAAATGCAATGTGTAGAATTTGTTTATTCCAGACTCTAACCCATTATAAAAAGTTTTTGAGGCAGCTGGGAAAAGTTTAACAGGCCTAGCATATATAGAAGGTATTGAATAATTATTATTTATTTTACTGGGTGAGATAGTGTTTATGTTAACTTTTTTAAAGTGCTTATCTTTAAAATTTAGAAAATCATGCTAATATATATCCAGGTGAAATGCTATTATGTCTAAGCTTTGCTTAACACTCCAAACATATTCATGAATCATTTGTTCAACTAAAGAATAAGTAAAATTCAGAAACAAAGAAAAATACATTTCAAAGGGGGGAGGATTAGCTAAATAATAATTAAAAAAAGAAAACTACTTATATACCCAAAGAATTACAGACACAATACTTTTAAATGTGGATGACAACAATGTTTTAACTTAACTGTGTAAATATTATATTTTCTGGCTTAGATTTTCATTAATTAAATAATTTATGTTATAGAGTCTGTTGTAGGCTGAACTATATACTCCAAAAATTTGTACGTTGAAGCCCTAACCTGTAGGACAGTGGCATGTAACTATATTTGGAGATATGATACTGAAATAGCTAAGTTAAAATTAGGCCATTTCGACCAGTATAACTGGTCTTAATAAAAGGGAAAGTATAGAAAGAAAGCAATATGATGACACAGGGAGAGAAAGCTATCTGTAAGTCAAAGAGAAATGACTCAGAAGAAACAACCCAGATGATATCTTGATCTTGGCCTCCCCAGCCTCCAAAACTGTGAAAAAATTAATCTCTGGAGCCAGGCATGGTGCCACACACCTGTAATTCTAGCACTCAGGAGGTTGAGGCAGAAGGATCATCACAAGTGTGTGGCTTTTAAAATGCTTTTATAATCATTACCTTATCGCAAGACCCTGTGGGAGGGAAAGAGGGAAGGAAGGAGAAAAGAAGGAAGATAAATTTCTGTTGTTCAAGTCACCCAGCCCATGGTACTCTGTTATAAGGGCCCTAGCAGACAAACAGAAGATCCATGACTTTTCTTTTCATTTATCCTTCTTCTACCCTGTTTATGTGGCAGATCATTTTATCTGTCTACCCTACAAAGCAGTAAAAACAGTAATGGTTCTGAATACATAAGCATTATACTTTTTCATTGGCAGTGTCTTTTAAAAAATTGTTTTTAACATTACCACAATGTTGGACAATGAAGCACCCAATGTGCCAGTGAGGATTGGGAAACAGCCCACACCACACCATTAGTGGTAAAACCAAAATTGAGCCAGACAAAGGTTTCACTCCAGTACTCACACCACTTCTCCTGCTCCAGAAACTTAGAGATGACACACACATCAAAAACATGGCCGAGGCCCTGAGTTCTTGGCAACACCAAAAAGAACATGGCAATTCATTCTGACATCAAAAGAAAAGCCCTTAGTTTAAACACAGACCCTCTCAGCCTGGAAATAATGCCATGGTAAATGGCTGGTAAGATCAAAGCTCCTTCTTAACTTCTCATAGAGAGAGGCAGGAAAACCACAGCTCCAGCTCAGCAGGACCTAGATTCCTCCAAGACAGATAAGAAAGCAGTTAAATGTTTCCTTTGCCCAGAATGCTAATCAGGCAGCAGAAGGTGGTAAAAGTATAGACCAGCATTTCCACTGCTGAAGTGCTTCTATAAGCACTTTGTCATTCATAGATAATCAAAAGAAGGGACACTCTGTAGTCAAAAATCCTGGAGACACCTGGTTTCCACTAGTCCCACACCTGAACTACTTACATCCTCAAATATCTGTAACAGTCCTCTGAACTGTGAAATGGACAGCTGGTATTTCAATGGAGCAGAACATATCTGAGCTCAAGGCCAAACTTTTACCATCACTGAGAAATTTTTATTTTAACTTGAAATCAACAAACTTCAGAACAAATGACTTTGGAAATAAGTGGGAAGACTAGAGAAAGGTTTCAACTCACTCCCACTAACACAATCTTTGGACTGTATCAAGTCTGTATCAGGAAACTGATAAATGCAGTTGTTTGCATTCTTCACCTACTACAATATATAGAATATCTTTCACATACTGTGCACAGAATAGTCATTTCTTTAAAAACGCTGTTTTAGAAGAGGCCAGGAAACACTGAGGAGACATCCACCATCCATCCACCCAGTAAGACAGAAATTTACTTTGTTTTTCTAAAACCAGGACCCTGAAAGAATCACAAACTGACCCCAATCTTGATGATTTTGTTTCTTCAATGCACACCCATTCACTATACTCATTTATACCCTTTCTCTAAACATCGGTTTTGTCAGTTAAAAAACTATTCTCTTGGGGACATAAGTGGGAGGATCACAGTCTGTGGATGACCTGAGCAAAAATGCAGGGCCCTATCTGAAAAATAACTAAAGCAAAAATAGGGCTGGGGGCGTAGCTTAAGTGGTAGAACATGCATGAGACCCTGAGTTCAAATTCTAGTACCAACCAATTAAATATATATATATATATTCTCCCAAGCCAGGAGTAGTGACACACACCTGCAATCCTACTTATTCAGGAGACAGATAAAAGGATCACAGTTTGAGGCTAGTCCAGGCAAAAGTTAATGAGACCCCCCTCCACCCCAAATAAAAAGCTAAGCATGGTGGTATAAAACTGCAGTTGCAGCTACTCAGGAGTTCAAGGTATAAGGCCAACCAAGGAAAAAACCTAAGAACCTACCAGAAAAGCAAACTAAAAGCAAAAGTACTTAGGGGCATAGCTCAAGTTATAGAATGCTTGGCAAGTGGGAAACCCTAAATCCCCAGTACCACCAGCAGGAAAAAATAATAATAATAACATTCTCCCTTTCTCAGAGAATAGAAAGTCCCTAACCCAAAGGATTAAGCAAAAAGTAAAGAACTTGGAGTTCTGTGAAAATGGAATTGGGGAGGAATGGAAAATGGCAAGAGCCCCAGGAATGAACCAACACTACACAACCCAAATTCTTGGTACCTGGAGGGTGACAAGCAGAAAGGCAGTAGCTGTCACGCACAGGCAAGATGCCAGAAGCCTCCTCCTGTGAACCCGCACCATGCTGTCCTGCTCTGGGTGACTGACAGAGGGCAAGTCCAGTTACCAGGCGTTCTCACGTCAGCCCATAGCCCGTGACAATTTCACATGGCGGGACCATCTGGGTGCCAATTTCCTGCACTGCCATTCCTGCTGGGAGCTCGTCTCCATGAAGGACTAAGATCCGGGATTCTGAGAGGGCCTGGCTTGGCATCAAGAGTGAACAGCATGCAGTCTTCCTGGGCTATCAACAGAGCAGTTGGAGGTTCTTCAGACAAGAAGACATCAAAAATTGCTGTAACAAATGAATAATCTTTTAGCGACTGTGCGGAAGATTTAATAAACATAATCTTGCAGGGTTATCACATAGAAGCACAAAAGTTTTAAACTAAATCGAAGTTTTGCTATCATGTAGTCCTAATGCCACATCACTCCAAGACCAGACTGGTGAAGTGACTTGCTCAAGCCCACACAGCCTATTTGAGGAGAGTACCAAATCTACAGAAAGGTCCTGAGTCTAAAATTCCCTTTTCACTTAATTTTTCTGCCATTAGAAGACTGAATTCCAGAAGTCATTTATATTAAGTCACTTCCTTCTAGCGAGGTTTCAAGAGAAAAGAACTATCCTAAAAATTAAGAAAAAATTAAAGGTTTGGTCTTTGGTGAAAAATGGCTAACGATCAACTAAGGAAAAAACTTCAGCACAACATGAGGAATTCTGATTACTGATGTGTTAAGTCTTTTATGGGAAGTGCAACAAAGCAGTGGATTGTTTGGGCATATGATTCTCTGGATGTTTCAAACAAGATTTTCATCTATTTTAAATGGCTGATCTTTTTTTAAAAGAATTTAAAAGGCACTAAATGGTCCCAAAGAATAAATTTTATTCCCAAGATTCCAAGAGTCTGATGTCTTGGGCAAAAGGCCCCATGGAGGGCAGGGTGGAGCAAGGATCTGCTCCCAGAGGAATGGCAGATCTGCCTCACAGGGCTCCAGAGGTTGGATTCTAAGTATGAGCCACAGAATAGAGAATTAAAGATATAATTAGAAATATAAAAATGATACAGAGCTCTGGTTAAAAACCTGGATCTAAAGCATGTGCCTCTCTCTCACAGCTCTCTCTTGATTTACTATTAAATCCAGGATATTTTTCTTCTTCAACAACACAATGACTCTTGGTCTCAGAAACCAATGAAAGTGTTTTTTTGGTTGGTTGGTTGGTTGGCTTTTGTTTTTTCTTTAATTTTTTTGTTTGTTTCATCTGTGGAATTTTCAAAATACAGTAAGTAAGAAGAGGGCCCTACAGTCAGCCTGGCAGGAGTCAAATCTCAATTTCTTAGCTGGCTTAAACTAGCATTTCCCATAATTGAAAAGTAGGTAACAATGGTACCTAATCAGAGTTACTGTGACAATTATGTAAGGCTGGTAAGGTGCTTATATCAAAGCCTAGCATATTATAAATGTCTGCTCTCTTTTTATTTAAATATTATTATTCTTGTTATACCTTTAGGTGGAAAGTGAAGTTCAATTCATGTAAAGTGTTGCTGCTTCATCAGTATGGAACATCAAAAGGAAAAATGAGGGCTGATGGAGTGGCTCAAGAGGTAGAGTGCCTGCCTAGCAAGCGTGAGGACCTGAGTTCAAACTCCATCACTGCCAAAGGAAAAAAAAAAAAAAAGGAAAAATGACAAAGAAAAAGCTACTGCTAATATTTCCTGAGTGACCTATCAGGATCAAGGCCTTTGCTCATTCAGTCCTCCCAAAGACTCCATGAAGTAGCAACCACCATGCTCATTTTTAAAGATGAGAAAACTGAATCTGAAGGTAGTGAACTTGCCCGAGACTGCAACTTTAATAAGTACTACAAACAGAAGCCAGTCTATCTTTGAAGTTCATGTATGTGTTCCTTCCTATTTTTTTTAACATTAAGACTGTAACACTCCTACCAGATAACACTAGCAAGTTATCTGCCTTAACCACAAGGAAAAAAAAAAAGAAAGCAAAAAGCCAACGTAGAACAGCTGTCAGCACCAAGTATGATGGTGTGCATCTGTAATCCAAGCCCTCGAGAGGCAGAGGTGGGAGAATGGAAAGTTCCAACAGCAAGATCTTGTCTCAAAAAAACAAAAAGCTAGAGATGTGGCTCAAGTGGTAGAACACCTGCAAGAAGCCCTGAGTTCAAATCCCAGTATGGAATGGTGAGGTCAGCTGATGGGGTCACCTGTTGTTGTGCCCAGATCGCGAGACCCCAAAAGACCACTCAGGAGTCCGAAGTCGCATGCAAAAACAAAGAGCCTTTATTCGGGCTTAAACTCGGGCTCTCCGACCTCACCAACACAGCAGATCTGCACAGAGAGCCCCGAGCCTCACCCCGACAGAGTTTTTATTGGGGAAGGGCAGGAGGCAGGACTTCCCATCCTGGGGGTGAACAGATTGGATGTTATTCAGGTAAGGGCATCTTGGCATATTGGGATTGGCTTTTACTCCACTGTGTCTTGGCCATGAGGAATGTGGCTAGAGTTATTCCTCATTTGGTCACCTTGAGCAAAGGCCTGCTTTACTTAATTATGATTGGACCAGGGCTGAGATGGTGCGTTCCAGAGGAGGGTTCATACCCAGGTTATGGTGCATTCCGGGCATGAGGTCGTGCTCAGGTCAGTTCTAAGGAACAAAGAGCCTGAGCCTGAAATGATGATGTCCCTGTTATTTTTTAAACAGGGCCCAACATCCCCTTCTCATAGTAAATTCTTCAGGCCCAATCATGGGTCTGAGGAGGAGGTAGAGGTTATAGTATATAGAGGTTGATATTGCGACAGCACCATGAGTTGGACTGTATTTACCCGTTCTCTGATGAAAGTTAGCAGCCGGTTAATTATACATGGTCCTATAGTCAGCATTTATAGGAGGAGTATTATAGGCCCTGTCAAAGCTTCGAGTAAGGTGGTGAGCCATGGAGACCAACTGAACAATTGCTCATACCATCCTGAGCTTTTAGGCTCTCTATCCTTGATCCTTTTTCTAAGCAACGTCATGGAATCTCTAACAACCCGAGTGGTTAACATAGAAGCAACATTCCTCCCCTAAGGCTGCACATAAGCCTCGTTGTTGCATGAAGAGGAGGTCTAGGCCTCTTCTGTTTTGTAGAGTAACCTCTGCCAAGGAGTTTAGAGATTCTTCTAATTTAGTGATTGACTGTTCTGGATTTTTGAGGTCAGAACTGATGGCTACCTGGAGAGCCCTATAATTTTTGTCCTGAAAAATTAGGGCTGAGGTACCAACCCCAGTTGCCCCAGCTATTCCTAGGCCAACCAACGAGGATAGTAAAATTGCTGCTGCCCCTATAGCTCTCTTAGTTCTGGAAGAAGGAATGGGGGAAAAGGCTAGCTCCATCTAGTTTCTTCATAGTAAGTTATCCTGGGGAACAGTTGCACCATAACGCAGTAACCGTTACCTTTGTTGAGGACTGTCCCATGGATACAAGGAGTTAGTCCTGTGGAGCAAGCCCACCACCCTGATGTAGCTGAGTAAGTGTTGTTTGAGATATCAATGGTTTGATTACAGAGCCCTATAGGGAGCTGGGCTTTAGGGGACCGAACACAAGTCCCTGTTCCTGTCACTTGTTGGAGAGAAAGTTTACCATTTAGTCCCCAGGAGCACTGGGTCAGATTGACCCGAGTGTGGTTTCCGATTATGGCTACTCCAGTATAAAATGGATGTTGAGCATTTAGGCAGAGCCAGCATTCTTTTGTCAGGTTAGGTTGGGAGGAGTTAAGTACTTCAAAGGTCTTGGTCATCAACTCCCAGATAGGATAGCAGGAGAAAGGAAGGCTCTTAGTATGGGAATATATACCTGGGGAGTGACGTTCCTGAACTGCAGTTGCAGATCTGGGAGTCATCGGGGGAGCCGTAGCTGGTTTAGGTATCACCGGGGGAATTAAGACAGGGTTTGGGCCAATGGGTATGGGTTTTGGAGAGTTGGGAACTCCTTTTCGTAGGATGATGGTAAATAGTCCTCCTGAGACTGACCAGACCTTGTTATAGGACCTTAGCCCCCAGGTCTTTCCTGTTTCCCAGGTTGTATCTTGTCTACCGGTGCTGGTAAAGATTATCTTGATAGGGATGAAGTGACAATTACTGCTGGGGGTACAGGTTTTGATCTTATGGCTTTTAGGAAGGGTCGAGGGGGTGTCATTTCTGACGTTGAGATCCCCTTTTACTGAAGGTGACCAGTAAATGTCCCCCGTGCTCACACAACCCCAAGAATAGCAAAAGTAATCATTGGCTCCCCCACACTGTTTTCTCAAGCCCTTATCAGCCCTCTTCCTGGGACAAACATAGACGTAATTATGGCGTAATTCCCAAGGACTGCAATCAGGGAGCAAAGCATGTAGGTCAAAACCCAATTCCGGGAACCAGGTGTTAAGGGGTGCTATTTTTGAGACCTGGGCCAAGATTTCTCCCGTAGAAGTCTCTGTTGACTAGCCAAGTGAGGTTAAGGGGTTGATGAGGGTTAAGGGGAGCAGTACATACAGTTGTAATAAGTGTTAGGATAACTATCAAGAACGGCACAGCTTCAGTTTGAGGGGACTGTCCATATCTTTGTTGAACCTCCATTGTGAAGTATAATCCTCCAGTCGATCGTGGGGATCTGCAAGCCGAATGTGGGTGTGATGAATCCAGATGGCGATCCCGTTGACTTTAAGAGCCATCGGTGTGGTTAGAAGCATGATTTATGGTCCTTTCCAGCGTGGTTCAAGGTTTTTCTGGCGGTGTCTGCGCACATAGACCCAGTCTCCCGGTCGGTAGTTATGCGGGGTAGGAGGAGGAGCAGCCTCGTAGATAGCCTTTAAATGAGGCCATATATCCTTGTGAGCTTGTGCTACGGCTTCTAAAGAATCAAGCAATTGTCAGTTATCAAATTCAGCAATCAACTCAGCCTTCAGGTTAGGTAAGATGGGAGGAGGTCTCCCGAACAGAATTTCATAAGGGGTTAATCCTAACTGATAGGGTGAATTCCGCACCTGATATACGGCAAAGGGAAGAAGAGCCACCCAGTCCCCGCCAGTCTCCATGGTTAATTTGGTAAGGGTCTCTTTTAGGGTTCTATTCGTTCTTTCTACCTGCCCCGAACTCTGGGGTCTATACGTACAGTGTAATTTCCATTTTGCCCCCAGTGTCTTGGCTAACTCTTGAGTTACCTGAGAAGCAAAGGCCGGTCCATTGTCAGAGTTCAGGAGCGCTGGCATACCATACCTCGGTAGGATGTCTTCCAGCAGTTTTTTTGCAACCATTTGTGCAATCTCATGCTTGGTGGGGAATGCCTCAGTCCATCCTGAAAAAGTATCTACCAAAACTAGGAGGTATTTATAGCCATATTTACCAGGTTTTATTTCTGTGAAATCCATCTCCCAATGGGCTCCTGGTTTGGAGCCCCTTAGTCGAGTCCCCTGTCCCTTAGGCACACTTTTCGTGTTGGTTAGCTTGCAGCTGAGGCATTTGGTGACAATTGAGTCATTGAGTGGCCTAAGGTTGAGCACCTTCAGGTGGGTGTTTCTTAGTAGGTCTTCTGTCTTCTGAGTCCCCAAATGGGTGGTCCGGTGGATGTGGTGGAGGTGGTTTTCAGCTAGGTCACCAGGCAAAATTATCTTGTGGTCTCCCATATACCACCAATTGTTAATTTTTTGGTTACAGGTAGCATATGGATTGACCTCAAGTCTTCTTGAGAATAGTGGGGCTGATCTGGCAGCGCTGGTGACCCTGGATCGGGTAGCTGAGTAGTCAGGACTGTGGCGGTTTGTAAGGCTACCTCTCTGGCTGTTTGGTCTGCCTTTCGGTTTTCTCGGGCTATGGGCGTTTCTGCTTTTTGGTGCCCAGGGCAATGGATAATGACCAATTTTTTTGGCAGGCATAAAGCGGCCAGCAGATCCAGGATCTCCTGTTTATTTTTAATAGTTTTTCCTTCTGCCATGAGTAATCCTCTGTCTTGGTATATGGCCCCATGTACATGTGCCGTGGCAAAAGCATATCGGCTATCAGTGTACACATTGAGCTTTTTATCTTTGCCCAGTTCGAGGGCCTTGGTTAGGGCTATCAGCCCTGCTCTTTGGGCTGATGTTCCCACAGCAAGAGCGGCTGCCCATATTACTTCAGATTCTGTCACTACTGCTGCCCCTGCATACCTTTGTCCATCCCGAATGAAGCTGCTGCCATCTGTGAACCAAGTGATCTCAGCATCTGAGAGCAGTTGGTCAGTCAGATCTTTTCTGAGCCCATGAGCTTGGCTCAGGATCCCCGCACAATCATGTAAGGGAGCTTCTAGGTCTGGATCAGGCAGCAAGGTGGCCAGATTGAGAGTTGTACTTGGGAGGAAGTGGACACATGGGGGATTGAGAAGCAAGCTTTGATAATGGGTCATTCGGGCATTACTCATCCATCTGTCAGGTGGCTGTCTTAAGATCCCCTCTATAGTATGAGGGGTGGTGACAAATAACTTCTGTCCCAATGTTAATTTATCTGCATCCTTGACTAATAGGGCAGTCACCGCAATAATTCACAGGCAAGGAGGCCAGCCGGTAGCCACTGGATCCAATTTCTTGGAGAAGTATGCCACCAGCCTATTCCAGGGCCCTAGAGTCTGCGTTAGTACCCCCTTAGCTATGCCTTTTCTTTCATCTACGAAGAGATGAAATGGCTTAGTAATATCAGGAAGTCCTAGAGCAGGGACCGACAGCAGGGCCTGTTTTATTTCAGCGAAGGCCTTTTCTTGGTCTTCGGTCCATGTAAAGGGCTCACTTTCCTTGGTAACCTCATATAGAGGTTGGGCCATCTCTGCAAAATTGGGTATCCAGAGGCGGCAGAAGCCAGCTGATATTATTAATTCTAGGACTGTCCTTCTGGTAGTAGGAGTGGGTATCTTAAGCACTGTCTCTTTCCTGGCCTCTGTGAGCCATCTCTGTCCATCTTTAAGAATGTAGCCCAAGTAGATTACCTCTTTTTTACATATCTGGGCTTTTTTTGTGGAGACTCAGTAACCGAGGTCTCCTAGAATAACCAATAAGTCCTCTGTCCCTTGTCTGCATTCTGAGAGGCTGTCTGTAGCTATCAGGATGTCACCAACATATTGTAACAAGGTGAGTTGGGAGTGTTTTACCTGATACTCAGGTTTCATGAAGGGCTTCATCAAAGATGGTTGGTGAGTTTTTGAACCCTTGGGGCAGTCTGGTCCAGGTGAGCTGTCCGTTGAATCCTTCCCCCTGGTCTTGCCACTCAAAAGCAAAGAGTGGCTGGCTTGGTTCCGATAAGGGGAGGCTGAAGAAGGCATCTTTTAAATCTAAGACTGTATACCAAGTTCTGGAGGGGGACAAAGAGCTCAGGAGCGTATAAGGGTTAGGCACTGTGGGGTGTATGTCCATGGCCCGCTTGTTGACTTCTCTTAAGTCTTGAACTGGCCGGTAGTCATTGGAGTTGGGTTTTTTACAGCTAATAAGGCAGTGTTCCATGCAGAATGGCAAGTTATTAAAACACCTTGTTCTCGGAGGCGTCAGACATGAGGGGTAATCCCTTTTCAGGCTTCAAGGGACATTGGGTACTGTTTGACCCTAGCCAGTGAAGCCCCAGGCTTTAATTCCACCCATATGGGAGTGCGATGTGCTGCAAATCCCATGCCTCCAGTTTCAGCCCATACAGTTGGATGTTTCTGCAGCCATTCAGACATTTCTACTCCCAACAGGGGAGTAGGTCTTGGATGTAAGCTGTATTCATCCGCCAAATGGAGGGTCAACACATGGATGGGTCGTCCTCCCTATTAGTTACATGAGTTTCTCCTGAGTCAAAGTAAATACGGGCTCCTATTTTAGTAAGTAAGTCCCTCCCTAAGAGTGGAGAGGGGCATTCTGGTATGACCATAAATGAGTGGGATACCCGGCCCGTGCCCAGTTCCACTATTCTTCGGATAGTCCATGGGTATTGGTTCATACCAGTTGCCCCCTGCACCCAAGACCTTTTTTGTGACAGCTTTCCTTGTGGCCTTGTCAAGACCGAGTGTTGAGCACCCGTGTCCACGAGAAAACTTACAGGTGTCCCCTCCATTTTAAGAATTACCCTAGGTTCAGGGAGGGGGTCCGAACTCCGTCCCCACTAGTCATCTAGTTCCTCTAATTCCAGAACTCGGGTTCGGCCCCCGCCATCATCTTGCTTTATAGGCAGCTTTTCAGGACATTCTTTGATCCAGTGGCCTAGCTTTCTACAGTAAGCACACTGGTTTTTCTGTAGCTTAGGGCATCCCCCTGTGGGCCCTCTTTTACCTGAGTCAGCTGTCAACCGGCGTAGTTGACATGCCCGGTCCCCTGGTAATTCCACAGTGGAGGCCAAGAGAATCTTGGCAAGTTGACGAGTCTGTTTTGCCCCTGCCTCCAAGATCATTCGAGTCTGTCTCTCCTCTGGAGTTTCCCGATGGTTATAAACCTTTTCAGCCACTGCCAGGAGTTCCTGTAGAGACCTGTCAGCTAACCTGTCCAACTTCTGCAGTTTACACCTTATGTCGGGGGCTGACTGATTTACAAATGTTAAAATAACTGCATTCTTATTTTCAGGTGCTTCCGGGTTCATAAGAGTATAAGTACAGTATGCCTCTAGTACCCGTTCCAAGAAGGCCGCTGGCGATTCAGCCTTGTCTTGTTGTACATTGCTTACCTTGGCCAAATTAGTGGGCCACCTAGCAGCCTCTCAGAAACCCCCCATTAGAGCCTGGCGGTAGATCCGGAGCCTCTCCTTACCTTCTGCCCTGTCACAGTCCCAATTGGGTCTGGTCAAGGGGAAGCCCTCATTGATTTTGGCTTGGTTGGAGGTTGGATTGCCGTCATCCCCGGGAACCAACTTGCAGGCTTCCGCCTGGATTCTCTCTTTCCTTGGTTGTAAACAGAATCTGCAATAACTGCTGACAGTCATCCCAGGTAGGCTGGTAGGTGAATAGGACAGAGTCTAAAAGATCAATAAGGCCCTGAGGTTTTTCAGAAAACTTTGGTGTTTGTAATTTCCAATTATAAAGGTCACTGGTAGCAAAGGGCCAATATTGCATTTGTCAGTCTCCCATTTCGTTGCATGGCCCTATTGCCCGTAACAGGAGAACTGTGGAATCAGCTGATGGTTTCAGCTGGTCCTGTTGAGCTCTTCTCCTGGTATGAGGGGGACTCCCAGCTCCAGGAGTTGGGCCTGCCTCAGCTTCCCCAGGGCTCTGCGGCTCAGGTGCTTCCACCCTCAGTGGTGGGGAATGATAGGGTGGTGGTAGAGACAAGAGGTGCTCCTCAGTGCCACCCTGTAAGACAGGGTAGAGGGGGGCAGTAGACCCAGGGGCAGAGGGCTTAGTTTCATTTTTCCATCGCTCATTTTCCTGTAAAGTTAAGACAGTTAGTTTCAGTGACTGCGGTGGCAAGAGGGACTTGAGCCAGTTAGGGGGGTCTTCCACTAAGACTTGCCAGGTCACAATATAAGGGACTTGGTCTGGGTGTCCCAGCTTTCCAAAGATTGCATCTTTGGTCCTGCAAATGGTAGAAAGGTCTAGTGTGCCCTCTGGTGGCCATCCGACGCCGAATGTTGGCCATTCATTCCTGCAAAGAATAGAGTCTGCTTTTTTTAATTTCTAGTCCTTGTTCCCTAGCTCAAGCTCTGACATCTGAAAAGTAGTCTGAAAATAAACTGAGAGGCATCACCTGCGTCTGTCCCATTTCTAAAGTCATATAAGTCACACACACAACAATGAACACTGAGACTATGCACACAGAAACAATATTCCCTGGCACCTTAAGGCAAAAGTGAAAATGAGACGATGGCCTCTCGCCGTTCCGCGGGCACGACCCGCTTCATCTCCTCAACTTAACCAATGGGATCCAATCCCGGTCCGGTGGGCTCGGGACATCTCCCGAGTCCCACAGCCTGGGGTCTTCCAGCGTGTCCACCTAGCCCACCTGCAGGCTATCCTAACAGGGCCCGACACTCAGAACAGACATCTCACAGAAATAGGACATTTACCAACCGGCGTCAGGCTCCACGAATTGGGGGTCCTGGGGGTCTTGGGGATCCCAGACGAGCCTCCAAATGTTGTGCCCAGATCGTGAGACCCCCAAAAGACCACTCAGGAGTCCGAAGTCGCATGCAAAAACAAAGAGCCTTTATTCGGACTTAAGCTTGGGCTCTCCGACCTCACCGACACAGCAGATTTGCACAGAGAGCCCCGAGCCTCACCCCGACAGGGTTTTTATTGGGGAAGGGCAGGAGGCAGGACTTCCCATCCTGGGGGTGAACAGATTGTACGTTATTCAGGTAAGGGGGGTCTTGGCATATTGGGATTGGTTTTTACTCCACTGTGTCTTGGCCATGAGGAATGTGGCTAGAGTTATTCCTTATTTGGTCACCTTAAGCAAATGCCTGCTTTGCTCAATTATGATTGGACCAGGGCTGAGATGGTGCATTCCAGAGGAGGGTTCATACCCAGGTTATGGTGCATTCTGGGGATGAGGTCGTGCTCAGGTCAGTTCTAAGGAACAAAGAGCCTGAGCCTGAAATGACGATGTCCCTGTTATTTTTTAAACGGGGCCCAACACTGTCAGCTGGTGTGTCAAACAAAAGAACAAAAATCTCTAAGAAGCTGGGCACTGGTGGCTCACAGCTATAATCCTAGCTACTTGGGAGGCAGAGTTAAGGAGAATTGGGATTTGAAATCAGTCAGGGCAAATAGTTCTCAAGACCCTATCTTGAAAAAACCCTTCTCAAAAAAGGGCTGGTGGAGTGGCTCAAGGTGAGGCCAAGTTAAAACTCTGGTATCACAAGAAAAAAAAATCTCTCAGAACCTCGAAAGCACCTTTCCTACTTAGTAGATGCTAGTAGCTATTAGCTACATAAAATGTGGAGCTAGCATTTGAAGTTCCAATTCTAGTTCTAGCACTTATGCAGAATATACATTTGGATACCTTACTAAATCCTCCTAAGCCTCAGCTTATTCAGAGTAAATAATACATGTTAACTACTATTTCATTCCCTTACTAAAAGAAAGATTATCAAATTGTTATTTCATGGGAAGAAGCAATTTATGATAGCTATAATTAATGTAACCAAGATTAGGTACTAAAATAATATTACCACCTAAGTAGGAATAAAACTATCATTTTTCAAAAGATGTTGAGACCACTTCACTGAATCTTATTTATAACCACTCTAAACTAGACAAGGTAGGTGTTATCATTCTCAGTTCTCATAAGAAGGAAACTGAGCCTCCCTGGCGAGTCTAAGTAACTGGACTGTATTTTTAGAAATGGGTCAAGAAATCAGGTCATCTGACTCCAAGATCAGTAGAAAGGAAAGAGATGGAGGAAACAGTGACAACTTGTTAAGAGTACAAAAGAGTCAGGAATAAAGGAAAACAAAAGATGGTGAGAGAGTTTGAGGACAGAGTTAGGGTTATTTTTACATCTATCACACAGCTCACATCTATTGCAGGGCCTTCGTAAGATCTTTACATGGCCAGTCGTGGTGGTACATGCCTGCAAACCCAGCACTGGGGAGGCTGAGGCAGAAGGATCATGAGTTCTACACCACCCTGCACTACACAGTGAGAGGAAGGAAAGAAAGAGAGAGGGAGGGAGGAAGAGAGGAAAGAGGGGAGTGAGGGAGGAAGGAGAAAGAAGAAAAGGAAGGAAGGGAAGGAGGGAGGGAGGGAAGTGGGAAGGGAAAAGAAGTGGGAAGAGAAAAACTTTACATGGCTGTATCACTACAACAGAAGAATTTAAAATGACAAATTCCCCTGCATCCACAGAATCTCAACTTAGGCTATATTCCCAAAGCCAGATGTGTAGTGGGGTCTCAGGCAGCAAGCTGTGGTGAAACGACCCATGACTACAGAATGGATCCCACTACAGTGATTCACGGCATGCAGCAATCAGCCAGACCTCAGGGTACATTTACAACAGTAAGTCAATCTAGTACATCTATTAATTACAAGGAGTCTGTCATCAAGTCAGCAGTCTCCCAACTGGTGAGACAGAGAGTCTCATAAAGAACACCAAGCTCCAATTCAACAGTATTGCAAGAGGGAAGCTCCCTGTTGTTTCACCATTGCCTGTGGGTCCTACAAAAGAATGCTCCCAGAATATGCTTTTCTGTGACACAGCAACATGTGTGTTCAGATGACCACAATGGATAACGTCTGAAATGGACTCTCGCTAACCATCCTCTTGACCTAGGAGCTGAGCTTCTGCAATGTATTGCAGAGCTGCTGTCCACTACGCAGAGCTGGCCACCTGCTGCCCAGACAGCAGGAAAGAGGTAAGAAGGCAGGAAGCTGAGGAAGACTCCTTTACTCCATTCTCCTCTAGTAGCTGGGAATCAACTGGTTTGACAAGTGACTCTTAACTGAGCTAATACCAGGAATCTTTCAAAAGAAATCTAATCATCAAACATTCACACCAATGAGTAACTCTCAAATATGTGTGACTCTCTCAAGAGGTGGTATCACTTTATAACATATAAGCCTCCGGAACACCCTCAAATGGTGACTATCCTTGGAAACAGATGAGGTAGTAGGCTTATAGGGTATTAGTTTTGGGGTTTTGTTTTTTTTTAACGGTACTGGGGTTTTGAACTCAGGGCCTACACGTTGAGGCACTCCACCAACCTCTTTTTGCGTGTGTGTGATAGGATTTTTTTTTTTGGTGGCCCTGGGGTTTGAACTCAGGTCCTCATGCTTGCTACGCAGATGCTCTACCACTTGAACCACTCAGCCAGCCGTGTGATAGGATTTTTTGAGATAGAGTGTCGAGAACTATTTGTCTGGTTGGCTCCGAATCTAAATCCTCCTGATCTCTGCCTCTTGAGTAGCTAGGATTACAGGCATGAGCCACTGGTCACTCAGCTAGAGTTTCTGGGGTTTTTTGTTTGTTTTTTCTTGGCAGTACTGGGGTTTGAACTCAGGACCTCACTCTTGCTGGGTAGGCACTCTACCACTTGGGCTACTATGCCCCAGGTACTTTTAACTAACTCTTCAATTATGCCTCATTAAGACTCCTTATTCATGGTTACTCTCACAGCTCAATATTGCCGGGCGCAGGTGGCTCATGCCTGTAATCCTAGCTACTCAGGAGGCAGAGATCAGGAAGATACTGGTTTGAAGCCAGCCCAGGCAAACAGTTCTATCTCAAAAATACCCAACACAAAAATAAGGCTGGTGGAGTGGCTCAAGGTGAAGGCCCTGAGTTCAAGCCCCAGTACTGCAAAAAAAAAAAAAAAAAAAAAAAGCCTAATACTGATGTTCTTCCCAGTTCCATCTGCTCATCTTCTCCATTCAGCTATAAAGAGATGTCCCTAGAATGTTGACTGGCTATCTCACCATTGAGTAAAATCCTTCAAGGACTTCCCAAAGACCTCAAGATACAGATCAAATTCTGTTAGCTTAAAAATAAGTTAGGGTGGACCCCTCCTTACTTCTCTAGCTCCCTTTCCTGATCTCACCCTCAGGGAGCCTTTGTTCCTGCTGTTCCTGGAATGTGGCTTCCTATTCTGCACTCTCATGCCAACCTGCAACATCTAGCCATTATCCGAGAGTTTGGAAGTTGACTGCTTTGGAAGTTTTATCCCTGCCAAGACCAAGTCAGGAAAAAGATTCACATCATCTTCTGCTTATTTCTACCACAGCAACGGAGGGAAAGCAAGAAGCTGGAGGATTTTAGGAAACTTGGTAAAGATGCTTCATAGTGCATAGAAAAGGGCTGTGGAACACTGATGAGCTGGCTTACTTATTCATTTGCAGACTTCCTCAGTGCCTGCGGGTGCCACTCAGGCATCTGATGATGACAGGATGGCTATAGTTTTCACTTTTACCCAATTTTATTAGCATTTACTTGGTTTGTGTGTTCCTCACTCTTTTTAAACAGACTTCCTATTTTGACCATTTATTTTTATGTTAGGAAGCCTTTGGGTTAAAGCTTTCTATTTGGGAAACTCATTCGTTCCAACCAAGCATACATTTCAGGCAAGACCAAGGCTAGTAAGGCAGAAAGTTCATATGAATCATTCCAGTGAATAATGGGAGAGAAGGTTAGTCAGAACACCTTTACATTTCTACTGCAGACAGGGAGGACAGTCTTACATCCTTACAGCCCAGACACATGCTGGAGCACTCAATTATGTAGTGCAAATATCACAACCTCTCACTGGTATAAAGCCCCAGTTGGAAGCACAAGACTGTGAACTTCATGAATCACACTAAGAACTAAGGCAACACCTCAAGAAGCAGGGATTCTTCATCTTTTTTCCTACTTCTTTTTCTTCATAACTATTCTTTATCAAAGAAGGGCTTCTAGGTTACTTTGTGACAATTTTCCTATCTGGCAGATCTGAATTATTTCTTTTTCTTCATAACTATTCTTTATCCAAGAAGGGCTTATAGGTTACTTTGTGACAATTTTCCTATCTGGCAGATCCGAATGAAAATCCCTCTACTTTTATCATTTACATAATCATAAATGAGGAACTAGCTAAGTAACACAGAACATGGCTAGTGTTTCACATGTCTGGAGACAATTGGCCACCAGACAATCCTGGTGCCATCCTGGAAGACAGCTATGGTGCTATGGTGCTATGGTGCTCAGAAGCAAAAGCTCTCCATAGAAAGATTAATCCAGCAAAGAGAAAACAAGACAATGCTAGACATCACAAATGCAGCTTTCTGGAAATATAAAACAAAAAAATTTGCATATCACAAATTTAGGATTTTTTTTTCAATGCTAGGGATAGAATTTGGGGCCTCAAGCATACTAAGCTTGTATACCTACACTGAGCTATACCTCTGACCCAATTTCCTTTTTAATATTTCAACAATTCCTCCTGAAAACTGAAATTTTTTTTAAAGAAAAAAGTATCTGTAAAACATTGTGAATAAACATGAACTTAATTTTTTTTTAATTTTTGAAAACCCATGTTCAGGAACGCTATTACAAATGTTTATTGTAGAATGTTGATAGCTGAGTAAGATGTTGCATTTCTTGCTGAAATCAACTCTTTACATTCCAAATATAAACATTTAAATAAAGCCAGTTGTGGTGGTGCGTACCTGTAATCCCAACAATCCAGAGACTGAGCAGGAGGACTGAGTTCAAGGCCAGCTTGGGTTACACAGAAAGATCCTGTCTCAAAAAAAGAAAGAAAAGAAAAAAGAAAAAGGAAAGATTTAAATATAGGTTCTGCATGTAAACAATTGTTATACATACATGAGTATCATTATTGTTTGTTCAAACAATATCCTTTTGCCTTATTTTCTAAATTTAACCCTAATTTAAATTTGTTTTGGGGGTGGGGTGGGGGATTAGGTGGCTACAACAATTTATATACATGTAAGTAAATGTAAAAACGATTAAAACAAAATTTTTAAAATATTCTTTCTCAAAAATGTCCCATTTGTAAGATAGAACTTGAAAACGTTCTACTTTTTTCTCATTGAGTAAAAGATGAGCATCGTCACACAATGACAGTCGGGGTTGGGTTCCATACGCTATCACACACTGCCATCTAGCAGAAAGCTAGCCAATCAGTTATTACAGCAATTTCAAATTCTGAATAGACCTTAATGATCATCCAATGCTACAACACTGCCTCTAGCTTGCAAGCAGGAGAAAATTCGACGACTGAGGCTTAAGTACAAAAACATCGGAGAAATGGCTTGCGTGTGGATAACTAGTCTACTATTCTGGACGCTCTCCCAAGAATGTTCTGCACTAAATACACAGAGTTTCCCAGAGCTGGAAAGTCAGAATTGTTACCCAGTTTGGCACGAACCTCCAGCAACAAGTAACTCCCGGAGAAGATGCAACTGACCACCCACCGAGGCACGGGGCCCCCGCACCGGGAGGCACCATGAAGCACCGCGGACCCCGCAGGCAGCAGGAGGAGCCGAGATCCTCCCCGAGGCGGCGGCGAGCGCAGGGGTGCGCGGGGACCTCGCACGTTCTCCCGGATGCTGCCGGCCACCTGTGCTGTCTCAGCAGCCGGACTGGAGAAAGCCCGGGCCGCGGCCTGGGAAAGCGCTACCCAAGCGTTCCACGTTCGCAGAAGAGACGCGCAACTCCATCTCCCTTCCACTCCCTCCCTGCGCGGCACAGAGGGGCGGTCTCCCGGGCAGGGGTCCAGAAGGCGCGTCCTAGGCTCACCGGCGCCAGGAAGGTCTCTGGTTTTTTTCTTTTTCGGGATCAAGACCCAGCCCCCACCACGCCACGGTCCTCGGCGAAAAGACCCGGAGCGCGGCACCCACCCCGCCGCGGTGCCCGAGGCTCCCGGCCGCCCGGCCGCTCGGCGCTTTCTCTTCGGCCTGCCTGACTCCCGGGAAGACCCGGGAAGGCCGTCACGGATCGGCAGAGGCCGCCACCCGGATCCCCGGCCGCGTTCAGGCCGAGAGATCCTGGATCCAGGCTTTCACGGATGCCCTGTTTGAAAGCCAGCGAGACCAGGCTTCAAAGAATATCCGGATGCCCCTCACCCATGCGTCTGGGCGCAGCGGACCAGAGGACAGAACCCGCCCCAAAAATTCTTCTGCAAAGTTCTCCATGAAAGCCGCTCTAGGGCTGGCAGAGACGCTCAAGTGGTGGAGCGCGTGCTTAGCAAATAGTAAGGTTCTAAGTTCAAACCCCAGTACCACCAAAGAGAAAAAAACTCAAGAGAAAGCTCCTCTAGAAAGAAAGACCCTCTTAAGTTACAGGAAACGGCTTCTCACACTGTTGGGACTGGAGCACAAAGTCAGCCCTGTCCAGAGTTTAGTTAAACGCAACAGAAAGATACCTGAGGTTTGGGTTTTACTGGTTGCTATGGTCTGAATGTTTGTATCGTCCCAAAATTAATATGTTAAACCTTAATCCCACTGCTTTAAACAGGTGATTTTCTAATGCGGACATTAGATCAAGGGCAAACACAACAAGGGGATTGGACTTTGATCACATGATAAAAGCTTTAGCACACAAGGGAGGGGTGAGGATAGGTAAGACACCTAAAAAATTAGCATTTGTTGCCCTCAACGCAGAGAAACTAAAGCAGATACCTTAAAAGCAACTGAGACCAATAGGAGAAGGGGACCAGGAACTAGAGAAAAGGTTAGATCAAAAAGAATTAACCTAGAAGGTAACACACAAGCACAGGAAATTAATGTGAGTCAACGCCCTGTATAGCTATCCTTATCTCAACTAGCAAAAACCCTTGTTCCTTCCTATTATTGCTTATACTCTCTCTTCAACAAAATTAGAAATAAGGGCAAAATAGTTTCTGCTGGGTATTGAGGGGGTGGGGGGAGAGGGAGGGGGCAGAGTGGGTGGTAAGGGAGGGGGTGGGGGCAGGGGGGAGAAATGACCCAAGCATTGTATGCACATATGAATAATAAAAAAATAAAAATTAAAAAAAAAAAGAATATAGGTTCTCAAAGTAGTCTCTGATGATTTCCTGAATTTCCATGGTGTTTGTTGTTATCTCTCCGTTTGCATTTACGATTTTACTGATTTGGGTTTTTTCTCTCCTCATTTTAGTCAGGTTTGCCAGGGGTCTGTCAATCTTATTTATGTTTTTCAAAGGACCAGCTTTTTGTTTCATTGGTTCTTTGTATGGTTTTTTTGGTTCCTATTTCATTGATTTCGGCCCTTACTTTTATTATTTCTCTCCTTCTGCTTGTTTTGGGATTTGCTTGTTCTTGTTTTTCTAGGAGTTTGAGATGAAGCATTAAGTCATTGTTTTGAGATCTTTCTGTCCTCTTAATATATGCACTCATGGCTGTAAACTTTCCTTTAGGACTGCCTTTGCTGTGTCCCATAGGTTCTGATAGGTTGTGTTTTCATTTTCATTAACTTCCAGGAAACTTTTAATTTCCTCTTTTATTTCATCAATGACCCATTGATCATTTAGCAATGTGTTGTTCAGCTTCCAACTGCTTGCATGTTTTTTACTGTTGTTTTTCTTGTTGAGTTCTAGTTTTAATGCATTGTGAGCAGATAGAAAGCATGGGATTATTTCTATTTTCTTATATTTGCTGAGGCTTGCTTTGTGCCCTAAGATATGATCGATTTTGGAGAAGGTTTCATGGGCTGCTGAGAAGAATGTATATTGTGCAGAAGTTGGATGAAATATTCTGTAGACATCAGCTAGGTCCATTTGATCTATGGTGTGATTTAGTTCTAGGATTTCTGTATTTATTTTTTGTTTGGATGACCTATCTATTAGTGATAGGGGGGTATTAAGGTCTCCCACTACCACTGTGTTGGAGTTTATATATGTTTTTAAGTCCTTTAGAGTATGTTTGATGAAACTGGGCATTGATGTTGGGTGCATATAGGTTGATAATTGTTATTTCCTTTTGGTGTATTTCTCCTTTTATTAATATGGAATGTCCTTCTTTATCTTGTTTGATCAATGTAGGTTTGAAGCCTACTTTGTCTGAGATAAGTATTGGTACTCCTGCCTGTTTTGGGGGGCTGTTGGCTTGGTAAATCTTCTTCCAGCCTTTCCTCCTAAGCCAGTGCTTGTTTCTGCCAATGAGATGGGTCTCCTGTAAGCAACAGATTGTTGGATCTTTCTTTTTAATCCAGTTTGTCAAATGGTGTCTTTTGATGGGGGGATTAAGTCTGTTAACATTCAGTGTTAGTATTGATAAGTACGTGGTGATCCCTGTCATATAGTTGTCTTTGTTGTTTAAGGGTTTGGTTGTGTGCAGCTGAATCAATGTTACTCTCTACTTTCTTGCCTTTTCTTTTCTTGTGGTTTGGTACTACCTGTCCTTTCATGGTTTTGTTTGCTTTCATTTTCTGTTTGCAGAATTCTTTGAAGGATCTTTTGTAGTGGTGGCTTGGTGGTCATATATTGTTTTAGTTTCTGCTTATCATGGAAGACTTTTATTGCTCCATCTATTTTGAATGATAGTTTTGCTGGGTAGAGTATCCTAGGGTTGAAGTTATTGTCATTCAGTGCCCAGAAGACCTCACTCCATGTTCTTCTTGCTTTTAAGGTTTCCATTGAGAAATCTGCTATGATTTTGATGGATTTACCTATTTGTATGTTGTTTTTTTCTCTCTTACAGCCTTCAATATTCTTTCTCTAGTCTCTGTGCTTGTTGTTTTAATGATAATATGTTGTGGGGTAGTTCTATTTTGGTCAAGTCTGTTTGGTGTCCTGGAGGCTTCCTGTACACCAAATCTAGTTTTCTCTAGATTTGGGAAATTTTCTGTTATTATTTTGTTGAATATATTACAAATTCCTTTTGCTTGCACCTCTTCTCTTTCTTCAATGCCCATGATTCTCAGGTTTGGTCTTTTGATGGAGTTGATGAGTTCTTGCATATTCCTTTCACAGGTTTTGAGTTGTTTGAGTAATAGTTCTTTGGTTTTTCCTTTAATTTCCATTTCATCTTCAAGTTCTGAGATTCTCTCTTCTGCTTGTTCTAGTCTGCTGGATTGGCCTTCCACTGTGTTTGTACTTCTGTTTCATTCTTTTTTCTGAGGTTTTCCATATCATGGGTCACTTCCTCTGTAATATTCTCAATTTTTGTCCTTAATTCATTTATCTTTCTACTTATGGTGTTCTCTGTTTCCCTTTGGAATTTATTTAGGGCTCCTATGAGTTCATTTATTTGTTTTTGTGTCTTCTCATATTCTTTATTTTTGTTGTCTTGGAATTTCTTGAGTGCCTCCTGTACATTTTGGTTGACCTTGTTTAGTAACATCTCCATGAAATTCTCAGTGATTTCTTGCAGAATTTCTTCTTTCAGGGTGTTCTTGGGGGCTTCATTGGGTATCCTTGGGATAGTCTATCTTTGTTTTGTTGGGGTCTGGAGCTGGGTATACATTTTCTTCATTTCCCTCTGAATCCTGTTCTAATTTATTTTGAGGGGGGAGAATGGTTTCCATCCCCTTTTTGTCTTTCCATCATTCCACATGGTACTGTTTCTGTCCCTGGTCTGTGTGTAATTTAGTATTAGCTAACTTACAATAGTAAAACTAATGAAACCAAGAAATAAAGAGAAAAAATAAAAAGAAAGAAAAAAATGAAGAACCAAAGAAATCAACAGGGAGAGATGGTGGACAAACAAACAGTGAACAAGACAAACACTTAGAAGAAAAAAAAATTCTAGGTTCAGGAACAATAGAATTTCAGTCTTAGTACTTCTGCTGTTACTCCTTCAGCATCCAGTCCTGGTGTTGGTATTTAAGCAGTAGCTCTGTTGTAGTCTCGCCAGGTGGTTGGGTCAGGAGACAAGCTTTGTGGACCACTCTCTGCCCTATTTCAGGCAGCAGCTCATCACCCACCTACTGTCAGCCCATCTGCCTTTCTAGGCTCATTTACTGAAAGTTTGTGCAGAGATTAGCTCCTTGCCCCACCCCCTTCTCCGGTGTGCTCAGTGCACCCTGTGCCCTCTGGTGCATGTCCTTTTCAGTTCCTTGTTTATTATCCAGGGTTTTTGTTTTGTTTTTTTTGGGGATGGGGGTCAGACTGTCCAGGGAGCTATGCTGGTTTATCCTAGGGGTAGCTGTGGGAATACTGCATGCCACTTATTTGCTCACCTGTTGGTCTGCATCTCCCAAGCAGGTTTGGAGCTAGCATCTGGTGGTGCAGGAGCCCTCCTGTTTTCTCAGTGTAATGTAGCATGGAGAAGCTTTGTACGGGCTGGGGGTTCTGGGTATTGGAGTTTTGCTTCTTCTTGGTGTTTTTTTTTCTGCCAAGTATAGCTCCAGTGTCCCAGCAAGATTTTTGATTTATGGAGCTCACACTGTCTGCTTCCTCCCTCTAATTGCCATCATGGATCCCTCTCAGTATATCTCTTAAATACAGAGAGTTTAAGGGGGAGGAAATATATTTTAAACAAATTTAAGAAGTGCAGACTATTGTAGCTGACTCAAACAGTAAAGAATATGTAATGCTTAATGGATAATAAATAAATATATCTAGTCAGTAGAAAATGCCTAATTGTTAAAATTCTGTGATTTTACTTGGTGTTTAAATTTTTATATCCTTTTAGACTGTGGTGAAGCTCAGTGGTAGAGCACCTGCATGAGGCTGAGTTTGATCCCCACAACCACAAAAAAAAAAAAGCTATGCCTTTCCTTCCAGTATGCTCTTGAACTCATAAGCACTTGAAGAACACCTTTGAAGGATTCTACTGGAGCTTTGAGAATGCTCTCAGAGCAGCAGATAAAAGTCAATGGAAGAGGACCTCAGCTCTGCTATTTCACAACCACTCCTCCACAGCTGCTGAGAGCTGATAGTCCACGCAAATGTCTTTGGAGGTACTTTCAATGAATTGAAGGCCCTTCATCTAAGATTTCTGTATTCTAAACACAGAGAAATATAAGTGGGAAATACTCAGGGCCATTTTATTTTAAAATGAAGATCTTTTTAGCATTCCTATTCCACCTTCACCTGAAATTCCTGAATTTCAAAGCAAATATTCCCTTAGCCTTGTCCCTTGAATCCCACCAGTAGACCAATATAGAAGTAGAGACTTCACTAAGGGGCAAAAACTACAAATCACAATTAGAATAACTCTATGTATTTAAAAAATTAGTACTTTGTAAGCGGTCTTATTTAGAATATATACCCAACAATGATCAGAATAATTAATACAAATGAGCACTGGAAAATAAAAAACAATAATACCTCTGTATACCCCTTCTCTTACCCCAGAATGTTTGCTATTTCTCCTAGGAAAAGAATTTGCCCTCAGTTCCTAACTGACCAGCAGATGTGCTTCTGCTTTTCATGATAACCAAACCCTAGAAGAAAGCCCATTCTGACTACCAAACTCTTAGCTGTAAACCATGAGACCAACCAAACCCATCTGTAAATACACTGAAGATCAGTCAGCAGACTTCAAAAAAAAATGCAGACTTAGGAATTCAGTCATTCAAGGATCCATCTGGATTTTTTGTTTGGTTTTTGAATTTTACAGTTATAGAAACAGGCTTGAAGAGAATAGTTAATTGTTCCAAATATACTTTAAGTTAACAAAAACATTTTGAAGCTCTTAGGCTCTGTGCTAGGTGTTTTGAACAGAAAGATAAATGATGTAATAATCCTTATCCATCCATGTGACAAGGTCCACATTTGTTTTTCCATTCTAGGTAATAATTACTAATCACAGGCATGTTCAAGTATTTACTATATGTCAAGCATTTTATTAAATGCTTCATGAGAATCATTCCCGTTTAGTGTTCATCTCAACTTTACAAAGACATTTTTCTTCTTATTTAACAAATGAAAAAAATGAAGATGCTGAGAGTTGAAGCAGATTGCCCAGAATCACTCAGCGAATGAAGCGGAGTGAAGACTTGAGCTTAGCTAAGTTAACACCAGGTCCAATGTCTTCACCACTTACTCCCTCCCCGGAATGCAGGGTCATGGGAGGCCTAGTTTTGTGACTGCAAGCTTCTCTATTATGAAGTTAATTCATAATCAACCTGTTACAGGATGTTTTAGGTCCTGGACCCATATTCCTGGGTTTTATAGGTCAGGTTCTGGCCATGTGCCCCAACATGCCAAATACAAAAGATGAATAATGGTGAAGGGTAGAGAAAGGAGGTTTATGATAAGACACAGGCAGCTGTGGGAAGAGGAAAGGTAGCATTTCAATCCATTTTTCCCCAACAGACATTTGCTTCATGGTTAAATAGAAGGAAGAACTGGGCGGGGGGGGGGGGGGCAGGAAGAGTTATGCATAATTATTAAACGTGTGTTCTGGTGGCCAGAGGTAGTCAGAGGTGGCACTCTCTGGTGGTCTGGCAGCTCATTGTCTCAGAACTGATCACATGAGGCCTTATTAGAAGAGTCATTGCTGCCTGATGGTCTTTTTCTCCTGTCTGGTCCTTCCTTAATTCCAAGATGGCTGCAAAGTGACTGCAGGAGAGGATGGTTCAGAACAAAGGACACAGATACAAAATGGGGGCTGGGATACCTAACTTTTATCCTGTTTCCAGTTAATTTGTGGGCCAAACTAAGGAATCAGTGTCTTTTAGCAAAAAGCAGTTTTTAAGTAACTAATACAAACCAGTTTTATCCACTGAGGTTTGAAGAGGATATAGAATCTGTGTAGTCTGAAGCTTATATAACTGCAGATCCATCTTTAAGAAAAATAATAGAAAATTACAAGGAAAAATATGAACTTGAATATTTGTAATTAGAAAATAAGAGGTCTGGAGAGGCAAAGGGCCTTGAAGTTTAAACTTTGACAACTTAAGAGGAAAACTGACCTACCCAGGTTTATCTTTGAAAAGGCTGTTTGTGGAAGTGGTTGAAGGTGGTCAAGGTCTGGCAGACATGGAAATAAGAGGAAGCCCATTGAACTTCCTCAGGCAGCTTCAGGATTGCAGCCCTTTTTACTTTCAGGTTTGTTATTGGGGATTGAAGACTGAACTCAGGGCATTGTGTCTTGTCCTTGCTAGACTAGGCGCTCTGCCACTTGAGCACTCCACCAGCCCTGCAGCCCCTTTTCTAAGATGGTACAAACTGTTCCAGAGCATCGGTCCTCCAATACCAGTACTTGTACCACCTAACGTATCTGCACTATCTATCATGGTACTCACCTAGGAATCCCACTCCTTGAGTTAATGCAGCATTTCTGATGTTATCAAGGAAATTTGTGTTCTTAATGACTTCACAATTGACTTTTGATGTTTGAACACAGTCAAGTTTGAAAGTTATTGCTCTAGATTTTTTTTTCTCATCACCTCCTAGACCCACTCCTACACTACCCTTCTTCTAAATAGTCTCATACTAATATGGAATAAAAAGCCAGGTGAAGTAGGTAAAGAAAGGCAGGATTCAGTGTATAAAAAGCCAGTTTATTTTTTCCTATCCTGGTCTACCTTCTGTGATAAACATGCAGTCATCTGATGAATAAAGGTATCACAGCTATGTTCTGCCCCAGGATCTGAGAGTCATTGTTTCTCCCCGTTTACAAGATGTAAAACAAAAAGCAGATTGCCCCCACTGCAATTTATTTTAATAAAGAAAACAAATGCTGAATTGCTCAAGGAATATCCATGCAGTGACAATTAAAATACTCCTCGGGCACCTGTGCAATCCTGAGAGACCAAGTTCATCAGCAAGAGAGGCAGTTGCAGAAATCACCTCCACCACAGGACTTTAAGATTTGCTTTTGGTTTTTGAAACATGGTCTCTCTATGTAGCCCAGGCTGACTTCCACCTTTTGATACTCCTTCCTCAGCCTCTGGAGTGCTAGGATTACAGGCATGTGCCACCACACCATACCAGCTTTCCATAGGAAATTTTTTTGGGGGGAGGGGCTACTGAGGTTTGAACTCAGGGCCTCACACTTACTAGGCAGGTACTCTACCATTTGAACCTTGATCCATGCCTTCAGATTTTTTTTTTTTGCTTTCGTTATTTTTCAGGCAGGATCTTGCATTTTTGCTTGGGTAGGGGTCTCAGACCTCGATCCTCCTCTTACCTATGCTTCCTGCATAGCTGAAATTAAAGACATGAACCACCATGGCTCCAGTGATTTAAAGACCTCCCACTAGTCCCCACCTCCTAAAAGTTCCACCTCCTCCCAAAAATAGCACCACCCTGAGGAGCAGTCTTTTAGCACATGAGCCTCTGGGGGACACTTAAGATCTAAAGGACAGCAGCTTCCTTCCACACTTCAGGGTTCTCCCTGTGTGTGTACATTTTCTAATTTTAAAAAACTAGCAACTAATTTATTGTGAATCCTACATCCCCACAATTGCACAAGAAGTTGGGAATAAGGAAATCTTGAAAAGTTTAAGGCCTAACAGGAAAGATAATAAACCAATAGTGATAATAAGATACTATAGAGAAATATACATTGCACTCCAGTAAGACAGGTAAGGAGAAAACGGTTGCATATGTAGAATGATGAAATAACATTTTTTAAAATTCTTCCTTTTAACCCAGAAATTACTTTCATATGAAGAAAGGTTTTATTTCTTCTTTTTTTGGCAGAACTACCAAAAGCAGGTAGTTTGAACTACCTGCTTCACACTTGCGAAGCAGGCGCTCTATGGCTTGATTCACACCTCCAGCACAAATATGAAAAAAGTCTTAAAGAATAGTATGATGGACACCATGAACGTACCAAATAGCTTAAGAAAGAAATGAAACATTATAGATACATTTAAAAACCTGTACAGCCCTCCACAATCACATTCCCTCTTTCTGCTTCTGTACCACCCATGACCCTGCCTCACAGTGCCCACCATCCAAAGTGTAGCACTTATCTTTTGCCTGTATTTCTGTATACTTTTATCACATACAAGTGTATTGCTAAACAATACATAATACCACTGGTGTGCTTTTAAACTTTGTATCAAATACATTGTATGCCTAAATTGAAGACAGATTTTGGTAGCACTGAGATAACCCCTGTGATTTCAACTCCTTAGTTCATGGGTATCATCCCTTCCCCTTGACTGAGGATGGGACTTGTGACTTGATCTAACAAGTAGAATATGGTGATGTTGATAAATGTGACCCTAATGATTACAATGAATTATGAAAGACTCTGATTTAGCAGATTAGAATGGTAGATTCTTATTACTGTCTTGCTGAAATAAGTAGCCATGTTGAGAAGTCTTCTGTGGCAAGGAACTGCAGGCAGCTTCTAGGACCCAAAGGCAGCTCAGGAGATGGCCCACAAAAAACCTGATGTCCTTAGGAAACAATCTTGCCAATTCTGAATGATCTTGGAAGCAGATTTTTTCCTAGTTGAGCCTACAGATGAAAAAACAGTCCTGCCAATACATTAATTGCAGCCTTAACAGAGCCTTAGCTGAGATCCCACTTAAGCAGGGCTGAGAACTCCTACTATATGAGTGTATAGTTCTAAGCTACTAAATTTGTGGGCTAATTTGTTACACATCAATGATGAATTAACATAGCTTCCATTTGTAATTTATTTTTCTCACCAACCATCATAGTTTTGGGATTTAATACAATAGCTCTTGTCATTCATTTTTAATGCTATATAATTTTCCATTGTTTGCCCAGAATAAAATTGACATCCATTTGTCTATTGATGAAGTTTCAGGCTGTTTTTTTATAAGTATTCTACTTTAAGGATTTCTGGTTGGAGATGTGACTCAAGTGGTAAAGTGCCTCCCTAACAAGCATGGAGCTCTGAGTTCAAACCCCAGTACCATCAAAAAGTTGGTTTGGCAGAGTGGCTCAAGTGGTAGAGCACCTGTCTTGTAAGTGTGAGATCCTGAGTTCAAACCCCAGTACCAACCAAAAAAGAAAAAGGTATTTGTGTATATGTCTTATAGAGATGAGTGAAATTTTCTCTAGATATTTAGAAGCAGAATTACTGGATCATAAGATGTGAAGACATATGTTAAGAGTTATTGCTAAATTTTTTTCTAAAGTGAGTCTGCCAATTTATACACACTCCATCAGGTGATCAGTTGCTGATGGTGTATAGCCTTGCCAACAATAATAATAGTGGTAGAAATAATACTGTCATATATATTTAAATATGTATTGTGAAATTCTTCCATTACATGTATAACAGTATAATGAACCTCCAAATGCCCACTGCCTAGATCCAATAATCATCAGTATGGCCAATTTTGCTCATGTGTACACTTAAGTGCTCCCCTCCCTCACCAATTATTTTCAGGCTATATACCAAATACTGTATCATCTCACCCCTAAACATTTTGGAATATATCTCCCAAAGATGAAATTTCTTTGAAATAAAAATTTTGAGATGCTTGTAGAGTCACATATATAAGATTAATACAGAAAGATCCTACGTACCATTTACCTCCAATGACAACAGAACTATAGTACAGTATCATAACAGGGGTTCTGACATTAATATAGTCAAGGTACAGAACATTTTCATCACCAAGTTGCTTTTATATAGTCACATCTACTTCCATCTTGCTCCCACACCTTTCTTAAACCCTTGGTAACTTCTAATTCAGTCTCCAGTTCTATAATTTTGCATTTTTTAAAGAATGCCATAAAATAGAGTTATGTTATTTGATATTGGCCTCCAGCATAATTCTCCAGAGATTCTACTAGATTATTAAGTGGATCAACAGATGTTAATTTATAGAAGTGAGAGCCATGTAATAGTAAGGAAATACCCACAGTTTGTTGGCCATTCTCACATTGAAGCACATCTGGATTACTTTTGTCAAGATATAATTAATATACCCATACAATTCACCCATTTAAGTATGCCATGCAAAGGTTTTTAGTATGTTCACAAAATTATGTAAACATCACCATAATCCATTTTAAAGCATTTTCACAACCTCCAAAAGGAAGCTTGTACCCATAGCAGTCACTCTACCTTCTCCTCAATGAACCACCATTGCCATGACAGTCCTAGGCAACCACAAATCTATTTTCTATCTCAATAGATTTGCCTGTTCTTGACATTTCATATAAATGAAACCATACACTATAAAACTAGCCTTTTTCACTTGGTATAATACTTCCAAGGGTTTACCCATGTTACTTCATCTCTTTCTATACTAAATAATATTCCATTGCATTGATGCATCAGATTTTGTTTTTCCATTCATCAGTTGATGGACATTTGGGATGCTTTCACTTGAGGGCTATTATGAATAATGCTAGTATGAACATTCATGAACAAGTTTTTGTGTGGACATGTTTTAATTACTCTTGGGCATATACCTAGGAATGTAATTGTTGGGTTTATGGTAACTCTATGTTTAACCGAGTAATGCTCAGATTGCTCCAAAGTGGCTACCATACCTGTTTATATTCCCAACAGCAAAATATATGAATGTTCCAATTTCTCTACATCCTCACTGATACTTTTGTTTCTAGCCACTCTAGTAGATGTGAAATCGTATCCTACTGTGAGTTTAATTCACATTTCCTTGGTCACTAATGTCAAGAATCTAAGTAGCAAAGAGGCCTGGTAGAGATGAACCAATGTGGATGGCAATACACATGTGCATGGAAGCAATGCTAGGAATCTCTCTGTATAGCTATCTTTACCTCAAACTAGCAAAAACACTGTCTTTCTTATTATCTCTTATGTTTTATCTTCAACAAAATTGGGGAACAAGAGGGCAGAACAGGTTCTGCCTGGAAGTGGGGGTAGGGGAGGTGGCCCAAACCATGTATACACATCTGAGTAAATGTAAAAATGATAAAATGAAGAAAGAGAGAGGGGGGAAAAAAGAAGATTCTTTTCAGGGACTGGATATATAACTCAGTGATCAAGCACTTGCTTAGTACATGTGAAGTCCTGGGTTTGATCCCCAGCGCACACACATGGAAAAAGATTTCATATGCTTATTGTTCTTTGTATCTTGTTTGGAGAAATATCTATTCAGATTCCTTGCCAATGTTTTTCACTAGGTTATCTTTCTATTATTGAGTGTTTAAGAGTTCTTTAGTCTAGATACTAGCTCTGTCTCAAATGATCAGATGTTGGATATGCAAAAATGTTTTCCTATTATGTAAGTTGCCTATCATTTCCTTAAAACAATCTATGAGATACAAAAGATTGTCATTATGATGGTATCAAATTTATTTATTGGTTTTGTTATTGTTGCTTGTAATTTAGGTGTCATATCTAAGAAGTCATTGCCTAATCCAAGATCATGAAGATTTACACCTACTTTTCTTCTAAGAGTTTTACAGTTTTAGCTCTTATATTTATGTCTTTGATCCATTGAGTGAATTTTTATGTTGTTTCCAGTTTGTATTTATTTATTTACTTATTTATTTATTGCAGTACTGGGGCTTGAACTCAGGGTCTTCACTTTGAGCCACTCCATCAGCCCTATTTTTGTGAAGGGATTTTTGAGATAGGGTCTCGTGGAACTATTTGCCCAGGCTGGCTTCGAACCGTGACCCTCCTGATCTCTGCCTCCTGAGTAGCTAGGATGCAAGGAATAAAGTTGCTCTAAACGTCTGTGTAAAGACTTTTATTTCTGTTTCCTTTTTCTTACCTTTTTATGTATTACTTGATTTTCTTTTAGAATTCCGTTTTAATTTATCTATACTATTTTGACTGCATCTGTTTGTATAGCCTTTCTTAGTGGCTGTTCTATGTGTTATTTTATCTATCTGTAACTTATCACAATCTACTGGTATTGCCATTTTATCAGTTTGAGTGAAAAATAGAAACCCTTTTTCTCTTTTCATCCCCTTACCCTTTGCCAGTCCATAGTCTGCATTCAACTAGAATCACATTAAATAGTATTATAATTTTTGCTTTAACCACCAAACATAATTCTATAATTCAATAGGTAAAGGAAAATCTATTGTTTTATCCATCATTTTTCTTACCACATTCTTGCCTTCCTCCTAATGTTCCACAGTTTCTTCATTATTTCTGTTTAGAGAATTTCCTTTACCTTTTCTTTTGGGGTAGATTTTTCTGAGGGCAAATTCTCTAGCTTTCTTTTGTCCACACATGTCTCAATTTCTTCTTCATTCCTGAAGAATACTTTTTAGTTGGGCACAAGATTCTAGGTGGATAATTATCTTTTCTTCTTTCTGTGCTAAAAAAATATTGTGGCACTTCCCTTAGACTGCCATCATTTCTAGTGAAAAATCTGCTGTCATTTGAATTGTTTTCCCTATGGCTAAGGTATTTTCTCTTGTTGTTTTCAAGACTTTTTTCCACCTTAGTTTTCAAATCCAGAATTAGGATGTGTCTTATGTAGGTTTCTTTGGGTTTTTCCATGTGAATAAAAATTTAGTCATAATTCATTCATCTCTATTAATCTGTAATGTCAGATCTGTCATGTCTGGTTTTGTTATGTGTGTGGGAATGTTTCTGGTTCTCTGTTCTGTTTCATTATCATCTTTCTGTATCTTGGTGCCATTACTTGTTGACATAAATACTATAATTGATCCTTAAATCTTGTCTGGAAATTCTACTCACTTTATTTACCTCTTTTGGACCTGATACTTAGGTGTTGTGTAGCAGGATACCATTCTCCTTTGAAGGCAGTTGAGATTATCACTATTAAAAATCATTCAGGAAGAAAGCTGGGCTGTGTATGTAGTTTAATGGTAGAACCCTTGCCTAGCATGTGTGAGACCATGGGGTCCATCCCTAACACTACAAAAAAACAATCATCCAGGAAGTCTCCATTTCAAGTGAGGTAGTCTGAATTTTTTATGACCAATTCTACCACCAAAAACAATTGTAAAGCTGACAAAGTATGAGAGAAAATAGAGGAAATATGAGCACTTGCCAGGCTTGCACTCTGAAAAGAAGAGAAAGCCAGAGAGCTGACCCTCGGGCCCCTTGAAGATAACTTTGAGGAATTTGTTCATTTGAAAGTGGCAGCCCGAAGATCTAAAGCTGAGCAGAATCATTCACTTAAAAGGCTGAAAAATGAACAGAGCTTTAAACAATTTTATGAGGTTTGTGAGGGGAAAACTGGTGCAGGAGCCATTAAAAACAAGGACAATACAAAATTGAATATAAGAAAATATCAGCTGCCAGGTGCCAGTGGCTCATGCCTGGAATCCTAGCTATTTGGGATGCTGAAATCAGGGGGATTACCATTTGAGGCCAGCTCTGAAAAATAGGTCCTGAGACCCCCCCATCTCCAAAAGTAGCCAGAGCAAAATGAACTGGAGTCATGGCTTAAGTGGTAGAGGGCTTGCTTTGTAAGCACAAAGCCCTGAGTTCAAATCCCAGTCACACACATTAAAAAAAGAAAGTATTAGCTACATCTGACATGTTGAAAAATTCTAACATAGGTATTTTAGTCAGTTGCCTACTAATAATAATTACAATAATTCATTCCATGATTTTTTTTTCTTTTTTGTAATAGTTAGTGGCACTGAAGTCAGAACTCAGAGCTTTGCACTTGTTGAACAGGTAGTCTACTGATCAAGCCACACATCCAGCCCAAATATAATTAGGTAGTTTAGTTTTCCCTCTGTCATATTTATCAAAAAAAATTTTTTTGGCAGTACTGGGGTTTAAATTCAGGGTTTTGTGCTTGCCAGCCATGCTCTTTAAGCTTAAGCCACATCCCCAGCCCAAACTTTTGTTAATATGTACAGCCTTAAGATTATAGGACATTTTAAAAATCCTTTGAATTTATAACAATATTCCAAGGCAGAAAATATAATACAGTAATCAATAAAACACTTCTCAAGAGTAAAAATATATGACATTAGGATAAAACTCTGTTGTGGAAATGGAATATGCTCATGTTCAGGGAGAAAACGATCTAGCATTTTTGTTAGTTTGTTCAAGTTTTTAAGATTGAAGAGGCTGGTATTCCGATCTCTAGAATACTGACACTCCAGGAATAACATACAGTAGTTCCTTCCTTATCTGTGGGGGAAATGTTCTAAGACTCCAGGGGTGCCTGAAACTGTGTTTTTTTCTCTCTATATACACACATGTATAATAAAGTTCATAAACTAGCACGGTAAAAGATTGATAGCAGTAACATAATAAAATAGAGCAATTATAACAATATACCATATTAGGCTAGAGATGTAGGTCAGTGGTAGAGCATCTGCCAACCATGTGTGAGGCCCTGGGTTTGATCCTTAGCACTGAAAAAAAAACTATGAATTGTTTATTTCTGGAATTTTCCATTTAATATTTTGGAATGTGGTTGACTGCAGGTAACTGAAAGTGAAAGAATGAATAAAGGGGATTACTGTCATATTTTTTAAATGTTAATGTTTATAATGTGCCAGAAATTACAAAATTTTAACGATTTATGATGAAAATTCTTAGGTATAAGTTTAGTACTGTGCAATTGAACACACAGTTTTCCAAAATTATTTTAGGCCGCATCTTAGTAAAAATTTTTGAATCCATAGCCCTAGTGATCTCAAGATCATGGTTTTAAATATTGATGATTCCCAGTAGCATTATCTATAATGCTTTTTCTTCCATGAGCTCCAGAGCTGTATATCTGCCTTTTTGTCACTTCTGCTTGGATGTCTAAGACACATGTAAAACTTAATAAGTTTAAAAGTTATGATTTCTTGATTCTCTGCCTAGCTCCACCTACTGCCAAATCTGCCAATGGCATTATATCACCTAATTGCTCAGACCCCAAATGGTGGAATAATCCTGACTCCTTGTTTCTCTCCCATTCCACATCCAACTATCGCAAATCTTGTGAGCCACACCATAAAAAGACATCCTGAACCCAACAACTTCTAATTACCTCCACATGGACTCTTTTGGTCCAAGTCCCCATCACGTTTCTTGACTACTGTGATATCTCCTCAACTGGAGCTGCAGTCTTGCTTCTATGTTGTCTGCAATCAGAGGAATTGTTTATATCTGTGGTCCTAACCTTGGCTGCACACCTGGATCAGTACAAAGCTACAAAAGTTTTGACACCTAACACTCACAATCTGTAATTGTTTTTCTGGGGGGGACAGTGGGGTTATTGGGGTTTGAACTCAGGGCCTTGCACTTGCTAGGCCAGTGCTTTGCCACTTGAGCCACAACCCCACATGTTGTAATTCTTATGTGGTCTGTAATTGCTCCCTGCTGTAGATCACAGCTAGGGCTTTACAAGTGAGGCAAGCACTCTACCACTGAGCCACACACAAAAAAAGGTAACACATTTTTTTTTTTGGCTTTAAGTCTCCAATTGATTTTACTGTTAAGGTCAAGTACAAGACTGGACACAACTATGCACAATTTGGGTCCAGTTTCCTCTCTGATCTCATTTGCAATTGCTCTCCATCATCAACACTTTCCCCTAGTTACTCCTCCATTACTTGCACTTGCTCTTCCTTCTGCCTTAACAGGCACTCATTTTTCGTGACTTATCCCTTCATTAAGGTTTCCTATTTAGGTATCATTTCCTCAGAATATTCCTGATTACCTTTCTAAAAAAGCATCCCTTCTATTAACTTACCTTGTAGCAGGGAGGATATGAGAAAAAAAAAAAAGACTAGGCCTGAGTCCTCAGAAAGTAGCAGGGAGGTAGGGATAGCATAACAGAGAGATAAAACCTGAGAAATCTAAATATAAGGAGGGTCATATAACACCAGGCAGGGGAAAGTTAGCACTAGAGTAAAGAAGCCAATAAAATTAAATATAACTGTATATGGATTAGACCTTGCTTTTTGCTTCTGTAACCTGCTTGCAAGAGTATATAAGGTGAGACCCCTTTGTTCTCGGGGCTCAGCCTCTGGACACAAGTCCACTGAGTCTGTGCTGGCACAATAAAACATTGCTTCCTGCTAAATTGCTTCAGAGTCTCCTAGCTCAGCTAGCAACTTCCTGCAACATTTCTTGGGGGCTCGTTATCTGGGTTATCTGGGATTTCGGAGACACAGTGAGTTATCACCTCCCTTGTCACCAGGGTGCACCCCTCCCACCCTGGACTGCCAGGAGGAGATCCCACCAGGCGCCAACAGATAGATTGATCTGGAGAGGGATTCATCCTCCTGGTGAGTTGAGGTCAGGGCCTTGGATGCACAGGGCCTTGGATGCACAAGGTCAGGGCCTTGGATGCACTTGAGGCACAGGAACCAGCAAAGGGAGGGGAGCACCACTCATCAGACTGGTAAGAACCCAGGTTTGAATTCAGGCCTGCCTCAGGAGGCAGAAGGGGAGACTGATACCTCCCAGAGACTGCTAGTAACCACTAGTAACCATGGTGAAACCATATCTTTAGGGTTCAGGGAGTGGGGTTGAAGCACTGTGCTGTGTGACAGTATATGAAAGTGCGAGCCTGAGACGCAACTCAGCTGCGAAGTGAGTGAGGAGTCCTGATCCTCGGGTCTGTGATGAACTCATAAGGTCAAGGATGAGACTTAATAGGGGCGCCAGTTCAGGGTTTATATAGACTCACCATGGCCAAAGAGATGCCTAAGTCCCCACGAGGGGAGCGGCAGGAGACAGACAAAGCAAATGCTCTTCCAAAACCCCTCCCCCTCTGTGATTGTCTGGCAGTCTGGTAATGGGAGGAGATGGGTAGAAATCAGAGTAAGAATACTCCCTTGGAGTGTATGATTAATAACTTTAAAAAGAGATTTAATGGAGACTACAGAGTTAACTCCTAACAAGCTAAAGGTCCTTTGTGAAGTAGATTGGCCTGCTTTTGGTGTAGGATGGCCCCCAGAAGGGTCACTAGATAAAACTGTGGTTAAAAAAGTTTACAGAGTAATTGTAAAAAAAACAAAAAACAACAACAAACCCTTAACATCCAGGAGAATGGGAAAAGCCAAGACACTAAAATTGGTCTTCAAAAACCAGACTTTGTTATTTAAATTCAGGTAGCAATTTATTGGGCAGACTAAGGAGAAATCAGAGTCTTTCAGTCTTGATGGGTAGCTTTGGTGCCCCAGTTTGCACATCTTCACCCAAAATGGGAAGACTTAGGTTCAGCACTAACTGAGCTCTTATAAAAATTAACACATGAAGGATGGACTTGCACTGATACATAAGATCTGGTCTGACTTGGTAGAAAAGGAATGTTGCAGAAGGGTTGCAGAGAGGGGGAAATGGAGGAATGGAAACAAAATTGGGATGAGGTCTTCATGGATGAAGTCTAGTAAATTGAAAGTGTAAATGTCATGAAATGTTTGGAGACAAACTCAACTCCTTCAGTTGAGTTTGTTTATGTCTTAAAAATAAAAAGTAAATAAAAAACAATTTAGGATTATTAAAATATGCCAGAAATACTGAACTTGCTGGCACCTTCACTTCTAGAGAGCATAAACAGGGAGAACCTACCTAAAAGGGTGAGAAAAAAAGGAACAATTTTGACTGTTGCTGTTAAAATATAAAAAAAAACTGTTGCAAAAAGTTGGTGCAGTAAGCTTGGCCTGTTATTGAGACAGTCATGAGATGCTTATGTTTCCCTTGCTAATGGCTGGTCAGATTATGCATCTATCTAATGGTGTGCTCACAGTGTGTTTGTATGTGTAAGCATCTTCAAAATGGTTTTTAAACTGCTGCTATAAGGTTAATATGATACTCAAGGTAAAAAAACAAAAAAACAAAAACCAGCCTGTTTGTTTTAAAGATCTTTGTTATAAATTGCTCAGGCTTTTTACACATAAATATGTAAACATCTTGAGAACAGTGCTTATTATAGAGTCGATGGAAAAATTATTATTCTGGTCTACTGCTACTTAAAAAAAAACAACACGTTTTCAAACTTATTTCAATAAGGTCTCACTAGCATGCAGGCATACAAGGATTAACACTCTGGCTTAGACCAGAGGAGAAAAAAAGAAAGTGGGGGAGGCTACAGTCTGCAAGAGAAATCTTAAAATTTGGGTAGTTAAAAATGACCTTAGCCTGTTACATTCTGTCATAAATAAAATCTGGGATTTAATCATCTCTTATAATACATGGGTCTATTAACAAATGGGATTTCTATAAGTTGTTTTTATACAAAAAATAATTTTAAGGTTGCTTTCTTTCTGGGTTTTTCCCATACAAATATAAGGTTCTAAGTTAAAAGGTTTTATGAATTAATTTCAACAAGTAACGTGTGTGTGTGTGTGTGTGTGTGTGTGTGTGTGTGTGTGTGAGATATTAAAGATATGGTTTTTAAAATAAGAGGATAAAAAAAACTTTAGGCACGGTTCCTTGGCTCTCGCCCCTCCTTCTTTGTGCTCCCGGGACCATAGCTGATCCTCGCGTGAGGCAGATCAAGATCAAGACCGGCGTGGTGAAGAGGTACAATGACACAGAAAACATTCCCATTCCAAAGGGAAAAAAGGATACTAAGGAAGGATCAGCTCAAAGCAGGGTGGAAACCCATCACAGCAAACATTAACCCTGTTGCTCCATGTCTGGCATCCAGGAGGGTGCAGCATTACTGGGATTTGAAATGAAGACCTTGTGTGGTGTAGGGCAGGCGCTCTTAAGCCATGTCTCCAGCCTTTTTTGCTTTAGTTATTTTCAGGTAGGGTTTCATGTTTTTGCCCAGGGCTGGTATTAAACCGCAGTCTTGTGACCTGCAGCCTCCCAAGTAACTGAGATTATAGATTGGTCAAAGAAAAAGTAATGTATGAAAAAGAAGCAAAGCAACAAGAAGAAAAGATTGAAAAAATGAAAGCTGAAGATGGTGAAAATTATGTCATTAAAAAGCAGGCAGAGATCCTGCAGAAGTCCCGGATGATGATCCCAGATTGCCAGCGCAGGTTGGAGGCAGCCTACACTGACCTGCAGCAGACACTAGAAAGTGAAAAGGACTTGGAAGAAGCTGAGGAATACAAAGAAGCACGTCTAGTCCTGGATTCAGTGAAGTTAGAAGCCTGAACCTTCTATATAGTGTTTTCTACATTAAATTCTGGGGCCCATTTTACTAGTCATTGTTTTTAACCACTGCTGTGTGTTCAAAGTAGTATAAGAATGTGTTTTTATGATGCTGTTGCATATATTTTTACTTTGCATATTTTAATGTGTTAAGAATTCATCAAATAAAATTATTTCATACTTTAAAAAAAAGGATAAAGACAAGCTCCCCCAGGGGATACAAAATAAGTTGTCATAAAGGTACAGAGCAAGTTGTCATAAAAAGATGGAGCTTATAGATGCTTATGTAAGTGGTTAACTAAACTCCAGTATATTAAAGGTTTTGCAAGGTCAAATTTAATGTACTGATGTTAAACTAAAACTTAATTCTCTAAGCTCATAAGAAGGCTATCTTTAAAATACTATATTGTTCTTGATAACATTTACAAAAAAATTGTCTTTAAAATGGTTTTTGTTTTGTCAAGATAACTCAGAAATTTTTGGTGCTACAGATTAATCCACAAATTTGTCAAGATAAGAGTTAATTAAAACACAAAAAGACAAGAGGCAGCTGAGCACAGGGAGTGCTGCTGCACTGATGTGAGGATCAAGACAGATTTATTTATGTAAAACAAAGCCAAAGTACACCCTCCAGGTAGGAAAAATAAATAAAAACTCAAAAAGGAGCACTACACTGGAAGACCTCCAGTTTTTATTGGACTCAACAGAGTGGAGATGTTATTCTTACTCCTTCCACATGGCAGGTGGAGGGAATTTTTGCCCTGCGATATCCAGATTGGGTCTATTATTTTAGGGGGGCTCCACTGACTACAGGTTGGTGGGATCCTGCTGTATGTCATGAGCCATCTGTTAATGCCAACAATCTGGGATGTGATCCCTTAGCAACATCTGAGCCATGATTCTTGGCTACTATGTTTCCTAACTCCACACTTAGTCCCCATAAATATTTATCTGTGTTCTCTGGTGATTTTTGTTGGGGTTTTGACTAGTAAGGTAACTGAGTCATGTTCATTTAAGAGTTGGTTTATGTAAAATTTTCTAGATGAACTCAGGGTTAAACTACTATTGTCTTGGGTGATTCTAATGCAGTTGGTATCCTATATTTGTGACTGGGCTTCTTGGAATCACTGACCCTTTTCTCCTCCCCCAACTGATAAAAATATCTAAGTTTTACTTCAAGAGCAACAACTAAACTAATATGTATATATAACCTCTATAGACCTGTGATGCTGCTGCTGGTTCCTATATATTAAATATATTTATGTTTTTCAAGTATATCAAGCTTCCTAAAATACAAAATTTAGATAAACACAGTAACAAAAAGTTAATGGTACTGATATACTGTTCTGTTAGTTTCTAAATTGTCCATCAGAATTTTAACCATGACTCTTAAGTTTTTATCATTATGGTTCTGATCCTTCCGGGGCATTTAAAATCAAGCCATTAAATCATGATTCTAACAACTACTTATGCATCAACCAGATTAGCTTTTTAGACAACTGCTTTTGTTAGATTTTGCTTTGTATTGGCCTTGTCTAGAAGCCTAAGAGCCACTTCTTTTAAGCCTCTTTGTTGCTTAAATTTGGCCAAAAGGGTCTATTTGGCACTGACTCCAACCTGATCTGCTCATTATTCCTCCCTCCCCCTGAACCACCAAAACAAAAAGACCACCAAACAAAATCAGGAAAGAGCAAATCCTGATGATGAGAAAAAATGACCAATCAAGAAAGATCTTCAGTCTAAGGCCATATCACCTTGAACATGACCAATCTCATCTGGTCTTGAAAGCCAAGCAGGGTTGGGTCTGGTTAGTACTTGGATAATCTTCAGAAAAGACTGCTCAGAAACAAGCAGTTTGGAGACAAGGGGGGAATGTCATCAAAGTTCAAATAGAGTCACTGGTGCCAGACCTCTCAAAGATAACCAAAGCTGAGAGGATTGAGGAAATGGTTCTCATACATGTGTGGCTATCTGGCATTAAAGCCCTTCCAGACACAAACTCCTATTTTTAGACAGGGTCTTCTACTTAGAGACAAAATAACTATTTTTACTGGCTCTAAACATGTCCTTTGATACTTAAAGATGGTGGTTTTAACTTTTTTTTTTTTTAAAACAACGCATGTCCTTTGATACTTAAAGATGGTGGTTTTAACTTTTTTTTTTTAAAAACAACGCATTTTCTTGGACATATATACTGATAATATATTGCTGCCATGGTAACAGTTTAAAAAGCAAACAAAAAAAGACATTTTTCTGGGTAAAAAAATAAAATGTCCACTGTTAGGTCGACGCTGATGGGAAGGCCAAATTGGAGCCAAATAATAAAACAAGCAGGCTTTAAGCAGGCTTTATTGAGAGCGCGCTCTCGGGTGAGGTTCACCGTCCCCAAAGAGCAGGGCCAGAGAAGTCACGCCAGAGAAATGGCAGCCCAGTTTTTATATCCTGGGTGAAGTCAAGAGCTTAAGGTATTATGGGGCATCGGGATAGGTCGAGGTTTGGTGGGGAGGAGCTCGGGGTAATATGGATCTGTAGGATAGGTCAGGACCCATTGCCTGCCAGCAGGAGTTGCCATGGTAATCATGAAGCCTCTAATTGCTGCGCACCTTAATCACTGTACGCCAGAGTTGCCGTGGTAACCATGAAGGGAAGGTGGGGATGGAGTGGAAAGTGAGCAGAGAGTCCCTGATCGCCATGGGGTGGCTGCCCACCGGCCAAACATCCACCCATTAAAACCCCATTGAAGGGCCCTTTTGTTGTTATCTTGTCTACTACTCCCACCGCAGTTAAAGTAGTAGTGATTGCTCCTTGAATCCACCATAGTCAAGTCAATCTAGCTTCTCTCAAGTGGGAGTGCATCCTTGATCCGGCTTCACCATTTAGGATCACCCTCCAGAACCTGAGCACCTTCCCTTGCCAGGACTCCACTTCCCAGGAAACAACAGGGGACCAAGAATAGCAGGACGATAGTCCTGCTCTAGTCACCCATAGAAGCTGACTAGTCAACACAAGGCAGAAGCTTGAGGAGTCAACTCTCCAACAGGCTAAACAGGCTGTTTTTCACACCAGTTATTTCACTATAATGCATTGTCACCCCTTGTCTGTATCTGTTGCTGTAGTTCTCACCCTAGTCTTCACAGGCTTAGCAGAAACTGCCCCGCTGACTGGACTCATAGTGAAAGGTTTTTATTAGCTCTCTTCTATCTCTTTTGGGCAGAATGCATAATTACTGCTTGTTACTGATCTGGTTTCCCTTCCCAGCCCGAGCCCTCATCCTGTGACCTATGTATGCCTACTACTCAGGCAGGAAGTGTTGTTACGAAGACTTTACTTTTCCATACTAACTATTCCTGTGCAGACTCTGTCATCAGGTCATGCACTCACAATCACACCACCTATCTAGTGTGCTCCCATGGTACTCAGCATAACTGCTTCAACCCCATTTACCACCCTTGAGAGCAATGGTTAGAGATCAGGAGCATCTGCCACCCTAGGAACCTCGTCAGCCACACCCAGATGTTTAACCCTGATAAACCAGTGTCAATGCTCTTTGATGCATGTGTGACCATAGACAAAGGTGGACATGGAGGTACAGGTTGTGGCTGTGAAGGCCTGGCTTGGGAAAGAGCCTATATGTCAAATGGTGAATTTTCCATCTCTGCCAAAGCTAAAAACTTGTTCCTCTCACTGGCTGAGTCTATAGTCCAGACACTGTCACTTCATGCTATGTTTGTTGGGGGGACCAACATGGGAGACCATTAGCCTTGGGAAGCAAGGGAGCTGAACCCATGGGAGCTTTTTAATGAGACTGCTTTCTCAAAACACAGGAAAGGCAGCAGGCTTCTAAAAACTTCCATCATAGGAAATTATTGCATCTCCCACCTGGAAGGCCACCTTGATGGGGGGATTTAACTTGTTTAGTACAGAAGTTTTACAATGACACTGCCCAAGAGACCCAATGGTGGGGAGCTCCAAACCATACAGAACCCCAGCCCCACCCACTTGCCAACTTTCCTAATCTCCAAAAAATGTGGGACGATCTTACTGTAAACATAGATTGGCGGGCATTCAGGGGGCTATATTGGATCTGTGGGAAGCAAGCTTATACAGTGCTACCTAGAAGCTGGTTTGGGTCTTGTGTACTAGGCTCAATCAGACCATCCTTCTTGCTTCCCCTCAGACAAAGTGAAAAACTGGGAGTCCCCAGTTAAGTAGACAAAAACAGGGTGCCTTACAAATTGGCAATTAAAATGATGACAAATGGCCTCCTGAGTAAATCATCCAGTACTATGGTCCTGCTACCTGGCCAAAAGACAGGTCCTGGGGCTATTGCACCCCTATATATATGCTCAACCGCATTATCAGGGTGTAAGCTGTTGTTAAAATTATAACTAATGAAATTACAAGAGCCCTTAATTTGCTGGTAAGACAAAGCCCTAAGATGCACAATGCCATCTATCAGAACCGCCTGGCTTTAGACTATTTGCTGGTTTCTGAGGGAGGAGTTTATGAAAAACTTAACCTAAACAACTGCTGCTGTTTAATCATCAATTAATGATTTTTTTAAAAAAGTCATAAAAGCGATCACAGACAAAATGAGAAAGCTTGCCCATGTCCCCATCCAGACTTGGGAGAGGATGGGATCCTAATGACCAGTTTGAAGGATGGTTTTCTGCCTTAGGTGAATTCAAAACCCTGATAGGGGCAATGGGCCTAATTGTAAAAACATGCTTAATATTGCCCTGCCTGGTTCCCCTGGTGCTGCAGTCTATCAAGACTACTATAAAGGTCGTTATAAAAAGGAAAACGGCTGCACATGTAATGATGTTATGAAAATACAAACCCCTAGATCAAGATGATGCTCTTTGACCCTAGGTGGGTCTGAGCATCAAAGCGGGGAATAACGTAGCAGAGAGGACCAGAAAAAAACAGACTAGGCCTGAGTCCTCAGAAAGTAGCAGGGAGGTAGGGATGGCATAGCAGAGAGATAAAACCTGAGAAATCTGAACATGAGGAAGGTCACGTAGCACTGGGGGGTGGAGGGGACGTCAAGTAGCTAGGATAAAGTAGTTTATAAAATTAAATATAACCATATATGGATTAGACCTTGCTTTTTGCTTCTGTTAACCTGCTTGCAAGGGTATATAAGGTGAGACCCCTTTGTTCTCAGGGCTCAGCCTTTGGACATGAGTCCACTGAGTCTGTGCTGGCACAATAAAACATTGCTTCCTGCTAATTGCCTCAGTGTCTCGTATTTCAGCTGGCAACTTTCTGCAACAACCTTGCTTTATCATTATTATATTTATAATTGGGATGCAGCTTTACTATACTGATCTGGAACCCTTGAGCTCAAGCACTCCTCCTGCCTCAGCCTCCCAAGTCCTGGGATAAAGGTGTGGACCACCATGCCCACAATTATTTATGTAACACTTATCACTATTTAACCTTACATTATAAAATATTTCCTACTAAATTCCTATTACTAATTAAGCTCTCTGAGGTCATAGAATATTATTTTTTCCTTTACTGTTTATCCCAGTTCCTCAGGACTGAATCTGGTACCTGACACTTGCTCCAAAATTATTTGAATTACTTAAAGGCTTTTTGAGAGACGATGAAAGAAAACCCGATTTTCCAAAGTGGAATCTCACTTTATACTTTTTAACAAAGTAGCCTATTTCAAATATTACTTGTAATTTTTAAAAATATTTTTTCTCACTTGGAGGATGGTTCTACATTATACATTTCAATGTAAAGTTCTTGCTTTTGGGGGAAAAAGTTTGCTAACAGGTATCTCTTAGATGTGCTAGCAAATTACTCGCCAGTACTATGGGAGGTGGTGGGGTAGGGGATAAGTGGTATACTAACCCAAACTGTTCACAGTGTGCTATGTGCAGGTGGTGAGTACAGAGCAACCTTCTGATTTTTTTCCCCACATTGTTTTAAACTAGATTTTACTAGTACAAAAGGGTATGTGTGTATGTAATAGGACTTTCCTCTAGGTCTCTAAACCAGCTTTGTATAGAGCAGTTGTGAGAATTACAACTACTTTTTGTGATGCAATTTAAAGCATACATTTAACATACCTCTAGTCCTCACACAGCCGCATTTGAAACCGGACAAGGGGTTTTAAAGTGACCTCCCCAAAGACACCTGAAAATGGCAATTTTTGGAGGGAGCGTCTCTATGTAGTTCTGGCTGGCAGGAACTCACAATCCCCCTCTTGGCCTCCCTAGTGCTGGGATTACAGACGTGAGCCATCGGGCTCGCGGCCGAAGGTTTTCATAACCAAAACTGGTGTTAAATTAATGGTTCTAAATCCTATCGTTCACTAGCACGCGGCAAAAGTACATTATTTATGACGTGCCGAATCACTTTACAATGTGACATGCCCAGCCTTATTCTTAAGACTGCCCTTCTTACTCCAGATTTGTTTTTGAATTCTAGGACGCAGTTGTTCGAGAAGCCAAACGTGTGTCTGAGCTTGGGCTCCGAACTTGATCAAAGAGCGCAAGAAGCACAGCGCTCAACGGTCCGACAGGCGCCAGCCCTCTTGTATATGCGGAAAAGACAACGGCGCACCAGAACCCCATGCTTCGGTGCCCCAGGATGCAGTGCCGCCGCCCGCGCGAGGTACCACCGCGTAGTCACAGACGCGATCAGGGTCAGTCGAGGGCGCGAACGTGAGGCCGCCGAACTCGCGTACTTCCGGGTGTCAGAGTTTCTCGCGATAGGTGAACCCAGCATTCCGGAAGTGACTCCCCGGAAGGAGCGTAGCTGCTTTCCTGATCCGGCCAAACGCTGCGTGCTCAGCCGCTGTCGCCATGCAGTCAGATGATGTGAGTCCTCTATCTTTGCGGTCACACACCGGGCTTTACGCGGGGCATGTGCTCATTTTAGGACGCAGAAACCACATACTCAGCTGGTCCATTTGCGTCGTACGCTTCCGGATGCGGAGCTTCTAGAACCCGACTTTCCAAAGTGGGTTCACACGCGTTAGAGTCCTAAATCTGCAGCTTGCAGCCCCAGTCGGGTTCAGAGCCAGGACAGCGCCTCCTCAATCCATAGGGTCGACGTATTTAGTCCTTCGTGCCTAACAAAAACGGACTTTGTGCCATGCTGTCAACTTTATCTTTCGGGACTTGGAAGGATCCATCTTATTCATATTCATGTTACTTTGCACTGCTTTTCCTGTGTTAGGTTTTTCTTTACTAGTTTTTTTCTACTGTCTGCCCAAGTCATTTCAGAAGCATGCTAGGTTCATTCAGTGTTTTCCAACGTGTCAGGCACTGTGGTAATTACCAGAGCTGCCTTTGCTCTCCCGAGTACTGGGTGGGGGAATCAGTAAAGTGAAGGAATAAGACAGTTGCACTCTAAAATAGTACTGTGAAAGAAAGATCAGGAGTAACGGAGTGTAATTAGGAGAGACCACTTCTGGTAGGGCTTGTCAGGCAAGGTTTCTTAGAACGGACGTTTGAGCTGAGACCTAAAAGTTGAAAATGAGCCATGCACTGAGGTGGCAGGAACAGTAAAGGTTAAAGATCTGGAGATAGGAGAGGAGGAACATACCATAAACGGCGCCAATGTGACTTGGTGATGGATTAAGTGAAGAAAGGAGAAGTCAGGAAATTTTGAACTTAAAAAAATAGTTCCATGGCAATATTTATTTGAAAAGGGGAGCACTAGGGAGGGATGTCATATTCTCCAGAGGTTTGTAACTGAGAGTTCCATTTGAATATGGTACTATCATGCTTTTTATTTTTTATCATGCTTTTTTATTTTTTTTAATCATGCTTTTTAATTTTTTTTTTAAGGCATTCAAATTGAGATGTCAAGTGGGCAGCTGGATGCATAGGCAAGTCTGGTGCTCAGGAAAGAAGTCTAACGAGGGGATAATATTTAAAGCTATAAGCTTGAATGAGCTCCCTACTTTTCAGTTTCATTTCCTTTTACCTGTTTCCTACCATCCTTCACCACATACACCACAAATTCCCAAAGTGTGTTCTATTTGACCCTTCCCGTTTTTTGTTTTAACTACTATAAAGCTTTTTCAGTTCCTCAAGGCAGCTGACTCAAGGGCTCTTACACTTTCATATACCTCTATGTGACTCTGACCGACTGCTAATTTGGGATGCTACTTTCATTCAACAAATATTTGTGACTACTGTGTTAGGGCTTGCAGGTATCAGTGTTTTTACGTAAATTGTTTAATAAATGCTAAATTAATAAAGAGCACACTAATAGCTGGGCATGGTAGCACATACCTGTGATCACAACACTAGGAAGGTTGAGGCAAGAGGATCAGGCGTTTAAGGCCAGCCTGGGCTATATAGCCAGACTCCGTCTCAAAAAACAAAATAGAAAAAAAAAAACCCCAAAAAACGGGGGGGAGAACGCATTAGTTAGTGGAGGATAGCAGTAGGTAATGAGTTAAAGTGGTATGTATATCTAAAAGTTGAGTACTGTGTACCCTTTAACAGTGGATAATGAACATGTAAAACAAAAACTACAAAGTATATGTAACATGATCTCATTTTTTGTTAAAAATATACACATGGGCACACTACAGTTGGTACAACGTATACATGTGTAGAAAAAATTCTGGAAAATACAGAATATTATATCTTATGGTTATTGCTAATTTGTATTTAGTCTTTCTACAAGAATCTGTTTATTTATGCAAAGAGAAGAAAAGTTGGGACTTTTTAAAAAAATCTTTTCTTCCTTTCATTCCTTAGATTCCTTTCCTCAGTAAAGTAAGCACTGCATTATGGCACTGTCTTTTGTTTTTGTTTGCTTTTGTTTTTTGTGGTGGTGGTGGTAGGGATGGAACTCAAAGCCTTGCATATACCACTGAACTACATTTACAGTCCTTCTGGCATTGTCTATTAAAATTAATATCACATCTTTTGGACCACAGCAATTGAAAGGATCTTTACTTTGTCTTGCAGGTTATCTGGGATACACTAGGAAACAGGCAATTTTGTTCATTCAAAATAAGGTGAGTTTAGATTTGTGACCTGGAGTAAAATTCCTTTAGTTGCCCTCTTGGTAACCATCTTACAATCTTTGTTTCTTTTCTTCCACTTTAGAACCAAGACTCAGGGCTTTTGCAGAAATGAATATAGCCTGACTGGACTGTGTAATCGGTCATCCTGTCCCCTGGCAAATAGTCAGTATGCTACTATCAAAGAAGAGAAAGGTAACTGTCCAGTTCTAACTTCTATGAGAACTACTCGTGGAAGCTTTTACAAGGATGATCTTGGTCTCTCTAAATAATATTAAAGGTATTTTATTTTATACTTCAGGACAGTGCTTCTTGTATATGAAGGTTATAGAACGAGCAGCTTTTCCTAGGCGTCTCTGGGAACGGGTAAGACTTAATGACATAGCTTCAGTGACCACTGATCAAGAGCAAAAATGCCCATGCTTTCCCCTCTCCCTTGACGAGCTCTGAACTTCTGAAGCCATTCTTCTTAGGACAATCAATGTTGTTGACAGTGAAGAACTAATCATTTACTCTTACCCCTCAAGCTTTCTTTTTCTGTTTGTTAGGTCCGGCTTAGTAAAAACTATGAGAAAGCATTGGAGCAAATAGACGAAAATTTAATTTACTGGCCCCGTTTCATTCGACATAAATGTAAGCAGAGATTTACCAAGATAACCCAATACCTAATTCGAATTAGAAAGCTTACGCTAAAGCGACAGTAAGTATCTGGATCACTCGTTTATTTTTAACTCTTTCTTTCCATGGACCTTATGAAGCTCAGGTTGTGAAGTCTCTAATGATGCTTTCTACTAAATTCAACTTCTAATCTTCTATGTTATGTCAAGAAGAAATTTTAAAGGTGTGCCCTTTGATTTTGTAGGAGTTTTAAAAACAGAACACAGTTTGATTGTTCTCCTCTTTGCCTGAAAATGTGCTTCAGGAAATTTGCTTTATACCTCCCTACTATGGAAGATTTAAAATTATGTAAAAAAATGTGATGAACAGGAATGCTGTAAGAACTTTACTCTGGAGTCATTGAACACTACTTGAAAAAGTGATATGGAATCTACAAAATAGAACACTTTCAGCTAACTGCTTTGACTTTAGCCTTCTACAGAAAATTCCTTTTTCTTAGTTAACTGAAGCATTTATCTTAGTATAGTAAATGTCTAAACAAAAAACCCCCATCACATTAAAATACATGTTTAAATAGCTGACTTACAGTGTTAAATTTCTAGAACTTTTTTTTTGGGGGGGGGGTTGCTGGGAATTAAACCTAGGTCCTCACATTTGAAAGGCAAATGCTCTACCAGTAAGCTATATCCTCAGTCCAAATTTCTAGAAACTCTTACTTTGTATATCTTGCTATTTTAAGCTAAGCCTTGCAAAACCAATTCCAATCTTGCTCTTTAATTTTTTTAGAAAGAGCACATAAATTTTCTTATTTTTCCTAGGAGGAAACTTGTTCCTTTGAGTAAAAAAGTGGAACGAAGGGAGAAAAGAAGAGAGGTAACTTATTCTTGTATTTTCATAGCTTTTATATTTTTATTGTGGCAAGACTTAGGTGGGGTGCATGAGAAAGATTCAGCCCTGGATAATGGTTCACTAATGGATAACAGCATTAAATGCCTGTGACATCTAATTCTTCTTATCTTCAGATTATGATTTTCACTGCAGGCTAATAGGGGTACTTTGGGGATCTATATGATGGAGGACAGAAAGAATATCTTAGAGACCCATACCTCTTTATCTAAAATTCTTGAGGTCAGATGTTCCAGAGTTTAGAATTTTGATGTTACCTGTCTTGTATATTAGATTATCCTCAGCAAAGTTTGAGTGTAGTTTATAAGTAGCCTCATGTCTGTTTTGATTGTATTTGGTTGTTAAATTGAGGTTTTTGTGGGTTTTTTTTCTTTTTTTGAGATTTCTGTAAAGATTTAAAAACTGCTTTGATCTGAGAGTATTTGCTTCTTTGAAGTAAACTGGGCAGTTCTATTATTAAAATAATGAAGATTGATGGTAATATTTCCCTATCTGTGGAAAAAGCACTCTAGTCAGGAATCTCCAACCTTTGTCCAGATGACATTCTGCCTTTCCGTCTCAGATACCTTATCCAAGATTAATTTCCTTAGGCTTCAAGACCTAGTCCAAGGAATTGGCTATCCTGACAAGTTCAAATTTTTAGTTATTCTTGGTATTTGCTTTGTTTACCTGCTTTTCACTAACAGACACTTGTTTACATGGCATTTGTCATGTCCTTTTATTTTTATTATCATATTGTACTGCAGGCACACTGACATTTACAAAAAGTTGTTATTATCATAGTTGAATTCACCCCCTCCATCATTCTCCTTTATTACCCTTCCCCCCATTCCTGGGATAGTTTCAACAGGTTTCATTTTTCCATTTACATACATGAGTACATAGTATTTTCACCATATTCACCCTCCTACACCCTTCCCTTATATCCTCTGTCATGTCCTTTCAAGAAACAGCTTTAATAGTCTTTTCTTTTGTACCCATATCTCAAATCTATCATATCGTTGGTCTCCAAATTTTTTTATTTTTTTGATATAGGGTCTGTGTTTTGTTTTGTGTGGTACTGGGGATTTGAACTTAGAGCCCCATGATTGCTAGGCAGGTGCTCTACCACTTGAGCCACTCTGCCAGCCCCAGTATCTCACTATGTAGCCCAGGCTGCCTTCAAATTCATGAAGTGCTAGGAGTTGTAGGTACTCACCACCATATCAAGCTCTAAACTTTTTTGACTGGTGACTCCAATAAAATTTTTGGATATGTAATGCCCAATCGTACTTGTAAAAGAACAAATAACAGTTTATGATACAGCAAAGTGAGTCTTTTTTCTTAGCTGACTTATAAGTATGTCTGTAATAGCTATCACAAGTGATAGATATCTCAGAGATACATAAGAGAAATTTATTGCTAATTTGTATTAAGTACTTAATTTTTAATTCTCCACCAATTATGCATAAGTTTTTGTCCAAGTACAGCTAGTGAGTTTTCATATTTCCCAATTGTCAAATAGCTATTCTTGCAAGTCTTTCAGAATAAATTAAATTTTCATAGTTTTGCCAAATTAATTTGGAGCTTTCTGAAAAGTGTTGATTTGGAAGATTTTTAAATGGATTGGAAAATTGTTTCCAAAATTTTAAAGTGTATGATTGCCATTTTTACAGGAGACAGTTTTTTTTTTTAAAGCAATACTACATATAGATGTGATCACTTTTTTTTTTTTTCTTTTTGAGGTGCTCTGGATCGAACTCAGGGCCTCAGATGCTAGGCAAACGCTCACTGAACACCCCACAGCCTCACTTTTCTAGTTTTATGATTGTGGGATTGAATCCAGTGGCTAACATAGACTAAGAAGGTGTTCTACCATTGAGCATTCCTAGACCCGTTTTTGTTTTTAAAATGTTCACTGGATGAAGGTTTTTGTGTTTTTAAAATTTCTTCCTCAAACTCACTATTAAAATGTTGCCTTTGTTTTAAATGCATTTTAAAAAAATTTCTACTAAGTTATGCACCAAACAGCTGTTTGATAATCTTAGAGAACACTGGCAAATAAAGTATTACATGAGCCATTAAATAACCAGTACAGCTTTACAGCTGCTCTCTATCTTTTGTAAAATAGTCAAAGTTACCTACAAATGCTTTTTTTTTTTTTGAATCCTACAAATCCTCTTAACAAACCAAACATAAACAGTGATATGCTGTATGCTTTAGTAGTCTGAACAAATGAATAAGGCCATTTCAAACACTATGCTACAATCTTTTCTAGAGATAGCTTGCTCACTCTATCTGACACAATTATTTGCTTTGTGAACAATGCACCACTGTTAGTATATATGAAAAATATTAGTGATGTTGAAGTTTTCAAAAGAAAAAGTAATGTATAGGTGTTTGAATAGTTTCTTTATGTATTTCAGTGGATCTCCCTTGAGATGTGAGCACCTCACTTTAGAGGATAATGTGTAACAAAAATGTAGCTTTTTAGTTGATTCACATGTTCCACTCTTCAGGCTTATAATTTATCCAGCACAGTGTTTATTATTCTAACACAGCTTCTATGGGTAAAACACTCTAAAATCCTGTAAGACTTTTACTGTGAAATTAATGCAAATGTTTAGCCTAGAGAGGTAATAGAAGTTTAGAAGTTAGGTTTTCTTTTCTTTTTGGTTATGGGTGGTACAGGTTGGTGGCATATATCATCCCTTTTGACAGAAACATTGGACAATAAGATTTCTTAACTATTTTCTTACTGTACACAATCTAATATAGTTTTAGAAAATACAATTGAAGGTCTATGTTTCCTTTTCCTAGCTTTTACAAAGTTTGGCTTTAAAGCTGCTCATTTTCCGAGATTCTGAAGCCTATATAGACATGTATTTAATTTATATCAAGAGCTTTGTTAGAAATTAAATTAGACTGTTAATAAAATTGTTTTCTTTACTTGGAAATCTTTTTCTTTTGTTTTATGCAAATTTAAGCCGTAAGAGGGTTTGAGAACAAAAGAAATATATCTGGCTGGAGGGACAAATGACACGGGGTGGGAAATAATTACATCATCTTTCTTATTAAAATCTTGGTATTTACACTTCTGTAGGCTGAAAATGAGTACTAATGAAGTAAATAGATATGTTCTTTTTGTTACAGGAAAAAGCATTAATTGCTGCTCAGCTGGACAATGCCATTGAAAAAGAATTACTGGAGAGACTGAAACAAGACACGGTGAGAAAGCTAGTGGCTTGGTGGTACAAGTTGTAAGTAGTAGTATCATGCAAGGAAATACTGGGAAGTGTATTTTATTTTTAAAGATGCTATTCTGATCTTATCCTTGGAACAAAATAAATTGATGTAGGCCTCACTTCATCATTTTAGTTCCACGATGCAAGCACATGCTCTGGTTACCTTTCCCTATTTGCCATTATTTCCAACTACCATTCTCAAACTCAACATCCAGATCTCTGTATAAAAACCTTAGCATTTTTCTACTCTTACAAACTACCTTTGTCTTTTAAGGTTCTTAAAATCTTTTTTTTTTAAATAATTGACATCATTTATGTATACAGACATAAGTAAAATATGCTTTTTAAAATTACATTTGTCCTAATGTGTAGATTTCAAACTATTACCTTTTTGTTGGTAGGCCTGGTTGGTTTTAAACTTAGGGCTTTGCATTTGCAAGGCAGTTACTCTACTGCTTGAGCCAGTCCATTTTGCTCTGGTTATTTTGGAGATGAGGGTCTCCCAAACTGTTTGCCTGGCCTTGAATCAAGATCCTCTGGATCTCAGCCTCCCGAGTAGCTAGGATTACAGAAGTTTTAAATGACCTGGTTTCATCCTCCCTGGAAATTATCTATTTGATATTAACCACTGGTTATTTAAATGTCAAAAATTGGCTACAGTATGGGCTATAGGCTTGGAAATAACATAGGAATATCATCAAAGTTAAGTATTGTCATTTAAGTCCCTCAGAAAAAAATAATATGCTTGTAAACAGTAGAACTTCAAGTGTAATACCCAAATGTAGTTAAAGGCAGTCTGTGTCTGTTCTTCAGTATGGCGACATCTACAACTTCCCCATTCATGCCTTTGACAAGGCTCTGGAGCAACAGGAGGCAGAGAGTGACTCTTCAGATGCTGAGGAAAAAGATGATGAGGAAGATGATGAAGTAAGTATGGCTACCCCCCGCCAACAATAGTCTATAGAACTAGATAATTTTTATGTAATTGAGAACAGTAACATCTGCAGACCCCTAACCAAAAATAACTTCATTACCTCTTTTCTGTTGTGAGACTAATTTTGCTTTAGCAGTAGTTCCTTTGTTTTCCAGGCTCAGCCAACAAACTGTTTATAAATTATCAATTTTACTCTTATTGAAGATGTTTTACCTCTAATGATTTTTATTATCAGCTTTTTGGTGGTACTATGGTTTGAACTTTTAGCTTTGCAGGTGCTCTACCGCTTAAGCCATGCCTCCAGCTCTTTTTGCTCTGGTTATTTTGGAGATGGGGTCTTGCTCTTGGCCCTGGCTGGCCTGACTACAATCCTATTTTATGCTTCTTGCCAGGAAGCATGGCATGCACCACTACACCCAACTTTTTTTTCTATCACCTGGAATGGCTATCCTCCCAATCTCAGACTCCCAAGTAGCTAGGATTATAGGCATGTGCCCAGCTACTTCTAATGACTTAAATCAGGCCATAGGAGTTGTGTGATGTCCTTAAATTTTTTAAATTCATAAATATTAAAGTTGGGAATAAATTTTGATTGCTCTAATATGTAGACTCTGATTATATTATTTATGCACTTATTTATCAAAGAGTTAAGCTAGATGTCTAAACTGGTTCTTCATTATGTATTTTGAACCTAATTTCAGGATGTAGGGAAAAGAGAATTTGTGGAAGATGATGAGGTGGATGAGAGTGATCTAAGTGATTTTGAGGTAAGCTCTGCGGGTAAAAAATTTTTCTTTGCCCTGTAACAAAATAAAATAAATAAATTGGTTAGTTCTAAATTGAAATCAATGAAAGGAGCTGGGAGAAATCACCACTTTCCCCATTTGACCTTTTCTTTCTCTGTATTAGGATATGGATAAACTGGATGCCAGCAGTGAAGACGACCAGGATGATAAATCCTCCAGTGAGGAGGAAGAAGAAAAGGCCCGAAATTTGAAACACAAAGGCAAAGCACCCTTGAAAGGAACTCTGCAGAGAAAACGAGCCTATGTAGAAATAGAGTATGAGCAGGAGACAGAGCCCATTGCCAAGGCCAAAACCACATGATTTCCATTTGTTTATTTTCAGGACTGGGCATTTTGAACTTCTATCTTAAACACAACCACATATCCAAGTTTTGCTTTTTTGTGTTGCATTTCACACAATATTTGTGTTCTTAACATTTATGCCACTTCATTGGAACAAGAAATCTGGAGTGGAGGAGAGACTTAACTTGTGAAGAGTATTTTTACAGCATATGTGTTGAAGTAACAGCTTGAGCCCAAGAGTCTTTAACAGATGAGTTCCTAAAGCTGGAATGAGATTGTGGGTGTAAATATTTCTAAATTTTAAGCACTAAATTCCTTGATGTCTTTTTCTTTTTTTCTCCCAATTTTTTTTTTTTTTTTTTTAAAGAAACGGTAGGACTTCAAATTTTTCTTACTCTCCTTTCCCTACTCCTATGGGGGTAAAAGATAAGAAAGGGAGAAAAAAAAAAACTCGCAATGTTTAGTGTAAAAATACCTTTTGCCGTAACTCCATACAGTCTGGGATAGGAAGAAAATCCTTTCTTTTTGGAAAGTAACCTTAAGTGCCATGGTAGGAAGCATCTGCAGACACCCACTGTACTTTTCTAATACAGCTCACCACTGTGCTGTCATCACAGCTTAGGACAATTTTGGCCAGAAGACCCTGAAACATGAAAGCAAACAGGCATTGTCTTTTAAAAAAAATTATTGTATTTCTCTTTTATACCTTCTTTTCTTTGTATCAAGCTCAAAAGGAGGAAAGAGTAGATGACACTGGGGGAAGTTGGGAGTTCACCAGTCAGAACAGCTGTGTTACTTTAAAACTGTTAAAATGCTTACAAGTGTCCTTGCTGACCCGCAAAGAAGCCAATTAATTCTATCTGAAGCATATTAGGTTGGAGCTAAAGCTCAAAAACTGCCCAAGATTAAAGGGCTAAAATGAAATAGTTTGGATAAACAAACAAAAAAAAGAACATACTACATGAATTTCTTTTATGCTGCCTTCAGTCTTTCAATTGAAAATTTCTAAATGGGGCAAGAAATGAGACATTAGTCTATTAAATACATACAAATGCACACATAGCTATGGTCTTGAGAAGTTAACTTTGTGGACAATAGAACCAAAGGAAGAATTCCCATGTGAGTAAGTAAGTATGGAAAACATCCACCTAAGAGGTAGTTCTCTCCCAGCACCACTGGGTGCTGAATTACTGTACATTATTACTTATTGGTGGCTGATAGCCCTTTGTTTCCTTTTTTTTTTTTTAATTCAAAATACTAAAACAGAACTTAAATTTTATAAACTTTTTGATTCTAAGGGTTTTCCTTATTCTCTCATCTTTAACCCTAGTGATTGATAACTGAATCTCTTACCTTTGGCTCTAAATGGTTATGAATAGCTTTATAAAACAGTAACAGGCTGGGGGCTTAGTGGTAGAATATGTGCTTCACATGTGCAAGATCCTGGGTTTGATCCCCAGCACCCAAACCTCTCTCCCTCCCACACCCCCAAAATTACAAAAACCAGGTGCCAGTAAGCTCATACCTGCAATCCTAGCTACTTGGGAGGCTGAGATCTGAGGATTGCAGTTCAAGGCCAGCCAGGACAAATATTTTGCAAGACTCCACCCCCCAAAAAAACAACCAGAACAAAATGGACTGGAGGCATGGCTCACATGGTAGCATGCCTGCTTTGCAAGTGCAAAGTTCAAACCCCAGTCCTCCCCCCACCATCACCCCTCCCCCCCAAAAAAACCAAGTAATTATTGAAAGACTAGAGGCACAGATGTGAGGCCCTAAAACCCTGAAGTTCATTTTTAAACTTGGCCAGGTACACAAATAGTAAATGACAACCAATTATAAACATTATGTAAGGACAATGAGACCCAACTGAAGTTGAGGGACAGAACAGAATGCCTTACCTTTACCCGTCCTTGAGAGCAGTGGTCCAGGAGAATCAGGCAGTCTGTGGCCTCCTGTAGCAGGGCATTCTTAACAGGGTCTGGTGTTAGGTTTGTGTCCCGTGCTACATCACATATCAGTTTCAAGAGAGCCCTCAATAAGACTACTACTCTGCAAGAAATTCTGGAATCAGGAAGAAAAACAATGTTTATCTTCTAAATTGAGATAATAAAACTAAAATAAGACTTCAAAAATTTCTGGTGGGAAACCCTCATTTCCTAAGTAGAAAAACTAAAAGTTAAATGACAAAAAAGACCAACAGCTGGAAATGGAACCAGAGACTAGACTCCAGATTTCTTAACCTCAAGCTTCCTGCTATTTCTGTATACAACATACTCTAGCCTGCTCAAGCATACCTTGGTTCCTTCCAGAATCTGGTTGTACTTTAAGGGAACCCCACCCCTCATTGGCTAAGAAAGGAAAGCAAGATCTCCAATCAAGGTTCTGTACTTTTGGCCAGAGAACAGGAGATGGCCCACAGTTCTTTAACTTCATGCCTTCTTAGTTCTGAGCATTAAAGTGAGGGTGCCAGTTGTGGTGGTTCACCACTGTAATCCCTGCACTCAAGAGGCAAACGTTCTAGAAATGGATAGGGGTGATGGTTAAAAAACATTTTCATTGTACTTAATGCCACTGAATTGTACTCTTTTAACATGGTAACTTTTATGTATTTTTTTTACAATAAAAAACCACCTTAATGAAAGCTGGAAAATAACTTACAGTGTGAAAATTACCATAAATTTTATTTCTGCAGAGAATTATGACTGGAAAAAATTTCATCCCTTTGTCTTAAAAACATTCAGCATTTTCCTCTTTCAGTGTATAAATTGCTCTGTCTGCTCACCACTTTTCATGTATTACCTGTTTATACATGGATGCATTCCTTCTCTAACCTCCCTCCATTCATTTACCTCTTCCTTCTACTTAGAATCTTGGTGTCTGCTCTTTAAAGGACTGACATACTGATTCAGTTTCATGCATCCATCTATTCATTCTACTGTAGTCCATTTGTTCTATAAGTACTGTGTACCCAATCCCAAGTACTGGGTAGTTTGGGAGTATATAACAGATGTGGTCTTCCATTCTCCTGGAGTTTAGTGGGGGAAAGTAAGTAAGCAAATGCAATCTCATTACAAATCTGACTAAAGGAAAGACTGTCATGGAGGAAAGTTACTCTATTCCTTATACATGGACTAGAACAGGTACTGTACCTTGTTTAGGGCACTGTATTCTCTGGTTGAATTAAATATTCAGTTAATTCATGCAAGAAACTCAACAATTTGGGCTCCAATTTACTAATGACATCTTCAAGCCACATTTGGAATGCCTTCTAAGCAAGCATATCCTAAATGAGCACTCTGATCACTGCTCTGTAGATGTTACATGATATACTATGACACACTTCATTCTCAATTAGATTTAAGGACCTTTAGAATGAACAAAGTTAAACATGTCTATTGCAGCACTTCTAAATGGCCTTTAATATTCTACTATAGTGCTGGAGATGTGGCTCAAGTGGTAGAGAGCCTGCCTAGCAAGTGTGAGGCCCTGAGTTTAAACCCCAGTACCACCAAAAAATGACAGTTGAAAACTGCTAAGAGAGTAAATTTTAAATGGCTGGGTACAGGTGGCTCAAGGCAGTAATCCTAGCTGCTCAGAAGGATCATGGTTCAAAGCCAGCCTGGGCAAATACCTCAAAAAAAAAACATCACAAAAAAAGGATGGTGGAGTGACTCAAGGGTAGGCCTGAGTTCAAACCCCAACACTACAAAAAAAAAAAACAAAAAAGAAAGAAAAAACTCTAATATACATTATAAATCTGGAGAGGTGTCTCATCTATAAATTGTTCAACCTGTGGGACATCAAAAAGCATCTGTGTGAACATTCTTCAGAACACAATCTAAATCATTTAGGATATACTTGAGTTTAAAAGAGTGATTTAATTATGGCAATCTGGAACTGATGCCTGAGAAGCATGTGAAGTAACTCTTTTATCCTTCTAATACCATTTTCTTCAGTTCAAAATCTTATCGGTATGTGAAAATGAAAGGCATTTAAATGCATTGCATGTCCTAAATGCTTTGACTCAATATACATCTTGATAGAGAAAATTAGCTGAGGGGTACTCCTTTTAGCACACTTGTCTGTTTGGATTCTATACCTGGGCCAAGTATACTGCATGAGAAGTTTTAAGGTTTCCAGTATCTTTAATCTAGCCTCCTCTTCTGGTCCATCATAAACTTCCAAATAACCAACGATGACTCGCTCCAGCCTCTTCATGTGCCGCACAGTTAGGATTCCCAACCTAAAAATGAAAGAGAAAATATGATGCTGAAGAGATGAACTGGAGGTGGGTGGCCAGAGCAGGAGCCTAGGCACTGACCTGTTCACAAAAGCTGGTAGGTTTCTGGCATAGGTCCTGCGTAAGAGAAGGCGATGCTCTGGCTCCATGTGGGTCAGGACCAGCTGCAGCACCTCATCACAGTGTGTGGTGGGGCGAGATGCATCTCCCTTCCAGTTCTGGGCTTTCTCCAGGATGGGGAACAAATCCAGCAGACACAGGAGCACTGCCTAGAAGGGAAGTAGGGAGAAAAACCATGTTTTACCCATTTGTATTCACAACACTGCTGGTTTTTCTAGGACCTTAATTAATCTACTGCTCCTGGGGTATACATCATAGAATTCTGAAGATACCAGTAATGATACCTTAGGTGTATGAGACTTCACATTTTCAAACTCTCTTCACATTTTTTTATTGTTTCTGTTTTTATTTTTTTGAGACTGGGTCTTGCTATGTCTAAGCAAGTGGCCCAGGCCTGTCTCACTCTTGTAATCCTCTGGCTAAGATTATAGATGTGCACCACCACACCTGACTTGCTTTTTTTTTTGTGGTTCCAGGTCTGAACTCAGGGCACTTCACCAGCCCTTTTTTTTTTTTTTTGTGAAGGGTTTTTCAAGATAGGGTCTTGTGAACTATTTGTCCAGGCTGGCTTCAAACTGAGATCCTCCTGATCGCTGCCTCCTGACTAGCTAGGATTACAGGTTTGAGCCACCGGCACCCCACTTCTCTTCATATTCTTTATCTCACAATCACAAGTTAATATTTTCTCAAGAATTTTTTTTTTTTTTTTTGGCAGTATTGGGGCTTGAACTCAGGGCCTTCACCTTGAGCCACTCCACCTGCCCTATTTTTGTGAAGGGTTTTTCAAGATAGGGTCTTGTGAACTATTTGCCGGGGCTGGCTTCAAACTGAGATCCTCCTGATCTCTGCTTCTTGAGTAGCTAGGATTATAGGTGTGAGCCACCAGCGCCTGGCAAGAGTGTTCTTAACCAATTTGTGAGGTGGGAAGAATGGCAGAGCTTGGACTTTAACCCAGATTTTAGGAATCTCAGTCTTTTATCACTAAGTCACAAGTCTAAGTGTCTTAGCAATACATGATACTTTCAATGAAACCATTTCTACTTATAATCTAAGGTGGTACGAATTTGACTTCTGTACCTGAAGTTTCAGTGTCTAGGCACACTCCTTGTTATCGCTCATGGAATCTTTGGCCTTTTTTTTTTTTTTTAATTGTTTTAGGTTTTAAAATTTTTCTTTTCTTCATGTTAAGAGGCTTAAACTTTTTAACTATCAGTAACTGGATTCTCAATAGCCAAAATACTTTTTAAAAAGGAAAAATAACTAAGTGAAAGGGAAAAAAAGTGGTGGTGGTGGTAAGGGAGAGGTAGGGAAGATACAAAGAAGAAACATGGAAGGATTGTGGGGGAATGTACCTCAGTGGTAGAGTATTTGCTTGCCATGTTCAAGGACCTGGGTTTGATTCCCAGCACAAAAATAAAAACTAACTTCTTTCTTCTGTCTTTAGAATGTTCTCCCTTCTAAGAAACTCCAATAGGAGTGAATATATCCTTAATAAGCAAGTATCACTTTGTTCCCAAAGCTTCCTAAAACCACCCAACACCACCCCAAATCTGGTTAGTTGTCTATTACTGGATACCCACTGTACTTTATACAAACCTCCTAATATAGTTACTACTCTATGCTGTGTATGTTTGTAGATGTATGTGTACATAGTCATACATTTACATAACATATGTTCATTTACTCTTAGCACCTACAGTAGGTACTGGCACACAGTAAGTATCAATATCTATTGGATAAAACAATGAGACTAAAATATCTATCTACATACAAGGAGTTCCAAGTGCATGTGTTGATAAAAAGTAGCACAGAAGGAAGAACATTTAAATTAATAAAAACAGAACTTTTTCAGACACAAAGTTGCCTCCAAGTGATATTTAGTTCACCTATATAAAGATAACTCTGGCTTTTCTGAAGACTCAGGAATGTTGATGCTTGCCAATGTTGTGAGACTTTCAACTTGGCAATGACTTTTAGCATCCTCATTTTACAAGACAGGAAACTGTCTCTCTTATTTTTACTTACATATTGCCATCTTTTGTTCAAATTAGAACCCAGACAATTATAAATAAATCTTCATAATTACCTGAATGAGGTGGTGCTCTGGCATGTACAGGTGATTGAAAATAGCATGGTACACAACCTGGGCTCTATTATACTGGAGCAAATCAGCAGCTGGCTGCAATCAGACAAATTATCCAAATAAAAGGAGTTTCCTGAGACTGACATTATTTATCTATATATTGTTTATTATTTATTTATTTATTTTGCAATGCTGGGGAGCTAGCCCAAGCCTCACACAGGTGAAATTGATAATTTTTGAAACTGAATTATGGGTACATGGAGATTCATTTTACCACTGTTTCTACTTCTTTATATATTTTAAAAGCTCCGTAATACAAGGATAAAACAGTTTCAGAACTAGCTTACACATTTGAGTACACTCTCTTTCAGGTTCCGATTATTTTTTTAGTACTGGGTTTGAACTCAAGGCCTCAAGTTTGCTAGGCAAGCACTTTATCACTTGAGCCATGCCCCCAGCCCTTTCTTTTTAGTTTTTACTTTCTGAAAGTCACCTGTTAATCACTTGAGGTCTGGTTATTCAGTTTTATAATGATGAGATATAATTTCTACCAGGTTGACAGAGAAAACATATAAGGAGAAAAAAAACGTAAATAAGTGAATTTAATGACTTACTTTTCATAGGAAGCTAGTTAACAAAAGATAAACATAAGCAAAAATGGTGATAATGAACAGCCATGATGAGTCAGGCTGCACCATCAACTGAGGTGACAGAACAAAGGTGGCTTACCACGTTAAGCACAATATGATGGAGGCAGTGCACACCCAGGACTTTGTTCTCAGTTTGATAATCATCTGAGATGAGCAGAGATGGGGGAAGTATCCTTTCCAGATGCTGGGTCAGCCAGGGTCGAGTGACCTGCTGCAGGGTCCATGAGAAAACATGTTTGACTGCAGGGTTGTTCTTCCAGGATTCCCTAAAAAGAAACATGAAACCACATTTAAGTAAAGTGATGTGATGATAACTAGCAAAGAAAATTAACTGGCTCAAGCTGAACAGAGTATTTTCTTGTTCTGGGGTGGGGGGAATAAAGAACATCCTACATAACTCTTAATTTTATAAAATACATTTTATGAATTGAATGAAAACAATTTACAAAACCTGCACTAATGCAGGTTTAACAATCACTTAGGGCTGTAGGTCTAAATTAGCTTATCCAATGACTAGCAGCCATTTATAACCACTGCTACATTAAAGGACCTGTGGTCATGATGGTTGTGGTTAAGAGTGAAACGCACTGAGAAGGGAGACAGAAAAATGCACTGAAGAGATACCTTAGCATTATTATTCTAAGGGAACAGATGAATCAATACATGAGCACCAACTGGTAGCTTATAGTGAGTTCACACACGACTCAAGCAATCCTCAAAATAATAGCTGTTCAATAGGTATGTTATCTTTATACTGAAAATAATAAAACAGATCCAGAGATATTATTTAACCTTGTCCTGCTCAGAACATTAAAAAAAGCTCTAGTTTCAAAACCAAGCCTTTTAACCCCAAGTTCTTGGTAAAATAACATGATGGACATTTTTCCCTCATCACTCTCGTGCTACAAATACTAAAAAAGTAACAAGCGGGAACTCACAGAAAGTACTTTAGCTAACAGCAATCTAGGGTTTCTGTTTTTCCATCCCAAATATTGCTTCTCTAAAAACAAGCCATGGGTTTAAAGATTCCGGAAGTTTAAATCCTCTCTAAATCCCCATATTCATCTAACTTAAGAAACTTAATGGGACAGAATGTCCAAGGCAGTTCAGTGCTGGAAAGAGCACTGGAAAATCGAGTCAAGACTCGATTCTAAAGCACCTCGGATTTGCTTTTAGCTAGTTACCTCACTTACAGCAAACCACAACCTCTCCGGGCCTTTAAGACAACTGCTATTTCAACACCCTTATTTTTCTGAGGAAGAAACTCGGGTTCATTTGAGTTCTAGCACTAAACTGTGAAGCTGAAACTCGAGTCAGTGAAAAGGACAGCACTCACTTATTCAAGTAGGGCTTGAGAAGCCCCATGATCACAGGAAATCTTTCGTCTTCATTTTCTCCGCGCAGGAATCCTGCGACAGAACTGCACTGAGTGACTTTAAGCAGCGAGGAACGCACCTCTCCAGCCACCTCCCGAGATCTTGGGCTGGTCCATGGCTGCTCCAAGAGGTGTGTGATGGCAAAAATATAGATGGGTCCTGCCAAGTGACCTAGGACCGTCTTCCACGCAGGGCAGACCAAACAATTCTTGCCAGCCTCAACTTTCTCCAACAACCTAAGAAACAGCACACCGACTTCTACAGCTTTCTCGGGGACTTCGGAGTGAGCAGAGCCCGCACAGGCCTCCTCTTTGGGAGGGGCTGCGTACTTCTCTAGGGCCTTTGTGACCTGCCCCAGGGTCTCGGCCGCCCGGCGGAGCGGCTGGCCGCTCCCCTCCAACAACCTGTCCCATTCTGTAGTTTCTATCAGCGCGCTGAAGTCTTTAAGAGCGACTCGTCTCGCGCTGGCCCGCCGAGCCTCATGGCCGGTAAGACGGTGCAAGACCTCGGAGCAGGCCTGTCCGAGGGCCGAGGGAGACCACTGTGTCGGCGAGGAAGCGCCTCCCGGCGAGAGCTCGGCACGGTCCAGCTCCATTCCGAACTCTGCACCGCGGAAGGGCTGGTCTCCCCAGGGACTAGGACGCCGACCACAGTAATAAAGTGGGTGTAAGAGAAAGGGGCCTTTCCGGCACTATCAGAAACAGCGAAGCGGATAAACTACTCTTTTTGAAGACTCGAAAAAGAAGCTTAAGAAATAAACCGCTGAGCAGAACCCGCACCTTTTCCCGCCCATCATGTGTACCTAGCCGCTTCCGGCCCTAGCTGACATCGTTGCCGTAAAGCACAAGGCTAACTTCCGCCAGGAGTGCCGCAACGTTTCATTTCACAACTTATAGACGTAAAGCAATTAAGAGCCAAACAGCGGCGAGTCAAAGACAAAAAAGGTGGAGCTATGGCGAAAATATTTGCATGGATAAGCATCCGCTCGCTAATTTTGCTCCTGTATTTAATTCTTGAGATAGAAACAAAAGAATATCACAAAATATCAGTGGTATGTTTTAACTCTGCGGGATTTTATATAGCAAAACGATCCATGTGGTCTATGGTAGTCACCCTTTTTGTAAAATTGGTAGAACATACTTGGGAATTCCTAATGGACACAGCCGGCTGATCCTTTTTTGGTTCATGAGCATGATGATTGGGTGTTCACGCCTCTGCGTGACGTGTGCCGCCCTCAAATCTTGTTACGACGTGGGCACATTACCCTTCTGACGTGAACTTAGAGGGTCCGATAGGTTTTTGTTCTGTTTTCCCGCGTGGAATGTTAGTTTGGCTTGTTGTGCTTACTGGTGTTCGCGGGAGCTTTCTTACGTGCGTTTGTAGTTCTGCACAAGCTCTGGACGGCTTTGGGGAAGAGTTTTTGTAAGTGACTAGAAATCCATACACGAGCAGGAAGCCGGGGTCTGAGTGGATCCCGGCTGTGTCCGCCACGTGGGCGCAGGACCGGGGGCCGCCAGGAACCCGCCTTCCTGCGGCGGAGTCATTAGCCATTTTTATGCCACGTGGGCATTGCTTTCTCCCTCCCTGCGGCCTCCCTCTCTTCGATCCTCAGTTCCCCCAGGGCTGGTGGTCACCGTGGGAGGTCACGGTGTCCTAGGAGCCGGAGGACGCAAACTTCATTTGTGCCAAGATGTGGGTAGGAGCGGAGAAGGACGAACCTTAGGCACCGGGAAGGGTCGCCACTTCGCCGCCGGGGACCCTGTGGGGAAGCCGCGCTCCTCCCCGCTGCTGCTCCGGCCAGCTGTCTGCCAGGCATCCGCAAGGGTCCCGGGAAAGCCCGGTGGGGTGTGCGGATCTAGGAGTGTGTGGGAAGGGGTGACGTGTCAGGGGTCCTCCGGGAAGTGGTCGTGGCGCCGGGAGACGTACAGTGTTTTGTTTAGCCGTACTGGGTTTTGAACTCAGGGTCTTTGCAAACGCTCTACCGCTAGAGCCAGCCCCAGCCCATGTACTGTGTTTTCATCCACCGAGGTGATGCTTCTTGGCTCGCACTTCTTAGTTCACTACTTGGAACTAGCTATCTGTGATGTCTGTCTTCCTGTCTGCTTTGCCTTTTTTTTTTTTTTTTTTGCTTTTGCTTTAGAACCTTTGGCAAAAGTTAAGGAACCCATATTTCTGTGTCTTACTTTTATTTTATTTATTTTTTGCGGTACTGGGGGTGGATCTTGGCCTTAAGCTTGCTAGGCAGGCACTGCTCTACCACTTGAGCCACTCCACCACCAGTCCACCTTAATTTTTTTATTGGAAAAAAAATGTAGGTAATAGTAGTCCCCACCTGTTTGTACTGTTATGAGAAATAACAGTTAAATATGTATGAAGCTTGGAACAGTGTTCAGCAGAAAGTTCTATACAGGTGTTAGCCTGTACTGTTAAGGGCAATAAGAGCTTCTGTGTTAACTTACATTTCCTCTTTCCAGGAAAACTTGTTGAGACCTGCCCTCTCAACCTCTTACTTTTGGCCTTCCCTCCTCTGACCAATTGGTGGCACTCATGATTCTCTTAGCAGTTCCAACCACTGATAACATTTCCTCCCAAGGGGATCTTCCTGAACAAAGGCCCAAGTGGAGCAAGATGCCAATCAAGAGGGAGTTATTGTACCTCTCCTATGTGTGAGCGTTTCTTCCCTGTTCCAAGTCCCCCTTGTGCCAAGTGGATCCAAGTTTCAACTTGACGAAAGTAGCTGTATTGTAGTATTGTAGAGATCCCCTCTGCACTGTGTTTCCTGAAGCCAGCGATCACATCATTATTCCTAGTGCCTGGCACCGTTTAGTCATGCAATAAACGTTTATTGAATCCACATGTCCATCCACAGAGGCCTGGCTGGATAAAACACGATACATCCACACAATGCAGCTCTGTGCAGCTGCACAGAGAAGAAAGAACTATCTCTATGGACACCAGGGTATATTGTTAAGTGAAAAGAGTGAGGTGGAGGCCATGGATATGTTGCTGTTCTTATGAGAAAGATGGGAACTTGGAACAAGGATACACAGGTGCATTTCTTCACATGTTAAAGAAAAAGCAATGGAGTGTAAGTTATAAACTTAAGACATTACATCTAAGAAAAGCACAGGGTGAAGGGAATGGGCATGGAAGGTAGACTTCTCTGTATAAATTGTGTTTTACAGTTATGACTTAGGAACCATGTAAATGTTTTGCATAGTTCTATTTATTTGTGGCGATACTGGCATTTGAACTCAGGGCCTCAGGCCCTCTCTCACTTCAGTCATGCCACAGCCTTTTTTGTTTTAGTTATTTTTCACATAGGGTCTCACAGTTTTGTCCAGGTCCAGCCTCAGACCCGATTCTCCTCCCAAGTAATGTGCTCCACCATGCCTGGTTTGTTCTTTGAGATAAGGTCTCCCTACTGTTTTGCCCAGGCTGGCTTCAAACTGCAATCCTACATATTTATGTTTAAGATAATAAAACAGGTTCTAAAAGAAAAAAAAATGAGAGTACATTAAGTCACTAGCATAACCACATAGAAAAATAAGACAGTGACTTTAAAGTTCACTAATTTGACTCCATATCTTTGAGTGTCACATATCCTAAGGACAAAAAAAAAAAAAAAATGGCAAGGAAATTAACTGCATTTAGTAATAATGTTGTTTTTCAAAATGCTTTTTTTTCTGGTGGTGGTCGTACTGGAGTTTGAACTAAGGGCCTCCCAGTTACTAGCTAGGTGCCCTGTAATAATACTTGTATTGTTATTTAGATAGCATATATATTATATAATTTACATATATGTGTGTATAAAATAGCAAATAAGTAAATACCTTAATATTGTTGGAATCCACAATTTTCAGTGAAAGATAACAAAGGTACACTTATCAAGTGAATGAAATTAGATATAAATTCTACAATCTGGCATTTGAACGATCATTGTCCATATGAGTTAATGATTTTCTCATTCTACAAAATACTATATCCAAGTTGTGTCCACTAAAAAGACCAGGAAGCAGTAAAATAGTATTAGTAGTCATAGCTGTGAGCACACCTACTCCAAATTCATGGTCTAAAACGAACCAGTCATTGTTCAGGAAATGACTAATTTCTGAACTGGGGCAGAAACAGTACAGGATGGGCCTGTGGCATTTTGTTATGCTGGGCCCTAGTGGCTGAAGCCTGTAATCCTAGCAACTCAGGAGGCAGAGATCAGGAGGATCATGGTTTGAAGCCAGCCTAGGCAAATATTTTGTGAGACCTTATCTCAAAAATACACAACACAAAAAAAAGGGCTGGTGGAGTGGCTCAAGGTGTATGCCCCAAGTTCAAGCCCCAGTACCATAAAAAAAGAAAGAAAGAAAGAAGTAAGATGGCCATCAAATATACCAGAAGCTATGCTAAAAGGACCCAAGAGCCAAGGTAAAAGTGCACCCACTGGACAAATTTAAGCATGAAAACAATGGTAACTGTCACAACTGAAACATACACATCAATGAGTTCAGTGATACTAAAAAGAAAATCTCTCATCATTCTCTTTTCAACTCCTTAAGGCACCAGCTCTTTATGTTGAAAACTAGTGAATAAAATGAAGAAATTAAGCATTTGTTCTGCTGTGTATTTCAGGGCCCTAATTAGTTTGCAAGAATGACAAATGGAACAGAAGTGGTAGAATGAGAAAGTCATGATTCATACCTCCTAATGAAGCTTTGGGATGCACAACAATCACTCACAATTTCAAGGTAAAAGATGATCACAAACTTCCTAATGGCTTCATTAAGCTAACTGACATCTGAATCCTCTGATGAGTGCTAACATCACTAAAAGATCACCAGGTACCATGTGCCTCCCAATGTAATGACTAGGAAGTACTCAGGCCTATGAAAAGACTCTGAATCTAATTAAATTACTACCAAATCTACTATCAAATGAGAAGAAATACAGAGGACAAAGAATAAGACACCATGACCATAAGGGATCATCAATCAAGATAAGCATATGGGAAATTCTACAAAGTTTCCAGTTTTTTCAGTAAGTAACCATCATGAACGAAATGGAGTAGAAGGCGAAGCAATAAAGATTCTAAGTCTTGAAATATCTCCCTGCTGGGCTGAAGCTCAGTGCTAGAGCGCTTGCCTAACATGTGCAAACACTGGCTTTGATCTCTACCACTACAAAAACTAATAAAATTAAAGTGAAATCAAATACGTCTCCACCAAATGCAATCTTGGATCTTTTCTCCAAAAAGCAAATTATAGAAAGATGTACCTAAGACCAGTGTGGAAATTTGCACATAGATCCATTATCAGGGTATTTGTATAATTTTGTCATTTAAACACAACATGTTGGGCTGGAGATATAACTCAGAAGTGGAGTGCTTGCCTAGCATGAATAAGGCCCTGGGTTCAATCCCCAGCACCATTTAAAAAAGAAATGCCAAGAGGTCAAGTGGCATGATCAACAATTGTGCTGGTAGAAAAGTGTAAATTATATCTGTCCCAAGGAAATGTGATTATCTGATACTATATAATTTTGTAGAATCATTAATTTTCAGATTGATAATTATATTTGTATTTTTAAGGTATTATTAGAAAAGTAGTCCTCAAACTTCAAAATCTTGGGACTCTTTATACACTCTTAAAAGTTATACAGTCACACTCATTAGGATGCCTAGAATCAAAAACAATGAAAAATTTGGTGAGGTTGTGGAAAAACTGGAGAAGAGTTGAAATGGTCAGACACAGCTGATAGAAAAGTACAATGGTGCAGCTGCTGTAGAAAACACCTTGACAGTTTCTCAGAAAGTTAAACAGAGTTGCCACAAAGTTGAACGTTATTCAACAATTCTATTCTATTCTTATATAGCCAAGAGAACTAAAAACTAGTATTTATGCAGAAACTTGAACATGAATGTTCATGGCTGCATTATTCTTAATAGCCAGTGAAACAATCTTAAGTTCATCAGCTGGAGAATGAATAAATGCTGTAGTTTTGATGTTGAATGTCCCCTGAAGGCCCATACATTAATGGCTTTGTTGCCAAGGTGGGGTTATTGAGAGTTGGTAGAGCCCTCTGGAGATGGGGTCTTAGGTCAACCAACTTTGCATTACCATAACAAAATACCAGAGACAATCAATTTATAAGGAGGAAAGGTTTATTTTGGCTCATGGTTTCAGAGGTTTTGGTCAATGGTTACTTGGCCCTGTTGTCTTTGGGCCTGTGGCAAGGGAGTAAATCATGGGGGAGCATGTGGCAGAAGAAGCTGCTCACCTCATGGCATCTGGGAAACAAAAGAGAGAGACAAAATGGGGCCAGTTCCCAAAATCTCCTCAAGGGAGACACCCTGATGATATATTTTGCTTCTACTAGGCCTTGCCACTTAAAGTTTTTCACCACTTTCCAGCAATGCTGGGGACCAAGTCTTTAACACATGGGCCTTTGGAGGACATTTCATATCCAAACTATAGCAGGCCTAATGGGAAGGCCTTAGGTTATTGGGGGAATGAACTTGAGGGGGACTGTAGGACTCAAGACTCTCTCTCTTCCTCTCTTTTCTTCCTGATCATGAGTTGAGCACTTTTTCTCTAACATGAGCTGCCCCCACGTTGTGCTGTGTTGTCATGGGCCCAAAACAACAGGGACAATGGATCATGTAATAAAATTTCCAAAACTATGAGTTGAAATAATCCCTCTTCTTTGTAAGTTAATTATCTCAGATATTTTGTTATAGGGACAGAAAGCAGACTAATACAATAAATAAAATGTAGTATATGCATACAATGGACTATTATTTTGCCATAAAAAGGAGTGGTCAGGGTTTATGTTGTTATTTGTTTTGGGAGATGAATCTATGATCCTTGTACATGCTCTATCACTGAGCTATGGCTTCAGCTAGGAGTGAGATTCTGATACAAGCTACAAACTGGATGAACCTTTAAAACATAAAACCAAGTGAAATAAGCCAGAGACAAAGGCATATATTGTATGATTCCTTTCATATGAAATGTCCAGAATAGGTAAATCAGTATCATCAGAAGGTAGATTAGTGTTGTCAGGGGATGAGAAGGGAAAATGGGAAGTGGTTGCTAACAGGTTCGGGGTTTCCCTTTAGGATGCTAAAATGTTCTAGAATTAGCTAGTGGAGGTGACTGCTCAGCCTTGCAAACATACTAAAGTCTACTGAGAGGGGTCTTACAGTTTGTGAATTAAATCTCAACTAAAATATCATTTTAAAAATGTGTAGAGAGCCAGGCACAGTAGCACACCCTGCCATCCAGCACTTGGAAGGCTGCGGCAGGAGAATTGTGAGTTCAGGGCCAGCCTGGGCTACATGGTAAGACGCTGTCTCAAAAAAGAAAAAGTAAAGTTGGGCACCAGTGGCTCACACCTGTAATCCTAGGTACGTGTAATCTGTGTACTTGTAATCACAGTTCAAGGCTAGCCTGGGCAAATAGTTTGTGAGATCCCCCATCTCCACAATAACCAGAGGAAAGTGGGCTGGAGGTGTGGCTCAAGCAGTAGAACACCTGCTTCGCAAGCACAAAGCCTTGAGTTCCAACTCCAGTACCACCAAAAAAAAAAAAAAAAAAAAGTATTGAGAACTTCAAAGAACTTTTCTTTATGCTAATTAGATAATTAGGTTTTTTCTAGATTAGAAATTAAAAGTGACAAAGCTTTAAAACATCCATTTGCCCAGGGGGCATGGTTCAAGTGTTTGAGCACTTACCTAGAAAGTACAAGGCCCTGAGTTCAAACCCCAGTACTGCCAAAAAACAAAGCAAAAGAAAATCAATATAACTTTTTTTAAATATAGAAATAATAATCTCATTACATGTTAAGGACTTATTTTGTAAAGGTAATGGTTTTTCAAACAAAATAATTATGACTGGCATTATTTTACATTTTTGTAAACAGACTTGTAAAAATTTGCAACGCTTTTTCACATCTGTCTTAATAGGAGCCAGCAGGACTCTCGGGTCTGTAGCTGCATACTCATGAGAGTATGAGAATGAAAAGGACAAACAATATGTTAATACTATTATAAGAAAAGCTTTGACCTCTGAAAGGGTCTTGGTAATCCCTACTGGCCTCCAGACCATACCTTGTGAAGTGCCTTAGAAATACATGCAGGGAACCAGATGTAGTACTGCATGCACAACTGTAATCCCAGTACATGGGAGATGGAGGCCAGAGGATTGCGAATTCAAGGCTAGCCTGGGATACAAAGTGAGACCCTATTTAATAAAACATAAATAGAGGGGCAGAAAAAAAAAAGAGGAGAGACAGAGATAGATAAACAAACAAATAATAAAATATGTGGGATTCACTTTAAAGGGGTGCTGGTGAAGGCATAGTCTAGAGATAGATGAAAAAGACTGTCAACATTTTGACAATTGTTGGGTACCATACAGAAAGTTTCTTTACCTTAGTGACATGTGCTACCGTGTCTGACTTCCCATAACTTTATTTAACACTATATACCTTATTACTTCCATTTTCTCTGGAGAGCCCTAATACAATGGTTGTATGACCATCTTGATATACATTTACATTCACTTATTTTTGCTTCTTTTCATTTTTAAAGAATGGCTTCTCCCTATTTCATTTTCAGCAACTCACTTTGCACCCACCAGGCCACTCACTTTGGCTACCAATAGCCTCATCATTGCCAAACTCTGCTGAAAATTTCACAGCCCTTTTTGTTTGTGTGTTTGCAGTACTGGGGTTTGAACACAGAGCTTACACCTTGAGCCACTCAACCAGCCCTTTTATGTGAAGGATTTTTTGGAGATAGAGTCTCGTAAACTACTTGCCCAGGCTAGTTTGGATCTCAATCCTCCTGATTTCTGTCCCCTAAGTAGTGAGGGTTACATGGGAGATGGAGGCCAGAGGATTGCGAGTTCAAGGCTAGCCTGGTGCCTGGCTTTTCACAGCCCTCATATTTGAGCTCCAAGAAACATTTTGTTGTTTGCTTGTTTTATTTTTTGCAGTTCTAGGATTGAACCTTGTTCCCTGTGTCTGCCAGGCAAGTATGCTCTACCACTGGGCTATATCCCTAGCCACCAAGGAACATTTGACTCTTGACCCTCTTTCCTCTAACCTTGTCTTCTCCTGCTCATAGGGAGTAGATGGCCCCTGGTTATCCTGTGCCCTCTGTCACTCCTGCTCTCCCAGGTCCTCTGCTTTCTCCTGGTCTTCATGGGGCAGTTTCTCAGGACCTTGTCCCAGCTCCTGTTCTCACAGCCAGCCTTCTGTCCTGAGGTGATCATACACTTTCCACAGCCTTCAAAGCAGTGTGTGTGTGTGTGTGTGTGTGTGTGTGTGTGTGTGTGTGTGGTATGGTGTGTGAATATGATCAAAGTACATTATATAAACATATGAAATGTCATAATTAAACCCATTATTTTGTATAATTAATATACTAATAAAAATGATTGGGAAAAAGGCCATCTGTGTGTTTAGCCCCCACTGCAGACCTGTAGACCATGCTGATGGCTGAGCCTCAGCTTCAGACATTTTGGTCCTACCTGGGAGCTCCTGTACACCTCAGGGATAAATTCAACATCTCTAAGTTAGAATTTGAATCTTCCCTGTGAAACTTTTTCTTCTCTAAGCTTCTCACACCTATTCACCAATCCTTCTATTCACCTTAGCCAGAAACCTGCTGTCATCCTTGCATATTACCTATTGATTATAGCTCCAAAATATTGTGGAATTCCTCATTCTCCTCCTCTTTTTCTTTTGCAAAGCTGGGGATGGAACCCATTGTTTCATGCATGTAGACAAGTGCTCTACCTACCACTGAGTTATAGCTCTAGCCCCACTTTTTTTTTGCTACTGCTGCTATCACAATCTGACTCCAAGCCCAACTCACCTGAACCCCCCAATAACCTTCTAATTGGTCTCTTCCATTCCTGTTCATAATTTCATTTCTGCTAAAAACTAAGATAATGTTACATCTCATTATCTTAAGTCTCATAAATTAAAACTCCTATACTACTATAGCTACTAGGCCCTACATGATCTGCCCCTGTGTCCCTCAGATCTCTCCTTGTACCTCCATCCCCCCTCTCTCACTGGCTCCAGTTGCACAAGATTTGTAACCCCCGGGGCCAAGCTCTATTCTGCCTCAAAGTTCTTATGTTTGCTTTTCTGTCTGGCCCTTCACCTCCTGTCATTCTTCTGATCTCAGCCTCTTGCTCAGAAAGACCTTCCCTTCTCACCCGTCAGTTCAGTTTAAGTGGGCACCATATACCTTACAATGTTGGTGCATGTATATTTGTATGTTTAGTATCTGTCTCTCCCAGCAGCCCGTAAATCTTTTGGGAGTAGGAACCACTTTAGTCTTGCTCATTGGCACATAGTAGGCACTCAATATGTGTTGACTGTTGAATAAACTTGAAAAGTTTGACTCGATAAGTATGATTACCTACCTCAGACTTCTCAAGAGACAGCATATTCAATAGATGTCATCTATGCCCCATGAAGTAAATTCTGAATGCAGTACCTGTGCCATTAGCACATGCTCAGTAAAGGACAGCTGTGGTCATTGGGGTGGTTAGGGGAATGTGCAGACTATGGTATTTGTTATAGATTTTTCATTTAGCCTCCATTTGGTGATATAACTTCTTAAACTTAAGAGGCAAGAATAGCTCATAATTAGTATAACTTTGTTTCATATACTTTCTTTTATGTGCTCTCCTTCACCACCCTCTGAAGCAGTTACACTAATCTTCATTTTACAGAGGGGGAAAATGAGGCTGAGAGATTGAGGAACTAGGCCTGGGTCTCCCAGATAATTATAGGCAGAGCTGGGCTTAAAACACATTCTTTGGATTCCAACACTAGCTTTGTTTCATCTACTACATCAATTAATCTCATAATGAGGAAAAGGGAAAGTACCCATATTTTCCTAAAACACAGCCATATGTTATCACTGATTCTTGGCAGTGAACTTTTTGTTTGTTAAATACTGAGCACTTTCTACCTTTTTTAGTTGTTGGTATTGGTTGGATCTTTTTAATGATCTATAAAAAGAGAAACACAAACCTGACTTGGTGGCACATACCTATAATCCCAGTACTTAGGAGGCTGAGGCAGGAGGTTCAAGAGTTTGAGGCCAGCCTGGGCCCCTGCCTATAAACAAACAAACAAACAAACAAGTAAAGGCTGATTTCTACCTACAACTTCTAGTATGGTCAGGAAGAGACCAGGCAGCACAGGTTGGACTACTTTCTGATGGTCCTCTCCCCTCAGGGAGTTGGAGTCAGAACAGGAAGTGGGCTGGAGAGAGGATTTCACCGGCTCATGGCCAGCAATGGATCTGTGGGGGCGGGGTGGGGGGAGGGTGGGGACAAGATGACAATGCCCATGCTGTGAGCATCAGAGGGCTTGTCATGTTTAAGGAGTAAGCTCAAAGGGTCAGCCTTGCTGTGAGAGCAAGGGATGAGCAGCACCTCTGGGGAGGTTTCTCAACATGGCTGGGAGCTCTTCCCCTTTTAAAACTAATCACCGAGCAAAACTAATTCATTCAGAACTGTTCTTACTTCACCTGTGCTAGCTTCATGCATTTCTCTTTGTAAATACATGACCTTAAAGAAGTTACTTCTAATTGTTTTATTCTATAGGCATGCTTCATATTAGAATAAACTTATTACTAGTAGTGTACTGGTTGCTCACTCCTGTAATTCCAGCTACTCCGGAGAAAGAGACCAGGAGAATCAGGGTTCAAAGCCAGCCCAGGAAAATAGTTCTTGAGACCCTATCTCAAAAATACCCAATACAAAAAATGACTGGAGTGATTCAAGTGGTAGAACACCTGCCTAGCAAACATGAGGCCCTGAGTTCAAACCCTAGAACAGCAAAATAAATAAATAAATAAATAAACTTATTAAACTGGGTGTGTGTTCATGCCTGTAATCCCAGCACTCTGAAGGCTGAGGCAGGAGGATCCCGAGTTTGAGGAGAGTCTGGACAAAGTAAACAAGACTATGTCTCAAAAAAAAAAAAAAAAAAAAGCAAACAACAAACCCTTATTATTTATATGCACTAAACTTTAGTATTTCAAGGAGTATAACTTAAAAAGTAGAAAAGTCTGTAAGTCCCACATTTAAAGAATGCTTTTAGGACTGGGTGTGTAGCTCAAAAGTAGTGTGCTTGCTTTTAGCCATAAAAAGATTCAACACAGAATTCCTCTAAATAATGAAATCTCCCTGGCACATTGGAGGCAATTGTTCAATTCAGTGTGCACAATTCCCAAACACACAAAGCAGCGATGCCTGTGATTCATTGCCCGGCAGCAGAGCCTGTGTTTCTCATGTTTCTCAGGCTGAGGGTGTAAGTTTTTACTCTTAACAAACCTGTAACGAATTTGCTGGATGACTGTCTTTGCTGTACTGTCAGCATAATAAGACTATGATTAGTAGGGGACATTGTAGTCTAACCATGAGGAAACACAGATTTCCCCATGTCGGAATTCTTCCTTTTAGAAAAGGTTGCTTAAAGTGGTGCTTAAAAGATAATTCTAGCTTACTAAATTTAGGATATGGAAAAAGTCCAAAATGAGAATATTCCAAGGGTAATTGTGCAAGAGATGCTAATATATGCAATAAGAGGAGGGTGTGTTACACTCTCCATATATCCCCTCTCTTTATTTCTGCCTGATGTCCAACATATAATTTAGCAAGTTTAAAAGTTAACCAAAAAAAAAAAAGTTAACAGAGTCAGTGAAGCACTCTTTACCACCATAACTGCATTTTAAATATTAAACAAGGGGGTCAACTTAGCATGTGAAAGGCCTGGGTTCAATTTCCAGCACTGCAAACAAACAAAAACAAATAAAAGCTTCTTAGAAATTCATATGAGACGTGTACTGATACCTGAAGCTTGCTTTGAAATGCATTAAAATAAAACCCAAAAGGATTGTAGATAGTGCTAAAGTAAATACAGAAAAATTCTGGTAGAATTCAGATGGTTCACTCTACAGCCCTTCTGCTTGAAAAGGATACAGGTCACAGATCCCGTGTTAGTGGGGATCAGAAGCTTAGCTCTCAAGCTGTGCCACAGAAGTGGTACCAGCTGTGTGGGTCTGGATGTTCTGGACCCTGGATACTTCCAAAAGCTTTCTATCTACCCAGCATCAAAGATGATCAGGATGCAGTAGGAGGGTTGTTGTCTTTGGAACCAAAAATACAGACAGTTCAGGTTTAAACAGTGAACCCAAAAGGATGGAGTGTTGATCTGTATAATATTGAGACCCAAGAATATTTGTGGAGGAAAATATAACAGTGCAGATATGGTATCTAAGAAGGTTGGTAACTCAGAGTTTAAAGCAATTTAAAGAGGAAAAAATAACTTCTAGAATGTCTAGGTTTATGAGAGTCATACTTACACATAGTACTGATAACACCAGAGAGATGCTTGTTCCTTTAAAAAAAATTCTTTTATGGTGCTGGAGATGGACTGCTTCTGGTCACCTACACTAATAAAGGTAAGCAAGCACTCTACACAACTGAATACACCCTCAACCCCTCAGGGGGTTGTACTTTCTCTGTTTTTCTGCAGACATAAAATCTAAGTAAAATAATCCAATAGAGAATTAAATATTGAAGGAGGAAGAGAAAATGATTCCCCAGTATATTGTGACTATGCTACTATATTTTGGATTTGCTTTGATTTCTTCTGACTTATCCCAACCTGTCAATCTGTGTATCTTTCTCCATTTCCTTCTTTCTTTTTCTTTTTGGTGGTACTGTGACTTGAACTCAGGACCTCACACTTGCTAGGCAGGCATTCTACCACTTGGGCCACTCCACCAGCCTTCTTTTGTGTTGGGTAATTTTTTTTTTTGGTACTGGGTTTTGAACTCAGGACCCACACTTTGAGCCGCTTCACCAGTCTTTTGTGATGGGTTTTTCGAGATAAGGGCTCATGAACTATTTGCACTGGTTGACTTCAAACTGTGATCCTCCTGATCTCTGCCTCCTGAGTAGCTAGGATGCTACTGGTGCCAGGTTTCATCATTTCTTTAAAGTATTAAAGGCACCACATGTTCTATTCATGTCTTTGAAGATATTAGCCACTTTCTTTTTTTTTTTTTGAGACAAGGTCTTGCCATATAGCCCAGGCTGGCCTGGAACTATGTAGCTTGGGCTGGCCTCAAAATTACCATCCTCCTGCCTCAGCCTCCTGATGCTTGGATTATAGGTATGTGTCACCATGCCTGTCATCATTATGTTATAATTATTATTATTATTCAGCACTGGGGATTAAACCCAGTGCCTTGCACATACTAGGCAAGTGTTCTACCACTGAGCTACACCACCAGCCCCAAAAGTAACACTTTCTTCATACACACACACACACACACACACACACGCACACACACACACATCATATTAAACATCTAGAAACTCAGAGCTGATCCTTGTTGGGGCTTATACCATCATTTGGGTGTAAACCCTTAGTAATTTGTGTATTTGAACCATTCATGATAATAGTAGCCCATCCAGAAGAGTCTACAACAGCTTTGTACTCTCAGTAATATTAGAGAATAGACTGCAATGAAGAAAGGAAGGAGGAGAAAAAAGGAATGGGAGAGAAGAGAAAATGGGTGAGAGAAATGTGCTACTGTACAGCGGTAATGGTGAGGTGGAGATGGGGAGGAACACCCAGTAGCCACCCACATCATCTTCCAATGGCCCTTGGTGCTCTGATGTGGTTCTTTGTTGCTCTTTCCTCTATAGAGCACATTTCCAGGTTTCCCGTTGAGATCGTCACATATGGAAAGAATCAGAAGTCATGCCAAAGCACACAAGTGACTTTGGAGACCTCCTTGGCTGCATAGTCTGCTAGTTTATCAGAAAAGGACTTAAATGAGCATGGTTTTTATTTTTTAATAGGAGCAATAGGAATCCAATGTTATTGCCTGGTATGGCAAACAGCTTAATGTTTTTCATGAATTCATACAAGCTTGCATAATGGTCAATTTGTCCTTGTCTTCAATTTGATCACATCTGTCCCTCCAAACCTGCACATATGGTTGCAACAGATTAACCTGTGAGTAGTACAGTCAGGGACATGAAAGATGTTAGGCTGACGTACAGAGAGACAAAAGGTGGTAGAATAGAAGGCAGAGAATGGCTGTTGGGGGATGCTACAGTTTGAATGTGAAATGTCCTTCATAGGCTCAGGTATTGAATACTTAGTACCCAGCTGCTGGTGCTATTTTGGGAGGTAGTGGAAACATTAGGAGGTAGGCCCTAGATCACTGGGGGACATGCCTTTGAAGGTTACTCTTGGTCCCCAGTCCTTTCTTCCCCCTGTGTCCTGTCCACCATGAGGTAAAGAACCTATTCTGCTATACACTCCTGCTACCATGATGCCCTGCTACAAGGGCCAAGTAACCATGGACTGAAACTTCTGAAGCTATAAGTCAAAATAATCTGTCCTCTTTTAAGTTGTTCTTTCAAGTATTTTGGTCATAGTTACTCAAAGTAGCTAACACAGAGGGGAAAACACGACAAAATTGGGGAGGGATGAAAGGCCCTACTGAAAATGAGCTCTGGTACGGGTGGGTGTCAAGAGTAAGAACTGGCAGGAGGAGGAAAGGGAGAGTACAATTCTTCAAGGCACCCATTGTCCCAATCTATTGCAGTCAGTGGTTTTCAAATTCCGTCCAATAGAAGCTTGAATTTCTCATCCCCACTCCAATTACCCATTTTGTAAATGACAGTTTCACATAAGATCTCTCTAAAGGAAGTCATCTATCATGGAGTTAAGAAAACAAACAAGAAAAACCAATGCCATCTCATAGCCTTAAATAATGGCAAGCACAAATAATTGGATAATTGTCTAGCGCTTTTGTCTTCCTTGACTGCTGCCAGTCCAGGAATTAACAGCAGCTGGCACTTTCTTGAGTGCCTCCATGGGAGAGTTGTCTGCTTCAAAGCTCTGTGCGAACAAAGCTCTGGACTTAGATTTACACCACCTGGGTTTGTGCCTTGACCCTGATGCTATTATCTCTTTGATTTTGTAATTATGGGTGAACCATTTACTTTTCTCAATGTTCTTTTCCCAAATCCAAAACTCAGAGGGAAATATCCAGGGAAGACTTGGTTGGTAGGTAAAGTTCTCAATTGACCAAACGGCATTTGTTTGCCACAGAAATCATTGAACCTGGATTCCTGCTGTACATGATTATCACTCAGCTTCCCGAGTCTGTTTCCCTTTGAAATGTATTCAGGGTGCAATTTTTTCTTTGTCAATTCAATAGTACTAGCTGTGCTTATGAATATTTAGTGAACAGAGAAAATAATTGACTTTGCATCCAAATGGTACCTAGATTTTTAAAAGTTGTATCTAAATAAATTTTAGGGTGCTTACTACTCCAAGTCACATGTTCTTGGCCCCACACAGGACTTGTCTCACCCCCATCCATCCCCTACCTCAAATGCATGCAAAACTGTTTGCACTTTCTGGTCCCAAACAAGCTGGTTAATCCTTATGCGACTTTGGTCACAGTACTCCTTTGAAACTCCAGTATCATATAGGGGCAGGCACCCCTGCTATTGTCTCCCTGTCAGCTGAGCCAAGGGTCTTTCTGCCATAAAAGCTTGCTCACCTAAAGGATAGCACTTATGCCACTCCCCCGAAGGCAGGGGCTTTCCTATTTGTCAGTGCTTGTCCAGGTAGCAGGTGTTCTAGAAACGCTAAGTAACAAGATGGCACTAATGACTGTGAATTGGAAACCTGACTATCTAACTTGTGCTTAGCTGCTGCCAATTCGTAGCTGCCAGTTTTCCCTTCTCAGTGCTCTGCAGTACCTACTGGTCTACCTAACTGAAAGCACTAGAAATACAAGGCCTTTTTTCCCCTTGTCATTTTGACCTCAGGGTATTGATTTGACAATGTGTGAAACACACATCTTAGTGCTAAATATATTCATCAGAGTTTATGCAAATACGGATGAATTCAACACTGGAGAGTTTTCCTAAGGGGAACTAGCGAGGGAGAAGAATAGAAGCCAACCTGAAGGTTACCTTTTTTCCCATGGGACCTCTGCAATGCACCCACAAGGCTGCAATGGGAGCTAGAGGGAAGGCTGTTTTGCTTAGGAAATGCTTTTAATTCCCCCACTAAAGCAAGCCAGCAGGGGTAGAGGAGGAAGTGGTGTCCCTGATGAAGATCAGGCTTTATACCATTGGCAGCAGCAAGCAGTGGTGGGGACTTTGAGGAGAAACAAGGGTTGCCCTTTAGTGTGAAGAATGAGGTGGTGAGAACAGGTGTACCTTGGGCAGAGGACCCCATAAAGACAGATACTGATGACTCCACTCAGGGTTATCTAGAAAACTTCCCATAGCTTCCATGAGGCAACTTTCTTTAAAAACATTCTAGAAATAAGATTAATGAGATCTAACTGTACATTAATGTTAGACCTAGTGTATGTTCTACAAGTAATAATCTATTATTGTTTTTTATTCATAAGGCTTAGGACTTTCTCTCTGTGTACATGTCTCATTTGGGTAGAAGTAGGGAGAGGCAGTTAGTGAGCTTTGTTCCCTCTCCTGGCAGAGAAGCTCACAGGCACAGGACACAACCACAGGCAAAATCTGGTTAGAGAAACTTGTTATTAAATTTAATTTTCTTTAAATAAGTAACATTCTCCCACCCTCACCTACTCTGGGGAGGAAGAGAAGACTCCTACCCGCTCTGTTCTGGGGGTCCCATGTGAAAAGCCTGAGATGGTGAGGATGAAGTATAAAAATACTATTTACAAAGGGGAAGCAGATATCTGTTGCTGCTGTAACCTCCAGACACCCGTCCCCAGGCCCCTTTCGATCCTTTAGAAAAAGCTCCTAGGAATCAGTTGCGTGTAGAACAAGCCCTTCCTCTAGAGGGACTCTCAAAGCCCCAACATAGAACAGGAAGCTCTGAGATTAACTGAGAATAACTGAGGGAGAGGGAGAGAGTGGATAGCACCTCAGATCCTAGCAGGGGAAGGGATCAGCCCCTCACCCTGTAGTCAGCCAGCCCTGGCCAGCCTTTGTTCTGGTAGGTCCCGTGTAAACATTGACTTTTTCCTTGTGTAGGTCCCTGCTTTCCCCTACTTATGCAGAGTCTCCCTTGCCTCCTGTGAAGGTGCTTCGCTCCTTAGTTTTTCCTTCTTTCCATTCTAACCTTCCTCTGGAAGGAAAGAGTGGGACAGGGAGGGAGGTTGGTAGGTGGGGGAGAATCTTCTCTTCCCTTCCAGGTGAATGCACCTTGTCCTCTTGAAGGAAACATTGAAGGGGTGTTCCATGTTCATGGCTAGATAAGGATGGATTCTTTCCCAGAGCAGGAACAAGGCAGGTGGATAGTCCAGTACCAGGGAGCAATGGTCTGGCTGGGTGAGGAAATGGGTACTGAGAAACAGGGAAGGAGGCTTCGGGAGGCAAAAAGGCAGGGGAAGTCTGGCAATGGGTCTTTCCCTGTTAGTGGAAACCTAGCCCTGTACCACCCTCTCCTTCAGGTGAACATGACCATCACTACCCAACAGTCTTGTTCATTGTAGCTGTGCAGAGGGACAAGGCATCCATACACCAAGAGGTCTTCTCCAGCCTCTGTGTAGAGGCAGCCTTCATTCACACCAGCTCATCCAATAGGATTCCAATGCTCTGAGTGGCCTCGGTAGGACCAGCAATGGGCTTGTTGCACATGGGGCAGACGCAGCGTACTTCCAGCCATTTCACCAGACACCTGAAAAAAAGAGAACTGTTAGCTTTAAGATACCTCAGACTGCTCCAGCTGCCTCTCAGAACAAGAATATCCCTATGGCCTGCCTCAACCTAACCCCTCTCGATTGCTAAATGTCCAGACAGGATAGAACCTAGTGCATCACTGGCAAGCCATCGATGGGAGGTGGCGGGGACTGGGAGGTTCTAGAAGATGCTGATTAATCTCTTCCACATGCCCACATACTTGCGGTGAAAGGCATGCTGGCAGGGGAGCACGCCTAGCTCATCCTTCCCCTTGAAGTCTTCCAGACAAACTGCACAGGTCTGCTGCAGAGAGAAAGGGGGTGTGTGAAAGGAGATCAGAGAAGCAGCTCCCTCACCATCGTAAGTGTCCATTATGTCATCTCAGCCAAGAAAACCAAGCTCCAGCCCAGGCTCCTCCACCAGCCAGAGAAACTTTAGCTTTGTTTTACAAATTTGCATTGACAGTATGTTAGCCATTAACCACACATGGCTGCTTAAATTTATATTAACCAAAAATAAGAAGAACATTAGTTCCCCAGCTGCACTAGCTTCATTTATTTGGACTATTACAAGGCTTATTTAACAAAAAGTTTAATATAAAAAATGCAGGCAAGGAGTGTAGATCAGTGGTAGAGTGTGGGCTTAGAACCCACAAAGCCCTGAGTTTGATTCCCAGCACCACAATTTTTTTTTTTTTAAAGTACAAGACCCAAGTTTCACATTATAGTGAACCAGTCCATTTAGTAAGGGAACAGGCACTCTACTACTTGAACCACATCTCCAGTCCATTTTGCTGTGGTTATTTTGGCGATAGGGTCTCTAGAACTATTTGCCCAGGCTGGTTTCGAAACGCTATCCTCCTGATCTCTACCTCCTGAGTAGCTAGGATTACAGCTATGAACCACTGGCACCCAGGTGAATAGCCATTATTTCTAATCACGCCAAGGCCACTAACATGATACTCTATTCCAATATTGTTCTGCTGTCCATGAGTTGCCATCTTCACACACTCATCTATCACAAGACTCATAAAGGGATCAAACCCACAGTTCACCTTGGCCTTGGCTGCCACTTTTTAATTTCAAGGGTAACTTCTCATCTATAAACTTTGTCAGTTTGGGAGAGTAAACTTTTGCTCATGCCCACTTGATGGGCTCAGAGCTGCTTTAATATAGAATTCATGGCCTCCTCCCGCACACTCCAGTGGTAGTTATCTACATGTCCCAAGTTCATCAGCTATGCATGGCTAATGGTTTCATACTGGAACACAGAACGTCCCTATTATCACACAGGTTTCCAGTGAATAGTGCCGTTCTAGGAATAGTTTAAAATCCTTTCTAGCTTAATGCATCCAGTAATAGCTAGATGTAATGAAGGGGGTGTGGCAGTTGTGGTCAGTTACATTCTTTTTTTTTTTCTTAGTCCCACTCACAGTTAAATTCTTTAAACCCAGACTTACTTCCCCATATGTTAACCTCCATGATTTTAGCAGAATTATTCTTACAGAGGAAGGCTTAAGAGACACATGAACTTGCTTATGAATTTGAGGTATAATAGTGGACATCAAAACTAAGAGTGAAACGAGACCATGTCTAGGCAGCCTGGTGCTTGGTGATGCTGGAATCCTACCTACCGAGACAACCACAAACACTCTCTGTTTAGGAATGTCTGAGCTTTGGACAGGACACTTGGGAAATGAGCTAGGTGACCTCAGAGGCATAGATGGGACAGGACCAGGAAATGGCCTATTAAAAAAGTCAGAGTTAAGGGCCCAAGGAATTGATGTATGTGTTGGGGAGGGGGGTGGAGAGGAAAAAGGCAAGAGCCACTGCAGTGGATTCAGTCTGTTAGGGCAGGGCCTACATGGGCAAAATGACTTTATTTTCTTCAGTGAAAGCCAGGAGAAAGTTGCTGAACACGTGAAGTTAGCTTAACTCTGCCTATGGCATGGAGTGGGTGTGACCATCCTTCACTTAGAGACTAACACAGCAGGATTCCTGAGATCATGTGTCACTACCTAAACCCTTTTGTGATCCCTTTGTTTGCTGCCTGAGCTAACTCCAGACATTCCTTATGATTACCTGCTGGGATGAGTCCCTTTTGTTTGGCCAAAGGAGATATGACAGCAGGGACTACAAAGATTCTGGAAAGGGTCCAGAGCTGGAGAAAGCACTGTTTGCTTTACCTGCCGTGCTGCTGCACACTGTCCCAGGACACTTACCCCATAGAGCTGCAACTTCTTGGCATCACCTTTAAGCACCACCTGGGGAGGAAAAAGGAGGCATGAAGTCTGAAAGCACCAACCACAGGGGCCAGGTAGGAATCAACCAATGAAGGGAGTCCCAGCCTTCATACTTCCACTCTCCCTTGAAGGCAGAGGGCTCTGGATGGCCTGGGGGCAAGCCTGACTTGAGGACAGTGACAGAAGGTAGTCTAGCCTCAGGGAGGCCCAGTGGGGAGCCCAAAAGGGCTCAGGCCAGGGGAGCTTGGGCTTGCCTTCCTGTCACCTTAGGACAAGTGGCAGTAGCCAAGGAAAGATCAGGGAAAGAGGCAGCATTTTACCTCCTTGTAGCCATATCGTTCACTTTGTGCCTGGTTCCGGAGTTTGCTGAGGAAGAAAAAGGGGAGAAAGCTGGTTACTCTGCTTCTGCATAAACAGGATGACCACAGCAGCCAGGCAGGCTGAATGCTTGGACATTTTTCTGGAGGTGAGGAAGGGTGCTCGTCCTACAGATACCATGGGTGTGGTTGGAACCACCCAGAGTGGATTAAGGACTAAAACTCTTACTGATTTACTGCCAGGTCCCATACACATTCTGGAGTATTCTCCAGCACTGCACCCCAAAGAGTTAATTTACTCTTGCTGCCCTTTCCAAGTAGGTAAACTCCTTCAGGTGTCCAAATATCAATGATGTGCTTACAGAGTATACACAGGGAGTTATACAGGTATTCTCTCTTAGTGAGAGGGCAGTATTGGAGTTTGAACGCAGGACTTGGGCTTGCACTCTACCACTTGAGCCATGCCTCCAGATTACACAGATATTCTTTTTTTTTTTTTCCCTGATGAGACTGCGGTTTGAACTGAGGTCTTCACGTTTACAAAGCAGGTGCTCTACAATTTGAGCCACACCTCTGGTCCATTTTGCTCTGGTGATTTTGGAGATGGGGGGGGGGGGCGTCTCTTGAACTATTTGCCTAGGTTGGCCTTGAACTGTGATCCTCCCAATCTCAGCATCCCAAGTAGCTAGGATTACAGTTGTGATCCACGGTTGCCAGGTTCATATATTCTTAAAAGGGGTATTTCCATTAAGTCAGGGTAGCAAGATAAATAAGCTTCTGTTGACCCTGGGGAATTTTCCACCCAGAGAATACAAGTGTTCTGGAACCAAAGCACACTGTTGCCTTCAGTGCCAGACCAACAGCACAAACGACGCCTTCTTTGTTTTCTCTTTTCATTTTAAGCCAGTGGCTCAAGTCTCAATAGCCAAAACACAGTATGCTGTTACTAATAGCAATGTATACTGGCCCACCAAGTACATGCTGTGTGGCTCACATACTGACACTGTCAAATACATTCTCCTTGAATTCAGGAAAGTTGAGGAAGACAATTGCCCTTTTATAAATGAGGAAAATGAAACCCAAGAAGCTAAACAATTTGCCCAAACTTCATTGTAGCAGTGCCTGGATTTGAATCAAATTCCGTGTGATTACAGAACCCATCCTCTTCGTCACAGAAAGTGACCTGCCCCCCAATCAGGTGGTACGCATCATAGTGGAAGAGTGATCTATCTTGGGACACACCCTACATTTCATTAAGATTTTGACTCTGAATGGGTTCACTGTACAAATGGCTGAGACCATAATTATGTGGAGATTTTGTGCCCTTCTATTTCCATTAGGAGGAAACTTTCACTCTGAATTCTGCAGTCAGTTTTTTGTAGTTGTTGTTTGCTTTTGTTTTTGTTTTTTTGTAGCCCATGCTATCCTTGAACTGACAATCCATCTGCCTCAGCCACCTGAATGCTGGGATTATAGATGTATACCACAATGCTCAGTTGCTGATAACTTTAGATGGCCTCCTATACATGGCAGTTAAGAAGGAACCTAATAGGGCTTTCTCTCTCAGCATTTTTTTTGTTTTCAGCTTTAGGAATTGAACCCAGGTTCCCATGCATGCTAAGCATGGGCTGTACCACTGAGCTCTACCCCTAGCTCCCACTAATTATTTCTAACATAGTCATGGGTTATTGGAAGGAGCCATTATAAACGTACTAAATTAGAGCAGGGGCTGAATGAGGGCCAAGTCCAGCTCACTAACTGTTTTTATAGGGTTCAGGCTAAAAATGGCTTTCACGCTCAATGGTTAAAAATACAAATAAAGAATAATGTCTTAGAAAAACAAAGTAATAATAATAGAAAATATTTATATCTCATGACTTAAATATCCAGGACTGGGCAATATCTCAGTGCTAGAGTGTTTGCTTAGCCTGGGTTCCATTGCCAGCACTGGAAAAAAAAATAATCAAATTTCAGTGCCCATTAAATGTTGGTATACAGCAGTGCTCGGTTTATGTGTTCTGTCAGCTGCCTTGGCACATTAACAGAAGAGATGAGCGGTTGTGATAGCGACCTCATGACCCCAAAAGCCTCTAGAGAAAAAACGATTGCTGGCCTGAGTTAGAAAAACAGAACCTCAAATCAAGAGAGGCTGAAACTTGTCCCTGGGTGGTGGCAGAGACAGAAGGTGCAGGTGGGCCAGGCCTGAGGCACAGTGTAGAGCTGATGAGATCAGGCTACCAGCCTCCTCCATCCTTCCTGACAGGATGTCATGTGACCTGGCAAGGTCTTCAGTTCCAGGAGCTGGGAGAAAAGTCCAGTCCACCTGGATTCCTGCCAGGGACTTGGAATTGGGGCCACACAGTCACTGTCCCCTTCCCCTTCTCTGCACCATGTGCTTTCTGCTCACTGCAGGGTTGGGTGAAAGGACCAAGTAGGGCTCCCACTGTCACATTCTTTTTTAAATTTTTAAAAATTTTTATTGTTTATTCATTTATTCATATATGCATACATTGTTGGGGCCATTTCTCCCCCCTGCTCCCGCCCCTCCTTCTCCCCCAACACCCCTCGCTTCTAGGCCCTTCTCTCCAGTTTTGTTGAAGCGCAGACATAAGCAATAATAAGAAAGACATAGCATTTTTGCTAGTTGAGATAAGGATAGCTATACCGAGAGATATATCTGTATTGCTTCCATGCACAAGTGTATTACAACCTGAATTGATTCATCTTTACCTGACCTTTTCACTAGTTCCTGATCACTTTCCCATATTGACCTCTGTGCTTTAAGGTTACTGTATTAGCTACTCTACAGTGGGGACATCAAACACTTTCAAGTTTTGGGTTTCCTTCCCTTTCCCCATTACTCCTGTACGCATTCACCCATTAGCATGACACTGTCACATTCTTAACTTGGTAGAGAACTCCTTGATTCAGAAAAGGTTGTTTTTTTGTTGTTGTTGTTGTTGTTTGTTTGTTTGTTTCTGGATATAGGGTCTTGCTATTCATAGAGCAGCCTGGGCTGGTCTTGAACTTGAGATCCTCCTGAGTACTGTGATTTCAGGTGTTCATCATTACGCATGACTCAGAAAAGATCTCCATATATAACACACATGTCTTTTTCTCAACTTCCAAATGAGGGCAGAGAAGCATGCATCTAACGCTTAAGCAAGCCACCTGCTACATGAGTGACACTGAGTAAGCTGAGGAAGGAAGGCTGTGTTCCTATTATCAGGAAGCTCAAAGCAGCCTTCTGAGGGAGAAAGACTGTTACTTCATTCTGAGGTACAGTTAGAGTAAATAAGGAAGTGGTGAATGGCCTGTGTGTGGTTTCTCTCTCTCTCCTCTCTCTGGTTCTGAGGATTGAATGTATGCTAAACAAGCCCTCTACCACTAAGTTACACTCCATTTTGAATGCTGTGTGGGGGACTGAGGGAATGTCACACAGCTTCTGAGGCTCAACTGCCTCGCCTGCAACATGGCGAGACCTGTGTAGATGTGCAGGGCCTCTCTGCTTGCCAGGCTCTAGTTGCCTAAGGTACCCTCCCCTGTCTTTTCTGTCTGCTCTTACCCAGGAATCCTCCAGCATTCTCTGAATAGAGAAAGGCCTCAGAACTGTACTTTTGTCCTGCATAAAGATTTCAGCTCAGGAAGGATTAGATCATGATGAAATGGGCTGAAAAGGTTGCAAGGAAAACATAGCAGAAAAAAAAGACCCTGGGCCATCCCAGCTGGGGATGTAGAGCCAACTTTGGACAGGTGGCCTTCTCAGCTGTTGGCTGAGCAATGCAACTAAAAATACCAATTTCAATGAGACCATTTCTAGCCACTGCCAGCGGGCTCTCCCTTTCCTCTCTTCCCTTTTAGAACAAACAATGCAGCCAGGTCCTGAAAATAATTGTTCCTTTCCTGCCTATTTGTACTCCACTGGCCCCTCCATCCTGTGTTGGGGAGAGGTCAGTTCTAAGGGTTGGGGGGAGAAAGAGAAAGGGGCAGCTGGGAGTGGAGGCTGGCCTTGGCCCATGAGCTCACTGGGTCAGGAGCAGTGGTCATGAGCCTATTTTGGCTGAGGAGGAAACGGAGAAACAGGGAGCGGAAGTGGCTTCTGTGCTTGTGTGTCTTTCTATATATAGGCACACGTATCACATACCAGTGAGCTTCTGGAACCATGAAACTCCAGGGTCAATGGGCTTCAGGCAAGCTACAGGAAGAGGACAGAGTGATGAAGGAGCAGATTACTGCAGAAGAGACAGGTGGCACCGAACAGAACCACAGTGGGGAAAGCTTTTAGTATCATGTGATTACTGCTGTTATTTTGCTCCAGCCAAGGAGAAATGAACCAGTGATATTCAGCTCCCCAGCCTGGCCTTCTGCAGGATCCCGATGCCCAGCTCTAAGAGGGTGGCCACAGATGCCACAGTGGCTCCTTTAGTTCCATGCAAGTAAAGGGAAGTACTTTAGGCAAAAGGCAAAAATATGGAAGGAATCTGAAAGACTAGCTAATTGTTCCCAAATTAGCCCACCTCAGCGTCTTGCTGGATATATGACCTTGGGCAAATCCTTAACTGTCTGAGCATGAATGTCTTCATTTATACAAATACTTAAACTTGAGGGCTGTTCAGAGAATTAAGCCAGTTAAATGATTTACAAAATGCTGACTATAATGCCTGGGAAACAAGAAGGCCCTTGGCAAAGACCAGCTGAAAATCTATGGTCACGTCTATTACTGACCCTTAGGAAATGAATCCTGGTCACCTAACTTACCTACTTCCTAGCCAGAGTGGTGGCCTCTGGATTTTCTTCTGTTATCCACCTTTGCTATTTGAGTGTGTGTGTGTGTGTGTGTGTGTGTGTAAAGGGACCAAACAGGGTTGGTTTTACAGGTTCCTCCCAGCCTCATCCTAAAAGTCTGCTGTTTGATATGTGTCTACCTTCAGCTATCAGGGAAAGTCAGTGAACTGCTTGATATGGGGTTTGTGGGGGAAAGCTTGCTAGTCATAATAGTTTGAGGGAGTAAATTTAGGGTACAGAAAGAGGAAAGCGGAAAGGAAAGGAAGGAAAGATACACAAGTTTACCCTCACTCCTACTTAGCAGTTAAATATGAATCTTACACACAATTGTGCAAGAAAGAAAAGAAAGCACTATTTTCTCTGCGTTGACTTAAGTGGAAAATTCAAGTCCCAGGGACCTGTTTTGAAAGGTTCTGAAGAAGAAGAGCCCCACGATAGCCAACTGGGACTTGGGAGCAATGCAGGAGTGGGTATCTCCTTCATCTTCCAACCTTAGAGAATGCAGATGAGTGTCTGCCTCCCCTCTAGCTGCATTCCAGCTGCAGCACTTACCCAGTAGGGCACAAGGACTCCTTTCACTTAACTTTCTTAAATGATTTGATCAGCTCCCAGCTGATGTATATCCTGGCATCTGATAAGGTGTGTGGTGTGGCAGGTGACTAGTTGTCATAATAGCTCCAAAAATTACTAACATGTTCTGCTGACCAAGGATGGTCAGCCCTCTCCAATGTACAAGGCAGTCCCACCCAATACCAATAGCACAGCCCTGTCAGAAAAACTACTACTTTGATTTCCACTCTAAATACCAATCATGACCCAAATTTTTAGTAGAAAACAGCCACCAGTTCCCATGTCCTTAAACAGGAGGACAGTAAACAGTACCTGGAGCATGGCTACCCCATCATTCTTCTCTTCTATTTTCTTTTTCTACTCTCAAAAATAAAAACTTACAAGGCAGAACAATAAGTATCTTTCTAGTCATCAGCTTGTTAATCAGCATCTAGAGGATTTTCTGAGAGGGCAAAGAAACCTGCTGATGGTGTAACTGGTTGCCCCTTGTTCCTGGCCACCTGAGGGGCATGAGTGGGGAAGCAAGATCAGTTAAGGGACCACCAAGTATACTACCCAGCCAGATAATCATAGTAGGCAAGCTTAGAATAACTGGCCAAGACATGGGATGTAGTCCAACCTTCTATGACCTTATTTGCTCTGGGACAACTTGATAGGCTGATGTAAATAGAAACACCAGCCTCAGGGGCCCAAAGAAGGGCAGGCTAAGCCAAGGCCTTCCAGCAGCAGCTCCAGCACAAGGCTCTGCTGAAGGACCCTTGCTCAGCCTCCTCTACTCCCTGGCCTCCTCCCTCTTGGCTTCCCTCCCCAGATTAGGCAGGGACCCACCTACCTGATGAAATAGCAGCAGAAGATGAGGCTGAGCATGAAGACAAAGATGCCCGTGCCAAAGATGACCATATAGATGTTGAGGGGAAGGTCTTGGAAACTGATGGGTGGCATTGAACAGGACTTATTGGTGCTAACAAGTCCCAGGCCACAGAAACACCCTGCAAAGGAAGAGGAAAGATAATATTATTGGAGTTAGTCATTTACCACTGGGGCTGACGGAACACTAACATTCCTGCAGGAATGGCAGGCTCTGGGGCTCCTCCACCTTTGATTAGGTAGCTTGAGCTTATATTCCAGTCTAACCCTTCCCAGCTGCATGATCTTGGGTAAATTATTTAACCAATCTGTGAAATGGAATGGTATACAAAGTACTTAAAGGGATCAAAGATTCAGGCAATGGGCAGAAAATGTAAACCTTAGTTCCTTCTGGCAGAAGAAGCCCACAGAGTACAGCAGTAAAATGAAAAGCCTTAGGTGTGTAGACATATTATTTGGGTTCTGGCCCACCTCTCCCCAGCTAGTCTTGTGACCTTTAAGATCTTAATTCTTTAGGCTTCACTTTGTCATAGAAAAACTAGCAAAATATAGAGAGGAATGAAAATGAGGGCTTAAGAAACAGGCTTTGTAAATTGCAAAGTGCAATTGCAAAGGTCATTTGTCATTATTAAACCACCTGCTTCAGAAGACAAGCTGTGCCAGGACTAGAATAGAAATTGTTCACTCCAAGACCCAGCCAGTGTTCCAGAAAGTGGTGATGGGGGAGGGGAACAGGAGGGCAGGAGACGGGAGTTGCAGCCTCCCTTATGGGTCAACTGTCCTTTTCTACTCAAGGCCCCAAGATGCAGTCCCAAAGTGGCAGTGGGTAGTACCAGGAGCTTGTGAGAAATGCAGAATCTCAGGCTTATCCCAAACTAAATAAATCAGAATGGACATTTCAATGAGCTACTCAGGAATTCCTCTGCACATATAGTTTGAGGGCAATGGCTAGCCTCCGGTGGCTTCCCTTCTCACATGACTAGATGTTGGTGGCCTCCAATTGTTGTAGTCATCTCCCCCTTACCAGGATTTGGTGTTGAAGCTGGCATGTGACCAGGTTCTGGGCAAGAAACAAAGAGAAAATCTGATAGATAAGGAAAGATTTTCTTAGCTGGGTTTGGTAGTGCACGCCTATAATCCCAGCACAGAGGCAGGAGAGTGTTGAGTTTGAAGCCAGTCTGAGCTACTCCTGTATCAAAAAAAAAAAAAAATTCCTTTAAGGAAAATTTTTCTTCTTGTTATGCCTCCCCAACTATGAGTAGGGTCCATATTGTAGCTGGAAAGAGAACAGACTTGACAGAAAGGCAAAGGCTGAACATGGCAGTGAGAAAGGGAAGAGGCTCTGATTAACGAGGCCTGCTGCCTCATTCCAACCACATTTCATGCTTTCAATTTTATCTTTGGTTTTTGTTATTTATTTATTTAACAGATGGTGTCATTATGTTGCTCAGGCTGGCCTGGAACTGTGATCTTCCTGCCTCAGCCTCCAGAGTAGCTGAGACTGTGGGGCACGCCAGGATTCCAGTTTCATCTCTGTCATGCCACAGTAAGGCGCCACTTTCCACACCAATGGAGAAAAGACTCAATAATTCAGTAATCTACCCACAGTCCAATAGCTAAGGAGGTCATGCTCCAAAAGCCTCTCTGCACTCAGGTCTTAGGTTCTAGGCACTCTCCTGGCATCTTGGTTAAAAGCCAGGACCTGTTACTATACAGTAGAATTCAACCTGGTAATTACCAGGGCTGTCACAACTCAGTAGACGGCTGGTTCAAAAGACTGGAATCAATGCTGACACAGTGTCACGGCTTGAATATGAACTTCCCTGCCCCTGGCAAATGTGTTGAATACTTGTCCCCTGGTGGTGTTTTTTTTTTTTTTTTGGAGGGGGTGGTGGTGACTGGGGTTTGAACTCTGGGCTTCACACTTACTAGGCAGGTGCTCTACAACTTGAGCCACTCCATCAGCCGTTTTTTTTTATGTTGGGTATTTTCAAGAAAGGGTCTCACAAGCTATTTGCCTGGGCTGACTTTGAACTGTGATCCTTCTGATGTCTGCCTCCTGAGTAGCTAGGATTACAGGCATGAGCCATCAGTGCCTGGCTTGGTGGTGCTATTTTGGAAAGGTTCTAGAAACTGGGATGTAGGGACTAGCTGGAGGAAGTAGGTCACTGGGGGTGACCCCTCTCTAGCTCTCTGCTTCCTGTCTGCTACGATGTGAAGCCATGCCCTTCCCAATGTGTTAGACTGAAACTATGAGCTCAGATAAATCTTTCCGCCTTAAGTTGTTTACATCAGGCATTCTGTCACAGTGGTGACCATAAGCCTCCATCCAAATCTCCTTGACTGTGTTCCACTCAATTGCCACACCCTATTCCACGCACTCATTACCTGTACTGTCTCATAATTGATGTCATCACTATTTCTAACTCCTTCTCTAATTACCTTACACATTACTCCCACGCCATTTATCATTTTCCAAACTCCTGGTTGCATTCAAGTCCTTCCAAAATGTGCCCTGCATCTTTGCAAGGTACCACTCAGCGTTCTCCAACATTAATCCCATGCAGGCCAATCTCCTTAATACTTCTTGTCCAACCCTGCCCATCTTCCTCCATATCTTTGTTTACAGGGATTTCCCTGCCTAGAACTCTCTCACCCTCTCTGAAGTCTACCAGGTCTGGTCTTTGTGATATTCCAATGATCCATTTCTGCCTAAATTCTATAGTGCTCAGGACCAGTATCACTTTTTAACCTTTTTAAAAATATTATCATTTTTATTATTGTACTAGGGGCACATCGTGACATTTACAAAAGTTCTTACAATATATCATAGTTGAACTCCCACACCATCAGGGACCTGTATCACTTGCTTTGGCTCTTGTTCACTTCGTAAGTGTCTCACATTGGCCAGTTGTCACTAGTAGCAACTTAATTTGACTCAAATATGTAGTATGCATTGATTATTAGTAAGCACTATGATTGACATTAAGCATGAAAGAGTATAGAAGAACTGGTGGTGGCACAAGCCTGTGATCCAGCTGAGAAGCCGAGGCAGGGGGATCACGAGTTGGAGGCCAGCCTAGGCTTCACAATGAGATCCTGTCTCAAAGACAAAACAAAACAAACAAAAAGAGCACAGAATGATTAGATGATCTTACCATATAGGAAAGAAGAGATATAACAGTTTTTGCTACCTTAGCACACTCCCATAAGCAGTTAAGTTCAACCCTTAGTACCACACCAAAAAAACAAACAAAAAAAAATTCACTATATAAGTAGTAGAGGTTGTGCATAATCTTGGGAATAAGAATGAGAACCACCAAGGAGGTTCAGTCCTCCTAAGAAGCCTGAATACTCTAAGCTCTGAGGATAGCAACTTGGACTTCTATATATTCTCCAGTGCCTAGACTAGTGTTTGGCTTGTCTCTATAACTAGTTAGTAGATAAATAACTCCCCACTTTCTCAAAACAACCTGGTCCTCTTGGCAAAAGCTTCTGCTTCAAAGTAAGAAGACTGATGTTTGGGAAAACTGCCCAGAAACTGCCCTCAGCTAATAAATCATCAGTCAGCCAACAAGCCTTGTTGTAGGCCTGCTCTATGCTCTGACCTAGACCTTGTGGGGAAACAGAAAGCAAAAGAAGTTCTTGTTCTGAAGGATATTTTGATTAGGGGGAAATTAAAGAAATAATTAGCCACTAAACTTTGCTTTGCCCAAAAGGAAGCCTCTTGCTTCTAGGCTTCAGCAGGGGTTAGAAAGAAAGTCATTTTCACTACCCCGTCCTTTTCAAATATTTGCTCTCCACAGGTCAAAAGAGATCAATTTTCCTGGAAGACATCATTTGGAAATGTTAGAGAGGGCCAACCTTCATTCTACACTGGTAAAGGGCCTCAGGACTTCCCTTCCAGAAAACTTCATACTCAGTGCCAATGGGACCACGGACACCAGCAGCCTCCACACCAACTGCTGCTGCAATGCGACAGTAATGTGGCTGCTTTAAGAGGGCTTCTCCCCCAACCTCATTTGCCTGTGCTCTTCCATGTGTCTTTCATTAGTTGGATCCTGGTAAGTTCTGGGTCTAAAGAACCTCACTTTGTTTCCTCATCTAGGAACTTGCAGAGCTATTGCAGAGTGGTCACATGTACCCTGCAGGTGTTGGCCCCAGCATCCTGAAGCACTTTATCTCCTCTTTTCCATCTCCTGGAGGCTTTCCCTGGGGACATCATGGAATGAATAAGGAGGCAGGTGGGAAGAGCTTCAAGGAGACAGTTCATTTGCTTGTATTATGTTTTCAGTATCCCTCATCCTGAATGCTTGACCCCAGAAGTGTTTTTGATTTTGGATTTTTTTCTTTCAGACTTTCAAATATTTGCATGTACATAATGGGATGTCTTGGGAATGGGACCCAAGTCTAAACATAAAATTCATTTATATTTCATATACATCACATACATATAGCCTGAAGGTATTTTTTTTTTGGTGGTGGTACTAGGATTTGAACTCAGGGCTTCATGCTTGCTAGGCAGGCACTCTACCACTTGAACCACTCCACCAGCTGAAGGTATTTTTGACAGTGTTTTAAATAATTTTGTGCATGAAACTTTCATGATGTGGAATTTTCACTCATGGTATCATGTCGGCACTCAAAAAGCTTTGGACTTTGCAGCATTTTGAATTTCAGATTTTCATATTAGGGATGCTCAACTTGTACTATTAAAGAAAAATGGAAAGTAATACACCGGCCAAAAGCAGACAGTGGAGTTTTTCTCTAAAATTTACAATGTCAGAGAATAACAGGCCCAGGAAACAGGGGCTCCAAAAGGGGTTTAAAAAAAAAAAAAAAAAAAAAGTCAATAAAGTTAAAGGCCAGGATCTGTCAGTCACTTTAAGAAGTGAAAGTAGGGATGTTGCTCAGTGGTAGAGATATACTTAGCTTGAGCAAGGCTCTGGGTTCAATCTGCAGCAGGAGAATTGGGGAGAAAGACTTCCATAGGTCTAAGGTCTCATATGAAAGGGAGCTGCTCAGAAGAGAGACTAGTGTAAGTGACAGTGACCTTAGTTCTCCCTAAGTCTCTGTTCCATTGTTTCGGCCAACCTATGAAAGCCTTCTCATCAGAATGTTTCATCTCAGCCGACAGGCTGAGCGCAGGAATGACGTAAGAGAAGGACAAGCCAAGAAAGACCAGCGGAGCTGGAAACTGCTTCTCTTTTCCAGCCAGCGGGAATCTCTCCCATCTGGGATGCACGGTCTTTCCTCAACCCCCATCCTCCCGCGCCTCCCCACCCCGCGTGGCCCACCTATCTTACACAGCTTGGTTCATTTTCAGGGAATTAGATCCGACTAGCAAAAGGAGGAAGAAGGGGGATGGGGGACACTCATACACATGCTGCCCAAACCCTGCCTTAAAACAAAAGCCTCTTGAAATAATTAATCCAAGATCTGGCAGAAGTATACTCTCAAGACTGGATTTTTTTCCCCCCTAACTAGCCAGCCTGCCTTACTTAAAATAAGGCCAGCTGCTTCCCACACCGCCCTCCCCCGCAACTCTCCAAATCTTAGAAAAACGCGGTCAGACTCTAGTACCACTGAGGGAGGGGTGAGTGTGTATCGTATCTAAGGTTTTGAGGTGACCCGCTCAGAAAGATCCTTCTTCCGGTACCATGGGCGAGTAATCCAGACCCAAGCCTAATCTGTATCACCTGAACCGCCCCAAAGCCTAAAATGAGATGGAGTCAGTTAGTAGCATCACGGGATGGAGATGATTGGGTCTGGAGGTGCAGTCACTCCTCCTAGGATCGGGAGCAGACTCCATGGTCTGGCCTTGGGGCCAGAAAGTAAAAACCCTGCCAGGCCAGCCCGCACCCTAGGGATAGCTGGACGCCGAGGTATCTGCGAGGCTTCATCAATTCGGTAAAGCGACAGTCTTCAATCCAGCGTCTTCCGGAGGCACGAAGTTCCCCTAGCAGGCAACAAAGGGAGAGGAAGCCGCCCGCGCGTCCCGTCCCGCACGCTGCACTGTATACATATTTAAAATAGCCTGCAAAGTTTCAGGCCGGGAACTTGAGCTCCCTCTAGGAGCTCCTAGCCGGAGCGCGGATTTAATTCTCCTCCAACCACAACAACAAAGAACAAGAGTTTGAGCGCACAAAGGCAGGGGAAGGAGGCAGAGGAGCCGAACCGCCACACAAAGGCTGGAGTCCTTGACTCCCACGCCCCTGGCCCGCCACACGTTCGGAGACCCTTCCAGGTCCCCAAGCTTAAACCGGATTGTTTCAAATTCCGCGCTGTGCAGAGCGGAGCTGGGCTCCAGGACGCCTTCTCGGCCGTCCCACTGCAGGAAAAACTTAGCTCAAGAGCAAAGACCCAGCCCAGACTGATGGCAAACCGTGCGCCCCCCTCGGCATCTCTGGCCATCCCAGAGCCCGCTCGCCTCCCCGCTCCGGGACTCACCGTTACACCACTGGAATGGGTGCATCAATGAAGTCTCGGTTGGCTTCCTCCGACGAACGAAAGCAGGCGGCGGGTAAGGCAGGCGGGGTGGGCGCACCGGCTGGCGGGTCCGCAGGAGGGGCTGTGCAGAGCGCGGCAGCCGCCTTTCTCGAGAATTCCAACTCCCTCCGGAGTGGGGGACTGCGGCGAGGCCGGTTTTCAGAGCAACAAAGAGGGAGAAGGAGGAATCAAACAAACAGAAAGTCTTCCGGAGCAGAGCACCACCGAGGAAACGCACGAAGGGCCGCGCTGGAGGAGATGCCGGGCGGCGCGAGGGTGCCCGGCCCGCAGAAGCTCTCATCCAGCAGAGGGAGAAGCCTTAGCGGGAAACTGTGCTCAGATCCCACAGTGCAGACGCGAGCGCCCTGGGACTTGGAAAACTGACACCCGGCGGCGCACACCCCCTCCTTTTCACGGCCCCTCCCCCTGGAAGCCCCGCCCCCTGTTCGTCACTTGCCTTCCGGCCAATAGGGGCCTTCCTCTTGCCCCCGGGTATTATTTGCAGGACTGTCCCTTGCCCTGGAAGGGGGAGCATCTTCTACAGTGGGTGCCAGCCCCCCTCCACCTTCCCAGACCTGGGGAGACTCGGCCTAAAGAGGAGCGCGCGGCTCCGGGAGCCGCCCGGAGGCTGCAGGGGCCACGGCCAGGGAGGAAAAGGAACAGTGCCACATTTGTGTTCCGCCTCCAGATCGGTTACTGTTTAGCATTTCTATAGCTCCTTAGGAAGCCAGTCCTGGACCATAGTTCCGCCTCTACTTGCTGGGCACACGTTCTCACGCTCACTGCGAAAGGGAGAAACTGAGGCAAGGGAGCAAAGCAGATGAATTACAAAACTGAGATCAGGACAGGGCTTTCGTTGTCATCGTACTTCTGACCAGCGCCTTATTTTACAAACAAGGAATTAAGGCCTGAAGCTGAAGTCAGATGACTTGTCATGGTTCCACGCTCCCGAGTTCCAGAGTCACAATCAGACACTGGCATTGTCAGTGCCGTAAGGATAGGGATCTTCGTCTTCTAGCACTGCGTGAACAATGGTTAAAAGAAAGACTGGATCTCTTAATTCTTCGTCTTTCTTTGACACAGCATTGTATCGTTTTTTTTCTGTTTTTGTCTCTCTTTGCACTTTTCACTTTTAAAGTATTCGCCGCGAGTCTACTGTTCGCCAAGATCCATGGCACAGGAGCCCCATCAGCGCTGTGGGTGACAGCAGGATTCTGCTCTCCTAGGACTTAGATGGCAGGAGGAGATAGACAAGAAACAAGCAGCAAATACATAAGAATGTCTTGCACTTCCTGTGAAACTCTTATCTCCTTATCCAATCCATTAATTGGTGATGAATCCTTTATCTAACTCAGGAATTCCTGACACCCAAAATGGGCTTATGCCTGTGAGTGCTTTGCCATTTTACAGGATGATAGTTAAGGTATCGAATATCTTGATGAACATCACAGAGCAGGCTGGAATAAATACAGTCTTCCATATCTATCTGATTAGTTCAGGACTTTCCAAGGAAATCTTCAGATGCTTATAGTATTTACTTAATTTATACACAACTTCCCTTGTATTTTTAATCGTCGTCCCGCCGCAAGTATTTGCATAACTCACAGTTATGTAGGGTCACTTTACTGTAGCTTAACAATTGCTTCATCATATACAGATCTAACTTGTTTTGTTTTGAGACAGGGTCTCACTGTAGCCCAGTTTGGCCTGGAACTGACTTTAGAGTCCACAAGAATCAGTCTGGTAGCCATGTAACAACTGTAGATTCTCAGGCCTTGAGTCCAGATATTCTCACTCAGTAAAATATGGGCCCTAGAAATCTTCATTTTAATATGCTTTGTTCCTCAAAATTCTCATGCAGTTATTGAGAGAAATAATGCTCTGATTTATTGCTGGCCCTGGAGTTATTTTTCTAAAGCAAAAATCTGACCATTTATTTCCTTTGCTGATCTCTGATGTTTACAAAATAAAGTGTGGCATGCCAAGCATTTGAGTCCAGCTTTTGCCTATCTTCCTGATACTCCTCTTCCCATGTGCTATTCATCAGCCATGAAGCTTTCTGTTGCTGTTTTGTTCCTTTTGTTCCTTGTACATACTGTAGTCTTTTTTTTGGTTTGTGTTTTTTGGTAGTATTGGGCAGGCGCTCTACCACTTGAGCCACTCTGCAGCCCTTTTTGTGGTAGGTATTTCTGAGACAGGGTCTTGCAAATTATTTGCCCAGGCTGGCTTTGCATCTCGATCCTCCTGACCTCTGCCTCCTGAGTAGCTAGGATTAAAGGTGTGAGCCTCTGGTGCCCAGCTGTTTATTCTTTCTTGACTGTGATTTTTTTTTTTTGACAAGGGTCTCATTATGTAGCCCAGAGCTGGCCTAGAACTTGAGATTTTTCCTGCCTTAGCCTCCTGAGTGCTGGATACAGGTGTATACCATCATGCCCAGGAGAACTGTTTTTTATGTTTTAATTTGAAGAATTAGTATTATTTAAGGGCATGGCTCAAGTGGTAGAGCACCTGCCTGTCAAAGAAAAGAAAAAGATCATTTGACTTTTGGTGGGGGGCAATACTGCAGGGTGACCTCAGGGCCTCATGCTAGCTAGGCAGGTGCTCTACCACTTGAGCCACTCTTTCAGTCATTTTTGGTTTGGTCATTTTTTTGAGATAAGGTCTCACTCTGTGTGGGCCAGCCTGGCCTATGATCCTCCTATTTGCTTTCCCACAAAGCTGGGGATGACAGGTGCATGCCATCGCCCAGCTACTGGAGGTGTAGAGAACTTTTTCTTGAACTGCCCTTGAATTTCAATCCTCCAGATCTCCATTCCCAAGCAGCTAGCACTTTGCCTTGCTAATATTATTTTATTTTTAAAATTAAAGAATTACTTTGATAAAATTAAGTTTATAAAAAAATTTTTTCAGTACTGGGATTTGAACTCAGGACTTTGAGCTTGCAAAGCAGGTGCTCTACCACATGGGCCACACCTGCAGTCCATTTTTCTCTGATTATTTTGGAGATGAGGGTCTCAGGAACTGTTTGCCCGGGCCTCAGACTGAAATCCTCCCAATCTCAGCCCCCCAAGTAGCTAGGATTATAGGCGTGAGCCACCAACTCCTAGCTAGGATATAAGTCATTATACATTTGTCCAAACCCATAAGATGTACAACACCAAGAATGAGCTCTAACGTTAACTATGCACTTTGGATGATATTGGTGTGTCAGTGAAGGTTCATCAGTTGTAACAACTACACCACTGTGGCGATCATGGCAGAGGCTATGCAAGTGTGGGGGCAGGAAGTGTATGGAAATTCTCTGTAATAGCTTCCTCTCAATTTTTCAGTGAACCTAAAACTACACTAAAAAAACCTTTTAAAAAATGTTATAAAAAGCATGTGTGTACATGATGGTTACTATGTGGATGCTTCTCTGTATTCATATGTTCTGGCTAAAGTGTGAGGGTGATCCTAATTTCATTAAGACTCTCTTGCTGGGTGCCATCATCACAAAACAGTGAAAGAGGAAAAGACTTTGAAGGAAAATTGACAGGAAGGGAGGAAGATCTCCCTAGTCCTCCTCTCAAACTAAACAGAGTTTCTGTGGGAAAACACCTTGAAGGGAGAAACTGGAAGATCTCATGGAGATAGTGCTGGTCAGTTGCACAGTGAACACATCAGGTCACATGAACATTAACCATGAATACAGTGATCTGGCAGGATGCTCTATAACAAGTTATATTGTAAGCCTGACATTTCAAGCATCCAGTAAACCCTCCGGAGGCACTTAAAAAGTCCGCTTTGCAAACGGAAAAAGAATGTATGAAAACAATTCCATTTACAATAGCCTCAAAAAAAATCAAATACCTAGGTGTAAACCTAACAAAAGATGTGAAAGACCTCTACAAGGAAAACTATACACTTCTGAAGAAAGAGATTGAGGAAGACTATAGAAAGTGGAGAGATCTCCCATGCTCATGGATTGGTAGAATCAACATAGTAAAAATGTCGATACTCCCCAAAGTAATCTACATGTTTAATGCAATTCCCATAAAAATTCCAATGACATTCATTAAAGAGATTGAAAAATCTACTGTTAAATTTATATGGAAACACAAGAGGCCACGAATAGCCAAGGCAATACTCAGTCAAAAGAACAATGCAGGAAGTATCACAATACCTGACTTCAAACTATATTACAAAGCAATAACAATAAAAACAGCATGGTACTGGCACAAAAACAGACATGAAGACCAGTGGAACAGAATAGAGGATCCAGATATGAAGCCACACAACTATAAGCAACTTATCTTTGACAAAGAAGCTAAAAATATACGATGGAGAAATAGCAGCCTCTTCAACAAAAACTGCTGGGAAAACTGGTTAGTAGTCTGCAAAAAACTGAAACTAGATCCATGTATATCACCCTATACCAAGATTAACTCAAAATGGATCAAGGATCTTAATATCAGACCCCAAACTCTTAAGTTGATACAAGAAAGAGTAGGAAATACTCTGGAGTTAGTAGGTATAGGTAAGAACTTTCTCAATGAAACCCCAGCAGCACAGCAACTAAGAGATAGCATAGATAAATGGGACTTCATAAAACTAAAAAGCTTCTGTTCATCAAAAGAAATGGTCTCTAAACTGAAGAGAACACCCACAGAGTGGGAGAAAATATTTGCCAAGTATACATCAGACAAAGGACTGATAACCAGAATATACAGGGAACTTAAAAAACTAAATTCTCCCAAAACTAATGAACCAATAAAGAAATGGGCAAGTGAACTAAACAGAACTTTCTCAAAAGAAGAAATTCAAATGGCCAGAAAACACATGAAAAAATGCTCACCATCTCTAGCAATAAAGGAAATGCAAATTAAAACCACGCTAAGATTCCACCTCACCCCTGTTAGAATAGCCATCATCAGCAACACCACCAACAACAGGTGTTGGCGAGGATGCAGGGAAAAAGGAACCCTCTTACACTGTTGGTGGGAATGTAGACTAGTACAACCACTCTGGAAAAAAATTTGGAGGCTACTTAAAAAGCTGGACATCGATCTACCATTTGATCCAGCAATACCACTCTTGGGGATATACCCAAAAGACTGTTACTCCAGAGGCACCTGCACATCCATGTTTATTGCGGCACTATTCACAATAGCCAAGTTATGGAAACAGCCAAGATGCCCCAGCACTGACGAATGGATTAAGAAAATGTGGTATCTCTATACAATGGAATTTTATGCAGCCATGAAGAAGAACGAAATGTTATCATTCGCTGGTAAATGGATGGAATTGGAGAACATCATTCTGAGTGAGGTTAGCCTGGCCCAAAAGACCAAAAATCGTATGTTCTCCCTCATATGTGGACATTAGATCAAGGGCAAACACAACAAGGGGATTGGACTATGAGCACATGATAAAAGCAAGAGCACACAAGGGAGGGGTGAGGATAGGTAAGACACCTAAAAAACTAGCTAGCATTTGTTGCCCTTAACGCAGAGAAACTAAAGCAGATACCTTAAAGCAACTGAGGCCAATAGGAAAAGGGGAACAGGTACTAGAGAAAAGGTTAGATCAAAAAGAATTAACCTAGAAGGTAACACCCACGCACAGGAAATCAATGTGAGTCAATGCCCTGTATAGCTATCCTTATCTCAACCAGCAAAACCCCTTGTTCCTTCCTATTATTGCTTATACTCTCTCTACAACAAAATTAGAAATAAGGGCAAAATAGTTTCTGCTGGGTATTGGGGGGGGAGGGAGGGGGCGGAGTGGGTGGTAAGGGAGGGGGTGGGGGCAGGGGGGAGAAATGACCCAAGCCTTGTATGCACATATGAATAATAAAAGAAAAATGAAAAAAAAAAAGTTCGCTTTGGAAAACTGTTGTATCCCTATGCAAGCTCCCCTCTCCCCATCCTTCCTTGCCCAGTATGGCTAAAGATTTGAATAGAGAGATGTAGGCTGGAGGTAAGGCTTTGATCTTAGCATCATTGAAAAGGTTGTTTCCACCGATTTTTTTTCATTTTTTATTACCATATGTTCATGCGCATGGGGGGATTCATTGTGCCAATTCTGAATAGCCTTATGGCTGTACATTGGTTAGATTCCTCCACCGTCTCCCCCCACCCTCCACTTAAAGCAATAGCAAGAGGTTTTATCAAGCTGGGTACTGAATAGGAAGAGATCAGAAGTATCGCGGTTCCAAGCCAGCCTGGGCAAATAGTTCGCGAGGCCCTACCTCGGAAAAAACCCATTACATAAAAGGGCTGGTGGAGTGGCTCAAGGTGAAGACTCTGAATTCAAGCCCCAATACCGCAAAAAAATATATATATATTTGAAGCCCATGAACTATATATATATATATATATATATATATATGTAATCACCTTTTCTTAATCCATTCATTAGTTGTAGGGCCTCTGGGCTGTTCCAAATCTTGGCCATTGTGAGCAATGCTGCAATAAACATTGGTGTGCAAGTGTCTCTATTGTATACAGACTTACATCCCTTCATGTATATGCCCAGGAGAAGTTTCACTGGATCATATGGCAATTCTATTTTTAGTCTTTAAAGAAATCCTCATACTACTTTCCATAATGGTACTAATTTACATTCCCACCAACCACGTTCTGTTGCATCCTCACCAATATTTGTTGTTGTTTGTATTCTTCATGATAGCCATTCTAACTTGGGTGAGATGAAATTTTAGTGTAGTTGTGATTTGCATTTCTTTTATGGGCAGGAGATCTGAGCACTTCTTCATGTATTTATTAGCCATTTATGTCTCTTCTTTTGAAATTTCCCTACTTAACTCATGTATCCATTTCTTCATTGGGTTGTTAATTCTTTGGGGGTTGAGTTTTTTGAGCTCCCTATATATTCTGGATATTATCAGATGAATGTCTGGCAAATATTTTCTCCCATTCTGTGGACAGTCTCTTAAGTCTAGAGACTTTCTTTTTCTGTGCAGAAACTTTTTAGTTTGATGCAGTTCCATTTGTTCATCCTTTTTCTTGTTTGCTGAGTCATTGGAGTTCTATTTAGGAAGTCATTGCCTATGCCTATATGTTCCAGTGTATTCTCCTGCTCTTTCCTGCACTAACTTCAAAGTTTCAGGTTTAAAGGAAAGTCCTTTATCCACTTTGAGTTGATATTTGTACAGGGTGACAGACATAGATCTAGTTTGAGCTTTCTGCATGCAGACAACCAGTTTTTCTCAGCAACATTTGTTGAAGAGGCTGTCTTTTCTCCATTGTATGTTTTGGGCACATTTGTCAAAAATCAGGTAGGCCTAGCTGTGTGGATTCATATCTGGGTCTTCTGTTCCATTGGTCTTCATGTCTGTTTTTGTGCCAGTACCATGCTCTTTTTATTGCTCTGGCTCTGTAGTATAGTTTGAAGTCAGGAATTGTAATACCTCCAGCTGTTGCTCTTTTTGCTCAGTATTGCCTTGGCTATTCGAGGTCTTTTGTGCTTCCATATGAACTTTAGGGTTGATATTTCAGTCTCTGTGATGAATGTCATTGGAATTTTGATGGGACTTGTAAATCGGTTTTGGTAATATAGCCATTTTCGCAATATTGATTCTGCCAATCCATGAGCATGGAAGATTGGTCTATCTTCTGTAGTCTTCTTCAATTTCTTTCTTCAGTGGTTTATAGTTTTCATTGTAGAGGTCTTTCACTTCCTTTGTTAAATTTATTCCTAGGTATTTGATTTTTTCTGAGGCTGTTGTAAATGGAATTATTTCCTGTGTTTGTTCTCAGTCTGTTCATAATTCTATGCCACTCTCTAATTGTCTGCTCTTCTCTTGAAATTTAATAATTCCCATTTTCATGGCTATGTTTATTTTTATCTTCTGTGTGTAGGATTCCTTGGAAGGTCTTCTGAAATGCTGGTTTAGGGGTCATATATTGTTTTGGATTCTGTTTATCATGGAAGGTTTTTATTTCTCCTTCAATTTTGAATGATAACTTTGCTAGATAGAGTATCCTAGGATTGAAATTGTTTTCTTTCAGTGCTTGAAATACCTCACCCCACACCCTCTTGCTTTCAAGGTTTCTGTTGAAAATTCTACTATTATTTTGATGGGTTTGCCTTTATATGTCATTTGGTTTTTCTCTCATAGCTTTTCAATGTTCTTTGTGCTAATTGTTTTAACTATAATATGCTGTGGAGAGGTTCTATTTTGATCATATCTATTTGTTATTGATGGGCATCTCTTTCTCAAGATTTGGGAACTTTTCTCCTATTATTTTGTTGATTATGCTTCCTATCCCTTTGGCTAACACCTCTTCTTCTTTGATGCCCATGATTTGCAGGTTTGGTCTTTTGATGGAGTTACAGAGTTCTTGCACATTCCTTTCACAAATCTTATCTTTCCTCTAAGTATTCTTCTGTTTTTTCTTTAGTATCTACCTGTCTTCAAGCCCTGAAATTCTGGCTTCTACTTGTTCTAGCCTGCTGAAGTGACTTTCAACTGTATTTTTTATTTGACTTAAGGAACTTTTGTTTCCAGAGTTCTGTTTGATTCTTTTTTTTTTTTTTGGAGACTTTCCATATCTTCATTAAGCTCCTCTTTAACATATTTACTACCTTCTTTATTTCATTTATCGTTTTTATTTTATTTTATAATTTCCTTGGTTTTGTTCCAATGTTTGTTGGAATACTCTTTTGAGATCATTTAGTTGTTTCTGGGTCTTCTCAAGTTTTTTTTATCTGTGTTATCTTGGGATTCATTGAGTTGTTTTTGTAGGTCCTCTTTAAGTTCCTTAAAAATTCTTGTTATCATTCTTCTGACCTCAGCAACTGAGGATTCCTTCCCTTCATTGTACACCAAATCATTTATTGTGTGATTGTTAATCAAAAGGACTATGAGGAGTCATATTCCCCTACATTCTTTTATTCCCCATGTTTCTATTTTGAGATTTGCTCATGTTTGTTGATTAGTTGGTTGGGGATTTTAATCACCTGTTATCTTTCCCTTGACTTAATTTCTATGCTCTGAATAGTTTAGTTGTTAGCTAGGTTGTTGTAACATTTCTGATCATTGACCTAGAAGTGTAACTTAGAAATAACAAACTCACAGATTCAACGTCAAACCAGTTATTTACATAATATATAAAACCCTTGGCAGTATTATGTATAAACAGTGGGTATTGGGGAAATAACAGTTGTTTCCGTAGAGATTAATACTTAGGCAATAAAAATGATGGGAATAGAAGAAGAGGAGGGTTGGGGATGAGATGAGGGAGAGAAGAGGTATGAGGTGTGGGGGCTATGGGGTAATAAGGTCCTATGTGTAAAAGTGTAGTTCAGTCATTGTGCAGGAGGGTGCTATTGCCAGTGATTACAGAGGGAAAGGAAGGGTGGGAGCAATGTGTAACATTGGTATGGTAGACTACTGTGGAGGAGATAGGGACAGGAGTGGGAAAGGAGGGAGAGGAGCAGAAGATAAGGAGAGGGAAGGTAGGAAGAAAGAAGAAAAGAGACAAAAGTAGGGGGAGAGAAAAGAAAGTGGAACAAGAGATGGCTAACATTAAAATTTCAACAGAATAGAAAAAAGATATAAGTAAAAAATAAATTTTAAAAATATGTATTTATTGTCCAAAGCTCTTGTTATGGAAAGCAGTGAGTTTCCTGAGTTCAATAAGTACACTGAGTGCTTCCTTCAGATTTTGAATCTGGGTGTCATCCCTTCTGACAGGGCTTTCTCCGGGTCCCTGCCCCTCTGATATGCTGGGATGCTGGCAATTAGTGGTGCCCCTTTCTACCGCACAGGTTGGTGGAGGTGGGGGTTCCACTCAGGATGTTTAAGCTCAGGCTTCTCTTGGTGGTGGGGGAGGGAAGTCAGGGTCAGTTTGTTTGCCCAAGTGCACCTCCAAAGTGGTCCCTTGAGGAGCTGATGTGTGAGCAGTGGGCAGCCCCTCCCACCCAGCAAGCCTGGTTGCTGGAGTTCAGCTGTTAGGTCAAATGCACTTTTCTGAAAAGGCTGTTAGTTTCAGCTCCCTACCAGTTTCTCCAAGGTGATAGAATGCCTTGTTATTTTCCCCAGGTTGCACAGGCTTAGCCATTCCTCCTCTACCAGGTAAGGTTGTAGATTTTCCTCAGTTTATTAGGCCAACAGTTTTGTTAAGTAAGGGGGCGTGCAATCTGCCCACAAGTTGTGTTGTACTGTGTGACTTCCTCCAAAGTAGATGGTGTGGCATGCTCACCTGAATGGGTTGCAGTATCTTTCTTGTGAGGGTCAGAGGTCCAGGTTGCAGTCAGGTGGCAGAGGTCCTGTGTCCATGATTTTTGGTGGGTCCAGGCTAATTCAGGTGCTTTCAGAACTTGTTCTGCAGTTCTCTGTGTTGAGTTTTTGCTCTTCAGAGAAAGAAAGAGGAAAAATTTTAAAAAGACAAAGGAGGGAAGCTGGGCACCAGTGGCTCATGCCTGTAATCCTATACACAGGAGGCAGCCATAGTGCCTGGGCTTCTAGGGCTGTTTTCTGTTATAAAAAGCTAATTTAAAGGTTAGTCATTGTTCATTGGTTTGCTTATGTACTGGCGGTATCCTACTTGGCAGAGAAGCCAGGTTCCCAGACCCTTGTTGCTATATGAACCTATAGTTTTTTTTCAGACTTGTGAGAGCTCACAGTTCTGGGGTCTATTGACTATCTGCTATCATGGTCTCTCCAGGGCTGGGGCTTGAACTCAGGGCTTTGTGCTTGCAAAGCAGGTGATTCTACTGCTTGAGCCATGCCTCTAGTCCATTTTATTCTGGTTATTTTGGAGAAGGAGTCTGCCAAACTATTTCCTCAGACTGGCCTCAAACCATGATCTTCCAGATCTTAGCTTCCCAAGTAGCTAGGATTACAGGTATGAGCCACCAGTGTTTGGCCAGTCCACTAATTTCTGAACAGTGCCAAGAACATACAGTAAAGATAAGACAGTCTCTTCCATAAATGTTACTGATAAAATTGCTTATGTAGAAAAATGAAGCTAGATCCCTTCCTTTCACTGTACACAAAACTTTAACTCCAAATGGATCAAAGATCTAAATGTTAACCCTGAAATTATGAAATTAAGTGAGAAAACACTTCAAGATATTGGTGTAGATAATGATTTTTTGTATAGGACCCAAGAGGATCAGGCAACAAAATTAGACAAATGGGATTATATCCAAGAGGCTTCTGTACTGTAAAGGAAATATTCAATAGAATTTAGTGACACTTTTAATCCCAGGCACTTGGGAGCCTGAGGCATGAGTATTGTGAGTTTGATGCCAGCTAACCTGGGTTACATATTGAGACCCCATAGAGAGAGAGAGAGAGAGAGAGAGAGAGAGAGAGAGAATTGATTCTACAGAATGAGAGAAACTATTTACAAAGTGTTCATCTGACAATAGATGACATCCAAAAGACATAAGGAACTAAAAAAGCTGAATACCAAAAGACCAAACAATCTAATTTAAAAATGGGCTGAAGAACAGATACTTCTCAAAAGATGACATACCAATGGCCAAAACAAGTGCAAAAGAAGTGCACTCAAGCTAGGGGTGTGGCTTAAATGGTAGAGTGCCTAGCAAGTACAAGGCCCTGAGTTCAAACACCAGTATCACTAAATAAATAAAAATATGCTCAATTTCACTAGTCATCAGAGAAATGTAATTTAAAACCACAATGACATATCACCTCACCCCAGTTAGAATGGCTACGCTCAAAAAAGACAGAAAACAAAAAACAGCAAATATACTGGTGAGGATATGGAGAAAAGGGAGCTTACGTGCACTGTTAGTGGGAATATAAATTAGTAGGGTCATTATGGGAAACAGTATGCAGATTCCTCAAAAACTAAGAATAGAATCACCATATGATCAGCAATTCCACTACCATAGAGTATAAATCCAAGGAGATAAAATCATTATACCAAAAAGATGCTTGCATTCTCATTTATTGCAGCACTATTCACAATAGCCAGAATATGGAATTCACCCAGATGCCCTTTGGTGGATAAATGGATTTTAAAATGTGGTATATTAACACAATGGTAAAATATTCAGTCATAAAAAAGAATGGAATCCTCTCATTTACAGCAACATGGGTAGAACTGGAGAACATTATGTTAGGTGAAACAAGCCAGATCCAGAAAGACAAATACCACATGTTCTCACTCACTTTTGGAAGCAGTAAGTCAACCTTGAAGAATAAAAGGGAGTGAGGTGCTCACACCTGTAATCCTAGGGACTCAGGAGGCAAGATCAAGAAGAGTCTGGTTTGAAGCCAGCCCTCGGCAAATACCCAACATAAAAATAGGGTTGGAGGAGTGGTTCAAATGGTAGAACACCTGCCCTGAGTTCAAATCCCAATACTGCCAAAAAATGCAGAATGGAATTAGGGGTGGGGAGAGAGACAGAAAGGAGCTTAGTAAGAGGTGCCACAACACAGAGTGGAGGAATTGATTCTGATTTTTCTTTAGCACAGTAGAGTAAGTAATGGTTAAATCAAACTATGATATATTTCAAAATGACTAGAAGAGTAGGAAATTCGCAGCACATAAAAGTGATTAGTGGTTGAATGAAGAGATAGAAATGCTTATTACCCTGATTTGACTATTACACATTGTTTACATGTATTGAATTACTATAATGTCTCCCCAAATATGTCTTAATAAAAGTAAAAATAAAGTTAAAAAAAAAAGAATTGGTTCAGTACCAGTCTTTCCCTGCACTGAAGGGTCTTACTGAAAACAAGTTGATTTCTTCCATAATGGTGTCCTCTTTTTTTAGCAATCTGGGATTTTAACTCAGCACCTATGCAGGTGCTCTACCACTTGAGTCATTCTACCAACCCAGAAGTAGAGTGGCCTTAATTTTTTTTTTTTTTACTTTTTTTTTGTGGTGGTACTGAGATTAGAACTCAGGGCCTCATGCTTGCTAAGGCAAGTGCTCTACCGCCTAAGCCACTCACCAGCCCTCTTCCATCATGCTAATCCAATTTAGATACGTCACCCCACAACCAGATGCTGGCTCCTATACCCATCTTGAAGTGTCAGATCTAGTTCTTTTGTTTAGGAAGAAACTGACACAGTGAAAATGATGGATAATGTAATAAAAGCCACTCAAGAAAGCTAAAGTAGAATTATGTTTCTGAATCTTCCAAGGAAAAAGGGAAAGATGGTACTAAGCTTCCAGAAAGCGCTTCTGGGCATCCGTGCTCCCCTCCCTCCCTTAAGTCCTTGGCAGTTGGGGGAGAGGGAAGACAGCCAAGTCTGAGGAGGGGCCTGGAGGCAGATGTTTAGTCATGTCCTTTCTCCTTTTGTGAGAGACTCTTTTCCATGGGCTTCCAAATCCAGTCTTAAAATAAGTAAGAGAATGGTAACCATGGTTGATGTAAATCATGATGATTAAGAACAAGTGAACAAGTTGCAACATTTCCCCACACTTCGTTTTGTTAGGTTTTGTTTTGTTTTGAGACAGGTTCTCAAAATGTAGCCCAAGCTAGCTTTGAATTTAAGATCCTCCTGCTTCAATCTTCTGACTGCTGGGATTACATAAGGGTACCACCATCCCTGGTTCAATTTTCCCAAATGTTGTCATGTCTTAGAAAAGAGTTTTTCCACTCCCAAGAAGCTTACACCTGCCTCCCCCTGAGAGTGAGCTAGCTTCCGAAGATTACAATAAGGAGAAAATCTAAACTCTATGGTGGCAAAATCTTGAAAACCTTCCTTAACCAAATGAGGAATGTTAACATCACCAGTCATGTTGTATGGATACTGAGTACCTTTTGACGTGATGAGAAAAGCTCCTCACCTCTGTGGTATTCTTTCCTAAGACTCAAAACCTGAGCCTCATCATGAGAGAAACAAAAGAAATCCCGGATTGGAAACATTCTGTAGGATACCTGACTGGTGTTCACAGCAGTTAGGTTGTGAAAAAACAAGGAAATGCCTTAACTTCCCAGAGAAGACCAGGAAGATGTGACAAGTACAATGTGGTCCTTTAGATGATGTGTAATAGAAGGAGGACATTGGTGGAAAAAAATAAAATCTGAAGTTTAGGTAACTGTATTATGGTAATATCAATTTCCTAGTTTTGACAATTGCATCATGGTGATAGATGATGTCAACAATAGGGAAAACTGAATAAAGTTTATACAGTAACTTTCAGGAAAAAAAAAGAAGAGTTTTCATGAAACAAACATGCAATTCTTGGAAGTGGCTAAGAGTTGTTCTGTGTATGGGGCTAATTAGACCTTTACACTTCTTTTTAGGGAGGGGAGTTCTAGGGCTGGAACCCAGGGCCTTGCGTATGCTAAGTACACACTCTGCCATTGAGCTATGCCCCTGGCCCCTTCACTCTTCATTCTTTAGTCTGGCTTTCTTCTGTCCAGATACCCTGGAGCTCTGGGTGCAAGGATTCTCTTAGGGAATTGATGCACTCATGGCCATAGGTGTTTATAGTTTACCCAGCAATGCACCCAGATCCTGATCCAATGTTTCCATCTGTCTCTCAGCAACAAACACAAGTGGTAAATCTAATAGGAGACAGAGGTATTGGTGTGATTGAGGAGGAAAATCCTTTCTCTCTCCAGAAGGGAGGCAGCAGCCCTGCAATGGTGTCAGGGGCTTTTTCTAAGCATTTCTTAAGCGTCCAAAGATGACTTTCCTAAGTATCAGAGCAAGCTGGGGTACAAAGAATATATGGAGTTCAGGCTAACCTGGTTGCCCAGAAATTCTGCACATTCCTGCTATATTTCTGGCTTTCTGAAATGAAGAAAATACTGTTGGCCAGAGCAGAACTTTCTCTTGTGTGAGAGTGGAGATTTGAGAAAGACAAAAAAAAAAATCAAAAGAGAACACTTTTATTGACCCTTGCCACCATGTGCTAGCACTATGCTCAGTGCTTTCAGTTTCATTTTTTCCTCACCAAGACCCCTGAGAGATTGTTATTGTCTTGGGCTGGAAGTGTGGTTCAAGTGGTAGAGTGCTTGCTTGGCAATCATGAAACTGTGAGTTCAAACCTCAGTACTGCCAAAAAAAAGAAAGAAAGAGTAAGTCTTACCAAAATCATATAACCAAGTATTGGCACCAGAATTCCAGACAAATTTGGTCTCTCTCCCCAAAGCTTCTTGTTTCCCCAACACTAGTGCAGTAGTAGAGTAAAGCCCTGGGGTCTGGCATGGAATGAAGTTAACTAGACCTGTTTCCTCACATGTAAAATTAGTACTACTAGTAGTCTCTACCACCCAGGGTCATATGGGGACAAAATGTTCACAAAATGCTCGCCATCTGCCTGACCAGTATAAAGTCCCCAATAGTGTTATTACTGTTCTTCAACTATATCATGAAGTATGATTGCTCAGAGCTGCACAAGAAGCTGGACGCTGGTAATCATAGCTACTCAGGAAACAGAGATCAGGAGGATCATGGTTTGAAGCCAGCCTGGACAAATAGTTCGTGCGACCATATGAAACCCTATCTCAAAAAAACCCATCACAAAAAAAGGGCTGGTGTTGTGGTTAAAGGTATAGACCCCGAGTTCAAACCCAGTACTGCAAAACAAACAAACAAAAAAACAAAAGAGAGATATATGCAACAGACTAGGAGCCAGTAGACCTTTTGTATTAGTTAAGATGCAGGTTAAACCACTGTGGTAGTTTTGAAAATAGGGTCACAAATCCCTAACTGGATCACTGGTCCATGACTATTGTCCCAGCTACTTACTTTACTTACTTGGGAGGCTGAAGCAGGAGAATTACTTGAGCCTGGAAGTTCAAAGTCAGCCTGGCAACACAGTGAGACTATGTCTCAAAAACAAAACAACCCCCCCACCCTGCCCACAGCAAACAAACCTTTTAGTATTCTTTCCTTTAAGAAGTGAGGTAAAGCCTAGTTCTATCTGCTTCAGTTGGGCTGTACTTGATGACTTCTGAAAATAAAGTGGAAGTGACAGTGCTTGACTTTGGGGACTAGGTCATAAAAATGCACTGCAGCTTCCTTCTTGGCCACTCTTGCTCTTGTGTCATTTGCTCTGGGCGAAGCCAGTACCGTGTCACAAAGCCAGTCATGTACGGAAAAGCCACATGGCAAGGAGCTAGTTCTCTTATCACAGCCACAGGAATGAGCTCGGGAGTGGATATTGTAGCTCTTATCACACTTGAGGCTGCAACATCACAAGCTCCGGAGACAGAACCACACACTTAATGCTGCTCTTGAGTTCTTGACCCACAGAAACTATAGACAAAAATAAATACTCGTTGTTTTATGCCACTGAATTTTGGAGTAATTCATTACCCAGCAATAGCTAAACAATATAGCTACTATAACAGAGAGAAAAATCCTAGAATGCTCAAATGATGCACTTTCTTTTTGTATCATAAGTATTCCAAAGTAAAGTGACAGGTGCAGGACATGGAGTGGTTCTTCTTCAAAGCTGACTGGAGACCCAGGTTCTTTTGCACCTTGCCAGTGTCCTGAGAGATTTCCCTTGTTTATGCAACAGAAACTGGCTTAACAGTTGTCTATCTTGTATCCCATCCCAAAGGAAGGGCACCAAAGAGTGAAAGGACAACCTTCTCCTTGTAAGAAATAGAGCATTCCTTTTGCTTGCCTTCCATTGGTGAGAATTTAGTCTTATGGTCACATCTCTGTGCAAGGGAGGCTGTTGAATATAGTCTCTCACTGGACAGTCATGTGCCTAGGGAAGGCTCAGGGAAGGTCTATTAATAAAAGGAGAAGGGGTAATGAATACAGGTAGACACCTGGCAATCTCTTTCTACCTGAGTTCTGTTTTTGGTGCTATTTTTGTACCTTCTAGTCACTTCTCTAGCTCTCATTTTTCTCATTTATAAGGTGAAGGATTAGGTAAGATTGCTGTTTTTCAAACTTTTTTTTTAAGTAGCATAATCTTTTTATGCAGTAATATTTAGAAACAAATAGCAGGAGCTGGGAGTATACCTTAGTGGTAGAGCATGTGATTGGCCTGGGATTCATTCCCTAGCATCAAAAAACAAAACAAAATCTGCATATACACAAAAGAAAAGTAGAGCTGTTTGATTGAATCATAGTGGGGTTCCTCTCCTGTCCCCCTTTTACATCAGTGGCCCCAGTGAAATCTATTTGAAATATTGGGATTCAGGGTTGGGGATATAGCTCAGTGGTAAAGCTCTTAACCTAGCATGTGCAAGGAAGGTCCTGGGTTTGATCCCTAGCAACCCTCTCCACCCCTTTCCCCTACCTCCCCCACGCCAAAAAAAAAATCACTAAGCTAGCTTCTTTGCATAGGTTTCTTCAAAAAATACTTCACAGCAGTATATAAATAGGTGAGAGCCTATTACCCACATGTCATGTGTATTTAAAGATTCTTTTTTTTGCCTCCTGGGAGCCAGGAATATAGAAAAGAATGGATATATTTAATCCTAACATACTGTGATTCATCAACAGCACAAACTTCCATTTCATGGAGCTAATCTGTTAATGTTGACTTAAGCTCACTTGTTTTAAGCTTATGTGAGAACGTAAGTTATGCAGTCAAAAAAGCAGGGACTTTGAACCAATGTTGATTCAAGTGAGTTGCTTTATCGTATTGTTTTTTCAAAGTGCTGTCAGTTGAAAAGGGAAGCATGCTTTCAAACGTGTTTTGAAATGTTTGCCAGATTTTCAGTAGTATCTTTAATAAAGATGTTTGTCTCCAACAAAAGTTTAAAAAAGGAAAGAGAGAGGAAGAAAGAACAAAAGGGGAAAAAAGAGAGAGAGAAAGAAAAGAAAAAGGGTCACTGGACTTGACATTCTCCTGACACCCCCTGTGGCCTTGGGGTATTAGCATTGAACACCAAGGCCACACTGTATCACTGAACAACATCCTCAGCTCCTGTTGAGGTATTTTTTTGAGGTTGTGATCATTCACCTGTGTGAATAAGTTGGGCTGGATCCCAGGTTCATCTTGCTTGGCAGCTGGAAGCTTTTTTTGTACCTAGCAAGTCTTGGCAGAGGAAAATGGAAAGAGCCTTGCCCTTGGGTGTTCAGCCTCACTTTGCTTCCTTTTACCCTTCATGTGATGAATTTTGAGACATATCTCTCCTTTCTCCTAATCCAAGTGAGGGCCCCCTCTCTCCTAGGAGCAGGGGCTAAGGTGTGTGGGGCTGGGATAAAGTGTTATGAATGGCCCTGTGCCACTGCTCTGGGTCTCTCCTGGACATTCTTGGAGCAAACTCTGGCTTATCTCCCAGGTCAGCATTTTACTCACCCTCTGGCCGTGTCCTCTCCCAGGCTGCCATTGATTATTAATCACAACTGGGATGAGGCTTTCTCAAGGTTATGAACTGAGACAGTGAACTTGCCCAGCCTTAACCCAGTTTGTGAATAAACGCCATGGTCAGAGGGGAGGGGCCTGATTTTATCTCTATATCTCTTAACAGCCTAAACAGCCGCCCCAAGGAGAGTTACATAGGCCAAAGAGAAGGTTTCTGTCTTGTAGTCTGCAGACCATCAAAAGCCGGCTTGGGAACATAAACTTCTCCCTGCTTCCCAAGGGCAAGGCTGGGCCTTTCCCCAAGTACTTCCGAGATTTCTTCCTGAAAGACTCCTTCTCTTACGCTGGCTCCTGACACTGAATGGGAATTTGGCTGGAGATTTAAGGGTCTGCCAAATCAGAGGAAAAATCCTAGGTCATCCGGAAAGCCAACAACCACTGCCCACAAACTAAGAACATCCCAGGAATGGCAGGGGAAGATCTGGGTTGGAAGAAAATCAGGGATTTCTTAGGATAAGGAGTATCTTATATTTCTGGGAAAGGTATTAGGACATAGCGGTGGGGTTGATTTACCCCACAGTTTGCAGGTGAATGATCTTAAGGAGTGAAGCAGGTCTGGTGTCAGAAAATAGTGAGAAACGGGAAGAGGTGAGTAGGAGAGCAGGCACTCAACCCTTCAGAACGGGACAGATTGCTGTCATGTGCAAGTATGGGTCATAAGGTCTTTGGAAAACCAAATTTAAGTAATTTTAAAGCACAATAAGCAAAACACCTTCTGTTACCAGTTTGCACCCCACCTCTACTCCCACACCCTATTCAAAGTCCTTTTCAGATGAATCCTTCTCCCTGTATTTTTGCATCACCAGGTCTCAAATTTTCAGACCATGTTGAAGGTTAGTCTTATTTATTTATTACTATTTTATGCTGTGCTAAGGCTTGAACTCAGGTCCTTTTGCATGGGTGGGCAAGTGCTTTTCCACTGAGCCACAATCTTGCCCTACTACCAGTCTTGTCTTTTTTTTTTTTTGTTTTTTGGTACTCAGGGCCTCATGCTTGCTAGGGCAGGTGCTCTACCACTTGAGCCACTCCACCAGCCCCAGTTCTGTCATTTTTAACAGTGGCTGGATGTCCACGGGGTCAGTTCTTCATGGTGAGTCAAAGGGCCTGTATTAGTTTTGTACTGCTGCAACAAATTACCACACACTTAATGGCTTAAGCAATATGTATTTATTTACAGTACACATTTATTATTTTATAGCTAGGTAGTCACCAGTTTGACAGATCTCACTGGGCTAAAATCAAGCAGTCAATAGGGCTGTATTCTTTTTTGGAGGTTCTAGAGGAGAATTCACTTTCTTGCCTTTTCCATCTTCTAAAAGCCACCAGCATTCCTTAGCTAATGACTGCCTCCCTCTAGAGAACAAGCAATTGGGTCCAATCCTTCTCACATCAAATCTCATACTAAAGAAAAGGTTCATACTTTTAAGGATTCATGTGGTTGAGCCCAGGGCTAATATCCATTTCAAGGTTTTGATTGTAATCATATAAGCAAAATTCCTTTGGCCAGGTACTATGGTTTGGGTGTAGGTTATTCCACAAAGGTTCATGTTTGGTCTTCAGTGTGCAATCACTCAGTGATATGAAGAGGTGGTGGGCCCTTCAAAAGATGGGGCCTAGTGGAAGGTAGTTAGGTCATTAGTGGCACTGTACTTGGATGGGACAAGTAAAGTTCTCATGGGACCTCAGCTAGTTTTATTGAGAGTGAGTTATAAAAGATCAAGACCCCTGAATCTCTCTCTGGCCTTCTGTCTTACCATGTGATCTCCCTCTCACACATGCTCCCACCTTGACACCATCCACTACAATATGATACAGCCAGGGTGTCCTCACGAGTCACCAAACCACTGGGGCCACCTGATCTTGGATTCTCACCCTTCTGAACTGTGAGCTAAATAAACCTCTTTTCTTTAGAAAGTGCCCAGCACCAAGTGTTCTGTTATAGGACCAGAAAATAGATTAATATATCAGGTAAGGTGGCACAGTCCACAGGGTCAATAGATTTGGGTTTTTCTCTCCTTCCACCAACCTTTAAAAAAAAAAATGTGTGGTTTTTTTTTTTTTTTTCTTTTTTGTTGTTCTGAGGATTGAATGCAGGTTCTCAAGTATGGTAAGCAAGTGCTCTATTATTGAGCCTCAAATTTCCTTTTAAGGCATCTGTTTCTAGCAGAGACCCTTGGCTAAAGCAAAATGGAGTACTCTAGAGCCAGCATAATTCTGAATCAGCTACTTGTCTCACCCCAGTTCCACCTGCTATTCCGGGGCTCAGAAGCAGCAGTTTACTCTTAGCAGCACTCCCTGTGCACCTCTCAGTTTGGACTAGTTACAGGGGTGAAGGATCAGGCAAACATCCCCTCTCTCCAGTGGTCTCCAGGGTCTGCCTCAAGGGGTTGCATCAACTGCAGAGGTGGAGACTAGAGACCAGGGAAGGAGCAGAGTGACAAGATTGACTGGGATGTCACCTACAGAAGACTTAGGCTCAGGTAGCTGGAGGCACAGGCTGCATCTAACAGGAGTACATTTCTTCCTGTTAATTTTCAGACCCTTTGTTTTGGTCCAAATGGTCAATTGCTTAAGACTAGGATGGAGGGAGCTGGACACGGAACCTCAGTTTTGGTAGGTGGGAGCGACAGGTGTCACGCTAAGGCCTGCTTGGAGGATGGGACTGATTCTACCTGTGTGATGACCAGGTTGTGGGCTCCCTCTCCTTCTCTTTGAACCACATAGGTCTCTTTAGAGTGGCAATCTAGAAAAGACAGGGGGATCCTCAATCAACTAATATTTCCAAATGCAAACAATCAAAGCCAGCGAAAGTGGAGCAGCCAGTCTGAAGGTTTGGGGGAGTTGCTCAGTAGCAATTCCAATTCTTCCTATGTCTGACACCACAGGCCCACTCACCCTCTGCCACACTTACATACAACCTTACATGGAGGAGCTGAAGGCAAAACGTAGCAATATGATGTTTATACACAGATTCTGGAACCAGAGAAGCCAGGTTTAATTCTGGCTCTTCCGCTTACTATTCATATGTCCTTGGGCAAATTAGATAACCTTGATCACCCGTTCCTAAGCATTGCCACTTACACCTACGTCTCAAGGGGTTTATGAGGATTAAAGGAGTTTGTATCTCTGAAGACAGAAGTATGTCTAGCATAGCCGTATCATGGCTTTTGTTAAATAATAAAAAGATTTAACTTGCTCTGCAAAGATAATCTGGATGCCGTTTTTTTTTTCTTGTTGTTGTTTGTTTGTTTTTGTCAGATATACTTAAGTAGCTATACTTCACTACTAAAAGTTAGAATTACATTCTCAAGTTTTTTTAATCAGGAACAAAGTGTAGGGTACATTCAGATTGAACAAAAATGGTGTGGATTCTAGACGAATACAAAGGAGGTGCTGATTAACTTGTATGCTATCCTGATCTGATCATAGTTACAGCGAGTCTTTCTAAGAGCCTGAGGTATTTTTGAGTTTATTAATAATTATTATTTCCAGTGCTAGGGAGCAAGCCCAGTGCCTCATGAATGTTAGATAAGCATTCTATCACTGAGCTACATCCCCAGCCCTTGAATTCTTTTAGTTATACTAAGTCCTGTGGCTCATGGCTCTGATAAGGGGATTAACACATTTTAATAAGAGTTACCACTGCTAACCAAGGCCTCCCTCTGTCCTTCAGAGAAATTTGTCTCTCAACAGTGCCCAAATCGTGAGACTCCAGTCCACAGAGCTTCTTCCCTCCTATTTTATAAGTCTACTTGGGAGCATTAAGACCTAAAAATTCTGAGAGATCTGGAATTCTGGTTACTAAAAGAAGGAAAGGATGCAGGGTGGTGAGGAAACTGGAAAGAGGACAAATTACAGACTGTTGGAAACAAACAGAGCTGTTAGGCTGAAAGTAAGACAGAAGAGTATCATGGGAGCTAGCTTCAAACCATGAGAAGGGCTGTCATCAAATATGGTCTAAGAGAAATGATTAAATACTGGCTCATTTTTGATTAACTTTGCTAAGGATATCGTGTTACATTCCTCTGAGCACACCTGTAAGGATTAGAAGAGAAAGCAGTTATGTCATCTCTCTCCCGCCCTTTTCGATACTGTGGCACCAGGTAAAACACAAACCCCTAAATGTAGGAGATTCAGGGCTGGGATTGATTTAACGTTGATATTCTGTTATCTCAATGGAATGAGGACTAGTGGGCACAGACAGACCCAGGGTAAGCATGGAAAGAGGAGGATCTGGTTTCCTGGTGACACAAAGCAGCGGTAGATCTAGAGTTGTTGGTGCTCTTCTGCCTCTCTGTGGACTATCTGGAAATAGCAGCTCAAGATTTCCTAGTGCTTCCATAAAAACTGGTGGAGGTATTTATCACCATCATGAGGAGGTCAGGGCCCACAGCTATGCCCACCAAAGCTGGGCTTCCCAGCAGAGAGGCACAGAACCCTTTAAAACTGTATATGATATCAAGGATCTCTCTTCTTTTCCACCATTTTTATTTTTCCCCAGTCACCTGGATCCAGTATGCAAGTTACCATCTGAAGACTCTGAGTCATGCACCTCTGTCATTCTTTCGACCATGAGCAGCTCCCATGGTAAACCTCCCACACCTCTTCTTCCTGTGCTTGGAGTAACAAACCTGTGAGTTCTTCCTCTGGATTCATGGCTTTTCACACCATCTCTTCTCTATTCTGTCTCTATGTTGTGGTCTGTATACACCCGTGCTTCTGCATCCCTGACTCCCTGCTCAGACATAGGATACAGATGGCCCTTTTGCTTCAGTAAGTGACAGAAGGGAACACTTGAACACAAAGTGGGAAAGGGACTACTAGTCACTGAACACACCTTGGTGGAATTCAGCAGTGTCTGAATCCCAGGACCACTTCTACCTACAGTTAGTCCATCCACCACACTACCCAGTCTTATTCCTTATCCCCTCCCAAAAAGAGCAAGAGTGGCTGGGGTCCTCTTCTCTCCAGCCACCAGGGGAGGGTGGGTTATCTAGACTTTCTACTACTTGCCACCTGGACCTCTCTCTCCAGCTGGGAGCCAGGGACCCACTGACAGGCCTGGCCTGACTTCCCTTCCCCTCCCTTCAAGCTTCCAGACCCTGCCGCAGCCTACGGTCCAGGGCCAGAAGCTGCCTCAGGAAGCCCCGGTTGGGGATGATGCCTCGGTGATCCTTGACTTTTTTGATGGCTTCCACGAGGGTGAAGTGGTGGTACAGCATGAGGTAGGCCAGCACCAGGGTGGCAGACCGGCTCACGCCCACAGCGCAGTGCACCAGGATCTTCCCTGTGAAGAGACACAGAATCAGCTGGGAGGAGGCTAGAAGCAGGGTGATCTGGACAGGTGAATAGAAAGAAGGTAAGCAGAGGTGCATGGAGACAGGAATGGGTGCAGGTGAGTGCTATTCCTTAATGTCGACAGATCCTGGGCTGGGGGTATAGTTTGGTAATAATACAGTGTGTGTCTAGCACGGGCACGACCCTGGATTCAGTTCCTAGCCCCCAAAACAAACAATAACAACAACAAAAACACACTTTCCAGCAAGGGGAGAGGCCTCAACAGAGTGAGATGGAGAGGACGTGCAGCCCCTCAGGGTCTGTAAACCTGAAAAAGGCAAAGACTTATCCCTGACTTAAAACCTAGATTTGCACAGAGCAGAGTCTCAGTTAATATTTGCTGAGTGCATCAATAGGAAACACCTCTGTGTTGAACCTGGGCTGTCTTCAGTCTCTTCCACCCTACTTTTGTTGTTGTTCTTTGTTTTTTGAGACAGGGTCTTGATCTGTTGCTCAGGTTGGCCTCAAGATCTTGGCCTAGGCTCAATGAATCCTCCTGCCTCAGCCTCCCAAGTAGCAGGGACTCCAGGCATGTACCACCGTGCCTGGCTCCCCCACTCTTCTATCTTGCTGTTTCTCTCAATCATTACATATCTTTTTATTCACATGAATCGTAGTTGTTTTGTATTCAAGGCAGATTGGTGCCAGGATTCCCTGCAGATACCAAAGCCATCCAATGTTTAAGTCCCTTATATAAAATGGCACAGTTATTTGCATATAGCATACACACATCCTCCTATATACTTTAAGTTATTTCTAGATTGTTTATAACTAATATTTACATTTGTGTAAATGTTACACAAATAATTGTTACACTGCATTGCTCAGGGAATAGTAACAAGAAATAAAATTCTGTACGTATTTAGTCCAGACTTTTTTCCCCAAATATTTTCCATCTGTGGTTGTTAAGTCTAAGGATGAAGACTGTATTTTCTTTTGATCACTAAGCATTGTTATCTTGCTTAAGGTAAAAAATAACTGGAAAACACAGAAATATGTTTAAAGAACAAAATGCAAAACCTATAGCATCCACAATCTTACCACCCAGGTGCACTTAACAATTTGGACAATTTCCTTTTTTTTTTTTTATGTATTGCCTTGAACAGAAAGGATTGAGAGAATATTTTTCTTTCCTTAGCATTATATTGTGAACATTTTGTCATAGCTCTCCATACTTGGCCCATTGGGCTTCTCATGAACTTCAAGTCCCTAACTCTTTCCTCCTTTTGGCTCTCCCCTCTTACCTCCCGGCTGGCTCAGTGCCCGGTGGATGAAGTCGGCAGCCGTCTGGAAGTGGATGCTCATGTCAAAGGCTGGTGAGTCGTGGGCCTCCACACCCAGGTAGCGGATGCCCAACCCCTCGTAGGCCTCAGGTGGGCCTCGCCACCTGTTGTGTGAGGCGTTGAGGACGTGAGTGATGCCCAGGCGACGAAGCTCACGGCGGTTGTTGGCCATGTCCCTGGATTGAGCAGAGTTTAGAGGAGGGTGGGGAAGCCAGGTGTCAGGGAAGTTTTTGGTCCAGGTACTATCACTGGCTCCAGGTCCTACTGTATGTATTAACATCCCTGAAGGGAGGAAGAGGGGCACTGACTTGAAGTCTTGTCCTGTGAACAGTGTTTGAGAGAGCTGAATATGTTTTGGCTGGAGAAGAGAAGACTAGGGGATGGGGTGTAAATGATCATAATTAAATATTGAAAGAGTGCTCTGAGGAAGTGGGGTTTTCCTTGATCTACAGGGCCTTAAGAGCAGAAATAAGATCAAAGGGTTAATTTTGTAGGGAAACATGTCAGTGTATTAACAGTGGGATCTAGCCAAAGAAGCCTTAGAGCACCTTGGGACAGAATAAGTTTCCTGTCACCAGGTATTCAAGCAAAGAGAAATCAACATACTGACATGAGCGTTGCAGAGAAGATGTGAGCATCAGGAGGGTTGTCAGAACTGCTCACATTTAGCATCCTTGCTAGCTAGGGTCAGGGGCCTGGCTCAGTATCCCTAGCATCAAAATAATTAAAAATAAAAACAAATTTATGTGGTATCCCTGTTAATCTCCTCTTTTTCTTCTTCTTCCTCCTCTTTCTTTTTTTTTTTTTTTTTTGAGACAGGGTCTTCCTATGTAGCTCAGACTGACCTGGGACTTGAGACCTTCCTGCCTCAGCCTCTCAAGGGCTGGGATTACATTTGAATACCACTGTGCCTGGCTCCCTGCTAACTTAACTCCCCAATAACTTTATAGGCTCATTGACACCCAGAATCCTCTTTGGTTTTGGCAGTTATTCTGTGGCTCACATTTACCCTGTTTTGTAATGTCACCTTCAAATGTTCATCTGGCCCATTCCCCTTCTGCTTAGTGGTAGATACCCCCCACAAAACCCTCTATCTACGCTATGCAAACTCCTTAAGGAGAAAGAGCAATGAACTTGACTCTCCAAGTCCTGACTCTGCAACTTATGACATGTGTGACCTTGGGCCACTCACAACTCCCCTGAGCTTCAGTTTTCTCATCTGTAACCTGGGGACAGTGAGGGAGGAGCTAGTACCTATTACAGGAGGCAGTTGTGAAGATTAAGGGTGAAAATGCATGCAAGAAAATCCTCGTGCACATAGGATAAAGGTCTTGAGGGACACAAGGAGGGATTGCCCTTCCTTTGATATTCCTCTCTCCCTAACACCCATCTTGTAGCCCCTGAAGACACTGTGGCTTTGCTTGTTCTCTAGAGATCCCAGCTCACCACATCTTCAGCATATTACCTCCTGCTCCTGTCTTAGTGGCTGCCTTTTTCCAGAGCCATAGTTCAACAGCTGGAAGGTCAGAGCAATGTGCCTGGTACATAGCCTTGGCAGTCAGTACTAAATTTTTGCTAAATGAATAAGAGTTTTTCTGTCCAGATGTGAGTATTTCAATAATTCTGTTCAAACTCCCCCAAATCCTCCAGCCTGTACTCATGTGCCCTCTGTCTTCAGTCTTTGACCTGAAACCAGCAACACAACTCAGTGTCTGTCTGCCACCCTTTCCCTTCTCCTTTCTATACCCCACCTCCAAACACACCCCGCCCCACAGCCACTGTCCCAATCTACCCGGTACATACTGGTCTCCAAGGTAGAGGCCTGGCCAGACCTCGTCAGCATGGTTACAAGCTGTCTTGCCTGTGTAGAGAAGTCTCTCCAACTCAAAGACGTTGAGGAAGGGATGTTGAACGGTGGGCATCTCTTCCAGGCTCCCTCTTGTGCGAACAGGAGACCTGGAGCTACTCCGGGAAAAGCGGGTCATAAAAGTCATGGAGGCCCAAAGCCAGTTACCAGGGCACATTTTCTAGGCAGCAGGAACCCTGGCAGCTGCACGGTTACTGTAGTGATGATGGGTTCGGTCACTAGGTAGCTGTTTTTGGAAGAAAAAGGGATGTGAGACACACTTGAGGAGTCCAGAGCAGCTGCTTCCCTTCCCAACTGGGCTGGGCCCCGGGGAGAAGATCTTCAAGGGACAGCAAGGCCAGCCCAGGTAAAGACCTTCAGGATTGCCTTCTTCTTCAAGCTGTGGCGGCTCCTTTTACTGAGCTCTTTGGTTCTGTCATGCAGGGAGGTGGGAGAGTCACATGTCCTTGTTTACGAGAAGAGGGAGCTGCCCAGCTGCTGGGTTTCTGCTCCACTGCCCCACCCCCACTGCCAACACAAACATGCACATACAAACATTGGGCATTTGGGTGTGGGGTGCTTGCCAGCCTGGATCTGGGTCTCATCTGCCTGGGGCTATAGGCAGAGAGTCTAGGGAGCTGGAATAGGGATGGGGGTGGCTTTGGACCCATCCGGAGAAAATCAGCAGGAAGACAACAACAGCTGGGGCCACAACATATGCCAGGCCTGCTTCCTAGGTGCCAGAGGGATGAAGTGCCTTAACCCATTCTTGACCTGCCTGCCTCAGAGATAAGCCAGCCACAAGGGGAAGCATCTACAAGGGGATGGGGTGAATAGGAAACAGCAATAAAGAGTAAGTTTGGGGATGTGAGAGCTAATGGAAGAAGGCGCCAAACTATGCGCACAACAGGTAAACCACACAACAGGCAAACTGCCCTCCTTTGATCAAGCCTCATCTCTAAGGTGAGAATTACGGGGCAAAGAAGGGTTGGAGCTGTGTCTGTGTGTGGTGTGGAGGGGCAGATGATGGGGCCTGGAGAGGAAGAAAGAAAGGGGAAAATGAGAGATCCCAGAGGCCTGGTGCTCAGAGGCTCAGAATCACCATCTTTAGTGCTGTTGGAATGGACTGACCCTACACACCCAAGCAGAGGGTTAGTCACGAGGGGCTTTACCAAGAGTTTCAGAGTATCTGTGGGCAGTAGGCCCTTCTGAAAGTGGAGTCCTACTTTGAGCTTCACAACTGGAAAGGGTCAGCCTTTGAGGCTTGCTCTGGGACCTTTAGGCTGACAGGCAACTGTGGCAAATCATCCCTCTTTGACTCTCACACCTATGGTCTTCCTTGTTTGAAAGGGTGGCCTACCCTGCAGAGCCCACTCCCAATCCCTTCCCTGCCTTCTGCCACCCAAGACCTCAACTGAATGTCCAGCAGTGAGAGGCCATCTTTGTCCATGACTGCACACTCTCTCAACCAGACCCACTTCTCCCTTCCCTCAGGGCGGGAGAGACCAAGTGCTCACAGGACATCAGAACAAAGGTTTGGGAATCAAGACTAGAAAGGGAAGACTCCATGTTCAGGTGTGTAGGGACAAATATTGTTTCAATGGCTAGGGCAGGAGAAACAGAAATATAGCACCACAACCACCACCACCATCTTTCCTTCCCATACCTGAAGACCCCACCCTTTCTTCCTAGACAGCCTTTTCCCCTAATAGATCCTGCTTCCTCGGTAATAAGGAAAGGTGAGAGCAGTGGGAAGGAGCCCAGCTGCAGAAAGCAGACCCTGAGTCTGCTAGGGGTAAAGCCCCATTCTGTCCCTGGATACACCCCTGGTTATTCTCTAGTCCCATCACCCGCAGCCCTCTCCCTCCATCGCCGCTGTAACAGGTCCATGGCCGTCGCCTCAGCGCTTTGCCAACGCAGAGGGTGGAGGGAGGGAGCCCTCGCAGGGCTGCGATGCCCCTTGCTTGTCCCCCTCTCGCCCCCAGTCTCCAGCGCGCGCCCCTGCCCGGCCTGGCGAGGCTGGGGGGAGTCTGGAAGCCGAGGCCCCTCTACCTGTTTGCGCGCAGTGGGCGCTGTCAGTTCCCGAGGCCGATCGCAGGCGCAGGCCGCCCCACGGCCATGATCTCCCGCAACGCCGCCGCCGGGGCTGCTGCTGCTCGCGCGCGCTGCCGGATTAGCATCTATTTTTAAGTCATGACACCCACGTCGAAGCAGGGTTCCTACCGGTGTGTGCGTTGCTGACACCCAGGGACACTGTCTCACACTCAGTGACCCGAGCCGCCACGCAGCGTGGGCGCACCGCACCCCCACCAGCCCGCCCCGGATTCCAGACCAGACAGATCCACGTAGCCACGGCGGCACCGCCTCGCAGGCAAGCTGAGTGGTGTCATAGCCGGCCAATTGCAAAGCATTTTGCCCAAAGATTGCAAGCCTTCCTAGGCAGTGTCAAACACACATACTCCTCCCAGAGAGAGTGAGTTCATTACACAGACATGCTGTGTACACTCATCTGTCCATTTCTCATTATACAGAAGAGCGATCATCAGGTACCCATATTAGCATTTACCATAGGCATGTGCTTCGCATATCTTAACACTTTTCTGCCTCATCATAAGTCTATAAGGTAGGTAGTCTGGTCTTCATTTTAAAGAGGAGGAGGGCTAAGTAAATCGCCCAGGTCACCCAACTAGGTATTGGTGGAGCTGAGCATCAAACAATGGCAGTCTGACTCCAAAGTTCACGTCCTTTCCTACCTCTAACACCTACCCTTACCATGGAGAATGCACCTTAGGTTTCATTCAGGAAGGCTTTTTCAGCAGCTTGGCTCACAGTGAACTCCATTTTTCCCAGACTCCAGAAGAAATTAATTTCTACATCTTTTCTATGTATTGCATTTTAGTTATATTTAGCATCACTGGCTTTTCTTGTACAGGCTAAGAGTGAACAGACCTGAGGGTAAGGACTGCTGCCTTTCCCAGAGCCTACTTCCTTGTGGGATGGGGGTGGGATGGGATGAGGATGGAGAGAGAGAAGGAATGTTATCCCATGGAGTTGAGAACTAGGCAGAACTCTAGCTGTCTTCTAGAAGAAAGGCAGGAAGCAGGTAAGTTCAGGATGGGGCCGAGTTGGGATTTGAAGATGATGGATCAACTATGGCTGAGGTCAGGAATTGGAATCTACATTCCCAGCTGGGAGAGCAGATGAGTCAGGTTTGTGGGGAAGGGGCGAGACTTTTTGGCCACCTAGGATTCATCTACCTCCTAGTGTTTCTTCTCCAGAGAGGCAAATTCAATTCGTTTTCAGTTTTCCCTGTGCTTTCTTGGTATGGCATTTTACATGAAGAGTTGAATTCCTCACCCCTTGACTGGAGAATTGAGATTTTAATTTGTAGATCCAGGCAAATCTACTAATAATTACCACAAAATAAATTATGAAAGAGCACTTAATCATAAGATCAGCCTCATTTTAAGCAAGAGTCCTCAGGATTGTTGTTAAGTACTTGTTTGTAACAAGTACTTAAACCGTTTTTGCTGAAGAGCACTGACTGCTTACCTGGGCTCACAAATTGACTAAAAGCGGGAGAAAAGCTGGGCACCCCTACCTCTGTTTTTGTATCTGCCCTTGTTCTAAGCCTTTCACTTTGCAACCATCTTGGAATGCAGGAAACACAGGACTGATGGGTAACATCTTTATGACAAGGGACCAAAACTACCCTTAAGGTACAGCAGAGCTTTATAGGACAGACCACTCCCCAAGTATGAAGTTGCACCCTGGAGTAGGAGTGATCATCTCATGGGAACCAGATTGCTCCCCTCAGGTGATGTCAGTGACAACAATTTCTCTGGAACCCTTGGGGAACCAGAACCGAGATAATGACCAACCAGGCCACATCTGTACCTGGGACTGTTTATGCATATCTTTCTCTCCCTGCCCCAATTCTTCCTTTATTTAAACCTGAAGTTCATGCCTGTACCCAGAAGATGGCTGAAGATGTGCTGAAGTTCTTATTTTGCCTCTTCCCATGGTTTCCCATGTCGTGTAATGAATCTCTTTTTGCTGCCCTTCACCCTGTCTTTATTTGGCGTGTTGGGGCAAGCAGCTGTACCAGACATGTGGAACACCAGGAATTTGGGCCTGGGGCCTAAAACTCCCATTTCAGGTTGAGAGGATGTTGTAGGTAAAATTGATCTCAATTTTTAACAAGCATTGCCCTTTTCTCATGGATCATATGGGGATCTGTTTATAGGTAACCATAGAAACTGTCCCTGGACCAACATCTCCATGAAGACATTTCCACAGGCCAGCCGTAGATCAAGTGGTTTCATAGTTTTCCTGATAAGCAGGCTTGTGATGTTTCCAGGTAATACCAAACTATAAAAAGGATGGAGAGAAGGAAGGAGGATGGAGGAAGATTCTCAGGGAAGGGATACTAGAGAAGGTAGAATGGGAAAGGAGAGGAAAGAAAGAGAAATGGCATGTATTGATCATTTATATCTGTCTGTTCCTTGGGCTTCACATACATCAGCACATTTAATTCCACCGACATTTTGAGTGGGTATTATCCTCAGTGAATACTTGAGGAGTCTGACATTTGGTTGTGTTAGTTAACTCACTCACAGTTAATCTGTGAGCCCATCTTATTCAAAACTTTAATATTTGAAGACTAGGCTAAAGAACCACTTTTTCTGTAAAGCCTTTCTAGATCCACTCTTCTTCATCTATTTCCTTCCTCATGTTCATATAGACTTCTATTAAAGGATCTATGAGCTATATTTACTTTATTTAAATCCTTAGTCCCCTTAGTGGAAGATGGAGGTCATGAACGGATACACATGCACGCACATACACACACACACACACACACACACACACACACACACACCAGGATTAATGTGAAAATGAGGTTATTGAAAGTTAGGGATAAGTGAGTGGGGGGTGAAGGAAGCTCAGTGGTAGAGCACTTGCCTAGCATTGTGTGAGGCCCTGGGTTAAGATCCCCAGCACTGGAAAAAAAAAATACAAGGGGAAGTAAATTTCAAAAGGCAGAAGTTTAATATTAGCAGAATATTAAAAATAAAAAGACTCTAAGAAGACAGACCAACAAAATGCATATCAAATGATAATTCTAATAGCTACCATTTGACCATAGGCTGGTCTTTACTTACATTAGCTAATTTAATCTCATAAATAGGTATGTTTTTAATCTTTTTTTTTTTTTTGGTGGTATTAGGGTTTGAACTCAGGGCCTCACACTTGCTAGATAGATGTCTACCACTTGAGTCACTCCATCAGTCCTATAAATAGATATTATTAATTCCATTTATAGTTGAGGAAACAGGTTTAGATTGGTGGTAAAACTACTCCAGAGAGGACAAAGAGCTAACAATGAGTGAGATTTGAGCATGACTTTAAACCTAGTACCATTTTAGCCTGAAGTCTATGCCTCAAATCTCTCTACTACATGAAAAAAGAATAGTAATAGTTAAAATGTATCCACCCCTACTGTGTACCATGCATTTAAGAGAAACAATAGGAATTTCCCACAAGAGTCTGGAGGTTTTCCAAAAAGAAGCATTCTCAAACCTCAAGGTCTTTGTCCTTAGGGGCGTGGCTCCCTAGTGGTGCTGAGAGGTGGGAGAAGTCGCCTTTAGTCCCTGGGAATGTTCCCTGCTGCTCCATGATTCTTTCTTCTGTGTACAGGAACTGGGCTTTCTCCTAACCCCGCCCTAGCTACTGCCATGCTCATCTTCCCTGGGCTGTGATCTTGAAATCTGCAGCTGGTAAAACAGAGCTTTCACCTAAACCTTCACCTAAATCTTCAAATAACAGAGGACTGACAGTCCTTCTGCTTCTTTCTTGCCTTTTTCTCCACTACCCGCCAGGTGTCCTCTGGTGATTTGTGTGTCTGTCCCTTTAGGCATCTACCTGGTGTTAGTGGGGATTTCCCCTGCCTGCTGACTGAATAAGGGAGGAAGACAACTGGGCAGAATGAGAACCTGGTTTTGCTTCAAGTTCAATTGCTTCCTTCTCCAGCCCTCCACCAGTGTATTTGGTGGCCATTTTCCTGCTGATTACCCGGGGATGAAAACATTTTCCTACTATGAATATTAATTTTCTAAGGATCACATGTTAGTGCAAGGTGCAAATTACCGCCCCCCCACCATTAGAGAGACAAATGTGTCTGGGATTACCACTCCCCCCCATTAGAGAGACAAGTAAACTGGGATTATAATTTGCAAATTAAAAAAAAAAGGATACAAAAGAAATATGCAGTAAATCTCAGCACTAACATAAAAGAAAGAAAAAACATGTATGATACACATTTTGGAAAAGACTGAATGTCAATCTGCCAAGTATTAAAAGAGGTAAACGCTAGACAGAGTGGAACTACAGATCATTTTTATTTATTTATTTTTGGTATTTTGAGACTATGTAGCACAGGCTGGCCTAGAACTCATGATCCTCCTGCCTGCCTCCCCTGTGCTGGGATTGTAAGCATTTGCCACCTCACCCTGATTTCACTGAGTTTCTTTAAAGTACAATCCCAAAATTTGGTCTTCATTTGCCAAATTTGCTACAATAAGAATGAATTAATTTAAACAATCAAGATGAATTAGTTTTCTTTTCTTTGTTTTTTGATACAGTGTCTCACAATATAGCCCAGCCTGGCCTCTGTACCCCAAGTGCTGGGATTATGGATATGTACCACCATGCCCAGCCTTGAATTAATTTTAAATGTCAGTTTTATATAATTATTTGATACTTCCTTAATGGCTTCATATATAGCCAATTTTTAGTAAATGAACCACATATGCTTGCAAAGAATATATGAAAGAAAATTTAATCTATGCATTAAAATTTCTATTTTTGTCTCCCTTCTACATAAGATTTCAAAATATTCTAAATTCTTAACATTTTGGTCTTGAGGAAGGGATTAAAATCTCCTATGTTTGTAAACTTGTTAATTATTCCTTCTAATTCTGTCAATTTTCACTTGAGACATTACCACGCTGTGTTATTAGATACACAAAGTTTACAGGAGTTATTTCTTTAGTTATTTAAAAAATTTTGGGGTTTGGCAGAGTGGCTCAATTGGTAGAGCACCTGCATAGCAAGTGTGAGGCCCTGAATTCAGACCCCAGCAATGCAAAAAAAAATTTTTTTTTTTTTTGGTCACTAAGCAATCTAAGACTCTTAATACTTTTTGCTTTAAATTTTTTGTCTGATATTTAGATGTATGACCATTTTGTTTTTGTGTTTTTCTTGCATTAATGAAATCTCTTGAGTATGTGGTGGTACATATGTGTAACCCCAGTACTTGGAGGCTTGAGGAAGGAGGTCTGAGAGTTTAAGATCAGCCTGAGCTGTATAGTGAGACCTTGTCTCAAAAACCAGAAACAAAGCCAGGTGTCAGCTGCTCATATCTATAATTCTACCTGAGATCAGGAAGATCATGGTTCAAGGCCAGCTCCAGCAAATAGTTCATGGGACTCATCTCCAAAATAACCAGAAAAAAAATGGGCTGGAAGTGTACTTAAGAGGTAGAGCACCTACTTTGCAAGTGTGAAACCCTGAGCAAAAAAACAAACTACATTAATAACAAAAAAAAGGACTGGGGGCATGGCTTATGTGGTAGAGTTCCTGCCTAGCAAGCTTGAGGCCTGGAGATCCTGAGTTCAAATCCCAGTACCACCAAAAAACAAAACAAAACAAAAACCAAAAAAACAAAAAACCAGAAACATAAACTAACCAAGCACCCACCCCACACACAAAAAAATCTCTTTGTTTGGTTTTCTATCATCTTTCCTTCCTTCCTTCCTTCCTTCCTTTTCCTTCCTTCCTTCCTTCCTTCCTTCCTTCCTTCCTTCCTTCCTTCCTTCTTCCCTTCCTCCCTCCCTACCTCTTTCCTTCCTCTATTTTAAGTGTAACTTGTATAGACTGTTTATGACAAGATTTGAAAATCAGTCTGTATTTAGTTTTTTCTTTTCCTTTCTTCTAAAATCAATCTATTTTAAACAGTATCTTTTTATATCTATTATGATTATTGGTACATTTAAAATAATTTCCGTCATCTTATTCTGTCTTTTCTATTTATCATGTTGTTTCATTACATTACTTTAGTTGGATTTACCTGGTGTTCTTTATTCTCTTGATTAAGCCCTGCTGATTTGAAAGTTAGACGAAGTCTAAATTTAATTGGTATTGCCCTGCTGATTTGAAAGTTAGACGAAGTCTAAATTTAATTGGTATTGTTCCTGAACAAGATAAGGATTTACATTTTTATTCCATTTAATTAATTAATTCATTTTGAGATGGGTTTTCAGTATGTTGCTCAGAGTGACCTAGAACTCTGGATCCTCTTGTCTCAGCCTCCTGAGAGCTGCGATTAGAGGTATGTACCACCATACTGTTTTTTTTTAAATTATTTTTTTAAGTAGGAAAAAGAACACATAATCTTTACTACATGCCTAGGCATGGGAGTATTAGGCTCTAAGAATTTTTATGACAACTTCCCTCAGAAATACCTTTTCTCACATCTTCTTCATTATCTGGTATTTTGAATACTGAATTTTTAAAAATTTCTTTTAATTTTATTTTTTAAAGTTAAAACTTCAGTTATTTTTGATAATACATTTTAAAAGATTATTTTATTGTTTTTACATTTACTTATATGTGTATATGTTATTTGGGCCAACCTCCCCTCCCCCTGTCCACCAGGCCCTAGACAGAATCTGTTTTTCCCTCTTGTTCTCCAATCTTGTCGAAGAAAAAGCATAAAAAATAAAAAGAAAAACATAACATTTTTGCTACTTTGAGATAACGATAGATATACAGGGAGATTTCTTGTGTTGTTTCCATGCAGGTGTATTACCACCCAAATTGGTTCATCTGTACCAGACCTCTTTACTACTTCCTGATCCCTTCCCAAAGTAGCCTCTGCCAATTTAAGATTACTGTATTTGCTCCTCTACAGTGAGCACATCAACCACATTCAAGTTTTTGGTTTTCTTCCCTTTCCCTATCCCTCCCATGTGCAGTCTCCCCTTAGTGTGTGACCCATGTCCAATAATATTACTGCATTTGTTTTAGTCTATAATCTGAATGTGAGGGAGAACCTGTGATTTTTGGCCTTCTCAGCCTGGTTAACTTTGCTTAAGATGATGTTCTCCAGTTTCATCCATTTACTTGTGAATGACAAAATTTCATTCCTCTTTGTGACTGAATAAAATTCCACTATGTATAATTACTACATTTTCTTAATCCATTCATTGGTAGTGGGGTATCTTGGCTATTTCTATAACTTGGCTATTGTGAATAGTGCTGTAGTAAACATGGGTGTGCAGGTACCTTTGTAATAACCTGAGTCGCATTCCTTCATGTATATCCCGAGGAGTGGTATTGCTGGATCATATGGCAGATCTATGTTTAGTTTTTTAAGAAGCCTCCATATTGTTTTCCAAAATGGTTGCGCTAGCTTCCATTCCCACCAGCAGTATATGAGGGTTCCTTTTTCTCCACATTGTCACCAACATTTGTTGTTGTTTTGATGATAGCTATTCTAACAGGAGTGAGGTGGAATCACTGTGGTTTTGATTTGCATTTCCTTTATGGCCAGGGATGGTGAGCATTTTTTCATGTGTTTTTAGCCATTTGGATTTCTTCCTTTGAGAAAGTTCTATTAAGTTCAGTTGCCACTACTTTTTGGTTCATTGATTTTTGGGGAGTTTAGATTTTTGAGCTTCCTGTATATTCTGATTATCAGTCCCTTGTTTTATATATAGCTAGCAAAAATTTTCTCACATTCTGTGAGTGGTCTCTTCAATTTAGAAACCATTTCTTTTGTGCTGCAGAAGCTTTTTAATTTCATGAAATCCCATTTGTCCATCCTTTCTCTTAATTGCTGAGCCACATGAGTTTTACTGAGGATTCCTTGCCTATTCCTACTGCTTCCAGAGTTTTCCCTGCTCTTTCCTGTACTAACTTCAAGCTTTCAGGTCCGATATTAAGGTCCTTAATCCACTTTGAGTTGATACTAGTACAGGGTGACAGGCATGGATTTAGTTTCAGTTTTCTTCAGGCAAATAACCACTTTTCCAAGGAACATTTGTTGAAGAGGCTGCCTTTTTGACACTGTGTGTTTTTTGTGCCTTTGTCAAAAAATTGGTGGACATAGCAGTGTGGATTCATATCTGGGTCCTCTCTTCTGTTCCACTGGTCTTCATTTCTGTTTTTGTGCCAGAACCATGCTGTTTTTATTGCTATTGCTCTATAGTACAGTTTGAAATCTGGTACTGTGATACCTCCAGCATTGTTCTTTTTGGTCAGTGTTGACTTGGCTATTCACAGTCTTTTGTATTTTCAAATGAACTTTAGGGTAGATTTTTTTCAATATCTGTAATGAGTGTCATTAGGATTTTGATGGGAATTGGGTTGAACATGTAGATTGCTTTTGGTAGTATAGCCATTTTTACTATGTTGATACTGCCAATCTGTGAGCATGGGATATTTTTCCACCTTGTTTAGTCTTTTTTGATCTCTTTCTTCAACAATTTGTGGCTCTCCTTGTACAGGTCATTTACATCCTTCGTTAAATTTACTCCTAGGTATTTGATTTTTCTGAGACTATTATAAATGGAATTATTGTCCTATATTCTTTCTCAATTTGTTAATTTTTGGCGTATAGAAAGGCTACTGATTTTTGTAAGTTGATTTTGTATCCTCTTGGTCCAATTTTGGATGGTCACAAGTATCTAGAAATTTGTCTGTTTCTTCAAGATTTTCCAATTTATTTGAATATAGGTTCCAAAGTAGTACCTGATGATTCCCTGGGTTTCTTTGGTGTTTGTTGTTATCTCCCCTTTTTTGTTTCTGATTTTACTACTTTGTATCTTTTCCATCTTCATTTTAGTCAGATTTGCCAGTGGCTTGTCAATCTTGTTTAATTTTTCAAAGAAACTGCTGTTTGTTTCGTTGGTTCTTTGCATGGTTTTTTTTGGTTTCTATTCCATTAATTTTGGCCCTTCTTTTTATTATTTCTCTCCTGTTTGTTTTGGGTTTAGGTCTTGTTTTTCTAGGAGTTTGAGCTATAGCATTAGTTTGTTTATTTGAGATCTTTCTGTTCTTTTACTATATGCACTCATGGCTATAAACTTTCCCCCTAGGACTGCTTTTGCTGTGTCCCATATGTTCTGTTAGGTGGTGTTTTAATTTTAGTTAACTTCCAGGAACCTTTTAATTTCCTCTCTTATTTCTTCTATGACCCACTGATCATCAAGCATTGTTTGGCCCCCAATTATTTTTGTATTTTTTGCTGCTACTTTTGTTTTTGAGTTCTAGTTTTATTGCATTGTGATCAGATAGAATGCAGAAGAATTCTATGTTATATTTCAATTTTCTTATATTTGTTGAGGCTTGCTTTGTGCCCTGAGATACGGTCTATTTTAGTGAATGTTCCATGGGCTGCTGAGAAGAATGTAAATTATGCTGTTGCTGTATGAAATATTCTGTAGACATCAGTTAGGTCAATTTGATCTATGGTGTCATTTAGGTGTAGGATTTCTTTGTTGATTGTTTGTGTGGATGACCTATCTATTGGTGATAGAGGGGTATTAAAGTCTCTTACTATCACTGTGTTGGGGTCTATATGTGATGCTAAGTCCTTTAGTATATGTTTGATGAAGTTGGGTGTAGTAACATTGGGTGCATACAGGTTGATTATTGTTATATCCTTTTGATGTATTGCCCTTTTTATTAGTATGAAGTGACCTTCTTTGTCTTGTTTGACCAATGTAAGTTTGAAGTCTGCTTTGTCTGATATATGCATTGCTACTTCTGCCTGTTTTCAGGGGCTATTAGCTTGGTAAATCTTATTCTAGACTTACACCCTAAGCCAGTGTTTATTTCTGTCAATAACATGAGACTCTTGTAAACAACATATTATTGGATCTTCCTTTTTAATCCAGTTTGGCAAGCAGTGTTTTTTGTTGGGGGAGGTGAGTCCATTGACATTCAGTGTTAGTATTGATAGGCATGTGGTGAATCCTGCCATTTAGTTGTTTTTGTTGTTTAAGGATTTGAGTGTGTGCAGCCAAAATCAATGCTACCCTCTGATTACCTGTCTTTTCTTCTCCTGCAGTTTAATCCTTCCTGACCTCTGGTGGTTTTGTTTGCTTTCATCTTCTGTGTGCAGAATTCCTTGTAGAATCTTCCATAGTGGTAGCTTGATGGTCACATGTTGTTTTAGTTTTTTTTTTTTTTATCATGGAAGACTTTTCTTCCTCTGTCAATTTTGTATGATAATTTTGCTGGGTAGAGTAGCCTAGGGCTGAAATTATTTTCATTTAGTGCCCAGAATACACATTCCATGCCCTTCTTGCTTTTAAAGCTTTTGTTGAGAAATCTGCTGTTATTTTGATGGGTTTGCCTTTATACATTATTTGGTTTTCTTCCTCTCTTACAGACTTCAATATTCTTTCTCTGTTCTCTGTGATAGTTGTTTTAATGATAATATGCCATGGAGAGGTTCTATTGTGGTCAAGTTTGATGTCCTGGAGGCTTCCTGTACCTGAATAGGCAAATCTTTCTTGAAGTTTGGGAAATTATCTGTTATTATTTCATTGAATATATTGTGTACCCCTTTGGCTTGCACATCTTCTCCTTCTTCAATGCCCATGATTCTCAGGTTTGGTTGGAGTCACTGAGTTCTTGCATATTCCTTTCACAGCTCTTGAGTTGTTTGACTTAGAGTTCTTCTGCTTTTTCTTTAATTTCTATTTTATCTTTGAGCTGAGATTCTGTCTTCCACTTGTTATAGTCTGCTGGAGTGGCCTTCCACTGTGTTTTTTTTTTTTTTTTTGACTAAAGGAACTTTTTATTTCCAGGATTTCTGTTTGATTCTTTTTTCTGAAGTTTTCCATATCTTTGCTCAACTCCTCTTTTATATTTGTATTGTCTTCTTTATTTCATATATCTCTCCTTTTATAGTGTCCTTTGTTTCACTTTGGTGTTTGTTAAAGTCCTCTCTGAGTTTATTTAGTTGTTTCTATGTCTTCTCAAGTTCTTTATTTGTGGTGTCTTGAAATTTCTTGAGTGCATCTTGTACTTTCTGGTTAATGGTGTCTAGTTCCTTCTCCATGAGTTTCTCAGTGACCTCTTCTATGATTTCCTATTTGAAGGATTTTTTGTGGTAGTCACTGAGCTCATTAGTGACATTTATCATTATTTTTCTGGGGTCAGGAACTGGATATCCATTTTCTTTATTTCCAACTAAATCCTCTATTGATTTTTTTTTTTCTTCTTTGGCTATTGCCTGTTTTCTTTCCCTTGATTTAATTTTTTGTGTTGTGACTAACTTAGTTGTTAGCTAGGTTGATGTGCTATTTCTGTCCCTGGCCCAAGTGTAGCGCCCACATCTTGAGGTGGTTTCTGAAGTCACAGAGCTCAGGAATTCTGATTCACTACCCTAACCACCATCTTGGATCTCTCTGAATATTGTAATTTTTAAAAAGTCTTAACATTTGTCACATGACAGATTCTTCAATACTTATTTAAAGTATCAAATTATTCAATACTTATTAAAAATCTTTTGCCCACTCTTCCTCCCCCAGTTCTTTTTCCACTGCCTGGAAGCAACATACTGAAAAATTTCAGTTGTTTCTTTCAATATTCATTTAATCTTATACCTCTCCACAATATGTTCATATGGCTTTTTATTGATTTTTAACTTTAGACATTGTTGATTAATTTATTACTATGAAGTCTGAGGATTAGGATTTACTGTTATTTCATCCTCCTACCCCTATGTAAACATACCCTGTTTCTCTACTCTTTCTTTAAAAAAATTTTTAAATTAATTAATTGTTTCTTCACTTTTTTTGTGTGTTAATGGGGTTTGAACTCAGGGCCTCACACTTGCTAGGTAGGCACTGTACCACTTGATCCATTCTGCCAGCCTTTCTTGTGTTGGGTATTTCCAAGATAGGATCTCATGACATATTTGCCTGTGCTGGCTTTGAACTGCCATCTTCCTGATCTCTCCCTCTTGAATAGCTAGGATTATAGGCATGAGCCATCGGTTCCTGTCCTTTGTAGTCAACACTGGATGGAACTCACTATGTTGTCCAGGATGGCCTCAAACTCTTGATCTCCAACTTCAATCTTTCCAAGAGCTAGGATTATAGGTGTGAACCACCATGCCTGGCTCTCTTTCTCCCTATTTTCTTTTTTTTGGTGGTTCTGGGGTTTGAACTCAGGATCTCAGGCTTCTAGGCAGGCACTCTACTAGCTGAGCCACTCCACCAGCCCTCCCTATTTTCTTATATGGCTACATCATAATTTTGTTAAATAAATATTCAAAGTTTAGGATATTAAACTAAATTATTATCCAAAGTTGAATCATATGATATGTGTGATTACTTTTCTTGCATATCTTTCTATTTTGCCTTCTGTTAATAATTTTTTTTGCTTAATTTTCTCAATTTTCAATGGATTCCTCACTAATTCAGCCCCCTTACTCTGCCAATTGCCTAAATTCCTCTTGGCGAATATAGTTAATCTCTGAATATTATCTTTTGTCTATGGCCATACCACCCTGAACGCACCAGATCTTGTCTGAATATTATGTTATTATTATTATCAGTAAGTCCATTCTGGATTCTTCTGACTTATCCACATCTGAACTGGTTACCCTCTACAGTATGTAGAGCTTACCATGGGATCTCCTTGACTGTCATGTTGGGTTTCTTTTTGCCTTTGGATGTCCTGTCTCTAGGGCATCCCATTTTTATTTTATTGTATTGATTATTTATTATATTAACTAATTACTTTGCTTGACCATCTTCTGTGTTGTGATATGAATATTGAATGTCCCCCATAGGCTCATATATTGGGTTTATGTGACCAGCTGAAGGGATTTTGGGAAGTGATTGGATCCTGAGGTCTTTGACCTATTCAATGGATGCATACCTGGATGGATTCACAATATGATGGCATTATTGGGAGGTGGATGAAATTTAGGGGATGGAACCTATTTGGGGGAAATAGGCTACTGAGGGTGTGGCTTTGAAGGATACCTTTCTCTGGCTCCTTCCTATCTGTCTGTTTCTGCTTCCTGACCACCTTGAAGTGAGCAACTTTGGTCCTTCACATGCTCCTTATTATGATGTTCTGTCCCACAATTGGCCCAGAAACAATGGAGCCAAAGTGTCCATGGATTGAAATCTTTAAAAACAGGAGCCAAAGTAAATCTTTCCTTCCTTAAATTGTTTGTTCAGGAATTTGGTCACAGCAACAAAAAGTCTGACTAACATTCTGAAACTCTGTTTTTAGAATGATACCACCTTCTTAGCTATGCCTGGTGTCCCTGCAATCGAGAGACTCTGTTTCATTTTGAGAATGAACTTCCAGTGTTCACTGGTGTGAGGATAGAGTGGTTGCCTGACTGTGCAGCAATGAGAGCCCTGAGGTTTAACTTGAACAGTCTTCTGGTTAAGTCTGTGTTTGAGTTCATCTTCACACTTACTTCCAGAGGTACCTTGTTTTGTCAATTCCCTGGCCTTTTGGATATTCTGTGGAGTAAATAAGGTTGATTGTCAATATTCTCAATTGACTTGCCTTCTGCTCTTTTAGCATCCATTGCTATTAAAATACTTCCTGTTCTGCCAGGTGCCAGTGGCTCACGCCTGTGATCCCAGCTACTCAGAAGACAGAGATCAGGAGGATCGTGGTTCAAAGCCAGCCCTGGGGAAATAGTTTGAGAGTCTCTTTCTCAAAAAAAAAAAAAAAATCACTAAAAACAGGGCTGGTGGAGTGTCTCAAAAGGTAATAGTGCCTGCTTGCCAAGCACAAGGCCCTGAGTTCAAACCCCAGTACCTCCAAAAAAAAAATCCCTGTTTTTTTCATTCTGATGGGTCTTAGGTTTTCTTTCTTTCTTTCTTTTTTAAAAATCTACTGTGACTTTTGTATCACTTCAGGAAGAAGCAGAATTAAATGCTTATTTTTAATATGCTATCTTTAACTAGGAGTGCCAGCTGGGTTTTGAAAACACACAAAAATGATTGCTATTCTAATTTTTTTACATTCAATATTTCTTTAGACTTACCAGCATTTAAAAACAATTCTTCTGCAAACGGTTGCTTCTTCATTCTCTTCATTCCTTCTAAGTTCATTTTGGAAGTGGCTATTGGTAGTAAATTTCTAAGTGTTTGGCTGTATAAAGATTTCTAATTTTTCTTCACTTGTAAATGATATGTTGCCCAAGTTTAGAAATTTAGATTTCTAATTCTGCTTCTTCAGCACATGAAAGATATCTCATTGTCTTCTAGCATTTATTTTTGCTGATGAGTTTTTTTCTTTCTTTCTAAAAGAATTATTTCCATTTCTTTATTGAAATCTGTTTTCTCTCTTTGTGGCTTTAGAATTTTCTGTTAGTCCTTGTAGAATGCTGCTTTCCCAAATATCATCAGAATAATCTCATGATTACACAAAGCTGAGTTTATTACCTATCACAAGAAGGGAGAATGCTAACTTTGCAGACAGTGACTCTGAGAAGGAACTACATAGTCTGATTTATTGAAATTTTGAAATTTGCTTTAAGGTGGATCTTGCAGTTAGAATTGGGTAATTATCATGATTTAGGATTTGTGAAAATAGCGAGGTGAGGATTTTGAGATGAGGATTTTGAGTTCAGAGTCTTGTGATAGAAAGTATATATTGATGCTTTCTAGAGTTGCTGGGTATTTTGATAAGTTCTTAGGATGAATAATGAAGCTGTTTGCAAGTTTACCTTATTGGTTAAGTCTGAAGATAATGTTGTAGTGAGGTTATGATAATGCTGATAGCAAGCTTTGGTTTTTGTTGTTCTCCATTTGGTGAATCTTCATTCTGAACTAGACAGACATTAGTATCTGGGGTTTGATTCATGTAGATCTTCACTGCTATTAGACCTATCAAGTCATGTATTGAGTTCCTGGGAATGGCTGGTCAACCTCCAAGGCTCTGAGGGTATTTGTTTCAACCTCCATAAGCATCAGGATTTCTTGTTCTCTTTATTGGATGATCGTTTTTTGCATTATTTTATGGGACAGTGTTGCAACTCAACATTTAAGACCCTGAAGACCATTCATCTGAGTAAAAGGAAATATACTAAGAGAAGGATCATGTTCAGAATTATAGTCCGCTTCTCAGCCAGGAACCAAGTATGCTCAAATTAAATAAAGGCCATAGCATGTTTACAAAATCAAATTTGGTGTTATTAGCTGAGTTACCCAATTTCCTGATCTCTGTTTGATTCTCGGAACTCTTCTGTAATATTAATAACTCCAGAGGATATTCCAGAAGTCTGCAGGATGTTGTACTACAACACTTTTCCCCTAGAAGGGTGCCTATTCCCAAGGTAAAGATCTTTGTTCTGCATCGCTGCCCGTCTAATCTCAGGCATTTCTCAGGTGGGGAGTCCCATAGTCTTGGTGACATCATCTAACTTGCCTGCTATATTCTAGGATTCATCTTACTTTTTAGGCCCTTTGTAAAGCATTTGTGGAAGAAAGAAAGCAAATAAGAATACTCTTCCAGTGGGTAAGATTTAGGTTTTAAAATAAAGTCAAGGCCCAGTTTTTCTTCTACTTGATTTAAGTCATGTAGAAATCTCTTTTTCCCCAGAGGAGGAATTGAGAGGCCAGAACAGAAGAACTTGGTGACATTAACGACCCACCTGAAAGGGGGCATTGATTTACTAAGGTAACATGTTTAGCTTAAAAGGAGTAGTCACTAGGTCTTTTAAATAAAATAGTCATTGGAGGCCACCCTATTATCTATTTTTGGCCAAAATAACCTTATGGGATTATCTGATAACTCTAACTTTTTTTTTAATGGTGAGGATCAAACCCAGTACCTTATGCATGTCACACAAGTGCTATACCCCCAGCTACCATTGAAATACATCCCCAGTCCATGGTTTTACTCATCAATAATATTTGGCATCAAGTAATGAAATCTCTACTATCTATACCATTAGATATAGAGTAGGTTTCTCATTCTTGGCACCATTGACATTTTAGGCCAGATAATTTCTTATTGTGGGTGTATCACTTAATACAGAATTTGGCTAGCCTTTATCCCTGTAGGAGTCTAAAAGCCTTGATATTTCAGAGTGACAGAAATGTGTTTATTATGCTAATGAAGTGTGTGTTGTTTATCTTTCCATTACTAAAATAAATATCTGAGATAGATCAATTTATAAAGAGAAAACATTCTGCTAAAGAGAAAAAAATTATTTTGGCTCACAATTTTAGATGCTTTAGTCTGTGATTAGCTGGACTTGTGGCAAGGTGGCATATCATGGTGGGAGCATGTGACAGAGCAAAACTATTTGTCAAATGGTTGGGAAGTAAAAGAGAATCAAGAAGAGATTAGGGTCCCGCAGTCACCTTTGAGATCCCTTCAGTAACTTAAAATCTCTCACTGGGCCTCACCTCTTAAAGTTTCCACTGCCTCCCAATAGTGCCACAGGTTGAGAACCAAGCTTTTAACATGTGAGCCTTTCAGGGATGTTGCAGATCCAGACTATAGCAAATTGATGCATGGGGGCCCCAACAAGTTTCAAGATGTAGCAAGCTTTCCAGAAAAGTAAGTACAAAATTAAAGGGTTGGAATTTTTAGCCATGTAACTTCTGGGGGTTAGGAGTAACTGAAGAGTGAGTTCGATTGTGTTGCTAATGATTCAATGAGTCAATATAAAGAAAACTCAAAAAAATCTCTAACACTGAAGTTCAGAGAAACTTCTTGGTTGTTGAATTCATTGATGTGCTGAGAAGGTGGTACCCTTTACCACATAGAGAGGGTAGGGAAACTCTTCACTGCCTCCCAGATCTCACTGTTTCTCCTTCATAATAAAACTAATTTTAAGTGTAGCACTTTTTGGATTTTTGTGACTTACTTTAGCGAATTATGGAACTGGGGGTGGAGGCAAAGTCAATCATAAGTTGGGGGAGCGTGGGAATGCCCAAGACTTATAGCAGGTGTCTAAAGTAATAGTAATCTTATGAAGCTCTTTAAACCTAACCAGGGATGTCTGCATTAACTCAGGAATGGTAGCATCAGAATTGTATTGCAGTATCCCAGTTGGGGTTGGCACTAATGCTGTAAGATATCATTAGCACTTTCACCCCCAACCACCCCATGCGACATCCAAGAATGTCTGTAAACATTGCCAAATATTCCATTGGGACAAAATTACCCTCAGGTGAATAACATTGATATACGGCAAAGGAAAGCAACCTATCTTACTTGTGAAACTGAGATATCTTCCAAATGCAGTCATGTGCTGAATAATGACATTTCAGTCAATGGCAGACTGTATACACAATGGAGGTACTATAAGACTAAAGCCTAGTTGATCAGGCATGGTGGTACTTGCCTGCAAATCACAGCAGTTAGGAAGCTGAGGCAAGCCGATCATAAGTTTGAGGCCAGCCTGGGCAATATAAGACCCTGTTTCAAAAAAAAAAAAGAAAAAAGGTTATAGTCTAGTGACATCATAACCATACCATCTTATACTCTTCCTACAGTGGCAAAATCACCTACAGATGCATTTCTCAGACTGTATCTACTTTGTTAAGTGACACATGGCTGTATACACCAACCCCTTTATCCTCTTCCAAATGTGTTTCAGTGGAAGTTCGGTTATAAAAGATAGCTCCAGGGCTGGAGGCAAAGCTCAAGTGGTAGAGTGCCTGCTTAAGCAAGCAGTAGACCCTGAGTTCAAACTCTAGTACCACCAAAAACAAAAACAAAAATAAACAAAACAAAAACAAAGAAAGAAATCAAAAAGTCAAACAAAAGTTCCAACGAAATGTCCCCTGAGTATTGTTTTAGTTCCTGAGAACTTTCTTTTCTCAGAGGTTTTTAGATAGGTTTTAGCTTTTGGGATGCCTGGCTTGCTTGTGGGTCTTGCTATCTAAAAAGTCATCTAACAGTTGAGTGTCAGTTACCCAGAAACCCAGCTGGCTTACAATATGGACCTGGTATGGAGGGAAGCTGACTGGGTCTTAAAGAAATCCATGTACAAACTCAGCAGCCAGTTTGTTTTATATTTTGGCCAGTCCTTGAGTAAATTGTAGCCAGCTATTAGGCTCACATGAAGGAGAGATGAAGGATGCAAAAAAGCAGTTTTAAGAATGGGCTCTATAACATAGTTAAAATGGTGCTAAATCAGCGTCAGAGAAAAAAATGATTGCTAGAGAAGCTGATGACAAAGGAGCGCACATTAAAGAGAGGCAGTGTATAGCCCCGTTGCATGGACTTTGGAAGGAGCTGTTGCATCTACCAGTCAGACACCTGCATGGCTCAAAGATCTTGGCCTTTGGTCTCTTCCCAAAGACTATTCCTGCATGTCCCTATGAATGCTCAGGATGGGGTCTCCAACAGGGAGGACAGTCTTCCTGTGATTCAGGGTAGTTTATGTCTCTTTAAGTGACATTGTGTTTGTTTCTTATTGCTTCTGCAACAGGTTCTCACAAACTTATGGCTTAAAACGACACAAATAGAGAATAACTGCTTTCCCCATCTAAGTATGGATGGGTTGGCAATTACAGCTTTTCACTTTGAATTTATGTTCCTAATGGTCATTGAAAAACCCCACACATATTTTCTTGCATTTCCAGATGTCAAAAGTTCAAAAGAAGAGTACGGGCTGCATTCTTTCTGGAGGTTGTAGGAGAGAATCTGTTTGCCTTTTCAAGCTTCTGAAAGCTTCCTGCATTCCTTGGCTAATGATGCATTCCTTCATTTTAAAATCAGCAATGTAATATTTTCAAATCTCTCTGTCCCTACACATCTGTTTTCACAGTGACTTTTCTTTGTTTGTAATCTTCCTGGTTCCCTTTTATGAGGATGCTTGTGAATATATTAGGTGTACCTGGAAAACCCAGGATAATCTATCTCAAGGTCCTTAGTTTAATCACACATTCTAAATCCCTTCTGCTATGTAATGTAATGTATCCACAGACTTTTGGAATTAGGGGGTGGACATCTTGAAGCCAAGGCATAGGCTTGAATCTAGTCTTTGCAGTTTCACTGCTGTATTTGCTGTTAACTGGGCCTGATATTGTGCTTTCCATCAGGATTCAAGGGCTGTTCTGCGATGAATGTTCCCAAAATCCAGATCTCCAGACAAGAATGTTTAAAGCATCAAGAATGATGCTGAAGAAAGGTTACCCCTACCTGTGGATGATAAGAGTAGGTATATTGCATGAGTCCTTTGAAACATTTGATGGTGTCTTCTTGCAATAGGGGAAAGTCTAGACTTTAAAGTGATATTTCTAACTCTGTCAGTTACTAACTCCTGGGCAGAGTTGATAAGCTACAGCAGTAGGTGAGCTCATTATTAAAACTAATACCTTAGGGCTGGCAGAGCGCTCAAATGGTAGAGGGCCTCCTTAGCAAACCTAGCAAGTGTGAGGCCCTGGCTTCAAACCCCAGTACCACAAAAAGAACAAAAACAAACAAATAAACAAAAACCCAACAATACCTTAGGCCAAGAAAGCTTGAGAGTCTCAAAGAACTTTGCTAACTTGAATGTTAGAATTTCATTTTTTCTTTTTATATTTTAGTGACATGGACAGTGAAGAACCTGAGTGTGGCCGGTCTTTGAAAAGATCTTTAATACCAGTCTCAGTAAAATGAATGCCCCTGACAATAGTGGGACAGGTTGGAATTCTCCAGGCTGGAAACACCATTTCTGCAAATTTCTTTCTAGCCTATCTAGGCTTCTAAGGTTTTTGACATTAGCTCTCAGCTTAGAGTGAGATAAGAGCTTAAAATCAACTATAACCACTTTTCCTTGCTTAATTGATCGTTGAGGGCTTCTGGCCCTCTTGAAAGGAAAAGGGACAGATCAGAAGGAAAGACAGGGGAGATGGAAATTGAGGAATAAGGATTTAGGATGAGGAATAGTAGGATAAAAGCTATTAACTGTGGAGCTGTGATTTAGGGAAATCTAAGAGAGAGAGATTATTAAATTTTTCACTTCCTTTTTTACCTTGGTTTAAGAAAGAGATTTTGGAGTCTGAGTTTCTTTTGGCTGCCCCCTCATACCAATGAAAAAAATGTAGATGTTTGATTAAAGATATTTTTTGAAATTCTAATATTCCACTTAAATAACCAATTTTGTTCATATCACCAGTTGACAGAGTGATCACTGGTGTTTTAAATCATCTTTCATGAAACCATGCTATTTAAAAAGATAAGTATCCAAACTTGTGTTACAGTATAAATACATGAAAGTAAAAGAAATGTGCCCCAGAGGAAGTCTCACTTAGGTTTAGGCTGAGACAAACCCATCAGACTGCAGTGAGAGACAATCCACAGTGCTGCCTGTACGCTTTATGTTTGGGGGACATCATTCTAATGAGGTGCCCATCCGACTATAAACCCTGTCAAGGTTTCTAGTTTCAGAAGAAGGAAAAAAACTGGTAGAGAAAATCTCTTTTAGGATTACAATCTCATGGACAAAACAAGAGAAGACTGAGGAAAGTTCTCTGAGTGGTTTGATGAGTGACTCAGGGCAAAGTTTGTTCATAGACTACTGATCTGGGAAGAAACCTTCTGAACAAGTCTCCAGGGCTAGTTTGATGAGTGAGTTTATTTTAGGGCTCATGCCTGTCCTGTTCTCTACGACTTACCTCTAGTAGATGCACAATTAAATGACAAGGTCAGAGATATACACTAATGTTGTTAGTAATAAATCAGACTTCCTTCAAAATTAAGAACTTTTCAAAAATCTAATTATATAACCAAAAGATTCCTTAAAATGGTTCCTTCCTCACAGGAGATAACATAAATTCAGCACACGGGGAGTTCAGTGAGAAGAACCTATATGATACCTACTTACTGTACTATCAGGTGCAAAGGAGGTACTGCTTTCAGGTCCAGGATATTAGACTTTGATGGAAAAGATATCTTGATCTTGACCAGATCTGAGTGGTTCCTCCAAGATTATCAAATATCAGGTTCTGGCTATCACCCCAACAACCTGTCCATCAGCCCAAATTGGAATTATTGCTCAGCAATGGGGCCAGTCAGCTTTTTGTTACTATAACAAAAGATATGAAACAACTTACTTTTTAAAGACAAGAGATTTATTCTGGTTCATGATGATGGAAGTACAAGAGGCAAATAGTGTACAACAGGCTCTGCTGAGGGTTTGCTTGGCTCTATCATATCATGGCAAGAGTATGTGTGTCTGTGTCTGAGTCTCCCTTCTCCTTATAAAGCTACCAGGATCCAATCATAGTGTCTCCATTCTAATCACCTTATCTAATCTAATCATTTCCCAAAGTAAACACCAGAGTGGGGTTAAACTTCCTCCTTCTTAACCATGAATGCCAGACTCTGAGATTAAAATCCTGCATAAATTGGAGGGATAATCATTTCAAACCATAGCACATGGTAAGGGTGAATGAATACAGACTTAACGGAATTTGATAAGGTCTCCAGAGTAAGGGTAAGGTTGAATTTATTGACATTTGAAGCCTGATATAAAGTATGTTGTTCAGTGTGGGTTTTTGATTGGAACTGGGTGAGTGACAAAGTTTGGGATTTGTGAAATAGCAAAGTAAGGATTTTGAGAGGTGGAGTTCAATGAACTTTGGGATGTAAACTGTAAGTTGATGTTTTCCTCGGTTGCTATTCCTTTTGATAAGTTCATAAGATGAACAATAACATTATTTGCAGCTTTTACCTTCTCAGGCAAGCGTCTCCTGGAATAGCAAAGCTAGGCTTGAAGACAATGAAAATTAGATGGTAAACTATGTAGATGTAGATGGTTTGTGTGGTAATAGACTATTTTAGTTCTCATTTTTGATGTTCTGTTGTTTTATGAAGAAGTATGTAGATGGGATCTGACACAGGCTTGTGTGGGTGTCCTTAAGATGTGGAAGGTGGCTCTCCCTGGAGCACGTGGAAGAGGTGGGGGAAGAGGAGACGAAGACAAAGATGAAGGAGGAGAAGAATTTAAAAGAGATATCTCACTACTTCTCGTGTATTGTATTTACTTACTTATTCTATATATTTGGAAACAGCTCATTAAGTCCATTCTACATCTCACAAAGGGAGGAGTATGAAAGAATTTGTGGACACATTTTCAAAATCCCCAGGTTCAGGGAAGTCTAGCTTCTATCCTCATCCCCTTCCCACTATGTGTAATGATTTTTAAAAATTAAAATTTTGGGGCATGGCTCAAACTGGGAGCATGACTGCCTAGCCAGTATGAGGCCCTGAGTTCAAATTTCAGTGCTGCCAAAAAAATTGTACAATTTTGGAGCTGAGGCTATAGCCCAGTGGTGGAGTACTTGCCCTGTGTGTGCAGGGCCTTGCATTTGATCCTCAGATCTGCAAATAAATAAATAAGTTTTATGTTTCCATTATTAAACATAAGAAAAATGCCATTAGTCACCTTCTTCTTTGATAAATGGTAGTTTGATTTTTTTTGCAAAATTTTTTTTCTCTTAAGCTTAACAATATATCCTGGCACTCACTTGTCTTCAGAATCAAAAATGCTCCTAATTCTATTGTATCATGATGTCATAGTATAGTCAACCAATATGCCGTTGATGGGCAAATGGTTTGCTTTTGATCTCTTGCTGCTACAAATAGTGTTGCAATGAATGTTCCTTTTGATACTATTACAGACTTTGACTTGGGAGGCTGAGGCAGGAGGATCACGTGTTCCAGGTCAGCCTGAGCTACATAAAACCATAAAAACCATAAAAACCAAAAAAACCATAAATAAATAAATAAATAAATAAAATGAAATCAATTCTTGACGGTAGCTTTCAGTTCATTAGGTTGTTACTCATTATTCCATCTGTGTAACAAATGCTTGAAATTACCACCTTATAAAGAGAAAAGGTTTATTTTGGCTCACAAGTTTGGAGCTGTTAGTCCAAGATTTTTTGGCTCCATTGGTTTGGGTCTGTGGATAGCTAGGACACCGTGCTGGGAGTATGTGGTAGAGTAAAACCACTCACCTTACTGCCAAGAAGCAAAGAGAAAAAGAACCCCTTGGGGTCATGTCCGCAATGCCCAGAAGAATTCCTACTACGTTCCAATTCTTAAACTTCCTACCACATCCCAATAGTACTATCCTGGGACCAAGCTTCTAACACATGGGCTTTTGGGGGCTATTCAGTATCCAAACTATAGCAGCGATTAGATGTATGAGATTAAATGATCCTTTTAATGGCCTCATTCTTTACCAGTGATACTGAGAAATTGTATCCCATGAACTCATTGATACTTGTAGTTACAGTTAGTGAAAAGTTGCTGAAGGACATATGGAAATTCCTAGAAATATTCTTGGAACATATCTATAAGCTTGAAATATTTCAACATAAAGGGTTAAAAAATAAAGGCCCTGTTATCTAAAATGAACAGAGTAGGTATTTAGTGTATGTTCTTATGTGGGTGCCACACATGTACTGATATGCCCTTATCAAAGCAGATTTACCCTTTTCTGGATATAAAACAATTGGTTTTTCCTTCTAAATCCACAGATCAAAGGAAGCAAATCAGAAATCAGGAGCGGTGATATTTAGCAATCTAATAACAATGGAGGTTTCAGGAAAAGGGAAATATCTAAGAACTAAAAAATGTAGAGATAAATAGTTCTAAATACTCCAATAGTCTGTGGACATTACTATGTCACAGAGTTGCAAAGTAAATGAAAGCATGAGTTAATATTGAGTAATGAATTTGTATGTAAAGCAATTAAAACATTAATTAATGGTAAGTTCTAAATAAATAGTTATTAGATTTGTCCTTATATCCTTATGTTGTCACACAAAAAGTACATTTAGCACTTTTATTTCCAGGAAGATAAGAAACTTGGTATAATATCATGCAGGATGAGTTGTTGAAGTTGCTCATGACGTCTCAGAGCCTCCCACATGTCTATGAGGAATGTAGATCCAGCTTTCTCCCTTGACTTGAGCCGTTGATGCTTACAGAGTGTATTCTGCTAGGTAACTTATCCTCTTACTGGAACCAGCTTTGCTCCTGGAAGAAGGTCTGCAAAAAGGAGGAGGCCTCTGCCTGGTGCGTGGGCACTGAGTTCATGATGTTGTCTCAAAAAACAATAGGACACATCAAGAGACCAAGAAAGTTTATTAGTAAAGAAAGCAAAGCAAAGGAAAGACAGAAAGATAGTTTGAAGCCCAGACATGGGTGGGAGCACAACTGATAACAGTGCTCTAATGTCAGGGGTATTTCTGGTGAAAAAAATGGGTTGGCGGTTTTGCTGAAATTCACGTTAGGAAAATAGGAATTTTTTAAATACCTGGTATATTTAATTAGTTGTCTTATTATACTGTTTTATCAGCTGGACCCAAAGATTTCAAGGTTAGCCTGCTTATTAAATACTGGTCTTATGACATAGATTTTTGAGCATCCTTTTAAACAAAGGATGGGTCCCACCACATGCTCCCTTCAAGCCAGGAGTCCATCTTTGTGGTAATTATTTTCCTTTGTAAACATGTTTTGTGTCCAAAGGAGTCATTTTCTCAGGTATTTTTTCCCAGGATAAATGAATTTCATTAGTCCTGTGCTCTCAGTCCTCAGGCATACCAATTATTTGGGCAAGAGGCAAGGTCAGAGGGAGAGAATTGTTGTTTTTTCCCTTTTTACTGAATGTTGCAGCTTGTGAAATTTAAAGCAAGGAAATCTGTATATCTGTATGTTTTTAATCAAGCTATTGTTAGTACAATCCTTATCTGTGAATTCCTGGCTATTGTTTCCCATGCCTCATTTTTCCTGATCTATACGAGTAGCCCTGTATGGGTTGTGGCTCACATTAGAAAGCAATCACATATAGACTATCCCATAAGGCTAAAAAACAATTGAGGCACTCAGGAGCAGGGGGGGAAGAAATAAAAGAAGTAGGAAGAAATCAGTAACAGTGAGGCAGCAAGTCCTTGGCTATCAAGAAAACTCAGCCGTCCACAGTGATTCATTGCCTAGAAGTTCAGCTGGCATCCTGGGTTCTTTCTGATGATGGGATGAAAGAAAGGTTTTGTCTCTGGAAGGGAATTTCCCAGCACAGGAAGGGAGGAGTACATAAAAGAACACAGTGTTTGAGTATTGGCCCTCAGTTGGTTCATTGCCTATGACAAATCAATCTCATTGAGCCTTAGTCGCTTCCCTGTAAAAGAGGAATTAGTATTTTACCAGGCCCCATTAACCTCAAAGGGCTGTTGTGAGACTGTACCCACACACACATGCACATACACAGCCATCTACAAAGTAAAGTGCAAATTGAAGGCTTATTTTGGAGCTGAGTGGTAGGGCTCAGGAAGATTGTTCTAGCTTCCTCCCAAACTGTACCACAAGGGCAGGAATGCATAGCATGGGCTTTGAAGTCAGATAACTGATGCTTCTCTTCTTGGTGTTGTTTTTTGGCAGAGTCTCACTATGTAGCCCAAGCTGGCCTCCAACTCAAATCTTCCTGCCTCAGATTTCTGAGTGCTGGGATTACAAGTATAAAGCACTGTGCCTATCTCTAAATCATATATATATATATATATATATATATATATATATATATATGATAAATCTTATATATATATAATTTTTTTTTTGCAGTACTGGGGTTTGAACCCAGGGCTTTGCATTTACTATGCAGGTGCTTTACCACTTGAGCCACTCTGCCAGCCTCTAAATCTTAATTTTAAAATCCAATATGTACTGTGATTTGATTTTTTGTGAGGAATAAATGAGATAAGGTCTATAAATCCTTTACTACAGCACCTGGTTCATAGTAGGTACTCAGCAAATAATTATTAATAACACCACACTGTGTATAACTCATATGGTCACCTGTCTCTTATGCAGACTACATTTTCTCATTCATTATTTTTTCACGGGAGCATATGTGCAGTGTGTGTGTGTGTGTGTGTGTGTGTGTGTGAGAGAGAGAGAGAGAGTGCACTCGTGCATGTGTATGTGTGCTGTATAATATCTTATTTATTTTTGTGCATGCTTAATCACATACTTCTCTCTTGAGCTATAGTCTGAGGAGGTCGTTTATGGTAGCCAGACTTTTTGAACCAAGGATCAGAATGCATGACCTGAGAAAAGTCAGAGGGTCCAAAAAAGTAATAGTGGGACATCTGACACTTAAGTTGTTTCAGAAAATCTTGGATAAATGAACGGGGGAAAATTAGTGAAAACAAATTTGTGGTTGGGAGAAAGAAAAAGAGACTGAGGAGGAATTCACTTCTGCAGCCACTGGAGGCTGCTGTGGTTTTTCTTATAAGAGACTATGCAGCGAACACGCTTCCCAGCCAAGGAATCTCACACAGAACTCTGAAGAGGCAACATATGGGGGAATATGATAATCAAAGAAGGAAACTGCAGAGATGGGCTATTCATCCCTGGCAGGAGAGGGGTGGATCAGGAAGAGGCGATCTCCTTTGAGGACAGAACTGATATTTATGGCAGTCTGTGGGCCAGTAGGGGGGTAAACCACATGCCATCTGAACCTTCTAGAACTTAGTTTTCCTTCTAATTAGAGAGCATAACGGGAAGGTAAGTGCCTCTGGGGAAGAAGTGTCAAATTCATACTGAGGTGCAAATGACTAACATCAGGCCCTTTCCTGAGAGAACTTTGATGGGGCAGAGGAAGGAAATGAATCTGTTTCCTTCCAAAACCTGTTTCTAATTACACAGATTTCTAACCTAAGAAAAATGTAAAATATTGCAAAGAAAACATACTTCTCTTATTCCCACACTCCAAAGATAACTTCTGCTGATTTGATGACTTTGTTTTCAGCTTTACGATTTGACACTGGAGGTGTAGAATAAATTTATAGAACAAAACATTTGGAAACAATATTAATTTTTAAACTCTAGTATATTAAATATTTATTGTCAAGAATTTAGCAAATACATAGAAACACATAAAGGAAATATAAAAAAATCATTCCCAAATCCTAGCACTCAGAGATAGCATACTATTTTACTGTTTTATGTTCCATTTTTCTGTGTGCATAAATATACACATAGTTTTAGGAAAATTAAAATCACCATTCATAGTATTTTGCATGAAACCCGAACTTTTTTTCACTTAGGAGTATTTTCATGAGTAGTTAAATACAAGTCATTTTAAAGAAACATATTATTTCATTGTGTGAGTGTATCATCAATTAATGAGTTAGAAAGGGACATTTAAAAAAATGCAGGGAAAGAAGTTGTTTTCTGTATCTTTGGGAATAACCATTTAAATCTAAACAATTATAAAGTTCGTATATGTCTGTAAAAGGAGACTCAATAAAGCAGGCCAAATAGTAGACAATAACAACAAAAATAAAAATGAATCAGAATAGAAATATAAAATAATAAAAATGTAAGTAAACTGGGTGTGGTGGTACATGTCTATAATTTCAACACTTGGGAGGCAGAGGTGGGAGGATGAAGAGTTCAAGGCCAGTTGGGCTGTATGGTGGGATACTACCTCAAGAAACCAAGTCCAGGGCCAGCTTGGGTAAATAGTTTGTGAGACTCCAGCTTCAAAATATCCATAGAAAAATGGACTAGATATGTGGCTCAAGCAGTAGAATGCCTGCTTTGCAAGGGCAAAGCCCTGAGTTCAAACTCCAGTCCCACCAAAAATCTCACAAAAACCAAACCAAACAAAATACATAAATAAACAAAACAAGGAAGAACAAAAATGCAACACAATCTTATTTTTTCACATGAAATCTACAATTTAGTTTTCTATTAACTCAAATGAGTCTCTGGTTGGGGAGCACAAACTAATGAGGTATTTTTGCATTCGTATTTATCTCCAAGCACTCAAACTTGTTTTCTGTTCCCTACTCCTGTTCTATTCCAGTCTTACTAGGCTTTCCTTCCATTGCCTAATCCCGAGACCTAACCGCCTCGGGGTCTCTTGGTCCCTTCCCCATTCCCATTTTATTAAACATGTCACCAATTTATGTCACTACCTGTATCTTCTAATCCTTCATATTATCCTTTTCCTCTAACTATCACTGTGACTGTTTGAATGGGCCACATTTTTTTTTCCTTTTATTTTTAGTGGCACTGGGGATCAAACCAGGGCTTTGCACCTGCTAGGCAAGTGCTCTACCACTGAGCCACATCACCAGCCACTTCTCATTTCTTATTTGGGTCATCCTAACAGCCTCTAGATTGATCTCTTATTCTATTTTGCATTTACTCCAAATCTATTTCCTCCATTCCTTCTTTCCTTCTTCTTTCTCTCTCTCCCTTTCTCCCTTCCTTCCTTCTTTCTTTCTTTTCTTTCTGTCTCTCTCTCTCTCTCCTCCCTGCCTTTCTTCTCTCTCTCTCTCCTTCTCTCTCTCTCTCTCTCTCTCTCTCTCTCTGTCTCTTTGTCCCTCCCTCCTTTCTCTCTCTCTCTCTTTCTTTCTCTGGGCTGGGGATTGAATCCAGGGCCTTGCTCATGCTAGGCAAGCACTCTCTTACTTCAGCCATGCCTCAGCCCTGTCATTTGTATTTTGTTTTTGAGACAGGGTCTCAATAAATTTGCTCAAGCTGACCTCAAACTTTTGATCCTCCTGCCTCTACTTCCTGAGTAGCAGGCATTATTGAGGTACTTTCTTATTTGTCTATTTTCTTATATTGAAAATATATTTGGTTACCCCAAATGTATTTCTTACATTGCTAAGTAGTGATCTTTTGAAATGCAAGTTTGCTTTTTGTCCTCACTGCTTAAAGTAGTTTGATGGCTCCCCACTGGCCACTCCTTTAGTATGTGACCTCTATTTAATTTAATTTCTGGCTACTTCCCACCTTGAATCCAATTGCACACCAAATCCTAAGAAACAATGTGTAATCCCGAATTATTCCATCATGCATTAAATTTCCTAATTTCATGCATTTGTTTACCTAAGCTTTCTTACCCTGTGTTCTATCCTGTTTTTATTTAAACTCATTTCTGATGTTACCTTATTTGGTAAGTGTTTGTCTCTCATTTTAGAATAGTTATCTCTTTTTGCCCCCAAAGCACAATTCTAGAATGGTTGTCATACCCCACTGTAATACCCGTCCACTTGTTTCTTACCTGCACTAAACTGGGAGCCTTCTGAGTCAGGGACACTGTTTTTCTCTCTCTTCTTTTTGGAGCTGGGGATTGAACCCAGGGCTTCTTACATGCTGACACACTCTCTGTCATTGAGCTATATCGCCTGGCAGGATTACTGTCTTTTAACTGCACTCCCCTCTTTCTGCTCAGTACTCTGGATGTTGACGGCACTCAGTAACTATTTCACGCAATGAGAAATGATTGTTACTTTGGACTGAGGAAGGGATCATGCCATTCACAAATGAGTGTTAGAGTCAGGAGAATAATTAGTTCCTAATGCCTGGGAACATGCCAGGATCTTGAGAATTTGGGGTACTTCATTGAGAGAGTTCAGATCTTGTCCACCAGGAAGGGCTTATATTTGTGAATCAATTCTTTTGTAAGTTGGAGGGTATGATGGCTTAAAAAAAAAAAGTCCACAAATTCTTTACTATTTCTCCCTTTAAAAGTGGAAACGAAATGTCCTGCTTTTGGATGTGGGCTGTACTGTCTGATTTTTAATGAAAAGAATGTGGTACAAGTGATGGTGTGTGATTTATGAGACAAGGTCATAAGATGACTGTGGCTTCTTTCGTTGTCAATTTCTTGGATAATGTACTTTAAGGAAACCAGCTGCCATTTTGTGAGGATACTCAAGCAATGCCATGGAGATACCTAAAAGGCAAAGAGCTGAGGCCTCTTCTAAAAGCCAGCAAGAAGCTGAGAACCGTCTTGATCACAACCTGGTGAGCGGATTATCCATCAAGTGGATGACTTCCCTCCCTCCCTCCCTCCCTTTCTTTTTTCCTCCTTTCCTCACTCGCTTCCTCTTTCATCTCAGGTGCTGGGGCTGGAATTCAGTCCAGTTTTCAGATGACTGTAGACCTAGGCAACATTCTGACTGAAACCTCAGAAGTGAACGTGATCCAAAACCATCCACCTAAGCCATTTTTGGATTCCTGATCCACTGTGAGATAATGAAAGTTTGTTGTTCTAAGCTTTTAATATTGTCATAGTCTGTTACACAGGGATAGATACTAATACCATGGGTGATTTCTGGCAATCACCACTGAGAACTCAAAGCCTGAACATTTTTCTGGTTCTTATGAAAATATTCTTATCTGGAAATGCAACTGTGGCTTTTATAGTTACGCTAAGAACCCTAAAGAGCTCCTGGCACAGAATAATTAGGAGAACAGCTCAACAAATCACTGAATTAGTTGTTTATTTTTTACTCAGTATGAGGGTTTGAACTCAGGGCATTGTGCTTGCTAGGCAAGTGCTCTATCAAGTGAACCATGCCCCCGACCTTGAATGGCTGTTTTTCAGTATCATCAAAAAAGGGGAGGCTTATAGCAAACTTCTCAGATATTGTTATTTGAAATCAAGACCCCAAAACATATACAACTGAAAGGTAAAAAACTTGGAAAAGGAGATCTCATCTTTCTTCTCAACTTCCTTTATCCCTGACCTGATAAATTACCAGTCTTTATGTTTATAAATTTGAGTAGGAAGGATTTTTAGTAGTGGGGAGAAGTTCTGATGAACATTCCTAAAACAAAAGGAGAAATAATCACTCAAGTGGGACATTTTGATAGTCTTCTACTAAATCAAATTCTCACACACTTAGGTAGAGGAGTTTAATTACAGTGTAGACTATTGGAAGGATCTCAGCTCTAGTCCAGGTGTTCTGCTTATAAGCTCTGTGTCTCTGGACACATTTTAACATCCATAGCTGTAGTGTTGCGGGAGTTTGCTAGCTGAGATACAGGACTCTTGAGGCAATGAGCAGGAAGCAACGTTTTATTGTGCCAGCACAAACTCAGCAGACTCATGTCCAAAGGCTGAGCCCCGAGAACAAAGGGGGTCTCTCCTTATATACCTTTGCAAGCAGGCTACAGAAGCAAAAAGCAAGTTCTAATCCATATATGGTTATATTTAATTTTATAGGCTAATTTACCCTGGTGCTACTTGCCTTTTCCCTCCCTAGTGCTACGTGACCTACCTCATGTTCAGATTTCTCAGGTTTTATCTCTCTGCTATGCCATGCCTACCTCCCTGCTACTTTCTCAGGACTCAAGCCTGGACTGTTTTCTTCTGATCCTCCTCCCTGCTACATTATTCCCCTCTTTGATGATTGGACCCACTTAGGGTCAAAGAGCATCAATTTAGGGGTTTGTATTTTCATAACATCATTACATATAAGGCCATTTGTCATCTTTTTCTCAAGCCCAATGGTCTCCCATGTTGGTGCCCCCCACAAACATAGCATGAAGTGACATTTAGTGCCTGGGCTATAGACTCAGCCAGTGAGAGGAACTCTCATGGATAACAGTTACTAATTTGAGGTGTATCGGACTCTCAGGGTCAAGACCCTTTTTATCTATTTTTATACTAATTACTTTTTCCCGTGTTTAATCAGATGTCTTAAGTACAGTGAAATTTACAGGGTTACAGGTGCCACAGGTGTAGTTAGGGGCAGCTTTCCCCTTGTGGAGGAGGGCTATGTATTTTGTCCTTTGTTAAACCAGATCAGTAACAATAAATAGTAATTATGCATCCTGCTCAAAAGAGAAGAGAGCTTTAAATAAAAACCTTTCACAGTGAGACCAGTCAGCAGGGCAGTTTCTGCCAAGCCCATGGTGAAGAGTAGGGTGAGAACTATAGAAGCAGATACAGACAAGGGGTGACAGTGCATTACAGTGAGATAACTGGGGTGAAAACACCCATTTGTCTAGTTGGAGAGTTGACTCCTCAAGCTTCTGCTATGCATAGACTAGTCAGCTTCCAGTGGTGACTAGTGCAGGGTTATAGTTCAGTTTTTCTTGGCCCCATGCTGTTTCCTGGGAAGAGGAGTCCTGTCAGGGGAGGGTGCTCAGGTTCTGGAGGGTGATTCTGCCCCGTGAAGCTGGATCAGGGATGCACTCCCACTCAAGAGAGGCTGGCTTGACTTGACTGTGGTGGATCCAAGGAGAAATCACTGCTACTTTAACTATGGTGGGAGTAGACAAGGTAACAACAAAAGGGCCCCTCCAATGGGGTTTTAATGGTTGAATATTTTATTTATTTATTTTTTTACCCAATGTCTTTTTTTTTAACTAAGTAGAATTACTATGGCAACAATATAATGTCAGTGTATATGTCCAAGAAAACTCATTGTTTAAAAAAAGTTAAAATCACCATCTTTAAGTATCAAAAGACATGTTTAGAGCCAGTAAAAATAGTTATTTTGTCTCTATTTAAGTAGAAGACCCTGTCTAAAATTATAAGTTTGTGCCTGGAAGGGCTTTCATGCCAGATAGCCACATATGCATAAGAACCATTTCTTTAATCCTCTTGGCCTTAGTTATTTTTGAGAGGTCTGGCACCAGTGACTCCATTTGAACTTTGATGGCATTCTCCTCTTGTCTCCAGACTGCTTGTCTCTGAACAATCTCTTCTGAGATCTGTCTCCCATCCAAGTACTAAACTGACCCTGCTTACCTTTCTAGACCAGAAGAGATTGGGCACATCAGGGTGATATGGCCTTAGACTGAAGATCTTTCTTGATTTGCTTTTTCCTGGATTTTATTTGTTTGGTTGGTCTTGGTCCCACGTTGGGAGGGAATAACAAGCAGATCAGGTGGGAGTCAGTGCCAACTAGACCCTTTTGGCTAAATTTAAGCAACAAAGAGGCTTAGAAGGAGTGGCTTAGAAGGAGCAGGCTTCTAGATAAGGACAATACAAAACAAAATCTAACAAAAGCAGATGTCTAAAAAGTTAAACTGGTTGACACATAAGTAGTTTATAGAGTTATTTTTTATGGACTTGATTGTAAGTGTCCCAGAAGAATCAGAACTGTAATGACAAAAAATTAAGAATCATGGTTAAAATTCTGATGGACAATTTGGCAACTAACAGAACAGTATATCAGCACCACTAACTTTTTGTTACCATGTTTATCTAAATTTTTTGTTTTAGGAGGCTTGATATACTTGAAAAACATAAATATATTTAATATACAGGAATAAGCAACAGCATCACAGCTCTATAGAGGTTATATATACATATTAGTTTAGTTGTTGCTCTTGAAGTAAAACCTTAGATTTTTTTCATCAGTTGAGGGAGGAGAACAGGGTCAGTGACCCCAAATACCCAGTCACAGACAAATGTAGGGTACCAACTGTATTAGAATCACCCAAGACAACAGTTGTTTAACCATGAGGTCATCTGGAAAATAAGAGGTATGGAAGAGGCAGAGAGACAGCTCAAACACTAGCACAGGGTTTACTGTTTAGGCAGGAGTTCTGTGGAGGGAGACCTCAGCAAGAGAGATAGAGCCCATTGCCATACACAGGCTTGGGCTAGATGTAGGGGGCTAGTGGAAAAGTATCAGGAAGGTTACTCAGGGATATTGTTGCTGGGCAACCAAGAATGATAAGTTGTAGTTAGGTGACTGTCTGCCCAACTGTCCTTGGCATCTATCCAGGGAGGTAAAGGTAAGTCACCTGCAAGGGGGAGAGGGTCTAGTCCTATATGGCTGTCTTCATTGCTAACCCCTACACAAACCAACTCCTAAATGAACATGATTCAGTTACCTTAGTAGTTAAAACCCTGACAAAAATCACCAGAGAATACAGGTAAATATTTATGGGGTCTAAGTATGGAGTTAGGAAACATAGTGGCTAAGAATCATGACTCAGATTTTGATAACGGATCACATCCCAGATTGTTGACATTAACATATGGCTTATGACATATAGCAGGATCCCATCAACCTGTAGTCAGTGGAGTCCCCCTAAAATAACAGGCCCAATCTGGCCATCCCAGGGCAAAAATTCCCTCTATCCAACATGTGGAAGGAGTAGGACTAACACCTCTATTCTGTTGAGTCCAATAAAAACTGGAGGTCTTGACTTCCAGTGCAGTGGTTTTGTTTTGTTTTTTTAAAAATCCTATCTGGAGGGTGCACTTTGGTTTTGCATAAGTAAATTTGTTTTAACTCTCACATCCGTGCAGCAGTATTTCCTGTGCTCAGCTGGCTCTTGTTTTTCTGTGTTTTAATAAACTCTGTTGTCTTGCCAAACTGTGGATTAACCTGTTGCACCAAAAATTCCTGGACAGTTATCTTGACAAACAAAAACTATTTTAAGATAATATTTTTTGTAAACATTATTAAGAACAATACTATATTTTAAAGATAGCCTTGTTGCTATGAGCTTAGAGAATTAAGTTTTTAGTTTAACACCAGTACATTAAATTTTGACCTTATAAAACATTTAATGTAACTCTTAGATTTTAGTCAACTTAGTCACTTACGTAAGCATCTATAAGCTTCATCTTTTTATGACAACTTACTCTGTACCTTTATGACAACTTATTTTGTATCCCCTGGGGAACTTCTCTTTATCCCTTTTTTAATCCAAAACTATTTTTTATTCTCTTATTTTTTAAAATCATATCTTCAATATCATGCTACTTGTTGAAATTGGCTTATAAAACATTTTAACTTAGAACCTTATATTTGTATGGGAAAAAAAACCAGAAAGAAAGCAACCTTAAATTTTTTTTGTATAAAAACAATTTATAGGAAGCCCATTTGTTAATAGACCCTTGTATTATAAGAGATAATTAAATTCCAGATTGTAATTATGGCAGAATGAAACATGTGAAGGTCATTTCTTTAATTACCCAAATTCCAAGATTTTTGTTGCAGACTGTGGTCCCCCTTTTCTTTTTCTTTTTCTTTTTTCCCCCTCTCTGGTCTAAGCCAGAGTGTTAACCCCTGAATGCCTGCATCTTAGTGAGACCTGATTGAAATAAGTTTGATAGCCTATTTTTTAAAAGTAACAATTGAACAGAGTAATAATTTTTACATTGACTCTATAATAACTGTTCTCAAGATGTTTACATATTTATGTGTAAAAAGCCTAAGCAGTTTATAATAGAGATCTTTAAAATAAACACCCTGTTTTTTTTTTAACCTTCAGTATCATATTAACCTTATAGCAGCATTTTAAGAACCATTTTGAAGATGCTTACACATACAAACACACTGTGAGCACACCATTAGATGGATGCATAATCTGACCAGCCATCAGCAAGGGAAACATAAGCATCTCATGACTGTCTCAATATCATACCAAGCTTACTGTTCCAACCTTTTGGAACTGTTTTTTTTAACAAGCAACAGTCAAAGTTGCTCCTTTTCTTTTTACCCTTTTAGGTAGGTTCTCCCTGCTTATGCTCCCTAGAAGTAAATGTGCCAGCAAGTTCAGCATTTCTGGCATATCTTAATAATCCTAAATTGTTTTTATTTACTTTTTATTTTTAAGACATAAAAGCTCAGCTGAAGGGGTGTATTAAACTTTTTATCCTGTTCTGTCTCTAAACATTTTATTTTTTTCTTTTTTTCTTCCCTCTTTTTTTCTCTCTCTCCTCACTTCACCCATGAAGACCTCATCTCAATTTTGTTTCCATTTCTTCATTTCCCTCTCTCTACATTCACAACCCTTTTGTGACATTCCTTGTCTTTCAAATCTGACTAGATCTGATGTATCAGTGCAAGTCTATCCTTCGTGTGTTAATTTTTGTAAGAGCTCAGTTAGTGCTGAGCCTCAGTCCTCCTTCAGGATGCCCATTTTGGGTGAAGATGTGCAAACTGGGGCACCAAAGCTATCCATCAAGACAGAAAGACTCCTATTTCTCCTTAGTCTGCCCAATAAATTGCTACCTGAACTTCAATAAACAACAAAGTCTGGTTTTTGAAGACCAATTTTAGCCTCTTGGCTTTTCCCATTCTCCTGGGTGTTAGGCTTTTTTTTTTTTTTTGTACAATTACTCTGTAAGTTTCATTAATCAGTTTTATCTAGTGACCCTTCCGGAGGCCACCCTACACCAAAAGCAGGCCAATCTACTTCACAAAGGACCTTTAAGGACCTTTAGCTTGTTAGGAGTTTATTTAACTCTGTAGTCTCCATTAAATCTGTTTTTAAAATTATTAATCATACAGTCCAATGGAGTGTTTTTATTCTGATTTCCACACATCTCCTCCTGTTACCAGATGGGAGGACAGACACAGAGCAAGAGGGAACTCCTCACTCGCTTCACAACCTGCATCTCAGCTCTCATTTTCATATACTCTCATACAGCCCCATACTTCCATAGCGCTCCCTGAACCTGAGAGACATGGTTTCACCTCAAAAATCATGGTTTCTAAGATGTCCCACTGGGAGGTGATCAGGCTCCCCTTCTGCCTCCTGGGACAAGTCTGAATTTGAAGCTGGGTTCTTACCAGTCTGATGAGCTGTGCTCCCCTTCCCTTGCTAGTTCCTGTGCCTCACTGGGTTCCATTGTGCATCTGAGGCCCTCACCCCAACTTGCCATGAGGATGAATCCCCCTCTGGATCAAGCTGCCCATTGGTGCCTGGTGGGATCTCCTCTGGCAGTCTAAGGGGACACACCCTGGTGACAAGGGAGGTGATAACTCACTATCTCCGAAATCACAGATAACGAGCTTCCAAGAAATGTTGCGGGAGTTTGCTAGCTGAGATACGGGACTCCTGAGGCAATTAGCAGGAAGCAACGTTTTATTGTGCCAGCACAGACTCAGCAGACACATGTCCAAAGGCTGAGCCCCGAGAACAAAGGAGTCTCACCTTATATACCCTTGCAAGCAGGATACAGAAGTAAAAAGCAAGGTCTAATCCGTATGTGGTTATATTTAATTTTATAGGCTACTTTACCCTAGTGCTATGTGACTTTTCTTTCCCTGGTGCTACGTGACCTTCCTCATGTTCAGATTTCTCAGGTTTTATCTTTCTGCTATGCCATCCCTACCTCCCTGCTGCTTTATTAGGACTCAGGCCTAGACTGTTTTCTTCTGATCCTCCTCGCTGCTATAGTAGTTGTAGCTTCCTTATTTCTAACATAGGAAAATAGTATGTGTCATAGCTGTTGCTGTTGAACAGATACTTGTTGAGTGCTTATCATGTGTTTGATAATAAGGTTTTAGGTATATAAATGGCCCTGCTCCTTATGGATCTCTCAACCTATTGGAGAACATAGGCAAGTTAACACACATTTTCATTTTACAAGTCTGATTGTGCCACCATGGGTGTAATAATTGTTTGTATGGGATCTTGAAGGGCTGGTAGCTGACTCAGACTTGAGAGTGTGGAGATGCCATGGAAAGTTTTTAGGAGAAAGAGACTTGCAATAAATCTTGAAAGAGGGGCAGACTTTAGATAAAAGAATGTTAAGGGAGGTGTTGGTGAAAGAGGCAGGTGCTCAGGCTGAAGAAACACCATTTGCTAATGACTGGAGGCAAGAGACAGCTGCTGGTGGATTCAGCTGTATGGGGGGTGTGTTAGGGATTGGTGAGGAGCCAGAGTAAGAAGGACCTCACTGGGTTGGTGTAAAATTAAATGAGATAATATGTGGGAACAATTCTTTCCTGACTTAATTTGTGCAGGGAGAAAAGACATTGTGGAGTTGGGAGTTCTTTTGAGTGAAGACTGCTTGCACAGATAGTTACTAGCTTCTTAAGGAACATGGGCTAGGTGTTACTACATGTTTTTATATGTTGAGTGAAGCTGCAAACAGGCTGTTTTCAGAGCGTTTTCCTTCCTAAAGTTTTCCCTTTGATGTTATTTACATCTTACCCTCTTCAGCATTTGTCAGTGTGTGCTTATGTTTGGGGTTTCATGAAGCGATGTGTGGATATCTTGGGAGGAGGGGAGCTTGATAACAGTTGAGCTTATAGTAAATAAAGTTAGTCAAAGGAAATTGTTTTTAGTGAAAAATGCTTGGCAAAAATCACTCTGTGGTTGGAATTTATAGAACTTGGACAAAAAAAGGTATGGCAAATGTTCCCTAAGCCTACTGCAGATGGGTGGGGTGATGATACTAGAATGACCAATTGTGATGCTACCTGGGTTAACTCTGTCAGGTTCTTGTCTAGGATTGATCAGAGAATGACAAGCCCAGACAAGTGAGATAAAGTTTATTGAAGTACAGAAAGGCAGAACACCTGCACTGGTGGGGTCAGAAAGACTGAGCTGTCACAACTTTGACATCTAGGGGTTTTTATCTGGTTCTTAGGGTAGGTTTTACAAGGCTCCAGAAACAGTTTTCTGATAGGTTTGTACTAGTTTTGTTTCTTACAAGGTCTTGACTCATTTTTTCCTCCCTTCCCCTGGGGTTGTTTGTCTTTAAGCTTTAACTGCTCTTATCCCCTTCTCCCACCTGCGTCCACATCCTAGTGACATACTTGGGGAATACTGTCTCTTTTCTCTTGCCTTACTTCTGTTTCCTGGTGCTTCAGTTGCTTTTTTCTGACCCCCAGCCATGACTGCCTAAGGTCAAGCTAGCTCCTAACATTGACAGAGGGGATAATGAGGAGGAAGGGGAAAGGAAAGAGTCAGGTCCCTCCTGTTAGGTCCTCATAATATGGTAACTAAGACACAGGAATGTATGGACATACAGCCACCTGTTCATGTCTGCAGGGTTCACATCCTCTGATTAAACTATGGATCAAAAAGCTTTGGGGAAAAAGTTTGCATCTGTACACACAGCTTTTTTTGTGTGTGGTCATTATTCTTTAAAAAAATAATAAGATAACTATTTCACAACATTTACATTGCATTTGGCATTATAAGTAATCTACAGATGATTTAAAATGGATGAAGCTAGGTGTGGTGGTACATGTTTGTAATCTCGACACTAAGGAGGTTGGGGAAGGAAGAACTCCAGTAAAAGCCCATCCTGGGCTACAAATCCTGTCTCAAAAAAACCAAAACCAAAACCAAGAAAAAAAGAAAAAAAAAAAGAAAAACGGGAGGACGTGCAAACACACTCTACTATCCATTTTGTACAAAGGACTTGAGCACCTGTGGATGTTGGCATCTATGTGGGGAGGGAGCCCAGAACAAATCCCCTGTGGATGTGGGACAACTGTATATATAAACCTTAAGTAGGGTGGATTGTAGAAATGCCATAAAAAGGCTTGAAAATATCAGATGCAGAGAAATGAATTCTAATATAGGAAGGCTTAAAGGAGGGGTCAAGATCCAAGATGGCGATGGAGACAGAGCTGCAGACCTCGTGAGCTGACCCAGAGATCCTATGGAGAAGCTGGAGACACACCTGACTGAGGTAAAGCTCCAAGGACAGCCAAAAACACGGCACTCTAAAGACTTAGATCGTGGAAGGCTTCACCATCAGGATCTAATATAAGAACAGCCGGCCTGCCAAATCCCTGCCCCTCAGGTCTGCAGAGCTGCTGCTCCGTTCTGCCAGGCTCTCGGCCCCTCCGGCTGTGCCAGGCCCCAGCTCTGTTCCAGACCCACACATGGCAGAATCCCCGTCCCTCAGCTGCACCGGCCACACCATGCCGGAATACCCGCCCCTTGGCCACGACCACCAGGATCCCACCACCAGTCTGTGCCATACCCCAGCCAGGAGCCAGTCCCACAGCTCTCTGGGATATCGGAGATATCCTCTCCCTGAGCCCACTGCCCTTCAGGCCCTGCTGAGCCCCAGGCTCCAGCTCCATGTGGAACAACTGGAGCCCCGCTCTGCTGGGACAGGCACCATCCCAGTGTGAGACCATGGCACCCACCAGCCTGCCAGGAACCCTGCTCCCTGTGCAGAGTGGGCCCCAGCTCTACAGGCTTCCCAGATAACCACTAGAGGACTCCAAGTGTGCCTAAGAGACACGCCCAGACTGGACTGCACACTAAAGACCTAAAAACAACTAAGCCTGCAAACCTACTGTTCCAGAACTGGTGATTATTTTTTTTCTGCCTTCTTTAAGGGCTTGCCAGCCTGGTTTGCTGTTTGATCACCCACCATCTCTCCCATTTCTTTTTCCTTTCTTTCTTTCTTTTTTTCTCTCTTCTGTCTTCCTTTTATCTTCCCTTCTCTTTCTCTTTTTTAACCTTCTCTAATGATTTTGTTATTATTAATATTGTAACCCAGCTAATACCAAATTACACATAGTCCAGGTACAGAAATGGTACCTAGTGGAAATATGGGAAGAAGAAAAAGGGATGGAAACCATTCTTCCCCCCAAAATAAAGTTGTACAGGATTTAGAGAAAAATGAAGAAAACGGATACCCAGACCCAGACTCCAACAAAACAAAGATAAACTATACCAAGGAACCCAACGAAGAACACAAGAACACACTGAAAGAAGAAATTCTACAAGTAATTAATGAGAATTTTATAGAGATGCTACTAGACATGGTCAACCAAAATGTACAGGAGGCACTCAAGAAATTCCAAGACAACAAAACTCAAGAATATCAGAAAACACAGAAACAAATAAATGAAATCATAGAAGCCCTAAACAAACACCAAACTCAAACAAAGATCACCATAAGCAGAGAGATAAATGAATTAAGGGCAAAAATTCACAATATTAAAGAAGGAGTAACCCATGATATGGAAAACCTCAAAAAAAAGGAGAATGAAACAGGAATACAAAACAAAATGGAAGGCCATTCCAGCAGAATAGAACAAACAGAAAACAGAATCTCAGAACTTGAAGATGAAATGGCAATTAAAGGAAAAACTGAAGAACTATTAACTAAACAACTCAAGACCTGGGAAAAGAAAATGCAAGAACTCACTGACTCCATCGAAAGACCAAACCTGAGAATCATGGGCATTGAAGAAGGAGAAGAGGTGCAAGCAAAAGGAATGTGTAATATATTCAACAAAATAATAACAGAACATTTCCCAAATCTAGAGAAAACCATGGCCATTCAGGTACAAGAGGCCTCCAGAACACCGAACAGACCTGAGCAAAGTAGAGTTACCCCATGACATATTATCATTAAAACAACAAATACAGAGACTAGAGAAAGAATATTGAAGGCTGTAAGAGAGAAAAAACAAATAACATACAAAGGTAAACCCATCAAAATCACAGCAGACTTCTCAACAGAAACATTAAAAGCAAGAAGAGCATGGGGTGAGATCTTCCAAGCACTGAATGAAAATAACTTCAATCCTAGGATACTCTACCCAGTAAAACTATCATTCGAAATAGATGGAGCAATAAAAGTCTTCCACGATAAGCAGAAACTAAAACAATATATGACCACCAAGCCACCACTACAAAAGATTCTCCAAGGAATTCTGCACACAGGTAATGAAAGCAAACAAAACCATGAAAGGACAGGCAATACCAAACCACAGGAGAAGAAAAGGCAAGAAAGTAAAGAATAACATTGATTCAGCTGCACACAATCAAACCCTTAAACAACAAGGACAATTACATGACAGGAATCACCATGTAGTTATTAATACTAACACTGAATGTTAATGGACTAAATTCCCCCATTAAAAGACACCAACTGGCAGATCCAACAATCTGCTGCCTACAGGAAACCAACCTCATCAACAGTAATAAGCACTGGCTGAGAGTGAAAGGCTGGAAGGAGATTTATCAAGCCAAAGGTCCTTGAAAACAGGCAGGAGTAGCCATACTTATTTCAGACAAAGTAGACTTCAAACCTACATTGATCAAACAAGATAAAAAAGGACACTCTATACTAATTAAAGGGGAAATACACCAAAAGGAAATAACAATTATCAACCTATATGCACCCAACATCAATGCACTCAATTTTATCAAAAATACTCTGAAGGACCTAAAAACATATATAAACTCCAACACAGTGGTAGTGGGAGACCTTAATACCCCCCTATCACCAATAGATAGGTCATCCAAACAAAAAAATCAATAAAGAAATTCTGGAACTAAACCACACCATGGATCAAATGGACCTAGTTGATGTCTACAGAACATTTCATCCAACTTCTGCACAATATACATTCTTCTCAGCAGCCCATGGAACCTTCTCAAAAATTGATCATATCTTAGGGCACAAAGCAAGCCTCAGCAAATATAAGAAAATAGAAATAATCCCATGCATTCTATCTCAGCACAACACATTAAAACTAGAAATCAACAACAAAAACAGCAGTAAAAAAAACGTAAAGAATTGGAAGCTGAACAACACATTGCTCAATGATGAATGGGTCATTGATGAAATAAAAGAGGAAATTAAAAGGTTCCGGGAAGTTAATGAAAATGAAAACACAACTTACCAGAAACTATGGGGCACAGCAAAGGCAGTCCTAAGAGGAAAGTTTATAGCCATGAGTGCATATATTAAAAGGACAGAAAGATCTCAAATCAATGACCTAATACTACAGTTCAAACTCCTAGAAAAACAAGAACAAGCAAATCTCAAAACAAGCAGAAGGAAAGAAATAATTAAAATAAAGGCTGAAATCAATGAAATAGAAACCAAAAAAATACATACAAAGCATCAATGAAACGAAAAGCTGGTTCTTTGAAAAAATAAATAAGATTGACAGACCCTGGCAAACCTGACTAAAATGAGGAGAGAAAAAATCCAAATCAATAAAATCAGAAATGCAAAAGGGGAGATAACAACAAACACCATGGAAATCCAGGAAATCATCAGAGACTACTTTGAGAACCTATATTCTAATAAATTTGAAAATCTTGAAGAAATGGACAGATTTCCAGAAACTTACAACCACCCTAAACTGAACCAAGAAGATATTAGTCATCTGAATAGATCGATAACACAAAAAGAAATTGAAGCAGCAATCAAGAGTCTCCCAAAAAAGAAAAGTCCAGGACCCAATGGATTCACTGATGAATTCTACCAGACGTTTAAAGAAGAATACCAACCCCCCTTAAACTGTCCCATGAAATAGAAAGGGAAGGAACACTGCCTAACTCATTCTATGAAGCCAATGTTACTCTCATCCCCATACCAGACAAAGACACCTCCAAAAGGAGAATTATAGGCCAATTTCCTTAATGAATATTAATGCAAAAATCCTTAATAAAATAATGGCAAACCAAATCCAACAACACATCAAAAAGATCATACACCATGACCAAGTCGGCTTCATCCCAGGGATGCCGGGATGGATCAACATACACAAATCTATAAATGTAATACAGCACATCAATAGAAGCAAAGACAAAAACCACTTGATCATCTCAATAGATGCAGAAAAAGCCTTCAACAAGACCCAACACCACTTAATGATAAAAGCTTTATGAAAACTAGGAATAGAAGGAAAGTACCTCAACATTGTAAAGGCTATATATGACAAACCTACAGCCAACATTGTACTTAATTGAGAAAAACTGAAAACATTTCCCCGAAAATCAGGAACGAGACAAGGGTGCCCACTCTCCCCACTCCTATTCAACATAGTACTGGAATTCCTAGCCAGAGCAATTAGGCAAGAAAAAAAAATAAAAGGAATACAAATAGGTAACGAAACTGTGAAAATATCCTTATTTGCAGATGAAATTATCTTATACCTTAAAAACCCAAAACACTCTACCCAAAAACTCTTAGACACCATAAACAGCTATAGTAAGGTGGCAGGATACAAAATCAACCTACAAAAATCATTAGCTTTTCTATACACCAACAATGAACAAACTGAGAAGGAATATATGGAAATAATTCCATTCACAATAGCCCCCCCCAAAATCAAATATCAAAGAGTATATTTAACAAAAAATGTGAATGAACTCTACAAGGAGAATTACAAACTCCTGAAGAGAGAAATGGAGGAAGATTACAGAAGATGGAAAGATCTCCCATGCTCATGGATCGGTAGAATCAACATAGTAAAAATGGCTATACTCCCAAAAGCAATCTACATATTTAATGCAATTCCCATCAAAATCCCAATGACTTTCATCACAGAGATAGAAAAATCTACTCTAAAGTTCATTTGGAAACACAAGAGACCACGAATAGCCAAGGCAATACTCAGCAAAAAAAGCAATGTCGGAGGTATCACAATACCTGACTTCAAACTATATTACCAAACAATACCCTTAAAAACAGCACAGTACTGGCATAAAAACAGACATGAAGACCAGGGAACAGAATAGAAGATCCAGATATGAATCCATACAACTACACCCACCTCATTTTTGACAAAGGTGCCAAAAATATACAGTGGAGAAAAGATAGCCTCTTCAACAAATGTTTCTGGGAAAAGTGGTTATCCATCTGCAAGAAACTGAAACTAGATCCATGTCTATCACCCTGTACTAGTATCAACTCAAAATGGATCAAGGACCTAAATATCAGACCTGAAATTCTGAAGTTACTAAAGGAAGGAGCAGGAAACACTCTGGAACTAATAGGCATAGGCAAGGACTTCCTCAATACAACACCAGCAGCCAGCAACTAAGAGAAAGGATGGACAAACTGTACTTCATAAAATTAAAAAGCTTCTGCACAACAAAAGACATGGTCTCTAAACTGAAGAGACCACCCATAGAGTGGGAGAAAATATTTACCAGCTATACATCAGACAAGGGACTGATAACCAGAATATACAGGGAACTTAAGAAACTAAACTCTCCTAAAATGAATGATCCAATTAAAAAATGGGCAACTGAACTTAATAGAACTTTCTCAAAAGAAGAAATTCAAATGGCCAAAAAACACACGAAAAAATGCTCACCATCTCTGGCCACAAAGGAAATGCAAATCAAAACCACACTAAGATTCCACCTCACCCCTGTTAGAATAGCCATCATCGAAAACACCACCAACAACAAGTATTGGTGCAGATGTGGGGAAAAAGGAACCCTAGTCCATTGCTGGTGGGAATGCAAGCTAGTGCAACCACTCTGGAAAAAAAATTTGGAGACTCTTTAAAAATCTAAACATAGACCTGCCATATGATCCAGCAATCCCACTCCTGGGGATACACCCAAAGAAATACAACACAGATTACTCCACAGGCACCTGCACACCCATGTTTATTGCAGCACTATTCACAATAGCCAAGTTGTGGAAACAACCAAGATGCCCCACTACTGATGAATGGATCAAGAAAATGTGGTACTTGTACACGATGGAATTTTACTCAGCCATGAAGAAGAATGAAATCTTATCATTTGCAAGTAAATGGATGGAACTGGAGAACATCATTCTGAGCAAGGTCAGCCAGGCTCAGAAGACCAAAAATCGTATTTTCTCCCTCATATGCAGACTTTAGATCTAGGGCAAATGCAGCAATGTGGTTGACCTTGGATCACATGATAAGGGGAGAGCACATTTGGGTGATATAGAAATAGGCAGAAAACCCAAAACATGAAAGCATTTGATGTCCACAACTCCAGAAGAGCTAATACAGAAATCTTAAAGCAACTGAGGTTATCATGAGCAGGGGATCAGTAACCAGGGTAAAGATCAGTTAGAGATGAATCAACATGGGTCATAGCATGTGTAACGAAAGCAATGCTAGGAATATTTCTGTATAGCTATCCTCAACCCAACTAGCAAAAACGTTTTGTCTTCCTTATTAGGCTTGTCTGTTTTCTTCAACAAAACTAGTGATAAAGGCAGAGCAGGACCTGCCTGGAACTAAAGGGGGAAGAGGGGAGAGGGTGGGGGAGGGGGCAGGGGGGAGAAATGACCCAAACAATATATGCACATGTAAATAAATGAATGAAAAAAAAAAGAAAAAAAAAGGAGGGGTCAAGAACACACGTTTGCTCCTTGGTATACAGGGCACTCACTGAATGTTCTCTTCTGATTTCTGTCCTCTCCCCAAATTCTCTATGCTCTTATCCTCTCTGCCTGGAGGAATCTGCACAGACAGTGGGGCTTTATATGTGGTTTGGGAGTCCTGAAGGAATGCTGGGAGGGTCACATGGTCAGAAGCAACCAGACACCTGTGTAATTTAAATGAGCTTTAAACAGGGAGTTTAATCACCAAGATAGTCACTTAAAAAATATTCCCAAATCTGTACTTGGTATTGGATGATAAGTTTGTTTAAATTCATTTCTTCCTCCTCTCTCCCTCTCTCTGTCCTTCCCTTCCACTCTCAGCGCCTCATGCTTGCTAGGCAGGCACTCTACCACTTGAGCAACTCTACCAGTTCTTGTTTAGTTTTTTGAGTAACCACTGAACTGTTTTCCACAGTAACTGCCTAACTTTACATTCCCACCAGCAGTGCATGGGGTTCTGATTTCTCCACATCCTTGAAAACATTTGTTACTTTCCAAGGTAACAAATTTGTGATTTTTCTAGTTCTCTTTGGTAAAAGCCAGCTTAATGGCTATCTAGTGCTATCTCATTGTGGCTTTGATTTGCATTTCCTAATGACTAGTAATGTACAGCATCTAAGACTCTGAGATGCCACTTGGTTTTTTAAGTAACTATTAGTATCAGCGTTTGGGGGCTCTTGAAACTTATACATTGTGGCTTGACGAAAACTTCTCAAGTTTTTAAGAGTTGAAGCCAGGGTGGAAAACCTGGACTCTGATTCTTTTGCTACACCTTCTTTTGTCAATTGTTAAATGCCTTATTTTCAAAGACAATCTTAATGCGCTCTCTCTCTCTCTCTCTCTTTCTTTTTTACATGATAATGTGTAAGTCAGGGTTTTGGGCAAGTCTTTTTCTTTTGAGCAAGATGAGAAAGCAGTAACCTTTCACCTGTTAAAAGTGGACAATAGTTCCCTCCATATCTTATGATTAAGTACATGAAGAAAACAGGTGACATCCTGGAAAAACTTAATAACCATTTATTGATTGGTTAGCTGCCTCCTGTTTAGCTTTGATAGTTCCTGAGATGAATAGGAACATGACCAAGATAGTAGGCGAGGAGTCTTTCATATAATATTGAGCCTGATTTCAAGTTCCTTTTTTCCTGGGCTCAGCCTCACATTCCTAGAAAGCAAAGTTCCTATTTGTATTTGGAAGGAAATATAAGTCTCTCAAATAAAATCTTTGGTTTATTTTTTAAAGGCTCATCACATCGCCACCTGGTGGAAAGAATCTGAAAGCACAAGGCTGCATGTGTGCTGGAAGTTGGTCAAAGTCCCTTGATTGCTGTCTTCCTGCCTGTGCAGGACTTGAAGGCGGCAGGAGTCAATATGAATATATACAACTGCAATGGTCCTTTGTCTCTCAAATGGAATTGAGATCAAATGTCTGGTTGTCTTGAAATTCCGGATCCTGGTTCAGAGGCAGCTGAGATTTAGGTCTGCTGCTGGGTGGGGTATAGAAGAGGTGTTTGGGGAGGGGACTATGGTATACTCAGGGGTTGGGGAATTCCTGCCAAGATTGGATGTATTCAAACCACTTTCAGGGGACCCAGACCCTTTGTAGGGTCTTCCCAGCCATGTTGGAAGTTCAAAGCCCAGGGTGGAGCAGGAGTGTAGCTTAGACTGGTGCCACTGGGCACACTACATGATATCATGTGCTTCCTGCTGGCTTTGGGGAATGCTGCAGATGAAGCTAGCTCCAAAGGCGGTGTTTTGGAAACACCAGAGTATGGGAACTGACCTCAAAAGGTGGAAGGTGCCTGTTGTGCAGGGGGAAAAAAAAAGGTACAAGGCATCATGAAACCAAAGAAAGAAGTAAACAGATTCAGAATTGCACAAAGTGTAATTTATTGGGGACTTATGGACAGCAGTTTGTCTTGGGCAGCAGCAAGACAGGTATATCACTGCACCCCAAGATAGGAGGAAAAGGCTATATGCTAAGCTAGATAAAGGTAGATCTCTGCTACCCAGAATAAATATACTAGCCTTTCTCAAAAAACAAAAAACAAAACAAAACCTGTTTAGAGGTCCAGCTGTTATCAGTTAAGATAGTAGCCAGCACAACACGCTTAGCTGATGTTCTTAATGACTCTGTCCTATAGTGTTTGAGATGCTTGCCAGTCACCTAGCAGGCAAAATGGCTATAGTCATGTTAAGTTGGATCTTTGCAGTTGGTGTCCTGATTCTGAACACACTGTGACAACATAAATTCTCATAACACTCTTGTTTCCGCTTGGCAGTCAGGTCTGTATCTGCATAGCCTTCTTTCAGGCAGGACACATACAGTTCTCTGCTGATGGCTTTCTGCTTACAAAACACTTGGAAGATAGTGGGTTTTCTGGTGATGAATCCTGCAGGATTATTTCTTTCCTTCATGAAATTCTCTCTCCCTTTCCATTTTCTGACCCACCTCACCTGGTGTTGGCTCAATTAGCTCCCAGCTGGAGGAGTACTCCAGCTTCCTGTGATTTTCCACACATAGGATGCTTGGAGGTTTGGAACTGTAGAAGTCATTCCTAGGATCTTTACTGCTCTGTGTCTGCAGTTTCAGAACCTCATAGGGACATAGGCTGTTTAAAGTACTTCCAGGAGCCAGGTGCCAGTGGCTTACACCTATAATCCTGGTTACTTGGGAGGCTGAGGTTTGGAGACCATGTTTGAGGCCAACCTGGGCAAAAAATTCGCAAGACCCCATGTCAACCAATAGCTGGATTGAGGTGGTGCACACTTTTCACCCCCAGGTACATGGGAGGCTGGGATCTGAAGAATTGTGGTTCCAGGCCAACCCAGACCAAAAAAAAAAAATTGTGAGAACCCCCACCCACAAATTCAATGGAAAAAAGCTGGGCATGGGGTACGTGCCTGTCACCCCAGCTATAGTGGGAAGCTTAAAATAGGAGGATCATGGTCCAGGGTAAACATCAGGATCCTATCTCAAAAATAACCAGAGGAAAAAAAGGACTGGACTCATGTGTCAATTGGTAGAGTGTGTGCTTGCAAGCACAACATCCTGAGTTCAAACCCCAGTACCAACACCACCAAAGAAAAAAAGTACTTCCACAAGACTAAGTCACACCCAAATCAGCACCTTCTCCCTCTTGATTAACTCAAGGATTTGGCACTTTGTGTCGGCCCAATCTCTTCACAGCTGTACCATAACTAGGATTTGATTGGATAACTGAAAGAAGGTATGCCACAGACCATCCTAGGAACAGAAAGCACAATGCCCAGATCATCACAAAGCTGTAATTGAACCAATCCACAACTCCAGAACATACATGTCTATGAATCTAACTAAAGGTCAGATTTGAAATGTCTTTACAAGTTCGAAGGCTTTCCTTAGGAGGATCACCTCGTCATATGGCAAGAGTGATGGCGTATTTTCTGTAAGATGAATAGAAAATTAATTCAGTGTTTCCTCTAGTACAAGTGACCCCAGTGAATTCTCCAGTTCAGAAAAGTTCCTTTTGGCTTCATGAGCCCTCAGGTTCCACCAAGTTTCTGGCCAAGCAGGTACTGGGGACCCTCTCCTATTTATGCAAGGAACATTTCAGTAGTCTGCAAAGGTTCTCCCAGAAGATATTCATATCCTAATCCCTGGAAACTCTGACTTTTGCCTTACATGGAAAAACATTTTGAAGTGGGGAGATTACCCAGGTGACCCTAAATGTATAAGAGGGAAACAGAGTGTGGTGATGCAAGTCTGGAATCTCTGTACTTGGGCGGCCGAGGCAAGGAGGATCCTGAGTTCAAGGCCAGTTTAGGCTATGACAGCAGACCCTGTTGTAAAGGAACAACTAAGAAGGACTGGGGGGGTGTGGCTCAAATGGTAGAAGGCCTGCTTAGGAAGCAAAAGGCCTTGAGTTTAAACCCCAGTACCGCCAAAGAACAACAGCAACAACCACCCAACAACAAAAAAAAGACAGAGGCAGAGGATATTTGACACAGACACTAAGACAACATGACCACGTTGCAAGAGTTGGAGCTATGTGGGCTTGAGTCAGAGTACTGGGAGAAAATGGGAGAAATTGTTCTTTAGAGCCTCTGGAGGGAGCGGGGACCTGCTAATAGCTTTGATTTCAGCCCAGTGATACCAATGTCAGGCTTCCAGCCTCCAGAACGGTGAAAGAATAAATTTTCATGTTAATTAAGCCACCAAGTTTATGGCAATTTGTTACAGTAGCTTTGTAAAATAATGCCACCTCCACACTCTTAGGACTTTGGACTGATAACAGGTGGAGTGAGGGGGTTAGATGGTGAGACACTCCATCTTCAGAAAGGTGTTTTGGAGCTTCCAGATATCTGCAGAAAGAAAGTCAGGTTACACGTTTTGGCTAGCTCGAATTGCTGTAACAGAATGTCATAGACTAGGTAGCTTGTAAGCAACAGAAATTTATTTTTTCCAGTTCTGATCAAGGTGTCTGAAGAGAGAGAGAGAGAGAGAGAGAGAGAGAGAGAGAGAGAGAGAGATCTAGTTTCTTCCTCTTTTTGTAAGGACACCAACATCAATCTTATCATGGGGACCCCACCCTCATGACCTCATCTAAATCTAATTAGCTCCCAAAGGCCCCATTTTCTAAAACTGTCATGCCAGGATTAGGGATTCAATATATGAATTTTGGAAGGATACGTTCAGTCCATAACCTTCTGACTGTAGGGACTTTGGGTGCCTCATTGAGCCTTGGGAGTTTCTCACTGTTGGGTATTTTTGCTATTGCTCAGTTTGTTTCCTTTCATGCTTAGCAGGAATGGAAGGCCTGTGTGCTTGTTGGGGTAGAAACTGCAAAAAAGGAGCTAGATGGGAACAAAAAGTTCTTTTATACAGTAAATTTTGGGAGAAAGTAGGAGCCAATGAAATAAAGTTGACATTGAAGTTTTGAAGAGAAATTGAAAAAAATGATGTGATTTTTGGGGTTCAATACAAGAAAATAGGAAATCTGGAACCACTTACCCAGGGATGGGGGCTGCTGGCTCCGTCTTATCTGCATGGCACAACTGCTGATAGATTTAATGCCCGTCAGTGAGGACAGAATGTGATAATGTGAGCACATCACATTATCACTTAGAAGTATTTTCTCTGGGCTGGGCTGTAGCTGGGTGGTACAGTGCTTGCCTAGCAGGCGTGGGGCCCTGGGTTCAATCCCAGCACCAAAAAAGAAAAGACCCAAAAAAAAAAAAATTAAAGTATTTTCTCTGTCCTTCCTGGTAAGAGAAATAGAAGTCTCTGCTGACTGTCTTGAGTTTTACCCTGCTTGCTTTGGGAGGAGTATATTTCACACTTCACCCCATTCGTACCTGGCGTAGCTGGGTGTTGTAAATGATCTAAAGGATTGGAAAGGCCAGTGCAGCACATCCAGAGAAGCTGTGGAGTCCATCAGGATGATTCTCCATTCACCTGGAGAAGCAGCTCATCTCAAATGAGAGGCCATTCCTTCTATCCCGAACTCAGAAGACAAGTTGCAGAGCCTTGGCTGTTCTCCCTTGTAGTGAGAACCATCTGTGTGGTTCTGGACCTTTGCGATTCTGGGGTTGTTTGCTGTAACTTATTATTATTATTATTGCGTCTGTATCATTAGGTTTAGGTGTAGGGAAGGTGAGAGGAGGTCACCCTATCTCATCTCAGTTACCTAAGTGTTAAGGCAAGAATTACACTGGTACTGTGAATGAATTTTTAGGAAATGCAGCCTGTGCAGTTTAGGGGATGCACTGGAGAAGGAAGAAGGCACCTTGGTCAAGGAGGTTCCTGGCATGAGTGAACTTTGTACTACTAGAGGGATGTGAAGGTGTTAGTTAAGTGGAAAAGAGGGGAAACATCCAGTAGAGGGAACACCTTAGCCAGTGTAGGAAATTATAAGAGGATGTTGCTACAAAAAGCAGAGAATGGCTGTACTAGCTTACATATGGTGGGTGTGTATTTCTTGGAAAAGGATTTGGGTTTCATCCCAAAATCTCTGGGGAGCTAATGAAAAGTTTTAAGTGGGAGCAATAATATTGCATTTAGATTTTAGAATGGGTAGAGCAGATGATCTTTAGGCAATAGGATGTGCTTAAAACATGTGTTGAGCAGTTGAAAGGAAGCAGCCAGGCCTAGTGTTTACTCACCACTCCTCAGCGCTCTGTTTGCAAAGGTGTTCTGGGAACTACATCATTAAAGGCAGCGGCAGCATATTTCAGTTTCTCTTGAAAAATACATTTTTTTACTCTTTTAAAAGGAAACAATGTGAAATTGGAGTGTTTTAAATTCGTGCCTTACAATTCTGCGGAGGTGGAATTACCACACAGCTGAACACCATTAGCTACCACAGTGATCTTTATAAACTTTTGATTTTCACTCCCAGTGAAAGTTTAATATACTCATATAATGTGGCATGGTTGGAGAAAGGAAGTGTAAAGAGCACAGATGTTAAAACAACCAGTTAGGAGGATGAGTCGAAAATATTTCTGCTAAGTCCCGTCAACTTTACCTTTGGTGTGAGTTACCTACCCTTTGCTGGTCAAATGTTTTAGAGATACACTGAATGTCTCTGGCCAAAAAGATAGGTAAAAAAGAGAAAATATCATGGTGGTTATACTCTAGTTTCCTCTGCCTTAAATGAGAGTAAATTTTATCCCTACCCCAAATGTGTTATCTACAGAGAAGTACTTGCAAGTTTCTCATCTTGTCAGTTAGAAATACAACATACAAATACTAAAATAAGATTTTTTATATTTTAATGTAAAATGCAGGCATTCCCCAGCATAAGCAGTAAAAGCAGTTTTGTCTACATTTGATGGCTTACCACAAGGTTGACTTGGTACATATTTTGATATAAATTCAGTCTTCAAACTGCATGTGATGTGATGTTAATTTGAATTTTTTTGTGGTACTGCAGTTTGGACTCAGGGCCTCGTGCTTGTTAGGCAGGACCTCTTCTACTTGAGCTATACCTCAGCCCTGGAATTAATTTTTGTCAGCAGAAGTATATACACGAGTAATTTAAGATAAATTAAATGACATATCAGTTATTAAATAAGAATAAATTGATATGTGCCTTTATGAATTAGAACCATACCTGCCACATTTTATGGCCTCAATCTATGTTTGTGGAATAAATGAATATATATTGTTAAGATTTTATTATAAACTATGTAATACTTCAAACTATATTGTTCTAAAAAACATTTTTCTACTTAAAATAATTTAATCATATTTTATAATGATAAAATTGTTTTAATCTTTTTTTGTGAGATGGGGTTTGAACTCAGGGCATCATACTTGCAAAGCATGATAAGCCACACCTCCAGCCCATTTTGCTCTGGTTATTTTGGAGATGGGGGTCTCTGGAACTATTTGCCTGGGCTGCCTCAAACCATGATCCTCCTGATCTCACTTCCCAAGTATGCAGGATTATAGGTGTGAGCCACTGGCACCTGGCTTTAATAAATCTTAAGAAAGCTTATGGAATTATAATTCTTTTTTTGGAGGGAAAGTGCTGGGGATCAAACCCAGAGCTTTGTGTATGCTAGGTAAGCACTCTATCTCTGAGCTACCCCCCTACTCTGGAAATCCAGATCGTTATTTAAAGGCAGGGCCTTAAAATTTAAATTCAGTGACCAGGGGGAACTGGTCACTGAATATTTTGGGAAGGGCATTGGAACTGAATGCAGAAGTCATAGAGACTGATGAATGTCTCTTTAGATAGGTTGCCTATTAAACCCTTCCATGATCTTCTGAAGACAGTATTATAGATGTGAGGAAACAGAAGCTAACAAGTTTATTGCCTTGTTCAAAACCACTTTTCAAGTTCATGGAAGAATTCACATTTGAACACAGGTGTTTCTGGTTCAGAACCTGTCCTCTTACCTCCTAATCCTATTTTAGTGGTTTATTACTGTGCTCTAAATGAGCAACCAGGAAAGCCTGAAAAAGACAGTGGGGCAGAAAAGAGACTCAGTTGGAGGCACTTAGCAGGGGATCTGTGGGGTGTGAGGTTGGGAAACTAGGCACCTGCACACTGTGTGGCTGGAAACCAGCACCACAGTGTGTGTGCATGGGGTGTGAGTCAATTTAGGTTTGGCCATGCAGTGCTTTTAATTCTGTTGGATGCTGAAATGGACAAAGGTAGTGTGTAGTCTGTTATGTCTGGGACTTTGGGAACAAATAATTTTGAACAGAGGATATGGGGAAGTACCAAAGATAATGTTTACCTCCTTCCAGAATTTTTCAGGGAATATCCCTGAAAAAGGACCCTTGATGTCTTGACTCAGGATTCATTTAGAAGTGGATTCAGACGAGGACTGTGTACTATGAAAGTGCAGATAGGACCTAGTCTCACCTCTCATCTGAGCTTGCCAAGTAGTATTCATGTGTCAGGCTAGCCACTCAACTCTGGGTGCAGGTGGTGCCTTCCAGGATTTGCTGTCTTCACAACCCAGCATAGTCTGAGCTTATGTTCATGGTGCTGTTTTTTTATTTTTTTACTTTTTAAGACTGGGTTTCACTATGTAGTCCAGACTGGCTTCAAACTCACAATTTGCCTGCCTCAGCCTTATGAGTGCTGGGATTATAGAGTGTACCACCATGCCTGACTCTCAAGGCTCTCAAGGTGCTTTCTTTCTATTGTTATTACTTTTTTGGCAATACTAGGGTTTGAACTCAGGACCTGGCAATTGCTAGATAAGCACTGTACCACTTTAGCCATGCTCCCCAGCCCTTCATTTTAAATTTAATAAACATTTTATTTTAAAACAATGGTGGATTTCTCAAGTGCTTTCTTGATAGAGTACTCAGTCATAAAATAATTGACTATCACAGTGCCAGGTGCTCAGCTGTGTGATAAGGAACGAGAATAGTCACTTGTGGTCATTCCGTCTAGAAAGACCCAGCCGAGATCTTGCCTGTGGCTTAGCTATGGCCGTGGCAGTCGTGAGTCCTGTGATGTCGAGAAAAGGTTTGATGAGAGAAGGTATCTCTACTTGACCTCTGTCATGTCTGTTAGAATTAGTTTATTATGTTTAATGAGGATGTAATAGCTGTACAGCCTGCCCCTCCTTTCCCAAGTTGTGAAGTTGCGCCTTTGTAGGTAAGAGATGAGTGTATGTGCAGATCAGAAGGAGGCAGGTTGGTGGGGGTGGGGGATGAGAGAAGGGCAGGAGTTTAAAGCAAATGAAAAGACTCAAGAGTACAGGAGGAGGGCAGAGAGCTACCGTAAAGGTAAATCATTTCTAAGTGAACAATGACAATTTACTTCAGGGAAGGGCAGGAGGTGGCAGCTGATACCTAACATTGTCTGACTACGAAAGGAGTAACCTTTCTGAGGAGCAAGGGATTCACACCAGGAAGAGGAGGAAAGGCAGTGGTCTCTGCAGTGCCAGATAGAATGTGGTTTTTATTAAAATGAGAAAGTCAAAGGGAGACAGGTGGAGATAGTGGGCAGATTTCTAGTGCAGTCATTTATGTGCTTGGAAGCAGAGGCTTCCCTATTGGCTGCTGGTCACAGGCCCTGACTGTGGGTCCTTAAGCCAACTTCCCTGCCCTGCCCCAGCATCTTCATGAGGGATAACCAGCTGCTTTTCTCCCATCTTTAGTGGAAATATGCAGTGCTAAATCTATTTGGTCTCTGAGTGAAGGAGCTTGTGTAAATTATAGATATTCTGCTTAGATAATGAATTCAACATGACCAACAATTCGAATGGGTATTTGTGTCTCTACAGAAGTTGTTTATTTCAACAGTGCTCTGTGTGCTGTTCTTGTCAGTGGACGGGATGTCAGTTCCCAGTATAATGTGTTAAGGGGCCCCTGCTGATGGCTTTTCTTTGTTAGATGCTAAAATTCACTATTGGAGTGTCTTTCCCAAGAAAGGCTATAGAATGGGAGGCAGTCTGCCCAGCTCTACAATTCCTTGGTTTTTCCTGAACACAAGTTAAAGAGTTTTATTGTTGACTCTTTGGATTGAATTATGTGTCCCTGCTATAGTCTGGATCTTAAATGTCCCCCAAAGGCCCATGTATTAAAGGCATAGTCCTCAGCCTGTGGTGCTACTGGGAAAGGGTGGAAACTTAAAAGGTGGGCCCTAGTGGGAGGTCTTCAGTCTTCAGGGGAATGCCCTTGAAAAGGATAGTTGAACTCTATTCTGACCTCTCCCTCTTTTTTTTTCTTGTCTGGGCCTCATGCTCCCCGACATGACTCAAAAGCAATAGGGCCAACTAATTATGGACTGAAATCTTCAAAATTTTGAGTCCAAACAAAATTTTCTGTCTACAAGTTGATTATTGCTATAGTTGGATCTGGAATGTTCTCTCAAAGGCTCATGTATTGAAGGCTTGGTCCCCAGTGCAGCCGTGTTCAAAGGTGGTTTGGGAGGTGATTGGATCATGAGGGCGCCAACCTCATCAGTGGACTAATCCACTGATGGATTTGTAATTTGATGGTATGATTGGGAAATGGTAGAAATTTTAGGAGGTGGGGCCTATTTAGAGGAAGTAGATCTCTAGGGACATACCCTGAAGGAGTATAGCTTGACCTCAGCTCCATCCTTGCTCTCTTGCTTTGCTTCCTGTCTACTATGAGGTGAGCAGCCTCTTCTACCACACACTCCTGTCACCACCATATTTTGCCTCACCTTAGGCCCAAAGCAATGGAGCCAGTCCACCTTGGACCTCCTGAGTCCTGCCATTTCACGTGTGTACCACCATGGCCAGCTTAATTTAGGTATTTTGTCACAGCAATGGAAAACTGACTAGTACAATTATCTTAGGTAATTATTATAGTGAAAGCTGACTACCACTGTCTTCCCCTCTCTCAATACATTTGTTGAAGTCCTAACCCCCACTATCTCAGAGTATGACCTTATTTGGAAGCAGTCATTGTAGATGTAATTAGTTAAGATGCAGTTATACTAGAATAGGGTGGGCTGACATACAATATGACTGCTGGTCTTCTTTTTCAGTATTGGAGTTTGAACTCAGGACATCACGCTTGCTAGGCAAGAGCTCTACCATTTGAGCTACCCCTCCTCTAGCACTTGGTGATCTTATATAAAAGGAAAATAAGACACAGATATGTACCCAGAATGCCACATGAACATAAAGAGGAACATCCCCAAGCCAAAAGGTGATATCTAGAAAAGACCCTTCCCTCAGCCCTCAGAAGGAACCAAACCCACTGACACCTTGATCTTGGACTTCTAACCTCCAGAACTCTGAGACAATATATGTCTGTTGTTGAAGATGCCCAGTTTGTGGCACTTTGTCATCCTGACAAATGAAAACTGACCACTGTGAATAATTAGAAATAACAAATATGTGGATATGGCAAAAGTAATTCTATTTCCAGAGTCTGATAAAACCTTATCTGTCTTGGTCATGGCCAGACCATGACCAAGAGTGTTCCCTGACTCTTGCTTTTGATTAACTTTTTATATGACAGTCTAGTATATTTGAAATTAATCAGTCATTTTTAGTTTATACTAGAATGTATTTTTGTCCAATTTTTGTCCCCCCCTCACTTCACTAGCTATAGATTTGGCCCTATGACTTGAGGTGGCTGCAGATAGTGTGGTACATGTGGCATACACACAGCACCAAATGAAATATTCAAATGCTATTGCTTTAAAAGTGATCACCACTCTGGCTTCTCTTCAAATCCTGTAAATCTTTTGCCTTTTAAAGGTGATCACCTTGCACTCTGCTCTCTGCATGAGCATATATATATATCTGTCCAAGTGCCTCCATTGACTTGGGTCCTGAAATGAGAAGACATGTGGGCCCAGTTCAGACTTGCAGTACTGAGCAAAGAAACATGGATAAGAAACAAATGATAGAGCTTATATTTGTGTGTCAGATTCTGTGCTAGGAACTTTCATGTCATGTTTAACATGGGTGGGGCCTCCACACCTCGCTTTTCGACCCCATGTGGAGGAAGTGGGCTCAGAGAGATTAAGTAAGTTTTAATACTCCAGTGGTTAAGAGTGGCAGGGGTGTAACATAAACTCAGATTATGTTGACTTTAAAATCTGTGTTCTTTCCTCCCCCGCCAGGAGGCCTTCTGTTGTCACTTCTGTTGCTCTTTACAATGTCAAAGAATCCCTGCTGTAATTGGTTATGTTACTATGATTTTTTTTTCCAAAACCCTGGACCTCAGTCTCCATGTTTGCATCCAGGGATGGAATTTGGTTCCTATGGGAGTTGGATGTGATTTTTCTCAGGGGGTCCTTCTACACATTCTCAATGAATGTTCTCTTTCTCTTCTAGCTCTTCCAAGCTTCATATTCTGTTCACATCTTCTACCATTCACGTTTTCCACAGCCTTAGTAAATTGTCTTGTCTTTCACCTTAGAGTTATCCGTAAGCTCCAGCATGTATGAGAATCACCTGGAGAGTGATTCCGTTAACACAGTGATGGGCTTCACTCCTAGGATCTGACTTAGTAGGTCTGGGGCAAGGCCTTATATTTAGTTTTCTAGTAAGTTCTCTGGTGTTGCCGGTGCTCCTGGTTCAGAAACACTTTAAGAACTACTGCTGTAGAGAAAACAATAGTTATTAAAAGGGGTGCTCACAGCCACTGCACTCTAGAGTCAACACTATCTCTAGCTCACCCAGCTCCAACTGAAGTAGAAACTGATAAGGAGGTTTCTTTACCACTGCTCATACAAATCCACTGGTGGTAAAGCACACAGGAACAACAAAAAGCTACTTGCAAGAATGTGCTCTATACTAGAGGGTGAAGAAACCCATCATTACAGGTCTGGGACTGTAAATTAGGTATTTGAAGTCCTCTGAACTTCTGATTTGCCAAACTCTCCTTCCAGCATCTAGTTTGAGGAATTGCTCAGGACTTTAAAGCATACCTGTGCTTCCACAGTACAGCTATGTTGTGCTGCAAGGGGCAAGTTAGGTCATTTGTTGGCCTTTGTGAAGATACCAACCTGTATGCTATCCATGCCAAATGAGCAACAATTACACCAAAAGATATCCAGCTAGACACTGCATAGGTGAAGCATGAATTTAAGAATACACTAAGATAGAATACATTTTTTCTTTATCTTCCTTTCCTTTTGTCCTTTCCTCCCTCCCTTCCTTTTTTTTTTCTTTTTCTTTTTTGAGTCTTTCTCCTAGCATAGGCTCACCTTGAAATTACTATGTAGCCTAGGCTGGTGGTAAACTTGCCATCCTCAGCCTCAGGATTGGTGGGATTACAGTTGTGCACCTCCATGCCTGGCTGATGGGAAACAGTTCATCCTCACTTTTTTTCCTTTTTCTTTCTATTATCAGTAGTTCTGAATGTTGCTATTTTTTTTTCCACCATGGGGTCAAAATGTACATAGGTATGATAGTGTGTGGAAAAGTAGGGGACAGAAATCAGGTAGTGGCAGTTTTTCCATTTTCATTTGTGTGTGAATTTTTAGTATAAATGCAAGGATGTAAAGCAGTAATGTAAAGCAAAATTTTTCAATGAACAAGTTTTAGCAGTTTAACTTTATAGAAATTATAAATAAACTCATTAAAATTTTCTGAAAATGGCAGCATTTGGATTTTTAAAAAATAATAAATTTCTTATTAATGGCAAAAAAGTAGTTATTAAAAGGAAACTTCCTCTATGATTTGCCACTACTGCTACTTCTTGATCCTCAACAAATTTCCTACGCTTCTCTCCTTTCTACCTGTAACATTAAAGAGAAGTCAAATTGATTCTACCTGTGATCTGGGTTCCTATTCTGCCTACTTCCGCAGGTGCAATTAAATCATTTTTTTCCTCTTTTTTTCTCCTGTATTTTCAGATACATCACATAATTTTTGTATGTACTTGGGATCAAACCCAGGGTGTCAAGCATGTTAAATATATATATGTTACATTTTCTTGATCCATTCATCAGGTGTAGGGCATCTGGGTTGTTTCCATAGTTTGGCTATTGTGAGTAGTGCTGTGATGAACACTGGTGTACAGGTGTCTCTGCTGTATCTTGACTTATGTTCTTTTGGGTAGATGCCCAGGAGCGGTATCACTGGATCACATGGCAGTTCTACTCTCCATACTGCTTTTCACAGTGGTTGTACCAATTTGCATTCCCACCAACAGTGTATAAGTATTCCTGTTTTGCTGCATCCCCACCAGCATTTGTTGTTGCTTTTGCCCTTGAATATGGCCATTCTAACTGGGGTGAGATGAAATCTTAATGTAGCTTTGATTTGCATCTCTTTTATAGCCAGGCAAGTTGAACACTTCTTCATGTATTTACTGGCCATTTGTGTCTCTTCCTTTGGGAATTCCCTGTTTAATACATGTGCCCATTTCTTCACTGGGGTGTTGATTCTTTGGGGGGTTGAGTTTTTTGAGTTCTCTACAGGGATATTAGTCCCTATTCTGATGAATAGCTGGCAAAGATTTTCTCCCATTCTGTGGACAGTCTTTAAGTCTAGTGACTATTTCTTTTGCTGTGCAGAAGCTCTTTAGTTTGATATAGCCCCATTTGTTCATTCTTTCTCTCAGATGTTGAGCCTTTTGAGTTCTATTTAGGAAGTTGTTCCCTATGCCTATATGTTCCAGTGTATTTCCTACTATTTCCTGTCGTGTTTCAAAGTTTCATGCTTTATATTAAGGTCTTTGATCTTCTTTGAGTTGATTTTGGCGTAGGGTGAGAGACAGGATCTAGTGTCAGTCTTCTATATTTGGATATCCAGTTTTCCCAGCAGCTTTTGTTGAAGAGGCTGTCTTTTCTCCATAATGTGTTTAGGGCTCCTTTGTCAAAGATCAGTTGGCTATAGATATGTGGGTTTATGTCTGGGTTTTCTATTCTGATCCATTGGTCTTCATGTCTATTTTTGTGCCAATACCATGCTGTTTTTATTGCTATGGCTCTGTAGTATAGTTTGAAGTCAGAAATTGTGGTAGGGAGGTCAGTTCTAAACGTGACCACTCTAAGATTTCTGTGTTGTGGTGTCTCAGTTAAACACTAATCTAGACAATGTTGTGAAGAAATTTTGCAGATGGGATTAAGGTAACTACAGCTGAATTTAACATAGGGATCTTATTCTGGATTATCTGTCTGGGCCCAGTATAATTATTGATCCCTTAGAAGCAGAAAAAGAGGCAGGAGAGATGAAATAAGAGGCCAGGGAAATTGGAAATATGATCAAGATTCAACCTGGGCTGTAGCTCAGTGGTAGAGTGTTTGCCTGGTATGCATGAAGCCCTGGGTTCCATCCTCAGCACCCTACAAAAAAAGTTTACCTGCCTTTGAAGATGGAGACAGTGTTTATGTGCTCCCCTCTAAACCTGAAAATGATCCTCAGCTGGCAGACATCATGGAAATGGGGATCCATGCCCAGCAGCCTCATGGAGCTGAATTCTGCTAACAGCTGGAAAGGCAAGATTCTTCTCCAGAGCCTGCAGACAAAATGCAGCCTGTCCACACTTTGATTTAGCCAGTGGGGACCCATACCACCCTGCTTAGTTCTGAACTATACAACCATGGGATATTAGGCCCTGGTTTGTAGTAACTTGCTGCCAATCATACTTCTTCATCTTCCATTTATTCTTTGCTGATTTCTTTCAGCTTAATGGTCAAGGTTTTCATTATATTTTTCTACTAAATCCTATGGATGCATCTCTGATTTATCTAACCTGACACCTCTGTATTATTTGATCCTACTTACTCTCACCTCCTTCAAATTCCATGATGCCATGACCCATGATTTCCTGTTCTCTGTCATTCTTCAGTTCCCTCAATGGCTTCTTTTCTTTTTTCTGTCATAGAGATGTTTGTGTTTCCCAGAGATCAGTCTTCTCTTAGCAGAACTGAGTGTTTGGCCTCAACTTGACATTACTTATGCCTTCATAAACTCTGCTCGACCCCAGAGTTGTCTGGCTTCATTATAGACCGGCCCCCCAAGGGAAGCATCTTGTTTCCCAGCCAGAACACAAGACCTAGTTCCTTGACTACCCCTAGCAACAGACGATGGACATCTACATGAAAAAATTCCTCCATCATCCTTTACTAGTTTCTTCCTCTCTTATAAAATCCCCAGTCTGTAAGTGGCAGTGGGCTCTAGCATCTTCTGGAGATCCCCTCTGCAGGTTTCTTCTGAATAAATCTGTGCTGATGTCGAGACTTCTCTTTGTCTATCTCTCTGTGCTTTTTCAGTCTAACACTGGTGTTTGAACTCAGGGACTTGTGCTTGCTAGGCAAGTGCTCTACCACTTGAGTCATGCTCCTAACCTTTTATTTTTCACCTCTCTTTGATTGAGCATGTGCTTTCTTATGGCAGAGCTTGAACAAATCCTAGGTCTTTCTACCCTGTAGTTGCTACCTCATACCACTTTCATTTAGAAAGCTACTGTAGCTCAGGCAGGAATGGGCCTGGGCTATGGGGATGTCAAAGAATTTAATCCCTAACCATGCTCACCTTCAAGTGTGGCTCTCTCTAGGCCACCTCCATAGAGTGATCACTCAATAGTCCTTCTCAAGTGCAAATCTGATCTTGCTTTTACCCTGATTAATACCTTTAATGGTTTTCTATATCTTTCCAAATAAATCCTAAACTTTTAGCTGTTATATAATCCTAGCCTGCAGCCCATGATAGTTCCCTGTAAACAACCTCTGCCTAAGCCATACTGCAATGGTACATTTTCTGGCATGCAGCATGCTTTCTCTGGGTCTCAGTGCTCACTATTCCCTCTGCCTGGAACACTTTTTCCGTTCCCCACCCACTTCATCTGGACTCAATTCATACGTTACCTCTTCCAAGAAACAAAATACTTCCCCACTTCTTCACTCACTTTAGGCTAATTTCCCTCGCTCTGAGCTCCTTGGCAACCTGTATAGATTTCCAAAGTAAATGGCAGTAAGCACACTATTTTGTAATTTCTCTTTCTCTGTTTTCCTCAGTAATTTGGAGCTTCTTGAGGGAGGGTCTAGCAGGGTGCTTGGCTCCTAGGAAATGCTTGTTGAATTAATGAATGCATGTTTAAAGTAAAGTAAATTCTAAATAAATATTGATTGTGCTATGATTAAATCATATTTTAGATATCAATGTTTCTAAAATTTTAAGAGATGTTGGAAATGAGCACAATGTCAAGTCTTTATCATAAAATAAATACACACATAGACCTTTGGTGCACTGGGTAGAGGAGAGATGGTCTAGCTTTAGAGCTCTTGTAAGGAGAAAGTAGGATAAAATAGAACCCAGGCTTGGGCTTAACTCTTGCCACCTGGAAGAAACCCAAAAATCCTGCACTTAATTCCTCCTCTCACCTTCTCTTTCCATCTCTTTGCTTGATTTCTTTTTTTTCCCCTCCCTTTCCATTCCAGACAGATACCATGTTAATGGAATAAAGAACTCTGGGTACAAAGATGAGAGCTTGAGTCTCATCACTGGTACTAATTTTTATTTTTATTTTTTAAATTATTTTGCAGTACTTTGGGTTGGACTCAGGGCTTTGCTCTTAAGTGCTCTGTACCCCCCACCAGTCCTTTTGCTTTTATTTGTTTTTGAGATAGGGTTTCATGCTTTTGCCTAGGCTGGCCTGGGGTGGAAATCCTCCTAACATCTGCCTCCCCAGTAGCTGGAATGATTGGTACTTACCACCATACTGGGCCTGATTGTTAATAATTTTTAAAAAATAATTATATAAGCAGTTTTCATTTTATTCCTTGAGTGACATTTCGTTGGCTCAACCCCATCTCCTAACATAGTGGTAGGCACAGAGCATATTTATTCAGGAAATAGCTGTTGAGCCCCGGTGGTTTCTAGTTAAAGATCCTGCAGGAAGAAAGGTTTCTGTGGTGGAGAGGGCGGGCGAGTTCCGGGGTGAGGCTGCAGCTGCTGACCTGGACTGTCAGGACTAGCTCGGAGCCATCTGTTCGGCCAGCATTTGATTGGTTGGACACAGAAAGAAATGAAAACCAATCAAGAAAGATGACCTTTAGTGGAATGAAGCAATTTGCAAGCAGCTGCAGAGATCCTGAGACCCCAGGAAGAGCAAGCAGATTTGCCTGGCTTTTATGTTGAACTCACATCAAACTCGTTAATGTCGATAAGAAAGAAATTGAGCTTGTCTTTGTTGTGAGCCTAATGAAGCCTTTGCTAGTTGCACTAAATTTCTCCCTTTGATTTTCCTCTCTTTGCCTTTTCTGTTTCCTTTTATTTAGTGTTCCTCTTGGCAGTGGCTCTTTCCCTCTTTATTTTCAAATGGGGAGAGAGGAAGAGTTGCTTATAAACCAAGAAAACTTTAAAGTGAGTGGTTATCTCTGTAGAGTGATGTGCTTAGATCCTTCCAAATCAGTGTGGGAAAACCTTGTTGCAGATTGATGGGTGGTGAGGTGAGGCAGGGTACAGTTATGGTATAGGTCGGGTTCCACATCAGGAGAGAGCTGATTCCTCCCACCCTGAAGAACCACCTTTCCACATAAACTATCTCCATTGGAATGATTGGTAAATTAGGTCTCTACCTTCTTCCTTTTTTTTTTTTTTCTGTGCTGGAACCCAGGGCCTCAAACATTCTGGGCTAGTGCTTTTGGCAGGCTGAATGTGTCAGTCACTGAGTCATACCCTGACCCCCTTTAAATTACTTCTAAATGGTAAATTACATTTTAGATAGCACAAAACCCATTTTAACTGAGTTAAGCAAAAGGGAGACGTTAGTAACATATATCACAGAAAAATCCCAGGGTAAAGCTGGCTGTAGGTACTGTCACTAGAAATTAGTTTCTCTTTCTTTCTTGGTCAGCTTTATCCTTAGGCTTTACATGGGAGCCTCCTACAACTAACTGCAGGATGATAACTTCCTAAATATAAGTGCAATAGAAAAATTTAAAAAAAGAGCTGGGTGTGGTGGTGCATGCTTTCAATCCCAGCTATTCAGAAGGCAGAGGCAGGAGGATCTTGGTGCAGTAGGAGGTAATCCCAGGCAAAAGTTATCAAGATCCTATCTTAAAAACAAGCTTGTGGTGGCAGATGCCTGTGGTTCCAGTTTCTTGGGAGGTGGAAGGAGAAGGATAGGAGTTTGATGCCTGTCTCTGCAAAGTTAGTGGAAGATCCTGCCTGATAAACAACCCCAAAAAAGGCAAAAGGACTGGGGCATGGCTCAAGTTACAGAGTACTTGCCTAGCAAGCGTAAGGCCCTTAGTTTGTCCCCAGTACTGCAAAAGCAGAAACAAAACCAAACACAATGGCCGGGGTCCTGGCTCAAGTTATAAGAGTACCTGCCTTGCAAGCATGAGACCCTGAGTTCAAACCTCAATACTGCTAAAGCAAGAACAAAAACAAAACAACCCACAAAATAAAAACAAACAAAACAAAACAACCCACAAAATAAAAACAAACAAAACAAAACAAAATCCCCCAAAGAGTATTTCATTCCTATAGCTCCTACATAGATGATGGGTTAGCTGTGAGTGGATCAGTGTGATATTACTAAAACTATCATGTTCTTATTATCCCTAGAGCACTGATTGGTCATTGTGAACACAGAACCTCACTCTGGCCAATGTCAAACTTCATTTATGGGCCATAGTGACTGGTTTTCTAAAAAATGACCGTAGCACATTTTTAAATTGGATTATTAGGGTTTTTTTTGCTATTAAACTGTAGAAATTCCTTATATATTTTGGAAATTAACTCCTTATCAGCTATATGATTTGCAAATATTTTCTCTCATTCCATTGTCTTCCTCTTCGTTCTGTTCCTTTTGTTGTGCAGAAGCTTCCTAGTTTGGTGGAGTCCCATTTGCTTATTTTTGCTTTTGTTGCCTGTGCAAAAATGACATCTATGATATCATTGGGAAGACCAATTTATTTATTGATTTTTATTATTCATATGTGCATACAAGGCTTGGGTCATTTCTCCCCCCTGCCCCCACCCCTTCCCTTACCACCCACTCCGCCCCCTCCCTCTCCTCCCCACCTCCTCAATACCCGGCAGAAACTATTTTGCCCTTATTTCTAATTTTGTTGAAGAGAGAGTATAAGCAATAATAGGAAGGAACAAGGGGTTTTGCTGGTTGAGATAAGGATAGTTATACAGGGAGTTGACTCACATTAATTTCCTGTGCATGTGTGTTACCTTATAGGTTAATTCTTTTTTATCTAAACTTTTCTCTAGTTCCTGGTCCCCTTCTTCTATTGGCCTTGGTTGTTTTTAAGGTATCTGCTTTAGTTTCTCTGCGTTAAGGGCAACAAATGCTAGCTAATTTTTTTAGGTGTCTTATCTATCCTCATATCTCCCTTGTGTGCTCTCGCTTTTATCTTGTGATCAAAGTTCAATCCCCTTGTTGTATTTGGCAAGACCAATTTAATGAAGTTTTTCTTTATGTTTTCTCTCTGGGAATTTTATTGTTTCAGGTCTTGCATTTAAGTCTTGAATCTGTTTTGAGTTGATTTTTGTGTATGGTTTAAAATAAGGATCCAATTTCATTCCTTGCATGGGAATGACTAGTTTCTTTCTTTTATCTCAGACTATCTGGCCTCATTGTATATTTTTAACACCCTTGTTGAAGATCAGTTGACCATATGTTTATAGTTGTTTCTGTAAGTTCTCTGTTCTGTTCCCTTGGTCTGTATTTATGCCAGCACCCCACAGTTTTAATTGCTGTAACTTCGTAATATATTTTGTTTATTTATTTGTTTTTGGCTTCATTGGGGTTTGAACTCAGGGTCTTATGTTTGCTAGGCAAGTGCTCTACCACTTGAGCCACATATCCATTTGTAATATATTTTGGAATCAGGAAGTGTGATGTTTCCAGCTTTGTTCTTCCTTGTCAAGATTAATTTGGCCGTTCATGGTATTTTGTGGTTCCACGTGAGTTTTAGAATTGTTTTCTATATGTGTAAAAGTTGTTATCACAATTTTTTTCTGTGGTAGGGATCAAACCCACCACATGCTAGGTAAGTGGTTAGCTTTGAGTTATACCTCAATCCTTCTGATTTCTTTGGCTAGGACTTTTAGACTATGTTGAATAAAAGTGGTGAGAGTGAGCATCCTTGCTTTGTTCCAGATCTGACAGGCAAGGCTTTTGGTTTTCCACTGAGAATAATGTTAGTTGTGGTCTTTTCAGATATGGCTTTTATTACATTGAAGTACTTTTCTTCTATTATTAATTTGTTGAGAACCTTTATTATGAAAAGGTGTTGAATATGTTGAAAAAATTTTTTTATTTATGAAGAAGATTATTTGATTTTAACTCTTTATCCTGTTAATGTGATGTTTCACATTAATTAATTTTCCTGTATTAAAACAACTATCCTTGCATCCAAGGGTAAATCCCACTGGGCATGGTATATATATCTAGGAATATATCCATTTCTTCTAGCTTGTCCAGTTTATTGGCATGTATATTAGTCTTGACAATTCATTTTTACTTTAGATTCATACTACTTTTTGATCCCTCACAAAAGCTGGCATAATAATTTTTTTCTTTTCTTTAAAATATTTATTTTTGGCTTGCTAATTGGAAGGAAAAATCTGGAGCACTTCTAAAGCCATAATTAAAAGCGTATTTTGAGTAAAGATCCAGCTGTGGAAGTAAAACTACAGTTTTTACTGTCAGTAGAAGATATGTGGCAGGCTATTTTGTGATCTTTGAAGGACATTTAAACAAACCAAAGATTTATTTTCAATAAAGTACATCATGTGCAAAGTTCGCAGGCAGAGGAAAGAGGGGAAGAAGATATTTGCAATGTCTAAAGCCGACAATGAAATATTTTTCAGAATATACAACAAACCCCTACAGTTTACAAGAAAACAGCAGAAACATCAATAAAAGAAATGGGCAAAAGATATGAAAAATCAGTTTACAGGGAAGGAAACTCTCTGAAAGGCCAACAAGTACATATGCCTCAAAGAAAATTTCAAGTAATTAAAGGAACATTATGAGGATGTTTTTTGCATTCTTGTTTGGGGGAGGTGGTATATTAGTCAAGGTCCAGCCAATTGGAGCAGGAAAACTGAATAGAAAGAATGATCAATTATAACATGGTAGGGAGTGGTGTGGTGTTGGTGAGTGGGAAGTAGAAAGCACTAAAGAATATGAGAGAGGCAGATGTAAGGAGCAAATTGCACCCCAAGCACTGAGATAGAGAACTCAAAGAGCCCTTTCCCTCCCAGGACTAAGAACCTGACTGTGTTGAAGAGGGCACAACTGTGGCAGAGAAGTTGCTGAGGTTGTCATGCCAGTATAACATGCTGGAAATGTATCCTCTAAAGCTTGCTAGAAATTCACCCTTTAGGATGCTGGGGAAAGCTATTCATGGGAGGTATCTCACTGCAAACAAGGCCATCTGAAGGAAAGGCACTAGGGACTGCTGCCAGGTGGTCCTGGCTGCTGTGCACAGCTGGAGCCGGGCACCAGAGAAACTGTGAACTCAGCAGGAGCTGGAAGGATATTGCTGCAAAATGGTGTAGTCAGAGCAGGGGGAATCCTGGTGAAAGCCATGGCCCCTGATAGCCGTTGGCTGCCATGCACTGTGGGAGCCAGAGAGGAGAAGCTGTGTGGAAGCCTGGTAAGATGTTGTGGCAGGCCTTGCTCCTCAGATGTTCCTCCATTCTACTCTGCTGGAGAAGATTTACCATGTACCAGCTGGTAAAAGAAAAGTATTGAAAGGGCTAGGTTCATTTTTGTAGAACAGGCAATTTAGGGAAAATCTGGAGCTGAATGGTAATAAAATACATTGGTAACTGGCACAGGTAGGGAGCTGAAAGTAATTTGAGTATCACAGTGGAAGTGGGTGGCCAAATGTGGAGGACAAACAAGTACTTTATAATGTTTGGACGACTGGCAAATATATACATATCGATATGGATAGCATTTGAAACCATGTGTTAAGAAAGGGAGGAACACAAGGAGATCTAGAATATGCTACTGTCTTGTAAATACACAACAAGGACAACAGCAATGACATGTTTTTAATTGAGTACATTCAAACTGAACAATATACTCGAGAGACGGGAAGGTGAAAGAGTGAGGAATGGAAATAAAGTGAATATCGACTAATGAGACAGGGGCCTTTTATATACACTTTTGATAATGTACTAGCTTTTGGCATGTGGTGCCTACATTAAAAAAATGTTATTGAAAATGTTAAGCCAGAGCAGAATCTCAACACCCAAATACTTCTACACTTATTCTTCAAATAAGTGACATCTTTTCATTAGTTTGAGGAATTAAGAGACTATTACTAAAGTAGTAATATAGGTTATGACAGAAACAAAAAATAATTAAAATAGAAATTAAAAATTAAATAATTTAAATTTTCTTTTATTCTTCATCAGAACCCTTGAAGAATTATTGTTTTCTATAAGGTAAAATTGAAGCTAGGTGTGGTGGTACATAACTGTAAGCCCAGCGTTTGGGAGGCTGAGGTAGGAGGATTGTGAGTTTGAAACCAGGCCTGAGCTACATAGTGGGACCCTGTCTCCAAAAAAAAGGACCGTAGGGTATACACAAATACAAACATGATGATATACATATAAAACATGTCTGTAATAGTAGAACTATTTGAGGGAACTAGGGGGAGTATGTAGAAGAATGATAGAGAGTGAATAACAAAGTACATGCATCTGTGAAGGAAATGACACAATGAAATGCACTGAAAACTGTTGCATTATGGGGATTGGGGGCAGGATAAGGGGAGGAATAGAGGAAGTTTAGAGTACAATATATTCATGGGAGCAATAGCACGATGAAACTCTTTTGAATAATGAAAATACATTAAAAAAAAGGACAGGAATGTAAAACAGGTCCTGTTAAGGGGTGGGCATTAGAGGGAGGGGAAGGGTGAATGGAGACAGCGAGGAAGGAGACTATGGTCTACTTTATATATTTGTATGAAAATAGAACAATGAAGCCTGCTGAAATTGTTTTAAGTGGGAGGGAGGAGGGTGAGGGAGAATGATGGAAGGGATGAACCTAACCAAGGTACATTGTAAGCGTATATGGAAATGTCACGAAGAAACCTCCCTGTACAATTACTAAATGCTAATAAAAAATTTTTAAAAGCTTGACAATTTTTGAGGGAAACAGAATGCTGATTCACTTAACAAATGAAGCAGCAAAGTCAGTAAGGTCATAGAAATTGAGTATTTGTTACAAGGTAGGTGGTTAAAATAAACCTTCTGTGAAAACAATAATTTACAGCCTTAGTGAGCTAAAAGTTTTCTATAACAAACATGCATAGTATCAGAATTATGAGTCAACAGTCCTTGGGACTATTAAAACAAATCTTTCAATATTACAGGAAAGCTCTTTGCTACTCTTAATAAGCATTTTTAGACAGAGATTCAACTTTATACTGACAACATACAGAATAAGTGCACATTTAACTTAAATTATGTGGTAAGTTGTTTGTAATGTTCACTCAGCTCTAACGAGGTGGAATGCCTAGGTGAATACTTTGTCTTCTCAAAGCTCTCATTCGATAATCTTTCCATTCTTTTCAAGGGTCTTCGTTCAACTGCTTATTAGGTTTTGTAGTCTTTGACTTCAGTCATATCTTTTAGTTAAGGCTGACTTTAAAAACATGGGCACTCCTGAAGGAGCAGCCCTTTTGCTGAGCTGTGAGGTCTCAGGTAGCCTGTGACTCAGCCATTTACCAGGGGTGTGACCTGCTATCCTGGAGTTTTACCTCTCAGCCTGATGGGGCCTGGGGAAGGACGTACCACCCCAGGTCTAGTGCTTTGAGTCAAAGATTCTCTTCCTCTTTCTTTGTTCTTTTTCCACAGGAAAAGAGATGTGTAATGAATGTCATGTACATATTGATATGGATTTCCCTGTTTTTACGGAACCTAATAGCAGCACTAAAAAGAAAGTAAATAATGTTAGAGATTATTGTCCTGATCTGCACCTTGCATTTTCCATGTTTCTTGTTCACACTGCTGTGGTCTTGAGTATTTTGGTACCTAGAGTGATAATTTCTTCTGGTCTCCATGGTCTAAGCTCAGAGCACACATAATAAGTCTTTTATTTTTAGCACATAGTAAGTCTTTTGTGAATCCCATCTGTATCTATTCCAAGTAGCTGAGCAAACAGATATTCATCAGGGGAAGATATTAAGTACTAATAAGCCACTAATACCAGTCTCTGAGTTTAAGAGAGCAAATTCATAAATTACTTACCATACTATGACTTTCATAAGAGATATTATGGTATGGACACCTGTTGTAGCTACAAGGAAATACCTGGTCAAGGTGAGGAGCACATGGTTTTCCTACTAAAGTTGGAGTTCTTTTCTTACACATATAGGGGTTTCTTCATCTGGATGGGATAAATCTTTTAAGGGGGCCATATTGACATGGGAGCTCCAGCATGGAACCACCAGGACAAGTTATGGAACATTAGCCTAAGATAATGAACGCACTCTTAGGTTTCATGCCACAAATGGTTTTACATTCATGTAAAGTCTGGCCACTGGCTACTGAGCCACCATGTGGGTGGGTGCAAGGTACCTATGAAATCAAGGAAAGGACGTGTGAACTCTGGGCCTGGCACTATTGTACCCTTAGGATTTGTTTACAGAAGGGGATGTTTTCTGTTCCTGGAGAGGGCTTCCCTTTTGTTGATGTGTGTGTGTGTGTGTGTGTGTGTGTAGGGAAGCTGTGGGACATAGAAAAGGCAGCTGACTACCATCTATATAATATGAGCCTGGCGAAGGCTTTTCCTTATCTGACCATCTAAAAATTCCCCCTACTGGCTCTGTTAGTATTCAAGGTGCCTACAGTTCTGCCAGTTATTCATGCTTTTAATTAAGTTATGGCTGACAGAGGCCTCTGTCAACATGCAAATATTTGAGGGTAGCTAATATATTAAATAATTAGCCACATAACTTGGCCCTCAGTTTGTGTGATTTGTGATTTGCCAGAAACAATTAATGAATCATCCAAGAGAGGAAAACTGGAATAGTAGGTTTTGTTGGGGGAGGTAGTGAATGACTGTCAAGGAGGCATCAGGAAATGTCCTTCCTCTGGGAGAACCCGGATTTCACAACATGATTCACTGAACATCTCAGAAGGATAATATGGATAATTAAGGCTCATGAAAAGGTTCGGGCAGGGAAAGCAGGAGAAACAGTGAACAGAATGCTAAAAACCAATCTTGTTTACGCAATGACTTTTCTGAAATCTAGCTCCATCTCTTTTTCACTTAATTGTGCTTAGGTCAGTGTGTGTATATTTTGGGGCCAAGAGGGTCTGGACGTATATGTATTTAAATGAGTACTTTTTTTTGTTCACACTAAATATATATACTAAAAAAATAGGCTTCTTGTCAGTATGGCTTGGTATGAGAGGAGATAGGTGACATGAACACACTTATGTTCCTAGAAGGGAAAGGGATTTGCTAGGCACTTGTTATCTCTTGTCTTTGTACACAAAGTGTCCTGAAATAGGAACCTTTGGGGTTCATCATTATAAAATTTGACACTGCAAAAAGTGTTTCAACATTAAGTAATTCATTTAGAGTAAATGAAATGAAAGAAAACAGAAAGTCAACAGTACTTTCCTTGTGTAACAGGACAAGGTAGTGAAACAATGTTAATAAAAGGGGTAAGTTTAGCAAAACAACCAGGGAGGTAGAAGGGTAACCTGCCAGAATGATGCACTCAGTTTCTAGGATAATAGATCTATTTACCTAAACAGGGCAGCACCGATTTGTCAAGGTATTGATTTTTTAAAAATTCTTTCCCACGGAGGAAAGCGATTCCACTTACACACACTAGGTGGCAGTATTGCTGGCCACAATTGCTGCTCAGCTATGGTCGACTGAGTTTGTGTGATGAATGCACCAAGGCAGAAATGCTTGTTTGCATTACATGAGACTGTAGCTTTTTAGAATTTCATTAGGAAGGGAAAGGCCACTCTTATTGCTATTACAATCATTTTATATTTCGATATGTCTCTATAGCAGGGAAATGCTAGAGCACTGTTAAAAGTGCCTAGGTGGCTATTTCAAAAACAGAAACAAGAATTTGTTAAAGTCATCTACTGCTTTTAATGGTATTTAATCTCACAGATCTTGTTGAGATTACACTCTGGAAATATGTTGGCTATAAATACACTCTTAGTTTCTGCTGGATAAGTTATTATTTCATGTGTCTGTTTTCTTGGTTCTGTTTACCTAATAACACCTCATTAAATAATGAAGAATTGGTATTTCTAGCATGTTCTGAGTTTTTTTCACAACATATAAGTTCTTAGACTATAAATTCCTTGAGAGTAGCCATTGTGTTTTAATTATGGCATAGTCCCAATATTGATGGAAAATATAAAAATAATGATATTGAGTGCTTACCATGTACCAGGTATTTTTTGGGGGGTGGTTTGCAGCCTTCTAAATGGTAAATGTATGAGCTCCTGAAAAGTCAATGCAAGGCAACATTTCATATATTTAAAAAATCTTTTTTTCTCATTATGCAACTACTGTATGATTGCACTTACCTGAGGTATCTAGAGTAGTCAAAGTCATAGAAAAGAAAGTAGAATGGTGGCTGCCAGGGCTTAAGGAAGGGGGAGAAAGGAAGTTGTTTAAAGAGGAGGGAATTTCAATTTTATTGGAGGAACAGTTTCAAGAGATCTGTTGTACCAACTACACACCAGAAAATGGAGGAGATGGTACATTTTATGTTATTTTTAACACAATTAAAAATTAAAAATTGGCAGTGATGTGGCAGTAGTCAGAATACCAAGATCCTGGGGGCTGATCTGCTCTACCTGCTGTGGAAGGCAACCATTGCTGGCTGTGGTAAAAGGCCTGTGCCAATGCCTGGGGGGCCTGGCAGAGTTTCTACTGTGCCACGTGGCCTGTGTTGGGGTCCCCTGTGGGAGGGCATATGCCAGTGGACTGTACTTTACAGGCTGTTCAGGACCCCCCACCTGGGATCCCAAGGCCCTGTTGTGGCTTTTGCATGCTATTAGGCTCTGCTTTTGTTCATGAGTTCTCTAGACTGCTGAAACACTGTACTGATTTCTCTCCAGCTCTGGAAGCCCTGCTTAGTGCCTCTCCTTATGTTCCATCCTGTGATACTTAGGCAGGGCTCCCTAAGCTGTTGCAGGAGCACCAAGTCTTTGGTAGCTTGGCCTTGTGCATGGTGGGACTGGCTGGATGTGCTCAACTGTGCAGCCACTGCCTTCAGGCTGCCATAGGGCTCTCACTGCCCCAGCTCCTCAGAGGACATCTGCTCCTGCATATGGAAGGGCACTTTCAGAGATCAATGAGCCAGGCTACTGCTACAGCTTGTCCTACCCCTCCAACTATTCCTGCCTGCAGGGCCAGTCTTTGGTCCTCTTCTCCATGCTCCCTTCCAGACAAGCCCATCTCTCCTTGGCTTCTTGAGTTGCCTGTTGACTTCCATTTGGACCTGAGTCTCAGATCCTTCTTCCCAAAAGGAACCCTGCACTCATCCTGTTTCCACACCTCCTTCTGTTCCCAGGAGCTAGTGTCCTTTGTTGCCTCTCTCCCTTGCCACCTATACTCCAGTTTAGTTTCCTAAAAGAGTGACAGACTCTGTCTCTTTGCAGTGCTCTGCCTAACATGCCTTTGTCCCTTCAAGGGAGGTCTTGAAACTCATGCCCTGAGTGGATGCTGGAATGACCTTTGGGAGTCACAACTGATCATTTTCTTCAGTGTCTAAACTCAAAATTCAACAAAAAGGAGGCTTCTAGACCTGGGCCTCTGTTAAGTGCTGAGACCTTGTGACTCCCCTTCTCCCTTCTGAGTTCCTGTAACCCAGCCTTAGTAAATTAGCTACCAGTTGCTGGATATGAAAACAAAAATGAAACAAAACAAACAACAAAAACACAGAGACTCATCCAAGAGAAACAAACACATATTTTGTCACTATGTAATGAAATCAGTTTGCAGTGAATTAAAACTTTATTTGGGATTCTTAGCACATTAAAATCACATTTGTTGAACCAGCAAGCCAAGTGGCATGTTTGCTTGTATTTTTATTGTTCCTAGCAATTAACTAATATACACACACACACACATATTTAATCTTAACAATTATGTGTGTGTGCGTCTCTCTATATATTTATTTGAAATGCTAAAGAGTCTGAGGAGAGTTACTGATTAATGGGTTTTTTTTTTTTTTTTGAGACAGGGTTTTGCTATGTAGTCCAGACTGGCCTTGAACTCACAGTCCTCCTGCCTAAGCCTCCCACATGATGGATTACAAGTGTGTACCAGCACACCAGGCTGATAAGCAATATTTAAATAGAAGGAAAAAAGTTACAGGAAAAATGGGCTAATTTGTTAAACTCTCCTTAGTTTGTAAAATTTTACCACAAATATAGGAAACATCCTGGACTTTGAAACACAAGACATGGATTTAAATAATTACTGGGCTCTGAGAGTTTATTCAAGTCACTCCGCATCTCTGAGCCATAGTTTCCTGATCTCTAATGAGATAATAAACCTAGGGTGTCTCCTGGAATGGTTGAATGAGTTGCATGAGGTGATGGCAAGAAAGCACTTGAGGATATTAATGACTCTAATTATAAAATTCTGATCAATACTATTAATGCTTGACATTTGTATAGCTCATTATATAAAAAGTCTATGCTAAAAAAAGTCTATGCTGTATGACATAGTAGAATATATTAGCTTCTGAAGCCCTAGAAAACAAGGAGTGGTTCTTGTTTAGTTTCTGTATGTGTCATATAGGACCAAGCTTTTTGTTGGTGCTATCAATGATAGTTCAGATATCACTCCCAAACAGAAAGGGCAGTTTTTACTTAGGAAATAGGGATATTCTGTAGTTTGACTCTCACATAAATTAATCCAAATGGGCATCAGGGTGAGCCCATATTATAGGTCTGAACATTTTGAAAAGTAGAGTTTCTTTCTTTTTTCTTACTGTTTTGTTTATCCCATCACCCAGAGTTCCAGCTACTACTGATAACACTCAGGGGCACCCTTCCCTCTTATTCTTTTTATGTGTACATAGCTGAAATCATACTTGCT